>NC_092133.1:128755144-129426644 GCF_043159975.1 Macaca nemestrina
TAAACATTTTCCGTATTAAGAATTTTCTGTAGTTCTTCATATGAGGTAAGTCCCAGGAGAGGTGAACTCCTAGGAATTCAAGTAAATTAAGATCATTCTGATAGAACCAGAGCAGCAGAAGTTCATTTCTGTTTGAAACCTTCCTCTTCCTGCTCTTCGAGTTCCTATTCCTTGGTGGTAAAATGCTCCTTTTTTTTTTTCCCTTTAGGCTGATTTTGACAGGGCTGCAGAAGATGTGAGGAAGCTGAAAGCAAGACCAGATGATGGAGAACTGAAAGAACTCTATGGGCTTTACAAACAAGTGATAATTGGAGACATTAATATTGGTATTACATATTATTAATATTAATATATTAATGTTACAATTAATATAATTATATAATATAGTATATCATTACTTAAAATATAATATACTCTGTTTTAACAACGTGTATAGAAGTGCACAGTAAAATGTTAACTTGCAAACTCATCTCTCCTTCTCTTGCCAGAGTGTCCAGGAATGCTAGATTTAAAAGGCAAAGCCAAATGGGAAGCATGGAACCTCAAAAAAGGTTTCTTAGTCTTTTACAAGTTTATGGCAAACTTTCTTAATTTCCCCATGCACCAATCAGGGAGATAACCTGTTTGTATCTTTCTAGGGTTGTCGACGGAAGATGCGATGAGTGCCTATATTTCTAAAGCAAAGGAGCTGATAGAAAAATATGGAATTTAGAATACAGCATACGAGGAATATTTGCTTTTGAAGCCTTCCTAATGCTATCATGACCTAACATTTAGAGGGAGAGGCACACTGTTAACTTGATGTATCATGTAGATTTTTGCTATTAGCATGAATTGTAATACTTAGGAGCATACTGAAACTACATAGTTTACTCAATTGTACTTGCTTAAACCAGGTGTCTTTAAAGTTCTTTTTAAGAAAATATGGTACATATACACCATGGAATACTATGCAGCCATGAAAAAGGATGAGTTCCTGTCCTTTGCGGGGACATGGATGAAGCTGGAAAGCATCATTCTCAGCAAACTATCACAAGATCAGAAAACCAAGCATGCTCTCACTCATAAGTGGGAGTTGAACAGTGAGATCACATGGACACAGGGAGGGGAACATCACACACCGGGGCCTGTCGGGGGTGGGGGGCTAGGGGAGGGATAACATTAGGAGAAATACCTAATGTAGGTGACCGGTTGATGGGTACAGCAAACCACCAGGGCACGTGTATACCTCTGTAACAAAACTGCGCGTTCTGCACATGTAACCCAGAACTTAAGGTATTTAAAATTAAAAAAAGTTCTTTTAGAAAAGTATTTTGTGTTTTATTTTTATAGAGTTAGAGAGGACAACTGCAGTTTTTGTTCGTTTGCTTGTTTGTTTTTCCTTGAGGAGTCTCGTTTTCTCACCCAGGCTGGAGTACCGTGGTGCGATCTCGGCTCACTGGAAACTCTGCCTCCTGGGTTCAAGTGATTCTCTTGCCTCAGCCTCCCGAGTACTTGGGATTACAGGCGCTTGCCACCCTGGCTGGCTAATTTTTGTATTTTAGTACAGATAGGGTTTTGCCATGTTGGCCAGAGTGGTCTTGAACTCCTGACTTCAGGTGATCTGCACACCTTGGCCTCCCACAGTGCTGGGGTTATAGGTATGAGCCACCACACCTGGTCACAAGTGCAGTTCTGTTGCATGGATATATTGTGTGGTGGGGAAATCTGGGCTTTTAGTGTAACCATCACCCAAACACTGTACATTGTACCCAAAAGGTAATTTCTCATCCCTCACGCCCTCCCACCTTTCCAAGCCTCCAGTGTCTATTATTCCACACTCCAGGACCCTGTGTTCACACTGCTTAACTCCCACTTATAAGTGAAAGCGTGGTACTTCTTTTGTTTGTTTCTGAGGGTTTTAAAAAATCTTTATTTTCTTGTTTTTTTGTTTTGTTTTGTTTTTTTCTGAATTTTTTCACTTAAGATAATAGCCTCCAGTTCCACTCATGTTGCTGCAACATTTTCTTTTATGGCTGAGTAATATCCCCTGGTATACATATACCATGTTTTCTTTATCCTGTCATCCGCTGATGGATACTTAGGTTGATCCCATATCTTTGCTATTGTGAATTGTGCTGCAATAGACATACAAGGCAGGTATCTTTTGGATAGAATGACTTCTTTTCCTTTAAGAAGATGCCCAGTAGTGGGATTGCTGGGTAGAATGGTAGTTCTATTTTTAGTTCCGCCAGAAATTCCCATGCTGTTTTTTTATAGAGGTTGTACTAATTTACATTCCCACCAACAGTGTATACGCATTCCCTTTCTCCACATCTGTTGTTTGACTTTTTAGAAAGTCTCACCCTGGTAATATGTGTACAGATTTGAACAGCTGTTTGTTCTTTTGGCTCATCTGTTCTGTTACAAAGAGTTAATGTTACTGGTGAAATAAAAACAGGTTATTAAGAATCAATGGCAAGGCTGAACGTGGTGGCTCATGCCTGTAATCTCAGCACTTTGGGAGGCCGAGGCGGGTGAATCACTGAGGTCAGAAGTTCGAGACCAGCCTGACCAACATTGCAAAACCTCATCTCCACTAAAAATATAAAAATTGTTATCCGTCTCTTAAACGGGAAAAAAAAAAAAAAAAAAAAAGAATCAATGGTAAGACTGTTCCTTCCTTACACCATGTGGCTTTGAGGTCACAGTGATACAGAGACTGTGAACCAGAGAACATACTTGGTTCAGGTCCTCATTCATCTGTGAACGTGCTAGGTGACCTGGAGCAAGTTACTTAACCTTATTAAGCCTTATCTGTAGAGGAGGGAAAATAATATCACTCTCAAAGGGCTGTTCTAAGAATTGAAAGAGAGGCCGGGTGCGGTGGCTCACGCCTGTAATCCCAGCACTTTGGGAGGCTGAGGTGGGTGGATCATGAGGTCAGGAGATCAAGACCCTCCTGGCTAACACGGTGAAACCCCGTTTCTACCAAAAATACACAAAATTAGCCAGGTGTGGTGGCGGGCACCTGTAGTCCCAGCTACTCGGGAGACTGAGGCAGGAGAATGGCAGAGAATGGCATGAACCCAGGAGGCGGAGCTTGCAGTGAGCAGAGATCCCGCCACTGCTCTCCAGCCTGGGTAACAGAGCGAGACTCCATCTCAAAAAAAAAAAAAAAAAAAAAAAAGAAATGTACAAGTCTGTCCATAGCAGTTTAAAGAAATTTAAAAAGCCACCATAGAAATATCTCCTGTTTTTCTTTAAATTTTTACATTTAAGACAAATAAAAAAGCAAACTAAAATGTATCTAGTGATAAACTGTACCACTACTGTACCCCATGTGTTCAGTTCTGTCAGAGTAAAAAGAGTCTGGAATATAATATTGGCCCCCGACTCAGTCTTTCTGGATGGACACAGGCTCTTTGAAAGAAGAGTCTCTTGTTAACAATTCAAAAAATTGTTTGAGATTTCTTAAGATAAATATCCCCCCAAAACAGTGCACCTCTATTCCCCACATAACAATTTAGATTTGGAATTGTATGACCAGAGAAATAGATCAACTTCATGTTACTGCTACAACAACAACAACAGAACTGTCTAGGTCCACTAGATAAATTTCCAGGGAATTACGATGAGCAGAAAAAGCCAGTCCCCAAACGTTACATGTATAATTCCATTTATGTAACGTTCTTTTTCTTTTCTTTTCTTTTCTTTTTAGACAGGGTGTCATTCTTTTACCCAGGATGCAGTGCAGTGGCACCATCTCAGTTCACTGCAACCTCTGCCTCCCAGGGTCGAGCAATCCTCCCATCTCAGCCTCCCGAGTAGCTGGGACTACAGGTGCATGCAACCATGCCCGGCTAATTCTTGTATTTTTCACAGAGACAGGGTTTCACCATGTTTTCCCAGGTTGGTCTGGAACTCCTGATCTGAGGTGATCTACCCACCTCGGCCTCACAAAGTGCTGAGACTACAGGCATGAGCCACCGCACCCGGCCTCTCTTTCAATTCTTAGAACAGCCCTTTGAGAGTGATAACTATTTTCGCTCCTCTACAGATAAGGCTTAATAAGGTTAAGTAACTTGCTTTTTAAGTTACTTAATAACTTAAATTAGTAAGTATTAAGCCACCGTGTCCAGCCAGGATTCCTGAAGGGGAAAATTTATAGACACAAAGGATGGAATAGTGGTTGCCAGGGAGGAGGGAGGTTAGTGTGGCTTTAAAAGGGCAGCAGGAGGGATGATCCTGCAGTGATGGAATGTTCTGTGTCCTGATTGTAGCAACACCAATATCCTGCTTGTGATATTACACTATATTTCCTATAACAGTTACCATTAAAGGAAATTGGGTTAAAGGCTACACAAATCTCTCTGTATTATTTCTTACAAATAAAAGGGAATCTGCAGTTATCTCAAAAAGTTTAGTTTTAAAAACCAAGGTTGATTTCTCATCGGGAAAATTTTGGCAATCAAGATAATTCTTATCTTTCTAAATTTCGCCTAATGATAGACGTCTTCCACAAGGATATCAAGGCCTAATTTCTTCAAAGAGAAGACATCAGCAATGACAGACTTGGTGTCTTAGAGTTGAGGGCTTGAAAACTCCTAAAAGTTGTTCCCATATGGACTTCACCTCCCCCAGGTAGAGTTGCAGGGGAAAAAGCTCACCCCCAAAGCCTGGCATTGGTTCCATCATGAAACTTCAATTTGTAGACTATATCAACTAAACATTTTTCAAATTAATAATCACAAATCCTAATTACTTTTTTTTTTTGAGACATAGTCTCATTCTGTGGCTGAGGTGGGAGTGCAGAGGCACAATCTTGGCTCACTGCAACCGCTGCCTCCTGGGTTCAAGCAATTCTCTTGCCTCAGCTTCCCTAGTAGCTGGGATTACAGGCGCCCGCCACCATGCCCAGCTAATTTTTTTGCATTTTTAGTAGAGATGGGGTTTCGCCATGTTGGCCAGGCTGGTCTTGAACTCCTGACCTCAGCTGATCCGCCCGTCTCGACCTCCCAAAGTGCTGGGATTACAGGTGTGAGCCACCACGCCAGACCTCCCAATTACTTTCGTACCAATCTTTCAGTAAGGGAACCCTGAAAATAGTATCAAATTAAAGGATAAAGTACAACACATACTACAACATAATTTGCTTAAGGCTAATTGTAGCCTAAATTTATTACCTGCATTCTAACTCAAAGTGCCTCCCCCAAATAGTTAATTTTATATTTTTTGTACTTTTTTTAAAAAGAGTGATAAATTTTGGAAAATACCACCTGTATGCATTTTCCTTAACCTTATTTACTAAGGCCTTATGTACTTTTTTTGTGTGTGACAGGGTCTCACTCTGTCACTCAGGCTGGAATGCAATGACATGATCCTAGCTCACTGCAGCCTTGACCTCCTGGGCTCAAGCAATCTTTCAGCCTCAGCCTTCCAACTAGCCGGGACCACAGGTGCACACCACCATGCCTGGCTGATTTTTAAAATCTTTTGTAGAGACAGGGGTCTCCCACACTCCTGACCTGAAATGATCCTCCTACTCAGCCTCCCAAAGTGCTGGGATTCCAGGTGTTGAGCCACTGTGCCTGGCTCCTATTTCTGCTTTTCTTTTTCTCTTCATTCCTGTTTACTTCCAGCTGTTGTGCTTTCTCCCTAAGTCAAGTTCAAGTTATTGCTGAGTGAGGCTGAGGCAGCCTCTTAGGTGCGACATTTGTGCTTGGCCACTCCCTTTGTCACGGGCCAGACTCTAGATTGGTTGTCCACTGGGGGGACTGGACCCAGGTCCCAGCCAGTCATGCCAGGGTGGCAGAGCCACTCTCCCTCTCTCCCTTCCCGTCCAGCAAGTGGCGTAGAAGAAACTCCTTAGAGGGCTGGGGTATGGGCATTCTGAGGACTTGCCTATACAGGTGACAATAATTATTTAGGGTTATCTGCTTTTAACAAAGCAGTAGATTACGTTTTCTTACTAAATGGGGCTATTCTACATTTGAAAGAATGAGATCCAGCTTTGAGCCATGGTGTGTTGTTGAAACAATCATTTACTTCAAGCACTTCCCCTGTTAATCATCTTCACCATTAAACTAACTGAAGAAAAAAACTGATAATTTACCAATCATGAATTTTATTGACAAACTTCCCATAAAGGAGAATCAAGTGAGATTTTAATATGAAGAATAAAAGACTCTGCCAGAAGTATTCTTTTTTTTTTTTTTTTTTTTTTTGAGATGGAGTCTTGCTGTGTCGCCCAGGTTGGATTGCAGTGGTGTCATCTCAGGTCACTGCAAGCTCTGCCTCCCGGGTTCACGCCATTCTCCTGCCTCAGCCTCCTGAGTAGGTGAGATTACAGGCACCCGCCACCATGCCTGGCTGATTTTTTGTAATTTTTGTACAGATTGGGTTTCACCGTGTTAGCCAGGATGGTCTTGATCTCCTGACCTTGTGATCCACCCGCCTTGGCCTCCCCAAGTGCTGGGGTTTCAGTCATGAGCCACCGCACCTGGCCTGCCAGAAGTATTCTTTACTGGCTTGACCTTTGTCCCCAGATACCTCAATATATTTATGTAACGAATCTCCCTGACAGTAGAAAATGTGTAATTTCCAATCTGAATAAAACTGAGCTACAGCTGAATAACTGAAAAGAGTATCATATTACTTTGATTATTTTAAAAGTGAAAGGAAAAATATCTAAAAATTGGCAAGTGATGATACTTCTAGACACTTGACTATGTAGTTCTTGATTAATTTCTTGTTGGCAGGATCCAGAAGATAAAAGTGATCCCCTGGAAGCTGGTGAATGTTAGTATTTCCACTGGTTACATCTTTCCAGGCTGAAAATAAACAAGATTATATTCAATAACAACACCAATAGCAACTAAAGATTCACTTCAAGACATTATTTCTTTAAGAGCTGACACCCTGGAGTACAGTTACTTTCAAAGCCTTATGTTCTAGGTAAGAAAGCAGGAGCATTGCCATCTTGGACAAGCCCCTCATTCTAAAGTTTACCTTAATCAAAAACCACCTAAATCCAAAGGGCATCAGTCTAATGGCTGAGGTCACCATAACCATAA
Organism: Macaca nemestrina; assembly: GCF_043159975.1. NCBI lineage: Eukaryota > Metazoa > Chordata > Mammalia > Primates > Cercopithecidae > Macaca > Macaca nemestrina. Next base: position 128,762,200 of record NC_092133.1, read on the forward strand.
ACCATAGATAACATCTCCAACCAGAAACGTTCGAAACTCCTCCCCAACCAGAGACATGTTAGCCCCAAGATAACCCCCCTCTGGCCAGGAAGATGACGGCCTTGAGATAATCCTGCTTCTGGCCACCAGAAAGATGTCTGCCCCAACATAACCTCCCTTCCTCCCAGAGACATTTCAACTCCACCATAAAACTTCTCCCTCATACAGAAGCATTCCAAGCTAGTAATAATCCCCTCACCCTAAAACCAGTATATACTCTTCATCTGTAAGAGAAAGTGCTCCTGACTGAAATCGGCCAGGAGCCCCTCTCAGGTTTTATCTAAAGAAAACCTGTCTTTGACTGATAAGCTGTGTTTCGTGTGTCTTTCCTCTTTCTTTAACTCTTACATTATGTGTCCTGCATTTTTTATTTCTTTGAGACCTATCAGTATACAGCAGTTGTCTCATTTTACACAAGACCAACATCTCTCCTTTTATACTAAATACAACTTCAATTAATTTTTTATTCATTATGGTAACTGATGGTTGACACTGGTCAAACACCATTGAACATAAATATATACGCCTACTATGTACCCACAAAAATTAAACATACAAAAAATTTAAAAGCTGGTTGGGCGTGGTGGCTCATGCCTATAATCCCAGCACTTTGGAGGACAAGGCGGGCAGATCACGAGGTCAGGAGTTTGAGGCCAGCCTGGCCAACATGCTGAAACTCCTTCTGTACTAAAAATACAAAAACTAGCCAGGTATGGTGGCTGGCACCTGTAATCCCAGCTACTCGGGAGGCCGAGGCAGGAGAATTGTTTGAACCCATGAGGTGGAGGTTGCAATAAGTCGAGATCGTGCCATAGCATTGCAGCCTTGGGGGGGGGGGGGGCGAGACTTCGTCTCAAAAGAGAAAAAAAATTTTAAAGCCATCAAACATATATTTCAATACGATACCCGAGATTAAAAATAATTTCACCTTCCACGTCCTTTACTATGTCTTCAGATCCAACAAAACATGTTAAGTCACAAGAAAGAACAGCCTTAGATGGTATGTTAGAGCTGTAAACATAAAAGAGCTGGTTAGTAATAGTTTGGAATCAATATACCAGAATCTTTTCCTGTTCCTAATGTCAATGAAACTTGGGGTGGGTTCACTTCCTTTCTTTGGCTACTTCTAGCAGTGTAAAACATTTTTCACCAATGGCACTTCTACCTGTCAAAGCCTGCCTGAGACTCAGTGTGGAGACTAATTTCCAATATCTAACTTCTAGGATGTGACAAGTGGCAGCAGGATGGCACTGGGGCACACAGTTCAACTCAAGGTAAGGCTGGTGGAGCCAGTCCTTTAAACTGTCATCAGAAACAAAGACCTCTTTGGTAACTCTCAGCTCTCGTTGACCCAGCAGAGGGTTGCTCTGCACAGAACCTCACAACAGCAGCAAACATGCTTATTGAGTCAGAGGCTCAGTGCTGCGCTAGACACTAGGGGCACGTGGAGAAACAAACACAGTCTCTTCCCTCCTGCAGCTGAGAGACTGGCTGGGAGACAGACATTACGGAAACAATCATTCAACTGCTACAAAGTCCAGGGGATGGAGAACTCTTGGCAGGAGGGTGGAGGTGGGGATAGGATCAAGGCAGGTCTCCTGGGGAAGGGGAGAGGATCTGAAACCTGAATGAATAGAAAACCAGTCAAAGGACAAGAGCCAGCAGGGAGAGAGGGAAGAGAAAGAGCCAGCAAGGAGAGAGGGAAGAGAAAGATGACAAATTAATGGCTAGGTCAGGTGTGATGGCTCACGCTGTAATCCTAGCTCTTTGGGAGGCCAAGGCAGGAGGATCGCTTAAGTCCAGGAGTTTGAGACCAGCCTGGGCAACACAGCAAGACCCCATTTCTACTACATAAAAAAATTAGCCAGGTGTGGTGTCAGGTACTTGTAGTTCCAGCTACTCGGGAGGCTGAGCTGGGAGGATCACTTGATCCCAGGATGTCAAGGCTGCAGTGACCTGTGATTGCACCATTGCGCTCCAGCCTGAGCAACAGAGTAAGACCCTGTCTCAAAAAAGAAAAAAAAAAAAAAAAAAAAAAAAAGGCCAGGCGTGGTGGCTCATGCCTATAATTCCAGCACTTTGGGAGGCCGAGGTGGGTGGATCAGCTGAGGTCGGGATTTCAAGACCAGCCTGATGAACATGGAGAAATCCCGTCTCTACTAAAAATACAAAAATAGCTGGACATGGTGGTGCATGCCTGTAATCCCACGTACTCGGGAGGCAGAGGCAGGAGAATCCCTTGAACCCGGTAGGCAGAGGTTGAGTTGAGCCGAGATCGCGCCACTGCACTCCAGCCTGGGCAACAAGAGCGAAACTCTGTCTCAAAAAACAAAACAAAACAAAACAACAACAACAAAAAAGGCTATTTTTCAGAGTACAAAGTGGAGTACTAAGGTATAAGAGGTATGCAGGTATAAGTCTAGGCCACATAAAGGAATTTAGTTGTCCTAAGAGTGAAAGGAAGTCACCAAAAATATCAAACAAGGTACACCACGATCAAACTGGACTTTTATCCTCTGGATAGAGTATGGTTAATGGATCGGAGGAGGACCAAGTGTATTTGATAGGCCCAAGTGAGTGCATCTTGCAATCATCCTGGCAAGGATTTGCTCCTGCCCAGAATGTAAAAAAGCAGCAGCACCGCACACTGCATCCTAACAATGAGAAAAACAAAAACAAAAACAATAAAAACAGAAAAACTACAGCATCATGACTTGTCGTGAACTTAACAGAGAGCTGTGTTTGCGAGGCAAGCTAGAAATCAAATTCTAAGGAGGACAGATTCCCACTATAGAGAGATGGGGACAGTAGACAAAGTCACCTTGCACCATGTCCAGGCAGAAGAGATATCTGCTGTACATGCGGTAAGACTCAAATCAGCCAAAATTTTATAGTGTTGGAGATACAGTGAGAATGGTGTGTTAGATGGAGTTCACACTGACTCACAGCCTCTTGTGTGTGTGTGTTTTTTTTTTTTTTTAGATGGAGTCTCGCTCTATTGCCCAGGCTTGAGTGCAATAGTATGAAATCAGCTCATTAAAACCTCTTTCTCCCAGGTTCAAGCGATTCTCCTGCCTCAGCCTCTTGAGTAGCTGGGATTACAGGTGTCTGCCACCACACCCAGCTAATTTTGTATTTTTAGTAGAGACATGGTTTCACCATGTTGGCCAGGCTGGTCTCGAACTCCTGATCACAAGTGATCCACCAGCCCCGCCTCTGAAAGTGCTGGGATTCCAGGTATGAGCCACCGTGCCCAACCATGCAGCCTCTTTTCCATGGGCCTTCACTAGGAGTTGACGAGAAAAATTAGGAGTGAGGCAAGAGGCTAGAGGGACACCTCCACAGTGCAGTTAATTAGCTGTGGCTATTGGACTGCCACTAGACTGCCACCTGACCAGGTCTGCTCTCATTGTAAGCAGAAGCCTTAAGCTGCTGGAGGAGGAGCATGAAACCCTCTCACCCAGGGTGCAGGTGAAGCCCTGTGGCTGCGGCGGGGGAGGATAAAAGCATAAGCCCTGACCCCTGAGGAAGGGATGGGAAACAATTCTACACCAAAACCAAGCAGAGTTCTGCTGCTTGTAGGACGGGGCAGGAATCTTCCACCAAGGTAACCACAGATACAAGGCAAAAATGTGTTTGCAAGAGAGAAGGAGCAGGCATGCTGAGAAAGCCCCACTCACAGAGGCCAGGCACTGGGGTGGAGGGCACCTAGAACTCATGCTTCAGACTATCTAGGATGTCCAGGAACTCCCTGTGTTACCCACAGGCTAACATACATTGAGTAACAAGCAACAGCTATCTACACTGTGGAGGGCAACAGGAGGAAGAGAGGCTGTTCTATCAGTCACAGGGAACATTGAACGCCAAGGGTAGGGCAGGACCGGTGAGAAAAATTCTGCAACAACTGCATCCCACACCAGACACACAGTAATTATACCAGAGGATTTGAGAGCTGGTGGTGCACTGCAGGTGATCACAGCAACAACAAAACGCTACCCAGCTCAAGCCCAGTCTAGACTAACTCAACTCCCCACACTAATGGCCTGTCAAAAAGGAGAAGCGTGCTCAAATTCAGGTGTAAAACATTACCTTCGGTCTCTACTGTTTTTATGCATAACTTGTTTTTGATTTTATAAAATTATCACTGGGCGTGGTGGCTCATGCCTGTAATCCCAGCACTTTGGGAGGCCGAGGTGGGTGGATCACCTGAGGTTAGGATTTTGAGACCAGCCTGGCCAACATGATGAAACGCCGTCCCTACTAAGAATACAAAAAATTTGCTGGGCCTGGTGGCATGTGCCTATAGTTCCAGCTACTTGGGAGGCTGAGGCAGGAGAATTGCTTGAACCCAGGAGGCGGAGGTTGCAGTGAGCTGAGATTGCGCAATTGCACTCGAGCCTGGGCAATAAGAGCAAAACTCCATCTCAAATAATAAAAATAATAATAAGTATCAGACACACAAGAAAGCAAGAAATAACCCATTGTTAAGAGGCAAAGCAGTCAAAAGAATCAGACGCAGATAAGACCCAGATGTTGGAACTCTCAGGGAGTTTAAAATACATATGATTAATTTGTCAACAGATTTAGTGGAAAAGGTGGGTAACATTCATGAACACATGGGGAATTTCATTAGAAAGGTGAAAACCAGAAGAGGGTCAAATGGAATTTGTAGAAATAACAGAAATGAAGAAGTCCTTTGACAGGCTCATCAGTAGACTTGATACAGCTGAAGAAAGTCAGTGACCTTGAAGACAGGCAGAGGAAATTCTTCACACTGAAACACAAAGGAAACTTTTTAAAAAAGGAGACAAAACAGAACTTGCAAGAGATTTGGGACAATATCAGTTATGAAACACCCTAGTATATGTGGCACCAGGATTCCAGAGAAGGAACAATAACAGTAGTCAAGCAAGAGAGGAGGACAGCTTATATGAGTTGAAATAGTCACAGCTTCTGGCACTTCTCGGCTGACAATTTCCATTTCGGCCACTAGCTCTGAGCTTTGGTGGTAATGATGGGGAAAGAGAACTGGAAACACTCTGTAGGCCTGATTTCATTTATATTGGAAAAAGCTGGGACATAACGAGGACAGGGAGAGATCAGATTGAAAAGGAGAAGGAGCAGGAGGGCAGGATTTGGAAGAGTTTTTGAAATTTGGAGAGAGGAAGTGAAAAGTTGTGAGTAATTACTGCAATTTGACTCACTGGAGAAATGGTGAGAATGTCAACATTTTCTACATTCTATGAGTGGAATGTCCCCATGAATGATTTATGTTAATGTTTTATTTTTGGTGTTTGGGAGCTTTCTTTGGAGTGAAAATACTCATTGGCTGTGAGGTTTTTTTGGTTGTGTTTGTTTTTTCAAAATAGCTTGTGGTTTGTTGTGTGCCAGACCCTCCCCTCTACTAAGCAGTTAATTCTCATTCTGGGCAGGAGCAAATCCTTGCCGGGATGATTGCAAGACCCACACAGTTGGGCCTATCACATACACTTGGTCCTCCTCCGATCCATTACCCATACTCTATCCAGAGGATAAAAGTCCAGTTTGATCATGGTGTACCTTGTTTGATCTTTTTGGTGACTTCTTTTCACTCTTAGGACAACCAAATTCCTTTATGTGGCCTAGACTTATACCTGCATACCTGCACACACCACCTTGAAGAGTTGCTATTCTTACCCCTTCTTTGACGGATGAGAAACAAACCATTAAAGAAACTTGCTCAGAATCTTGCAGTGAGTAAGATACAGGGTCTCAGTCTGCTAAGTGGACTCTAAAGATGGTATGTTTCACCATTGTGCAAGGTTTATTTAAAGCCAGCTTTTGCATCCATGATTGCATTGAATGTCCATAGTGATTTGGATTACTTCTCAGTTTTTTTCAGTTTTGTTTTAAATTCACAAATAACAATTGTATAAATTGGTGAGGTACAATGTGATATTCTGATATAAGTATACATTATGGAATGATTAAGTCAAGCAAATTAACATATCCATCACCACATATACTTAAACTTTTAAAATATTGTGCACATGTAAAATCTACTTTCTTAGCAATTTTGAAATATACATGTGTAGTCACCGTGCTGTACAGTAGATCTGAAAAACTTATTTCTGGCCAAGCGCAGTGGCTCACGCCTGTAATCCCAACACTTTAGGAGGCTGAGGTGGGTGGATCACCTCAGGTCAGGAGTTTGAGACCAGCTTGGCCAACATGGTGAAAACCCATCTCTACTGAAAATACAAAATTAGCTGGGTGTGGTGGCAAGTGCCTGTAATTCCAGCTACTCAGGAGGCTGAGGCAGGAGAATCTGTTGAACCTGGGAGACGGAGGTTGCAGTGAGCCAAGATCACACCACTGCACTCCACCCTGGGTGACAGAGTGAGGCTCCATCTCAAAAATAAATAAATAAATAAATAAATAAAATAAAATAAAATAAAATAAAATAAAAAAGATTACTGGGGAAGGATTTACAGAGTATCAAGACTTCAGTTCTATCTGAAGAATCAAGTATCTATATAGACATCCCATGAGACAAGGGAATGGAGAGATATTCACAGAACTTAATGAGTTCTGGAACAAAATTTAAAAAAAAGCAAACCCAGAATATTTCTCCCCACTGGTTTGCCTCCACACTTAAAATAAGTAACAATCTGTTTGTGCTGTCCCTTCTAAGAAGATGAAAATGCTTTGGCATTAATTTATTCAAAAATATTTACTATGTTATTATGTGATAAAATATGCATGTCTAATCATAAATTTTTTAAAGAAAAATACATGCTAGACATTTTTTTTTTTTTTGAGATGGAGTCTCACTGTGTTGCCCAGGCTGGAGGGCAGTGGTATGATGTTGGCTCACTGCAAACCTGCAAACTCTGCCTCTTGGCTTCAAGTGATTCTCCTGCCTCAGCCTCCCAAGTAGCTGGGATTACAGGTGTGCACCACCATGTCTGGAAAATTTTTGTATTTTTGGTAGAGATGGGTTTTTGCCATGTTGACCAGCCTTGTCTCGAACTCCTGGCCTTAATTGATCCACCAGTCTTGGTCTCCCAAAGTGCTGGAATTACAGGCATGAGTCACTGTGCCTGGCCGTGCTGGACATCTTTCATAGATGCAATTTCTGTGCCTAGGCTCCATTCTAAACCAGTATACATACCATAGGTGGCCCCAAAGGAAATGAAACCAAACTCTTAGAATTTTGTCTTCCCATATAAGTAACCTCAGAGTACTGCGAATCTATGTTTTTCTACAAATAATTGTACCAAAAAAAAAAATAAATAAAAAGCTTGTCTCTATTACTTACGTGCAACTACTAACAACGTTCAGATCTGCCATTATCATGGATTTATATTGTTGCACAAGTTCCTTTTCTTCAACAAAATCCTTAGGGGTGCCTCCAAATTCCTGAAGGTAATGATGCATTTGTTCTTCTGACAATTCATCTTCTTTGGGAATGCGAGGCCAGGCCTTTGACTTGAAACATGAACAACAACACAGGCCTGATATTTCATATAACACTCTTGGCTCATAAACTGAAAACTGTTGATCTAAGGGAAAAGTCATTAAACCAAGGCTGGGAAGGAGACTGCTTTATCTACAGGCTTCAGGAAAGAACTATGTCGTTTTGAAAGCAGGGAGAAGAAGGCTCGTCAGTAATAACTGCAGCATCATAATCCACCAAAATGGCTTTGTAGATTTAGAATCCTGGGACAGGCAGGATCTTTCTCCAGATGAAGTGGGGAAGACCAAAGAGGTAGGAGGAAGAGCAGCAGGAGCAACAGCACCGGGTTTAAAAGGCCATGGTAGAACTTGATATCACTGTCCCCTTTTAAAATTTCAATGAGTCTTTCCTGGTTCTGATGCAGTTACTTTGCTCAAAGTTGGTTACATTCCCAGCTGACCCAGAATGAAGGAAAAGGCACTATGGTCAGCATTAGCTCAGAGATGCCAGGAATAGTACCAGTAGGGAACAGTTGAAGTGCATTTCAGGGAAACAGAGAGACAATGATATTGAAAGAGATTTAAGGGACTTTTCAACAGCAAGTATTAGGTTGGTGCAAAATCAATTGTCATTTTTGCCATTGAAATAATGGCAGGATGGGCGTGGTGGCTCACACCTGTAATCCCAGCACTTTGGGAGGCTGAGGCAGAGGGATCACCCGAGGTCAGGAGTTCAAGACCAGCCTGGCCAACATGGTGAAACCCCATCTCTACTAAAAATACAAAATTAGCCAGTTGTGGTGGCGCACGCCTGTAGTCCCAGCTACTCGGGAGTCTGATACAGGAGAATCGTTTGAACCCAGGAGGCAGAGGTTGCAGTGAGCCAAGATCGTGCCACTGCACCCTAGCATGGACAGCAGAGTGAGACTCCATCTCAAAAAAGAAAAAGAAAGTAGTGGCAAAAACCTCAATTGCTTTTGCACCAACCTAATAGTATCCCTAGCATCATCATCATACTGGACCAGAGTTCACCAGACAGGGAAATAATGGCTTCATTTTTATCCCTATTTCCCTGCTCTCCACTGCCCTTCCTAGGAAAAATCTAAATTACTTACATGTATAGGAGTTGCGCTTGACAAAAATAAATGCAATGGTTCTGGTTTATTGTTTTCTTTTAAGTGTAGTGCAGTCCTAAAAGCAATGTAGGATCCCATACTAAATTCAGGAAAGAAAAACATGACAAGAACTGTTAACCAAAACTCATGATGATCCACTGAAAGTCAATAGGAACAGTATCATAAACACAACAGTGATCATGTAACAGTTGAAAGAAAAGCGTGAGTTGATTAAGAAGTCTATCTTTTCAGTGATTTATATCAGCATAAAAAGTGTTTCAAAGACAGCCTAGATAATTCACTCTAAGATTTAGTACTGAGTTTCACAGTGTCTTCAAATTAATTTTGATTTCCTTTTCTTCCTTAAAGATGTGTATCACTATGCCTTTGATAGTGTATATCTGCAGTTCTCAAAATATGGTTTAGGGACTCCTGGAAATTTCTGAGATCCTAATGGATGGTCTATGAGGTCAAAGCTATTTTCAGGATAAATACTAAAATGTTATTTGCCTTTTTTACTCTAATGCATACACAGTGGAGTTTTCCAGAAACTATATGTGGTATAGCAACAGTTTGAATGCAGAGACAGAAATGAGAATCCATCTGCCTTCTATTATGTCAGACATTAAACAGATTTGCAAAAGTATAAAATGATGCCACTCTTCTCACCTTCTCACATTTTTTTTTGGAAAATATAGTCTTTTTCATAAAAAATGTATTATTTATGTCAATATATAATAGGTTTGTTAATGTTATTTTTAGATAAGTTAATAAATGTCTTTAAAATTTCTTAGTTTTTCCTTCCAATATGATAAATATCGCCAGATATATCACATAAAAACAAAAGCTCTTTGAGTTCCTCATTGTATCTTAAAAGTATAAGGGGGTACTAGGGCTGAAAATGTTTGTGAACTGCTGTTGCTATTATGTAAATTTGTTAGACAAAACTGCCAGAGGTTGCTTATTTGTAAATTTCAATATATATATATTTTATGAAAGACAGGAAAACTCAGCATCATGTTCATTGTGCAGGGAGTGTAAAGTGCAGGTAATTTGGAAATATATATCAAGAACTTTTACAGGCTGGATGCAGTGTCTCCCGTCTGTAATCCCAGCATTTTGAGAGGCGGAGGTGGGTGGATCACTTGGGCCCAGGAGTTGGAGACCAGCCTGGGTAACATTGTGAAACCCCATCTCTGTAAAACATCCATGACAAGAAATTAGCAGGGCGTGGTGGTGTGCTCCTCTAGTCCCAGCTACTTGGGAGGCTGAGGTGGAAGAATCACTTGAGCCTGGGAGACAGGTTGCAGTGAGCCATGATCGCACCACTGCCCTCCAGCCAGGGTGACAGAGCAAGACCCTGTCTCGAAAAGAACTTTAACAGTGTGCATATTATTTAACATAAATTCTGAGAATTTATCCTAAAAAACTGATAGGAGATTTACACTAAATTTTCTATAAGAATGTTCATTGGCCTGGGTGTGGTGTGTCACACCTGTAATCCCAGCACTTTAGCAGGCCAAGGCAAGTGGATCACTTGAGGTGAGCAGTTTGAGACCAGCCTGACCAACATGGTGAAACCCCAACTCCATTAAAAATACAAAAATTAGCCAGGTATGGTGGTTGAACCCATGAGTTGTAGGTTGAAAGGAGCTGAGATCACACCACTGCACTCCAGCCTGGGTGACAGAGTGAGACTCTGTCTCATTAAAAAAAAAAAAAAAAAGAATGTTCACTGTACTAATGTTTATAACAGAAAAAGATAGAAATAACTCATATCCACAAAAGGAGGTTAATCAAACAAATCATGAAGTTTTTTTCACTTAAAAGCAATGTATACTTACAGGATGTGAAAGATATTTATAGCAATAATGTGATAAATATATTTAATTTAATATATTTAATGTAATATTACTATAATATAAATATAGCAAAAAATATCTTTCACATCCTGTGAGTATACATTGCTTTTAAGTGAAAAAGATTAAGTAAATACATAAAACCAGACCCCATTGTGGAAAAATACTAAGGAACCACATCAGAATTTTAAAGCATTGTTATCTGGGTAGTAGGATGATGGGTACTTTTTATTTTTCAATTTCTGCTTGACCATATTTGTAAATCTTATGTGAGATAATAGCCAAAATTTATTGAGACCTTAGTATATACCAATTTATTTAAGATCATTATTCATTTAAGCCTCACAAGTGGGAACTGTTGTTATTGTACTCTCATAGAAAAAGAAACTAACTCAGAATCCTAAGAAATTTTTGCAAGCTCATACAACTGATAAGAGATAGCCAGAACCCCAGGGTCTCTGACTTAACCTGAAAATTATACAACGTAGCTTAAGAAACATATACTCTTTGCGTAATTTCTTATTTCAAAAATAAATAGAATGTAAGCTGCTGTTAAAGTCTTGGTTTTACAAGTGTTGACTTTATTTGCCTAAAAGGAAAAAAAAGTAGGTAAACTTACCATACAAACTGGTGAATTGTAAAAGTTGTGATGGCCATAATTACCCAACATGCTGTCTAACCAGTACAAAGGTATGCATCTTATAAAACACAAAGAACAACATTAACCACAAACTTCGGGTAGAAGGAACTCCCCCGAAGTCTTTTAAAACAAATATCAAATACCTGTGGCCAAAAAATGCAAATGGTTTCTCCTGGATGACTGGCTGCAGAGCACAAACAACTTCATCAACTAACTGGGAGATGTCATTTGCAAAAGGTTCTTCAATTCGGCTTTCTCTTCCAGGAAGCCTTAAGGAGTGCACTGGAGATGGAGAATCACAAGTGAACATGTACAGACAGTTGATGAGATATTGTGATGTTATAAAAAGGGCTCATATTTACCTGATGGAAAAAATTTCAAGCAAATGAATGATAACAGTTAAGTCCAGTGAGGTAAAAGTTTTAGAATTTGCTGATAATAAAAGCAAGAGCATAAAATATAGCAGACTAAGTATCTGCTCACAATAAGATAAAGGGAATACCTAGAAGAGAAAGAAAAAAAAAAATCAAAGAAACTGAAAATTCCATTGATGATCATGTGCTGATGAAATGCTTACCCCAACAACTATTACCTATATCAGGAAAATAAAACATCAGGTTTCAGGGGTGACCTAGACGGTCAGGAGATAAGGCACTGGAAAGCATTAAATTTGAGAGTTAGAACTGAGTCCTTTACACAAAGCCAAGAAACCTTAAATTCTAGAACCTCTGTGAAAAAGGTAGACTAGAAATAAAGTATTTATTTTCCAAATGGCAAAGGAGAAAAGAAGAACTTTCTGATTTGCTTATCTCTGGATGGAGGAAAAAGTCTGCCCTTACATTTTTTTAATGAAAGCCTTGTATTTATGCAAATTTCAAGTTTATTTATGTTACCTTGGTAGACTGGAGTGCAGGTAACATAAATAAACTTCAAATTTATAGAAAGTGAAGCTGCAAAAATAACTCGAAGTGATCCTGGGCTAGTAGCACTTCAGGATGCCTAACAGAAACAATGACAAGTCATCTCCTAATGAATAAATACACAACATGAGCATCTCCAGAATCAAACATCAAGCTGATCCCAAATAACTTATTGGCTTGCTTGCTAGAGCAAAATCTAACATACTGAAAAGGAATACAACAAAATCCAGGACGCAACAATGTAAAACTCACAATGTCTAACATCTAATCAAAACTCACCAGACGTGCCAAAAAGTTGGAAGATATGACCCATAACAGGTCCAGGGGGAGCATCAAAGATAAGAAATAGACAAGAAAAAACAAACGATAGAGTCAGCAGACAAGGACCTTAAACAGTTATTAAATACAAATGTGCTCAATAATGTAAATGAAAACATGAACATGATAAGAACAGAAACTAAAGACTTTTAAAAGACTCAAATGGAACTTGTAGAGATATAAAATACATGAAAAATTGTTAAAAAAAAAAAAAAAAAAAACACCAGATGGGATTAACAGCAGACTAGACAGGAAGAAGAAAAGATCAGTGAACTTAAACATAGAAAAAGAAACTATCTGCAATTAAGCATGTTGGCCTGGCATAGTGACTCACACCTGTAATCCCAGCACCTTGGCAGGCCGAGGTGGGCAGATCATTTGAAGTCAGGAGTTCAAGATCAACCTGGCCAACAGGGTGAAACCCCATCTCTACTAAAAATACAAAAATTGGCTGGGCGTGGTAGCACGCACCTGTAGTCCCAGCTATTTGGGAGGCGGAGGCAGGAGAATCACTTGAACCTGGGAGGCCGAGGTTGCAGCAAGCCAAGATCACACCGCTGCACTCCAGCCTGGATGACAGAGTGAGACTCTGTCTTCAAAATAAAAAAAAAAAAAGAAAATTAAGCATGGAAAGAACATGACAAAATAAATGCACAGCTGATGAGTATACCATGGTACCTATAAATCAATCTAACATAGGTGTAATTGGAGTCCCAGAAGGAGAGAAGAGAAGAGGGAAACAGAAAAAACATTTGAGAAAAATAGTGACTGAATATCTCAAAATTTGAAACTTACCAAGTTGTAGATCTAAGAAGTTCAAGGAAACTCAAGCAGAATAAACAATGAAAACCACACCAAGGCTTATCCATCAAATTGTTAAAAACACTTGATAAAAAGATGATCTTAGAAAACAGCCACAGAAGAGAGACATAGATACAAAGGTAATGACAAAACATTTCTTATTTATTTATTTGAGATGGAGTCTCACATTGTTGCTCAGGCTAGAGTGTAGTGGCACGGTCTTGGCTCACTACAACCTCTGCCTTCCAGATTCAAGTGATTCTCCTGCCTCAGCCTCCCAAGTAGCTGGGAATACAGGCACATGCCACCACACCTGAGTAATTTTTGTATTTTTAGTAGAGATGGAGTTTCACCATGTTGGCCAGGCTGGTCTCAAACTCCTGACATCAAGTGATCTGCCCGCCCTGGACTCCCAAAGTGGTAAGATTACAGACATGAACCACTGTGCCCAGGCCATGACAGCACATTTCTTGTTAGAAATTATGCAAGCCTGCCAGGTGTGGTGGCTCATGCCTGTAATCCCAACACTGTTGAGGCCGAAGCTGAAGGTGCTTGAGTTTGGGAGAGCCTGGGCAATGAAATGAGACCTTATCTCTATAAAAAGACATTTAAAAATATTAGCTGAGTGTGTGTGGTGGTGCACATCTGTAGTCCCAGCTACTTGGGAGGCTGAGGCAGGAGGATTGCTTGAGCCTGGGAGGTTGAGGCTACAGTGAGGCATGATTGTGCCACTGCACTCAAGCTGCGAGACAGAATGAGATGGATGGATGGGTGGACAGATGAAAGAAGGAAGGAAGGGAGGAAGGAAGAAGGGAAGAAAAGGGAAGGGAGGGAAAGAAGGAGGAAGGGAAGGGAGGAGGGAAGGAAGGAAAGGAAGGAAGGGAATGTGGAAGGGAAAGAAGGAAGGAGGAAAGGAAGGGAAGGAGAGAGGGAGGGAGGGAAGGAAGGGAAGGAGGAAAGGAAGGGAAGGAGAGAGGGAGGGAGGGAAGGAAGGGAAGGAAGACAAGAGAGAGGGAGGGAGGGAAGGATGGAGGGAGTGAGGGAAATTGGGCAAGCCAGAGAACAATACTAGGGGGTAGGAAGGGAGGGAACAACTGTCAACCTGCCATTCCATATCCTGTGACAATATCTTTCAAAAGTGGAAGTTAAAGACTTTTTAAACACATAAAACCCACGAGAATTCAATGCCAGCAGACTTGCACTAAAATAAATATTAAAGGAACTTCTTCAGGCAGAATAAAAATAATGTCAGATGAAAATCTGAATCTACTTTAACAAAGGTAATCATGTAAATATATATAAAAGATTATTTTTTATCATTTTGGTTTTTCCCTACACACTCAGAAGTTCTTACTAAACATTTTTTTTTCACTTTAAAATCACTAAAAAAGACACTGACTGTTCTCCACAAAATCGATAAGTAGGAAAGTGTTTCACAAAAGTAGCACAAAGGTCAAGAGAGAGGAATGGAATAACAGTTTTATAAGGTTCTTTCATTAAAAATGAACTGGTATAATAAAATTTGAAAGTAGACTGTGATCATTTAAAGATGTATTTTGGAAGGCTAAGTACGTTGACTCATGCCTATAATTCCAGCACTTTGGGAGGCCAAGGTGGGAGGATCGCTTTGGCTCAGGAGTCCAAGACCAGCCTAGGCAACATAGGGAGACCCTGTCTGTACGAAAAACTTAAAAAAAAAAAAATCAACCAAGTATGGTGGCACCTTCTTACAGTTCCATCTACTCAAGAGGCTGAAGCAGGCCAGAAATAAAAAATGACAAAATATTGCTAAATCAAAACAATACTTTTTAAACTGGAGCAATAGATCTTACTCACGGATCAGAGGACTCAATATTGTTATGATGTCAGTTTTCCCAAAATGGATCTATAACTTCACGGCAATCCCAAACAAAATCTCAGCAAATTGATAATCTGATTTTAAAAGCTGTATGGAAATGCAAAGGACTTAAAATATCCAAAACAACATTCAGAAAGAAGAACAAAGCTGGAGAACTTATGCTAGTTGATATCCAAGGCTTATTATAAGGCCACAGTAATGAAGATAGTATACTTTTGGAGTAAACATAGACATATAGATCAGTGGAATAGAGAATCCAGAAACAGATCTACACATGGACTTCCAGATACTCATTTTTTTTCCATGAAGGCATCAAGGAAACATCCCAATTACCCTGAGACTGCCCTGCTGCTGGAATGAAGACACTGTGTTTCTGGTATCATATAAGGCAAGTACACGGATGGGACAGAATAGAGAACCCGGGCCAGGCACGGTGGCTCATGCCCACAATCCCAGCACTTTGAGAGGTCAAGGCAGGTGGATCACCTGAAGTCAGGAGTTTGAGTCTAGTCTGACCAACATGGTAAACCACATTTCTACTAAAAATATGAAAATTAACCAGGCATCGTGGTTCATGCCTGTTATCACAGTTACTCAGAAGGCTGTGATGAGAATCACTTGAACCCAGGAGGCAGAGGCTACGGCGAGCTGAGATTGCGCCATTGCACTCCAGAGCGAGACTCCCATCTCAAAAAAAAAAAAAAAAAAAAAAAGCCCAGAAATAGACTCACATACATGTGAAAACTCAATTTATAATTCAACTGACACTTAAAACCAGTGGGGGAATGTATAGACCTCTCAGTAAGCATTGCCAAGCCAACTGGCTATTCATGTGGCATAAGTAAACTTGGATATCTAGCTCACACTATATACAAAAGACTGGCTCAAATATGACAAAAATACTTTAGAATTGATAGAAGAAAGATAGGCAAATAACTGTGACTTGGAGTTAGGGTATAGGGTTAGGTTAGGCTTGCTTTTAAAGCAAGCCGTAAAAAGCATAAAGTTTAAAAGAAGAGTAATAAGCTTGATTATATTAAAATTTAAAGCTTCTGTGAGTCAGAAGACACCACATTAAAAAGAAAGGTGGCACACACTAGAAGATATTTTCAACACACAAAACCTTCTAAAAAAAAATTAGAATCCAGAATAGACAAAGAATTTTGGCCAGGCACAGTGGCTCATGCCTATAATCCCAGCACGTGGGCAGGCTGAAGCAGGAGGATCACTTGAGCCCAGGAGATGGAGACCAGTCTTGGCAACATAGTGAGACGCTGTCTCTACAAAAAGAAAGGAAAGGAAGGGGAGGGGAGGGGAGGGGAGGGGAGGGATTAACCGAGCAGCCCGGCGCAGTGGCTCACGCCTGTAATCCCAGCACTTTGGGAGGCCGAGGTGGGTGGATCACGAGGTGAGGAGATCGAGACCATCCTGGCTAACACGGTGAAACCCCGTCTCTACTAAAAATGCAAAAAATTAGCCGGGGTGGCGGCGGGCACCTGTACTCCCAGCTACTTGGGAGGCTGAGGCAGGAGAATGGCGTGAATCCGGGAGGCGGAGCTTGCAGTGAGCTGAGACCATGCCACTGCACTCCAGCCTGGGCGACTGAGTGAGACTCCATCTCAAAAAAAAAAAAAAAAAAAGAAAGAAAATTAGCCGAGCATAGTGGTGTATGCCTGTAGTCCCACCTACTCAGGAGGCTGAGGTAGGAGGATCACTTGAGGCTGAAAAGTTAAGGCTGCAATGAGCCAAGATCATGCTACTGTACTCCAGCCTGGGCAATAGAGCAAGGTCCTGTCAAAAGAAAAGAAAGAAAAAGGAAGGGAGGAAGGAAATGAAGGAAAGGAAGGAAGGAAGGAAAGAAAGAAAAAAATTTCTACATGTCAATGAGAAAAAGACAAGCAATCAAAATGTGAAAAAAAAATCTAATCTTGTAACAAGGGTTAGTTAATGTAAAGTTAGAATAATTTCATGCACAGAGCAAAAAATTACAATGGTATTGTCAACAATATAGAGCAATAAGAATTTTCCTATACTGCTTTCGTAGCATAAATTATTATAATTCCTTTGGAGAACAATTTGACAATATTTCATGTAGTTGGAGATATTCATACTCTACCACCCAGAAATTCCATTCCTAGATGTAGACTCTCTCGTACATGTATGTAAGAAGACATGTGTAAGATGCTCATAGAAGCCCTGTTTATACTAATAGTAAAAAAATGAAAATGACCTTAATGCCTGAGAACCGAATAGATACATAAATTGTGATATAGACACAGAATGGAATTCTAAAAAGTAGATTGAGGGAAAAGCAAGTTTCAGAGAAATGTTTACAATATGAAACATTCATATGGGCCAAGTGCAGGGGCTCACACCTATAATCCCAGTACTTTGGGAAGCCAAGGCAGGTGGATCACCTGAAGTCAGGAGTTCAAGACCAGCCTAGCCTGTCTCTACTAAAAATACAAAAATTAGCTAGGCGTAGTGGCACATGCCTATAATCCCAGATACTTGGGAAGTTGAGGCAGGAGAATCGCTTGAACCCGGGAGGTGGAGATTGCAGTGAGCAGAGATTGTGCCACTGCACTCCAGCCTGAGGGACAGAGTGAGACTCTGTCTCAAAAAAAAAAAAAAGTATATAAAGTTAGAAATATGAGAGATTAAACTATATCTTTCTTAAGCCAAGGTTTGAGGAGGCCACAAATGGAGAGGGAGACTTCAATTATATTGGTACTGTTTTATTCTATAAGGGGAGCAGTGAACATGGTAAAGTTTATGGTATACATTTTATAGATCAACTATTTGAAAACGTGTTTAAAGGCGTGACCTTTAATTGTCTATATTGAACCATCAGGTATTGATTAAAAACCTCATATAAAAGTATTTCCGATAATTTCTAAAAAGGCCTTTAGGAATTACAGGGCTCTCTTCTTCCAATGAATGCATTATTTTGTTTGAGACTTGATGTCAGAGCATCAAACAGCACAACACTCCAACTTAGATGAAATTAAACCAGAAATAGTGGAAACGAAAGAACACTGTAACTCAGATATGTAAAATTCTTCATAGAAATAGACCAAAAAAAAAAAACAAAAAACAAAAAACAAAAATGCACAAATAGCTGACAGAATAGTGGACAGAAATGGATTAAAAAGACAAAAATTATTTCAAAAATGACTAAAAGTTGCCCATGACACAGCGGATGCAAAGTGCTCTATTGAGTTGGATATGCAGTACAGGAAAAAGAGCTAGGAAACAAAAGCGGGACAGAGAAAACATTACAAAACAAAGTAGTAGTAATGGAAGGGAAAACATTACAAAACAAAGTAGTAGTCATGGAAGGCAGAAAAGGTTCCAGCATAGGAACATATGGAGAGCCTTAGGAAAACTAAACAAAATAAAACACTGGAAAATAACCAATATTTAATTCATGCAAACTTCCTGTTGGCAGCCACGAATCCGTAGTGGCTCTGCAACAACCTCGATGCTTGTAGAAGGAAGTAGAGTAGAAGGAAGAATTTGACTGAGGGGCATAAGGCAGAGTGAGAGACTGAGGCAAGTTTTATGGCAGGAGTGAAAGTTTATTAAAAATCTTAAAAAGGCCAGGCACAGTGGCTCATGCCTGTAATCCCAGAACTTTGGGAGGCCGAGGTGGGTGGATCACTTGAGGTCAGGAATTTGAGACCAGCCTGGCCAACATGGTGAAATCCTATCTCTACTAAAAATACAAAAATTAACTAGGTGTGGTGGCAGGCTCCTGTAAAATCCCAGTTACCCGGGAAGCTGAGGCAGGAGAATTGCTGGAACCCAGGAGACAGAGGTTGCAGTGAGCCGAGATTGCGTCACCGCACTTCAGCCGGGGTGACAGAACAAGACTCCATCTCAAAAAAAGAAAAAAAAAAAAAAAAGCTTAAGAGGATTGAGCACAGTGGCTCACGCCTATAATCCCAGCACTTTGGGAGGTTGAGGCGGGTGAATCCTTGAGCGAGTAAGATGCCAGCCTAGACAAGGTGGCAAAAGCCCATCTCTACAAAAACAACAACAACAAAAATACAAGAAAAGAAATTAGCCAAGCGTGGTAGCTTTTGCTTGTGTTCCCAGCTACTTGGAAGGCTAGGGTGGGAGGATCGCTTGAGCCTGGGAGGTTGAGGCTGCAATAAGCTGCGACTGCACCACTGCACTCTAGCCTGGGCAACAGAGCAAGACCCTGTGTCAAGAAAAAAAAAAAAAAAGCTTAGAACAGAAACAAAAAAGGAAATGAAGTGTGAAGTACACTTGGAAGAGGGCCAAGTGGATGACTTGAGAGATCAAGTGCGCCCTGTTTGACCTTTGACTTGGGGTTTATACATTGGCATGCTTCAGAGGGTTCATCCCTTCTACTCTGATTCTTCCCTTGCGGTGGGCTGTCTGCATGTGCAGTGGCCTGCCAGAACTTGGGAGCGGCCACGTGCCCAGTGTGTTTACTGGAGTTGTATGCACGCTCACTTAAAGCATTTTTCCCTCACTAGTTTTTCTGGAAGAAGGACCAGTTAAACGCCACCATTTTGCCTCTTAGCGCACATGTGTGAATCCACTTGACCAGCTTCTGAAATCTTATCAGGAATCTGCCGATTGCCAACTTTCAGTGTGTTGTAGCTATTGGGGGACTGCCTTTCCCTAGAACTGGTGGTGACTAATTATTATTTTAGAGAGGCAGTTTAACAACTGCCTGACCATCACCTCGATATCACTTGACATTCCTGGCTGGGGGTGGAGGGGCCTCTCCTGCCTTGTTTATGTCTTAACTACCTACTGTAACATTCCCTGAAATAGAATAAGAAAGAAAACTACATATTAAAAAAGCCTATCATATGCTTGAGAAACTTGGCCCATAGTAGTTGCATTAAAATGTTAGAATTGGAGGATCTGTGGCCGGACACGGTGGCTTACACCTGTAATCCCAGCACTTTGGAAGGCTGAGGCAGGCGGATCACTTGAGGTCAGGAGTTCGAGACCAGCCTGGCCAACATGGTGAAACCCCGTCTCTACTAAAAATACAAAAATTAGCCAGGCATGGTGGTGCATGTCTGTATTCCCAGGTACTCAGGAGGCTGAGGCAGGAGGATCACCTGAACCTGGGAGGCAGAGGCTGTAGTGAGCTGAGATCACACCACTGTACTCTAGCCTGGGTGACAGAACGAGACTCTGTCACGATAAAAGGAAGAAAAAAAGCAGCCCTCCAAACAAATTACCAAGTCATTTATAAAAGAAGCAAATTGGGATGGTATCACACTCTTTGATAACAAAATCTGAAACAAGATAAAAGTCAAACAAATTGTTAAAGAAACTCAAAAAAGTATACACATCACGAATTTATCTCCTGGCCAGATATGGTAGTTTACACCTGTAATCCCAGCACTTTGGGAGGCCAAGGTAGGGGGATTGTTTGAGGCTAGGAGTTCAAGACCAGCCTGGGCAACAAAGCAGGACCCTGTCTCTACAAAAAAATTTTTTTAAAAAAGAAAGAATTTATTTCCAGTATCAAAGCAGTCTTACAGATGCAGGAACTTAGCATCTATTGGAATCATGAGTCTGCCTGAAGAATCTACTGATACAGCAATCAACTATAGCCCATGGGTCAAAGCCAGCAGCCACATTGGTTTTATTTATTTGTTTATTTTAGGCAGAGTCTCACTTTGTTGCTCAGGCTGGAGTGCAGTGGCGTGATCTCAGCTCGCAGCAACCTCCGCCTCCCGGGTTCAAGCGATTCTCCTGCCTCAGCCTCCTGAGTAGCTGGGATTATAGGCGTGCACTACTACACCCAGCTAACTTTTTGTATTTTTAGTAGAGACAGGGTTCACCATGTTGGTCAAGCTAGTCTTGAACTCCTGACCTCAAATAATCTGCCCGCCTCAGCCTCCCAAAGTGCCAGGATTACAGGCGTGAGCCACCATGCCCAGCCTGCAGCCACATATTCTGGTAAATAAAGTTTTACTGGGACACAGCTGTGCTCATTTTGTATGCATTGTCTGTGCTGGCTTTTGTGAGACAATGACAAAGTTGCAGCAAGGACTATATGTCCCATAAATGTGCAAATATTTACTATTAGGCCCTTTACAGAAAAAGCTCACTATCCTTGTACTAGAAGACAAACTTCATCCAGTCAATACATGATTAGGGAAGGTTTGGCAAAAGGACTGGTGGTGAGCTTTGAAGACTTTTTTGTGTTTCTAAGACTAAAAAAAAAAATTAGGGATGATGTTATATGCTCTGACAGAGTAGAAATAATACAACCGTTTTTAGAGAGGAGAAGGAAGAAAAAAGAAAATACAGTAAGTTCATTGATTTCATACAGAGAGTAAGTGTGTCTCTAAGAATACTGTCAGAAGAGGGAAAATGTGAAAGAAAAATTTTCCAAAATTGCCCAAGATGTCCACAGGTTGGACAGATGTGTAATAAAAACAAGCCTCTGAATTAAAGCTGAACGCTCAGCTGCAAGTCTTGGAGCCATCAAATTAGATGGCTGATCCCGATCAGATGAAGCACAGAGATGAATTAAATCAGTCATGGTTCTCCAGACCTTAAGATGTCTACATACTTGTTAACTTTTTATGCTATATACTTTAACCAGTCATAATTGTTAAGAATTCTGATTGTTAACAATGTGAATTTAGTAGAGACTGTGAAACCCTATCTCTACTAAAAATACAAATATTAGCAAGGCGTGGTGACATGTGCCCATAATCCCAGATACTTGGGAGGCTGAGGAAGGATTATTGCTTGAACCTGGGAGGCAGAGGTTGCAGTGAGCCAAGATCATGCCACTGCACTCCTGCCTGTGAGACAGAGCAAGACTCTGTCTCAAAAATAAAAAAAGTAATAAACCATCTTGAAATCAGCCACAGAAAAACTACAATTGCACATAACATTAAAAAACAAAAGGTGCATATAGTAAATCGAACAGCATCCACTAAAACAAGAAAACAAAGAACTATGGCTAATAAGGCAATAGACACATGCATAATAATTTTTAATACTTTTATTTTTAACTTAAAAATAATTATTATTATAGAGGCCAGCTGCAGTGGCTCACACCTGTTACCCCAGCACTTTGGGAGGCCAAGGCGGGTGGATCACCTGAGGTCAGGAGTTTGAGACCAGCCTGGCCAACATGGTGAAACCCCATCTCTACTAAAAATACAAAAATTAGCTGGGCGTGGTGGTGCGTGCCTGTAAGTGCAGCTACTTGGGAGGCTGACGCACAAGCATCGCTTGAACCCGAGAGGTGGAGGTTGCAGTGAGCCGAGATTGCGCCACTGCACTCCAGCCTGGGTGACAGAGCAAGACTCTGACTCAAAAACAATAAATAAATAAATAATTATTATTTTAGAGACAGGGTCTCACTGTGTTGCCCAGACTGGTCTTGAACTCCTGGCCTCAAGCAATCCACCTGCCTCAGCCTCCCAAAGTGCTGGTATTACAGGCATGAGCCACTGCACCTGGATTTATAGCAGTCTTTTTAGATTATATTCAAAAGCAAAGCAGAAAAAGGGAAAATAGAACACATCATGGGAAAAATTGGAAACAATTGCAAGATGGTAGATTCAGTTCAACCATATCAATAATTATACCAAAGACAAACGCAGTATTAGAATATCATCTCCTAAAAGGTCCTTCTGCCACTAATGATAAGAACAAAGTAAAGGCAACTTACTTTAGAAATATAAAAGTTACCCTATGGAAGCGTAATCTTGAAAGTTTATTATTAACTATCTACCAGGAAGGAAAGTCTTGACCAAACTTCAAATTCTAATACATTTATGTCATCTGCCGTTATAAATTGTTTAAATGATGTTAAAAATGAACATACCTTCCAGTGAATCATGAGTATCTTGGCCCCATTTGGCAAAATGAACTGAGCCACCTGCTACCCAGGGAAAGCAAATCAGCTTAAAAGTTGCCTCAGGGTTTTTGTATAAGCAGTTGAAAACCTTTTCATTCCTAGGGAGAAAATTCAAATATATGTAACATTATGTATATCAATTAAGTTCCCCATACTGAATTACCTGTGTTTTAATGAAAATCTTTATTAATTATAAGAAAATGTGTTCAAATATAAAGTGATTGCAAATTTTTCCAATAAGAAAGGGCAAAAAAGGTTTTTACAGTCTGTGCTGACAATTTGAATACATAGACTTTTAGGACTGGGCATGGTAGCTCATGCCTGTAATCCCAGCAATTTGGGAGGCCAAGGCAGGAGGATCACTTGCAACCAGGAGTTTAAAGCTAGTCTGGACAAGACAGTGAGACCTCATGTCTTCAAAAAAAAATTGAAAGTTAGGTTGGCATTGCAGTACACAGCTATGATCCCAGCTACTTGGGAGGCAGAGGCAGGAGGATCTCTGGAGCCTAGGATTTTGATGGTGCAGAGAGCTATGACTGAACCACTGAATTCCAGCCTCAGTGACAGAGTAACATCTTGCCTCTAATTTTTTTTTTTTTTTTTTTTTAAGACCTAGTCTCACTTTGTTGCCCAGGCTGGAGTGCAGTGGCACGATGTTGGTTCACAGCAACCTCCACCTTCCAGGTTCAAGTGATTCTCCTGCCTCAGCCTCCCAAGTAGCTGGGATTACAGGCAAGTGCCACCAAGCCCAGCTAATTTTTTTATGTTTTAGTAGAGACGGCGTTTCTCCATGTTGGTCAGGCTGGTCTCGACCTCCCAACCTCAGGTGATTCGCCCGCCTCAACCTCCAAAAGTGCTGGGATTACAAACATGAGCCACCACGCCCAGCCCTTGTCTCTAATTTTTAAATTAAATAAACTTTTAGGGATGTAGGTGAAATTGTCACATACCTATATATAACATTCAGTAAGTGCATTTTATATGCACACTTGAAGTGACATAAATGTTAATTTAGAAACTGCCTTTTTCACAATTTGGTGAATACTTTTATCCAAACCATTCATGGACAGCTTCGATCTTGGTATCTTCATGATCTCCAGAGTCACTTTTCAAGTTATATGTCAGTTTTATAGAGCATATAATTTTGACTTCCTTCTGAATGTTTGATAAACAGTGCTTTATACATTTACTTATAGGCTGGGCTCAGTGGCTCATGCCTGTAAGCCTGGCACTTTGGGAAGCCAAGGGAGGCAGATCACTAGAGGTCATGAGTTCGAGAGCAGCCTGGCCAACATGGCAAAACCCTGTCTCTATAATAATACAAAAATTAGCTGGATGTGGTGGTGGGCAACTGTAATCCTGGGTACTCGGGAGGTTGGGGCAGGAGAATTACTTGAACCCAGGAGGCGGGGGTTACAGAGAGCCGAGATCGCACCACTGCTCTCCAGCCTGGGTGACAGAGTGAGACTCCATCTCAAAACAAACAAACAAACCAATCTACTTATAGTGTCACTGGAATTTTATTCCAAGATCCAAGTACCCAATCAGGTGATATTAGGAAAAGTTCTTTTTGAAAAAGTCATCCTATCTGTACACATTTGCGCTCGCCACAATTTCAATGATTTCTATAAAGTTTCCAAATTGACCATTAAATTCCTTACAAAGATATATAATATTCCCAAATGTGAGGTTCTAAACCCTAGTATAATGATGAAATCTGTTATACCCCTCTCTTGTGTTTTCAGTTGATCTCTACAAACATCGAAAACTAACACCAACTGATACCTTTTCAGGTTAACTTGTGTTCTGTAACGGGTACTTTGTTCTTCATAACAAGATAATTGAGAACACCCATAAAATGAGAGATTTTAGATGAACCTAGGCACAAACGAAAATTTTTTTGGCGGGGCAGGGGGTAGATAATTTCTGGAGAAAAACTCCCTGCTGTTTATTTGGGCGCTTATGTAAATATTTACTAGTTTAAAGATAAAGGCAAAAAAGACGAATTATTTTTTATTTTATTTTATTTTATTTTTTGAGATGGAGTCTCGCTGTCAACCAGGCTGGAGTGCAGTGGTACGATCTCGTCTCACTGCAACCTCCACCTCCTGGGTTCCAGCAATTCTCCTGCCTCAGCCTCCTGAGTGGCTGGGATTACCACCATCCTGAGTGTGTGCCACCACACCCGGCGAATTTTTGGTATTTTTAGTAGAGATGGCGTTTTGCCATGTTGGCCAGGCTGGTCTTGAACTCCTGACCTCAGGTGTTTCACCTGCCTCAGTCTCCCAAAGTGCTAGGATTACAGGCATGAGTCACTGCACCTGACCGAGAAGCCTCTTTCAAACTAAAAAGAGAGTCGCACAAAGGCAGGGTATCGGAGCCCCGGGATGGAGGAAGAGCCTGGTGGCGCAAGGAGTGACCTACCTGGTTCTCTTAGCTTGGTCTCCTCTGTCCATGCTGTGAGGTGAGGGGGCAAGATTGCTGGTCTCTGCGGTGTGTTGAATGCCCAACAGCACTCAGTTCCTCTTGAGAGGCAGAACCTCTGCTCAGCCTTGTGCACACAGAAAAGTGAGTAGATTTCTGTTTAAAGGCTCTGACTCTTATTGACTGCTCCAACTTCTGTTAAAAACGAAGAAGGTGAGAGGCAAAGGAAGGAGAAGACAGAGAAGAGAAAAAAAAATGACAGTGGTGATGACAAAGGAGAAGAAGAAATGGGTTAGAAGCAACACAACTGATGTTATTCAGATAAGGAGTCACCACCCTTCACCGCACCCCGTTCATATCCAATTCGCAGTAACCGCCTCCACTGTCAGGACTGCCCACATATATACAGAAAGACAAAGATGCAACATTTCCAGACTGTAGCCATGAAACAAGCCTCCTCCTAAAAGAACAGAAAACATTCCATACATACTAGAAAATTAGGGTAAGGGTGAGGGATGTTTGTTTTGACAACAGAGATATCCTAGCTTTCTAGGTGTTTATAAAGTTGTGCTCCTTTAAATCTCAAGAAAGAGGCTGGGCATGGTGGCTCATCCCAGTACTTGAGGTCAGGAGTTCGAGACCAGCCTGGCCAACGTGGTGAAACTCCCATCTCTACGGAAAATACAAAAATTAGCTGGACATGTGTCACATGGCTGTAATCCCAGTTAGTCGGGAGGCTGAGGCAGGAGAATTGCTTGAACTCGGGAGATGGAGGTTGCAGTGAGCTGAGATCGCACCATTGCACTCCAGTCGGAGCAACAGACTGAGACTCCATCTCAAAAAATAAAATAAAATAAATCTCAAGAAAGAGGGATTCTTAAAAAAGGCTTCACTGCTGTGCCAAACTTCCCATTTTACAAGCTTCAAATATTCAGAAAAGGGAAGAAAAATACCGAAAGATCTGTTATTTATTTATTTATTTATTTATTTATTTATTTATTTATTTATTTTTGAGACAGAGTCTCACTCTGTCACCCAGGCTGGAGTGCAGTGGCTCTATCTTGGCTCACCTCCCAGGTTCCACCTCCCAGGTTCAAGTGATTCTCCTGTCTCAGCCTCGCAAGTAGCTGGGATTACAGGGGCCCGTCACTGCGCCCAGATAACTTTTGTATTTCTAGTAGAGACAGGGTTTTGCCATGTTGCCCAGGCTGGTCTTGAACTCCTGACCTCAAGTGATCCACCCACGTCAGCCTCCCAAAGTGCTGGGATTACAGGCATGAGCCACAACACCTGGCCAGATGTGTTATTTATTTATTTATTTATTTAGAGACTGAGTCTCGCTATATCGCCCAGGCTAGAGTGTGGTGGCGCCACCTGGGCTCACTACAACCTCTACGTCCCAGGTTCAGGTGATTCCTCTGCCTCA
The DNA here is from genome assembly GCF_043159975.1 of Macaca nemestrina. Lineage (NCBI taxonomy): Eukaryota > Metazoa > Chordata > Mammalia > Primates > Cercopithecidae > Macaca > Macaca nemestrina. The sequence continues at coordinate 128,788,919 of NC_092133.1, forward strand.
GCCTCCCAAGTAGCTGGGATTACAGGCACCCGCCACCACGCCTTGCTAATTTTTGTATTTTTAGTAGAGACGGGAGTTTCACCATGTTGGCCAGGCTGGTCTTGAACTCCTGACCTCAAGTGCAGTTCTGTCATTTATAAAGGTCTTTATCTTCTTACTTCCTAGGAGCTCTCTGGATCCCAAGTATTCATTTTAAGGCCACACTTAACTTGACAGGCTTAGTTGTGACTTTCAACACAGTTCCAGAGAGCCCAGGTGAATCCCTCAGCCTCCAGTTTTTATCACGTAGTGGAGGGCATTTTTAGGAACAGAAAGATGTTCCTAAATAGAGGAAGAAAGTTTATGGAGGGTGGGGAGCCCATCTGTTTGTTTCTTAGAGCCTTTTCTTAGTAATTCTGGGCCAGAGCCATCATCACCTCTCAGAAAAAAATCACCTGAATGACTCATGAGGATTTCACATACTTTATGTGGAAATAGTTCTTTCTTAGGTAATCATATGAAAGGCAGAAAAAGACAGCAAGTTCTTCCAAGGAAAATAGGCAGTCAGAGCTGGGATACAAATTTTTTGGTGTTGAGAATTAAAAGTTGTTACGGAGCATTACAAAGTTTTCATAAAAGTAGGTTGTATTCCTGCAACCCTTTCTAATTGAAGGACATTAAAACCTTGTTTTGTATTATTTTTTTGACTTGGCACAGTCTGTGATCAATTAATACCTGGGAGGATTAAACATTTAACCACTGTCCAAGTTGACTCAAGAAATGTTTTCCAAGTTGAGTAAAATGTCCTGGGTTTTGTTTTCAACACTGGAGGGATCCTCCAGTAAAAATAACAGCGACTCTCTCCTCAAAGTTAAATCTCTAGATGCTTTCATTTGATTGAAGTACCAGATGAGAGAAGAGGGAGAGTGGGACAGAGACAATACTCCAGAGATAATGGCTTAGATTTTTGTGGAACTGATGCATAAAACTAGTCCAAAGATAAAACATGCCCAGCAAATGTCCAGCAGACTAGATTACCAAAAAAGCAATCTTTATAGAGATGCATTACAATGAACCTGCAAAACAAAGAAACACAGAAGAAAACTATTAAAAGGAGCCAGGAGGTGAGAAGAAGTGGGCATGGACTCATAGCAATGCAAAAACATAGAAGAGAATAGAATGATATCTTCAAGTACTAAGAGACAAGAACTGCCAAATTCGAATTCTATACCCAGTAGAAACAGCTTTTAGGAAACAGGACAATGTGAAGACATTTTCAGACAAGTAAAAACTCAGTTTGTCACCAGGAGACACTTTTTAAAGAAACGTTAAAGGATATACTTTGAGCAGAAAGTAAATGATCCCAGATGGAACATAGGAGATGCAAGGAGGAATGAAAAAGACAGTGATAAATATGTGAGCTAATGTAAATGAACATTGATTACATAAAATGGTCATTGTAATGTGTGGTGGACCTTAAAATATATACAAAATTAGGGACAGATGCAGTGGCTCATGCCTGTAATCCCAGCACTTTGGGAGGCGAAGGTGGGTGAATCACGAGGTCAGGAGTTTGAGACCAGCCTGGTCAACAAGGTGAAACCCCATCTCTCCTAAAATTCAAAAATTAGCTGGGCGTGGTGGCAGATGCCTGTGATCCGAGCTACTTGGGAGGCTGAAGAAGGAGAATTGTTTCAAACCGGGAGGTGGAGGTTGCAGTGAGCTGAGATTGTGCCATTGTACTCCAACCTGGGCGACAGAGCAAAACTCTATCTCAAAAAAAAAAAAAAAAAAAAAAAAAAAAAAAAAAAAGAAAGAAAGAAAGAATATATATATATATATATATATATATATATATATATATATATATATATATATAATTAAAATACAAGGCAAAATAATGTCAAAGTCAGGAACAGGCAAAGAAAGGTCCTTACATTATCTGTGAGTTTTTACTCAGTTTAGACTGTATAAATATGCATGCCTTAATTTCTCAGGCTAGCCCTTAGAAGAACAGAAACAGACTGTAAATCATCCAAACTGGGAGAGACAAATGTTTGTTTAATCAACAAGAGAACTGAGAAAAGGAAAGGGAAAGAAACATAGAACAGGTAAAGCGAATAAAAAGTAGAATGCAAGATGACAGATTAAACCCCAGATACCAGTGATTATATTACCTACAAACAGACTAAATTCTCTAGTTATAAAGCAATATTCACAGATTAGCTTAAAAGATAATCTAATTATAGGCTGTGCACATGAGACATATCTGAGAAGGTATTACTCTTAGGATTTTTAGATAATTGAAAATATAAAATACTCACTTGCCAGGTTTTGAGATGAACTCTGAGCAAACAGTCTGAAAGATGACCTTCTTTGGATAGCCACAGAAAGAGAGGGCACGGGAAATGAGGTAATCTCAGAACATTATGAAAGAACAACAACAAGAACAAAGCAGGAAGAACAACATGGGCTATGGCCCAGAAGAGACACAATGCACCACCTATTAGGAAAAGAAAAGCAGTTAACTAAACTGGAAGGCAAGGCCGGTGTGGTGGCTCATGCCTGTAATCCTAGCACTTTGGGAGGCCTAGATGGGCGGATCACCTGAGGTCAGTAGTTCGAGACCACCCTGGCCAACATGGAGAAACCCTGTCTCTACTAAAAATACAAAGTTAGCTGGATGTGGTGGCGCATGCCTATAACCTCAGCTACTCGGGAGGCTCAGGCAGGAGAATCCCTTGAACCCAAAAGGCAGAGGTTGCAGTGAACTGAGATCGCGCCATTGCACTCCAGCCTGAGCAACAAGAGCGAGACTCTGTCTCAGAAAAAATAAAAAAGAAAAAGAAAAAATAACTGGAAGGCAGAACGGGGGAGAGCAAGTGGTAAAAGAAGAAATGAGAAAGTAGTTAGGAGGCAGGTTATCAATGACTTTATAAGCAAAAACTTTTGAGGAGTTTGGACTTGATCTTAAGAGGAAGAGAATCTGATGGGGCACGGTGGCTCATGCCGGTAACCCCAGCACTTTGGGAGGCTAAGGCGGGCGGATCACCTGAGGTCTGGAGTTCGAGACCAGCCAGCCAACATAGTGAAACCTCATCTCTACTAAAAACTACAAAAAATTAGCTGGGCATGGTGGTAGTCACCTGCTACTGGGGAGGCTGGGGCAGGAGAATCACTTGAACCCAGGAGGCGGAGGTTGCAGTGAGCCGAGACTGCGCCACTGCACTCCAGGGCGACAAGAGCGAAATTCTGTCTTAAAAAAAAAAAAAGAAAAGAAGAAGAGAATCCACTGGAAGGTGGAAAAATGTGAATTGACTTTCAGAATGAGTGACTGGACAGTAAAAACAAGAGGCTGTTTTATAGATCTAGACGATTAAGAGTGATACCCGGTCTTATGATATTAGCAAACACATAACACTAGGGGCCAAACACCCTTCTAAGCTTTCAATACCTATTAAGACTTTTCATGTTTACAATCATGTAGGCATTATTCACAAGAATAATTAAGGTATTATGTCCCCCATTTTGAAGATTAAGAAAAGCTAAGGCACAGAGAGGTTAAGTAACTGACTGAAAGACACGTGGCTAGGGAACAGACCAGAGGGCAAACCCAAGTAGTCTGGTTCCAGAAACTATGCTGTTCACCCCTAATGCATTCTGCCTTTGTGCTAAAGTGGAGGAGCTGAGGATGAAAAGGTGGCTTGGGTTCCTCAGCTATTTTGACCATGAAACCAGTAGGAACTGATCATTTCTTAGCTATGGAGACCATGGGAGAGGGAGGAAGGAAGTGTGATGTCCAGCTATTTTATAGCACAACAGAGTGACTGTAGTCAATAATAACTTAACTGTACATTCTAAAATAACTAGAAGAGTATAACTGGATTGTCTGTAACACAAAGGATAAATGTTTGAGAGGATGGATACCCCATTCTCCATGACATTATTTTACATTGCATGCCTGTATTAGAACATCTCATGGGCTGGGCGTGGTGGCTCACGCCTGTCATCCCAGTGTGTCCGGAATTGGTGGGTTCTTGGTCTCGGTGACTTCAAGAATGAAGCCGCAGACCCTTGCGGTGAGTGTTACCGTTCTTAAAGATGGTGTGTCCGGAGTTTGTTCCTTCAGATGTTCAGATGTGTCTGCAGTTGCTTCCTTCTGGTGGGTTCGTGGTCTTCGCTGACTTCAGAAGTGAAGCTGCAGATCTTCGCAGTGAGTGTTACAGCTCTTAAAGGTGGCACGTCTGGAGCTGTTCGTTCTTCCTGTTGGTTTTGTGGTCTTGTTGGCTTCAGGAGTGAAGCTGCAGATCTTTGCAGTGAGTGTTACAGCTCATGAAGGTGGCGTAGACCCAAAGAGTGAGCAACACCAAGATTTATTGTAAAGAGCAAAAGAACGAAGCTTCCACAGTGTGGAAGGCGACCCGAGTGGGTTGCCACTGCTGACTCAGGCAGCCTGCTTTTGTGTCCCGTGCCACATGCCCACACTCCTCAGCCCTTGGGCAGTTGATGAGACCGGGTGCCACGGAGCAGGGGGTGTGCCCGTCTGGGAGGCTCAGGCTGTGTGGGAGTCCATGGGGGGCAGGGCTCAGGCGTGGAGAGCTGCAGGTCCGGAGCCCTGCCCTGCAGGGAGGCACCTGAGGCCCTGTGAGAATTCAAGCATGGTGCGGGTGGGCCAGCAATGCTAGGGGACCTGGCGCACCCTTCTCAGCTGCTGGCCTGGTGCTGAGCCCCTCACTGCCTGGGGCCTGTGGTGCTGGCTTGGCTGCTCTGAGTTCAGGGCTGGCTGAGTCTGTGCTCACCCAGAACTCACGCTGGCCCACGAGTGCTATGCGTAGCCCCAGTTCCCACCCACATCTCTCCCTCCACGCCACACCACAAGCAGAGGGAGCTGGCTCTGGCCTCGGCCAGCCCAGAGAGGGGCTCCCACAGTGCAGTGGCGGGCTGAAGGGCTCCTCAAGTGCCACCAGAGTGGGTGCTGAGACCGAGGAGGCGCTGAGAGTGAGGGCTGATTACCTCTCAATCCCCCCTCTAAACAGGACACCCTAACTGCTGTTGGGAATTTGACCAATGACCGCTGTAGCTACTTCCTTTTGGATAGGGTTGAAGAAATACCTGGTTACAGGCTGTCCCAGGATTCCTCGCGTGGTAACAGATCTTGAGGACAGTCGTCCAGGACAGGAGATTATCACTGAGAAGGCCATGCCAGTGTCCAGGAGGAAGTCAATTTCCTGGCCCTCAATGGCTGATCGGAATAGTTGTGCTCACCGATGCAGCAACAGAAACACTAGTTTTCCTCTTATACCACAAAGAGGACTGAGGAAGGTCGGATGTAGTGGCCCTTACTGACGCATTCTTGACACCCTCCATAGCTGCTGGCCAAGGTGCTAAGCTCCTCACTGCCAGCTGGCTACTGCCAGTGCAGGGCCTGCTGAGCCCACACCCACCTAAAACTCCTGCTGGACCGCAAGGGCCACGTGCAACCCTGGTTCCTGCCCGTGCCTCCCCTCCACACTTCACTGCAAGCAGAGGGAGCCGGCTGGCCTCGGCCAGCCCAGAGAGGGGCTACCGCAGTGCAGTGGTGGGCTGAAGGGCTCCTCAAGCACGGCCAGAGTGGACACCAAGGCCAAGGAGTCACCAAGAGCGAATGAAGGCTGCTACCACATTGTCACTTCTCACTAGTTTCATAAAGTCTTGTGTCCTGTGGAGGCTGATCTAGTTCAGGCATTGCTGAAAGTAGTAGAGGTCTCAAATTTGTCAACACTTTGGTGATCTTCATAGAATAAAAACTCAATCATTTTGATTTATAGAAATCAGCCAGATAACCTGATGAGTCCTACTGCAATTTATCCTTAATGTGCTAGCCAAGAACCTCAACCATAGGCACTCATGATGTATGATTGGGGCAATAAGATGTTGCTGAAGATGAATTGCCCAGCCACTCTTTGACAGAAGCTTCCCCACAGGCATGCCTGAAAATGTTTTTATTGTGTGGGGCCAGGCGCGGTGGCTCATGCCTGTAATCCCAGCACTTTGGGAGGCTGATGTGGGCAGATCACAAGGTCAGGAAATCGAGACCATCCTGGCTAACATGGTGAAACCCCGTCTCTACTAAAAGCACCGAAAATTAGCTGGACACGGTGGCGGGTGCCTGTAGTCCCAGCTACTCAGCAGGCTGAGGCAGGAGAATGGTGTGAACCCAGGAGGCAGAGCTTGCAGTGAGCCGATATCACGTCACTGCACTCCAGTCTGGGCGACAGAGCAAGACTAAGTCTCAAAAAAAAAAATGTTTTTGTTTGTTCTAAGTACTTACCTGGGATCTAGGCCCACGGGTGGCAGCCAGGGGATGGCTGGATTTGGGCTCATCATTCTACAGAAAGCAGGAATCTAGGGCAATAGTTTTCAATCTCGATTGTTGTTTTTTTAACCATTTAAAATTACCTGGGGGAGATTTTGCTTTTGCTTTTTAAAAATAAAAACCAATGCCTGTGTCCCACCCACAGATATTATAGTTTAACTGTAACGGGATGGAGCCTAGACATTTGTATTTTTTAAAAAGTTCCTTGTTAGAGTCCAGTGTGCAACCAGGTTTGAGAACCACTGATCTTTGGGTAATATGTGGTTAAAGAGCAATTGATGGCTTCTCGACATTGTCACCATGTACAGTTTAAGGGCAGAAAACTCACGGGTTTCTGACCCTGGAGCAAAAGAAATTCTTCAGGAATGTTCATTCATTCCTGGTTTTGGACCAAAGCTTGACACTCTGGCCCTGTTGCTACCTCGATCTGCAGTCTGAAACTGGCAACTGTGTGCGCCATTGGGCGTAAGAAAACCCATGACTGAAGCTGGGCACCAGCATCTGGTATGGAGCAGGACTGGGCTGTTTTCTTGGTAGGGAGGCTGTTGCCATTATGGACCACAACCTGTGGGCAGAGTCCTACACCACAGCACAAACACATCTACTAAGCCGAGCCCCACACCACAACACAAATACATCTACTAAAAGCAGCTGGCAGTGGGTGTAGCTGTTCCTCTCAGTAACATCATGAACGGTAGTTATTGGAGACAGGCACTTTATAAAAGGTGGCCACAAAGGGGCCAAGAAGAAAGTTCATCTGTCTTCTGAGAAAGGTTGGCAAGATGTGAAAATACCAGCTATGCCCATCATACCACACACTGGGAAAACCCTGGTCACAGGGACCCCATGTGTCATACGATTGTGCTAAGGGTCATGTTTTTGAAGTAGGACTTGCTGCAGAAAGATGAAGTGGCATTTAAAACCTTCAAGCTAATTACTGGGAACTGTTCCAGGAAGAAACTGCCTGACCAGCTTCCTTGGAATGGATCCTATCTATAACCAAAATGTGGTTCATGGCCAAAAAATGGAAGCCCATGACTGAAGCTATGTAGACTTCAAGACTAAGGATAGTTATTTGCCCCATCTGATCTGTGTAGGTGTCCTTCTTACTGCTGCTTTAATAAATGAGCACAAACCAAGTAGTGGAAAATGACATTAGTTTATTCTGTTACAGTTCTGGAGGCCAGAAGTCTGAAACGGGTCTTATTTGGTAAAAACAAGGTGTGGTTTCTTCTGGAAAGTCTAGGCAGAGAATCTGTTATCCTGTCCTTTCCAGATTCAAGAGGCTTTCTGCTTTCTCCAGAGTGGCTCCTTCCTCGCATCACTCAGACATTAGCTTTCATGATCACGTAACTTTCTCTAACTCTGACTCATCCAGTGCCCTTTTAGGAGAACCTTTATGATTACAGTGAACCCATCCTGAAAATTCAGTATAATCTCTGCATCTCAAGATATTTAACCTAATTACATCTGTAAGGTTTATTTTGTCACACAAGGTAACATATTCACAGGTTCCAGGGATGAGGACGTGGACATCTTTGGGGGGCAATTATTCTGCCTATTACAGTGGGTTTAGTATCATCAGATATAGAAGACTGCTGTCTTAGTCTGCTGTCTTAGTCTGTTACTTAGTTTGTCACCATGACAGAATACGTGAGAGGGGATAATGTATAAACAATACAAATTTATTTGGCTCATGGTTCTGGAGGCTGGGAAGTCCAATAGCATGACACTGGAATCTGGTGAGGGCTTTTGTGCTGCATCTGATCCCATAAAGAAGGCAGGGGGCAAGAGAGCACAATAGCATGAGCAAGAAGGGACTGAAGTCTTTTTTTGTTTGTTTGTTTTTTGAGATGGAGTCTTTCTTTGTCACCCAGGCTGGAGTGCAGTGGCGCAATCTCAGCTCATGGCAACCTCCACCTCTGTTATGTTGGCCAGAACTTCTGAACTCAGGTGATCCACCCACCTTGGGCTCTCAAAGAGTTGGTGAGAGGTGACAACGTGCTAGCAGCACTCACTTGCTCTTGGTGCACTTGAGGAACCCTTCAACACACCGCTGCACTGTGGGAGCCCCTCTCTGGACTGGTTGAGTCTGGAGCCAGCTCCCTCTACTTGCGGGGAGGTGTGGAGGGAGAGGAGCAGGTGGGAAGTGGGGCTGCATGTGGTGCTCATGGGCCAGTGCAAGTGCCAGGTGGGCATGGGCTCAGCAGGCCCTGCACTTGGAGTAGCCAGCAGGCACTGCCGGCTTTGGGCAGTGAGAGGCTTAGCACCTGGGTCAGCAGCTGCGGCGGGTGCGCCGGGTCCCCCAGCACTGCTGGCCCGATGACGCCATGCTCGATTTCTCGCTGGGCCTCAGCCGCCTCCCCGCGGGGCAGGGCTTGGGACCTGCAGCCCACCATGCCTGAGCCCTGCCCTCTCCATGGGCTCCCGCATGGCCTGAGCCTCCCGGATGGGCACCTACCCCTGCACCGCGGCACCCAGTCCCATCCACCGCCCAAAGGCTGAGGAGTGCGGGCTTGCAGCGCGGGACTGGTGGGCAGCTCTGCCCGCAGCCCTGGCATGGCATCCACTAGGTGAAGCCAGCTGGGCTCCTGAGTCGGGTGGGGATTTGGAGAACTTTTATGTCTAGCTGCAGGATTGTAAATGCACCAATCAGTGCTCTGTGTCTAGCTCAAGGTTTGTAAATGCACCAATCAGTGCTCTGTGTCTAGCGAATCTAGTGGGGACTTGGAGAACTTTTATGTCTAGCTAAAGGATTGTAAAACAGCACTCTGTGTCTAGCTCATGGATTGTAAATGCACCAATCAGGACTCTGTCAAAATGGACCAATCGGCTCTCTGTAAAATGGACCAATCAGCAGGATATAGGTGGGGTTCAGATAAGGGAATCAAAGCAGGCTGCCTGAGCCAGCAGTGGCTGGCTCTAAAATAACTAGAAGAGTATAATTTGATTGTCTGTAACACAAAGGATAAATGTTTGAGAGGATGGATACCCCATTCTCCATGATATTATTTTACATTGCATGCCTGTATTAAAACATCTCATGGGCTGGGCGTGGTGGCTGATGCCTGTAATCCCTGCATTTCAGAAGGCTGAGGCAGGTGGATTGCCTAAGGTCAGGAGTTCCAGACCAGCCTGGCTAAGATAGTGAAACCCTGTCTCTACTAAAAATACAAAATATTAGCTGGGCATGGTGGTGGGTGCCTGTAATCCCAGCTACTCGGGAGGCTGAGGCAGGAGAATCGCTTGAACCCAGGAGGCGGAGGTTACAGTGAGCTGAGATCGTGCCATTGCACGCCAGCCTGGGCAAAAACAGCGAAACTCCATTTCAAAAGAAAAAAGAAAAATACCGTGTGTATTTGTTGTATCTGTGTCTGGTACCATTCAAGGGTCGGGAGTTGTGGATACTCTCCTCAAACTCAGTGACCAACTCACTGAAAGTCAGTGGTTTGCAGGTGAAGAGTGTAGGCTAGAGTCCTGAGAATCACTGGCATGTGAACACCAAGCAGAAAAAGAGAAGCTGAAAGAAGAGTTAGATGGGGATGCCAGGGAAGTAGGAGCACAAAGAGGTAACTGGGCCTCTCAGGAAGAGCCAGGAGGATACCAACGGGTCAAAGGTGTGGGCCAGGTGCGGTTGCTCACACCTGGAATCCCAGCACTTTGGGAGGCCGAGGTGGGTGGATCACCTGAGGTCAGGAGTTTGAGACCAGCCTGGCCAACATGGTGAAACCCCGTCTTTACTAAAAATACACAAATGAGCCAGATGTCGTGGTGCATGCCTGTAATCCCAGCTACATAGGAGGCTGAAGCAGGAGAATCGCTTGAACCAAGGAGGTGGAGTTTGCAGTGAGCCGAGATCATGCCACTGCACTCCAGCCTGGGCCACAGAGTGAAACTCCGTCAAAAAAAAGAAAAAAAAAAGGTGTGGAATGCTTCTAAGAGATCAGAGAAGACAAGAACTGAAAGTATCCTATCATGCTGGTGACAATGGGATAATTCTAATGCAGGAAAGAGAAGCTTCGGGTACTTCTCTTTGCTTGTGGGAAAAGCACAGTAGCCTGGGAGCCCCTCTGGGGTTTGCCGCTGAAATTGGGGCGAACCCACTCTACTCAATAGGGGATTTGGGCTGAGCACCAACGTTGTTTGCTATCTTCAACAGAGAAGCCTTGGGAGCCCCATGGGAGTAGAGTGAGCTGGCCAGGTAAACTGATCCGATGAGTAATCTGATGGTTGAGGTAGGGAGAGAGTGCTTAACAGGGAGGCAGGATTGAGGAAAATTAAAAAGAAAGGGATGGTTTGAGACCATCCCTTTGAGATGGAGCAAAGTCCTGGAGTAGAAAGAGGATTTTTGTAATAATCACCGATTTTCTATCCTGCTAGATGGTAAGCTCTTTGAGTGTGGAGGCTTTGGTGGTTTTGTTCATCCTTTTTTCCTACCATGCAAGAATGAACAAGGAATTCCTATCATGCGGAATGAACAATAAATGAATGAATAGGAGTAGAAGACGGGGTAGCGGTTATCGCTAAAAAGGCATAATGAAACTTGTTCATCTAGGATGGGGGGAAAGGAAGAAAGGAAGGAGCGATGCTATAGAGATATTTTGAAGCGGAAGCAGAAGAGGTTAGAGTTTACACAGATGGCTTCTTTTCCCAGGGATGGAGGAGAGATCACTGGGCAATTATGGGATGACTGGTGATTAGGATAAAGTTGGAATGGTCAATAGTGGGAGCAGCTGGAAAGGCTAAATCCACAGGTGACAATAGCTGTCACTGAAATCTGTATCTTTCACCACTGGTGTCAGCCAGCTTTCTTGATCTTCTGTAGCAACGAGTATTATAGGCTCAGAAACAAAGATGGCGGACAGATGGGTTGGCCCAAGCATGAGAACTGGCAGGTTGGAAGGACAGAAACTAACGGGGAAGGAAAATCGAGGGTACCCCATAAAGAGAAAGGGTGTAATGGGATTATGACTGGGGAGTGACAAAGAGACAGCAGGAGAGGGCTCCACTTTCAGGGAAAAAGAGGCCCCAGGATGGGAAGTTGTGATGAGGACAGAGAGTAAGTCCATAGGAAAGAAGGAATGGGTCATGGGGAAAGTGTTTGATGGCTGCATTGGAAAGGTGAAATTTCAATGTCTGAGACTTAGGAGGTGAGACCACTCTAAAAGACCACCCAAGCACAGGCTCTTGTGGGGACTGTGAGGTTCAGGGGTTCAGAAGCAAAGTGAACTAAAGACAGCGGGAAGTATACCTACCTTGGCACAGGTGACCTTTTTGGTTCCTCATAAGATGAGGATCAGTTTTGCTTAACAAATCATCATAAGTGATGCCCTTCTTCTTAGGGGATACAGTGACTTCTCCCTGTGGGGTCTTGTCTTCCAAACTGACAACTGCACAGTCTTGCTGTTGGCCAGATCCTAAAATGTTGCCTTCTTCCGGCGGAGTCTTGGCTAAAATACAGACAGGCCTCTTTCTAGCAGTAGCTGCCCGTATGCTTAGAGTGAGTAAAGATACAATCATGGGGAAAGGGTGCTAGTGCAGCATCTTAAAAGTCACCTACAAGTGCAATCTTCTCTTTTTTTGTTTTTTTTTGGAGGCAAAGTTTTGCTCTTATTGCCCAAACTGTAGTTGCAGTGGCACGATCTCGGCTCACCGCAACCTCCGCCTCCCAGGTTCAAGTGATTATCCTGCCTCAGCCTCCCAAGTAGCTGGGATTATAGGCATGCATCGCCACACCCAGCTAATTTTGTATTTTTAGTAGAGATGAGGTTTCACCGTATTGGCCAGGCTGGTCTCAAACTCCTGACCTCCGGTGATCTACCTGCCTTGGCCTCCCAAAGTGCTGGGATTACAGGCATGAACCATGGCACCTAGCCACACATGCAATCTTCTAGGAGATTTTTAAACTAGCTTTTCTTTGAGTTGCAATTCCATTTTTTTTTTTTTTTTTTTTTTTTTAGAGAGACATAGTCTTGCTCTGTCACCCAGAATGGCATGCAGTGGTGCTATCATAGCTCACTGCAGCTTCAACTTCCCAGGCTCAAGCAATCTTCCCACCTCAGCCTCCCAAGTAACTAGGACTAGAGGTGCACACCACCACACGTGCCTAATTCTAAAAATTTCTTTTTGGAGATGAGGGTCTGTCTATGTTGCCCAGGCTGGTCTCAAATTCCTGACTTCAAGCAGTTCTCCTGCCTTAGCTTCCCAAAGTGCTATTATTATAAGTGTGAACCACCGCACCCAGCCTGAGGTGCAATTCCCAGTCAAGATGCTGAATATATTTGCAAGAATTCAGGGCAATACTGGTACTAACAGCCCAAATGACTGCTCCATGCTCTTGGAACCTGTATTTCATCAATTCTCCCACATGCCCTCCCAGTGAGTTTTAACACATCCCTGCTGTTTCCCCTGCAATGTCTCTGCATTACTCCATTTTCATGCTGCTAAGAAAGACATACCCAAGACTGGGTAATCTATACTGGAAAAGGGTTTCATGGACTTACAGTGCCACATGGCTGGGGAGGCCTCACAATCATGGTGGAAGGCAAAGAGAAGCAAGTCATGTCTTACATGGATGGCAGCAGACAGAGAGAGAGTTTGCACAGGGGAACTCCCGTTTTTAAAACCATCAGATCTCATGAGACTCATTCACTAGCACAAAAATAGTGCAGGAAAGACCCACCCCTTGATTCAGCCACCTCTCACCGGGTTTCTCCCATAACACGTGGGAATTGTGGGAATTACAATTCAAGATCAGATTTCGGTGGGGACACAGTATCATTCCACTCTGGACCCCTCGCAAATCTTATGTCCTCATATTTCAAAACCAGTCATGCCTTCCTAACAGTCCCCCAAAGTCTTAACTCATTTCAGCATTAACTCAGAAGTCCACAGTCCAACATCTCATCTGAGACAAGGCAAGTCTATCAGCCTTCAGCCTATCAGCCGTAAACTCAAAAGCAAGTTAGTTACTTCCTAGATACAATGGGGTACAGGCATTGGGTAAATACAGCCATTCCAAATGGGAGAAATTGGCCAAAACAAAGGGGCTACAGGCCTCATGCAAGTCCAAAATCCAACAAGGCGGTCAAATCTTAAAACTCCAAAATGATCTCCTTTGATGCCGTGTCTTGCATCCAGGTCACACTAATGCAAGAAGTGGGTTCCCAGGGTGTTGGGCACCCTCCAACCCCACTCAAATTGCCCAAGACTCACAAGCACCTGCAGTCTGCCCCGAGGGCTGGGGCAGGGCTTTTCCTGGTTCATCCTGGCAGCATTCCTGGCCTGTGGCTCTTTGTGTTGGCAATACAGAGGACACTGGGCTATTCTTATTTCTGGCTGAAGTTGCTGCCAGTTACATAAAGAACAGTGCTTACATTGATAAGGCTGTGAAAGTTTAATGTCTCCCATCCCCATATGTAGAGAATTCAGGCTAAGTTCTACCAGCAATATAAGATTTCCTATACTGTTCCTTCATCCCACTCAGACATTCTGCCACCTGTGGATAGTGCACAAGAAATGCTCGTATTTCATCTAGGAAGCCATCCAGCTATGGGTTAGGCCCCTGATGTGATGTGCCTGGCCTCCACAGTTACAACTAGTGACTTACACTTTTTTTTTATATATAGAATCTCGCTCTGTCACCCAGGCTGGAGTGCAGTGGTGTGATCTCAGCTCACCGCAACCTCCACCCCCCAGGTTCAAGTGATTCTCCTGCCTTTGCCTCCTGAGTAGCTGGGATTACAGGAGCTCACCACCACGCCTGGCCAACTTTTGCATTTTTAGTAGAGATGGGTTTCACCACGTTGGCCAGGCTGGTCTCAAACTCCTGACCTCAGGCGATCTGCCTGCCTTAGCCTCCCAAAGTGCGAGGATTACAGGTGTGAGCCACCGCAGCCGGCTTCTAAGATAATAATTCTTTAAAGTTAGAAATAAAAGTATTAAAAACTGTTCCGTATATCTCTATTGCCTTATTAGCCATAGCTCTTTGTTTTCTTGTTTTAGTGGATGCTGTTGGATTTACAATATGCACTTTTTGTTGTTGTTGTTAATGTTATGTGCAATTGTAGTTTTGCTGCGGCTTATTTCAAGACTGTTTGCTCGTTTCTTTGTTGATTTATTTATTTTGAGACACACTCTCACCCTGTCTCCCAGGCTGAAGTGCAGTGGCATGATCTTGACTCACTGCAACCTCTACCTCCCAGCTTCAAGTGATTCTCCCACCTCAGCCTCCCAAGTATCTGGGATTACAGGCACGTGCCACCACACTTGGCTAATTTTTGTATTTTTCATAGAGATGGGGTTTCACCATGTTGGTCAGGCTGGTCTCAAACTCCTGACCTTGTGATCTGCCCGCCTCAGCCTCCCAGTGTTGTGATTACAGACGTGAACCACGGTGCCTGGCCTACAGGCCTGCTTTTAAAAATTCTTGCTTTTAAAAATTCTGAGAGGATGTAATCCTAGAACATTGGGAGGCCGAGGAGGGAGTATTGCTTGACCCCAGGATTTCGAGACCAACCTAGGCAACATAACAAGGCCCCCCAGTCCCTACAAAAAATTTTAAAAATTAGGCACAGTGTTGTGTACCTGTAGTCCCAGCTACTCAGGAGGCAAAGGATGGGAGGATGACTTGAGCCCAGGTGTTTGAGGCTGCATTGAGCTGTGATTGTGGCACTGCACTCCAGCATGGGCAAGAGTGAGATCCTGTCTCTCTTTTTTAGGGGGATGGAGTCTTATTCTTGTTGCCCAGGCTGGAGTGCAGTGGCACAATCTCAGCTCACTGCAACCTCCATCTCTCAGGTTCGGCAAATCTCCTGCCTCAGCCTCCCAAATCGCTGGGATTACAGGCACCCACCAACAGGCCCAGCTAATTTTTGTATTTTTAGTAGAGATGGGGTTTCGCCATTTTGCCCAGGCTGGTCTCAAACCCCTGACCTCAAGTGATCCACCCACCTTGGCCTCCCAAAGTGCTAGGATTACAGGCATGAGTCACCACGCCTGGCCCCATCTTTAAAAAATAAATAAATAAAAATTCTTAGAGGATTTGACATCCAGGAAATAGCTGTAACCACAATTCAATGTAAAGGCAATAATGTAACTTAAATGTACAGTTAATCAGCGTCTGGGCCAGGACCCTCTTAGCAGGGCTGTGCAGTTTCCTTTGCTGGTTTCTCATTGCAGGCATATACAGCTGTAGGGAGGGGGGCTAACATCTAGAATCACTCAGGTCCTGGTAGGCCATGGGTAAACCACACACTTCTGGGCCTGGGTTTTTTCAGCTGCCTCCGAGATTGGTGTGAGATTCAGTAAGAACATGAACAATGAAAGGAGAGAGTCGACAATGTCGGGCTACAAAACCTCAGGCTCTTTTTGTTCCATGCTCTGTGATTTGGTCATTTTCTAAGGTGGAAATGGCGCGCCTCCCTTTCTCCCCAAGAGCCAGGTCTATCTCTGTGCTTCCTCGTGGTGTCCCAATGCAGAGCCCCGAGAAGAAAGCATAAAATGCTTTTGACTGGGAAGAAAACCTGGAGCACAGGAGGTGGTGCTTGATATAGTTTGGGTATTTGTCCCCACCCAAATCTCATGTTGAAATGTCATCCCCACTGCTGGAGGTGGGGCCTGGTGGGAGGTGTTTGGGTCAAGGGGGCAGATCCCACATGGCTTGGTGCTGTCTTAGAGATGGTGAGTTCTCGTGAGATCTGGTTGTTTGAAAGCTATGGCACCTCCCTATCCAGCTTTTTCTCTTGCTCCTGCTTTCGCCGTGTGACACGCGCCTGTTCCTACTTTACCTTCCCCCACGAGTCGAGGCTTCCGGAGGCCTCTGTAGAAGCAGATGCCAGAGCTATCCTTCCTGTATAGCCTGCAGAACCAGGAGCCAATGAGCCTCTTTTCTGATAAATTACCCGATCACAGGTATTTCTTTATAGCAAAGCAAGAACAGCCAAATACAGTGCTGTTTGGCACCAGCCTCGGGATTTAGAAGTCACACTCTGAATATGCCAGGCTTTCTCTGGTCTGTGGCTTCCTTTTCTCTAACTTTGCTTCTCTATGCTCCTAGAATGCCTATCCCCACTCACCACTGCCTTCTCTGCTAACAAACTCCTACTTCTGGGAGTTCAGTGAACAACCCCAGGCTTATAACTCTCAGTGCCTGTAATCCCAGCACTTTGGGAGGCCGAGATGGATGGACCACAAGGTCAGGAGTTTGTGACCAACCTGGCCAACATGGCGAAACCCTGCCTCTACTAAAAATACAAAAATTAGCAGGGCCTGGTGGCGCGCATCTGTAATCCCAGCTACTCGGGAAGCTGAGGCAGGAGAATCGCTTGAACCTGGGAGGTGGAGGTTGCAGTGAGCCGAGATCGTGCCACTGCATGCCAGCCTGGGCAACAAGAGCAAGACCCTGTCTCAAAAAAAAGAAAAGAAAAAATGAAAACTGTCTACCCTACAGTCTTTTTTTTTTGAGACGGAGTCTCGCTCTGTTCCCCAGGCTGGAGTGCAGTGGCGCGATCTCGGCTCACTGCAAGCTCCGCCTCCCGGGTTCACGCCATTCTCCTGCCTCAGCCTCCTGAGTAGCTGGGACTACAGGCGCCCGCCACAGCGCCCGGCTAATTTTTTTTTGTATTTTTAGTAGAGACGAGGTTTCACCGTGGTCTCGATCTCCTGACCTTGTGATCCGCCCGTCTTGGCCTCCCAAAGTGCTGGGATTACAGGTGTGAGCCACTGCGCTCAGCCAACCCTACAGTCTTATGCTTCTTTATGGGCTGTTCAAGATACTCTCTGGTTTTACCATAGGCCACAGTGGAACCCACTGTGAGCTCCCAAGACCATAACTGATTAGTCCATCACACGGCAAACCTGCAAGAACAAAGTGGCCGGGCCACAGACCACTTCCAGCCTCAGCGCACCCTGCAAAGGGACAATCTTCTCTCGTCATCATCTGGGTCCTGCTGTGAAGGCCTCAGATCCCAGTAGGGCCTTGTCCTTCCTTCTTCATTGTATTTCCTTTTGGAATTCCTTGGTATCCTTTCTTGCCCATCAAAGAAGTTCTAATAATGTTCAAAAAGGGTGGAGTCGGCTGGGCACAGTGGCTCACTCCTGTAATCCCAGTACTTTGGGAGGCCGAGGTGGGCGGATCACCTGAGGTCAGGAGTTCAAGGTCAGCCTGGGCAACATGGCCCCATCTCTACTAAAAATACAAAAATTAACCTGGCATGGTGGCGGGTGCCTGTAATCCCAGCTACTCGGAAGGCTGAGGTAGGAGAATTGCTTGAACCCAGAAGAATTGCTTGAACCTGGGAGGTAGAGGTTGCAGTGAGCCAAGATCATGCCACTGCACTCCAGCCTGGGTGACAGAGCGAGACTCTGTCTTAAAAAAAAAAGCGGGGGGGGGGGGGGGTGGTGGAGTCTGCCCTTTCCTCTAGGAGGTTCCTTCCCCCACCTCTTTCTCTCCTGGCAGTTTCCATCTCCACCTGGCAGAGCTGATTCTTTTGCTAAAGTTCCTCTTAACCCATCTGTCTCTTTTCCCTCCTTCTTCTCCTACTTTTCTCCCTGCTATGGTTTGAACATTTGTCTCCTTCAAAACTCATGTTGAAAGTTAATTGCTTTTGTACTATTAAGAGATAGGACCCTTGGAAAAACGATTAGACGGTGAGGGCTCTGCCTTCATGGGTGGGATTAACGCCATTATAAAAGGGTCAGTTCAGCCCCTTCCTGCCCTCTCTCTTTTTGCCCTTTCATCTTCCACCCTATGAAGACAAAGATAAAACCTTCTTCCCATCTGGAGGATGCACATTCAATGTGCCATCTTGCAATGAGAATGCCCAGACTGCTGGTACCTTGATACTGGACTTCCCAGCCTTCAAAACTGTGAGCCAATCAATTTCTGTTCATTATAAATTACCCAGTCTTGGGTAACTTGCTATAGCAGCACAGACTAAGACATCACCTCTTCTCTCTGCCTTCTCTTCCTCTTCTTTTTTCTTCTCCTCCCCCTCTTCTTCTTTTTATTCTCCTCTCTCCTCCTTCTCTTCTTTTTCTCTCCCTATCCAATCCCTCCCTTGCACTCTCTTACTATATATATTGCAAATAATGATAAGAAAGGAAATGATCTTGCTGATATGCCTAGATTTTAAGTCATCAAAGGATTTGCCCTTTACAGTCACCCATTATCTCAATTAAGTCAGTCCAGAAATTCAAATACGTGCCTTAAAAATTAGGGAACCATGGATTTCTAGTCATTTTTTCCTACTAGTTATAAAATCCACAATCAGTAAAATTGCTACATGAGTTAAATACTTTTTATTGGCTAGGCCGTGGCGGTTCATGCCTGTAATTCTAGCACTTTGGGAGGCTGAGGCGGGTGGATCGCTTTAGGTCAGGAGTTCGAGACCAGCCTGGCCAACATGGTGAAACCCCCACCTCTACTAAAAAAAAAAAAAAAAAAAAAAAGATTAGCTTGGTGTGGTGGCGGGCACCTGTAATCCCAGCTTCTCGGGATACTGAGGCACGAGAATCATTTGAACCTGGTAGGTGGAGCCAAGATTGTGCCACTGCACTCCAGCCTGGGCTACAAAGTAAGACTGTATTTAAAAAAAACAAAAAACAAAAAGCTTCTCTTTATTGATAGGCATCAGAATTAAGGAAGTTGCTTTTTGTTGGAGGCAGAAATATGGGGCCAGATTTCGTTACCATACTTCTCTGAATTTAAGAACCTTCTGATTTTGTTTCCTTCTGAGAAACATTTGGGAAATCACCTCCTGGGCCAAGAATAAAGCAATAGTGAGAAATGTAATGCACGTAGCACTTTGAAAAACAAGTTATAGAATTCCCTGTGGGATGTTTTTCTTTTCTTTCTTTTGAAACTGAGTCTCACTCTGTCGCCCAGGCTGGAGTGCAGTGGTGTGATCTCAGTTCACTGAAACCTTTGCCTCCTGGGTTCAAGTGATTCTCCTGCCTCTCTCTCAAGTAGCTGGGACTAGAGGAGCCCTCCACCATGCCCAGCTCATTTTTCTTTTCTTTTTTTTTTTTTTGTATTTTTAGTAGCAATGGGCTGTATTAGGGTTCTCTAGAGGGACAGAACTAATAGGATAGATGTATGTATAGAGGAGAGTTTATTAAGAAGAATTGACTCACATGTGACAAGGCGAGGTCTCACAATAGGCCGTCTGCAAGCTGAGGAGCAAGGAAGCCGGTCCGAGTCCCAAAACTGAAGAACTTGGAGTCTGATGTTCAAGGGCAGGAAGCCTCCAGCACGGGAGAAAGATGGAGTCTGGTAGGCTAGGCCAGTCTAGCCTTTTCACATTTTTCTGCCTGCTTATATTCTAGCCACACTGGTAGCCGATTAGATGATGCTCACCCAGATTGAGGGTGAGTCTGCCTTTCCCAGTTCACTGATTTGCCTGTTAATCTCCTTTGTCAACACCCTCACAGACACAGCCAGGAACAATACTTTGCATACTTCAATCCGGTCAAGTTGACACTCAGTATTCATAATAACATGAAGTTTCACTGTGTTACCCAGTCTGGTCTCAAATTCCTGACCTCAGGTGTTCCGCCTGCCTCGGCCTCCCACAGTGCTGGGATTAGAGGCCTGAGCCACCGCGCCCAGCCTGAATGTTCTTTTGAGCATGTATCACTTCCGAATGAAAAAAAAAAGTGTCTTTTTCCAGTTCTTTCTGATAATAAATTCATCTTCCCTTTAATAGGGCTCTATTGAAGTTTTAATAACAGAATTGTCTTTTGTTAGTAATGAGTAGAACGGATGATCTATTCATTTGCTTATTTACCCACCCATGCTAGTACAACAGCACTAAGGGATCCAAAGGCATGGTAGGTTTCTGCCTCTGTGAGCTCCTAATCTGGGGGAAGGTATAAGAAAACGGACTTTTTCCGGGCACGGTGGCTCATGCCTGTAATCCCAGCACTTTGGGAGGCCGAATCAGGTGGATCACTTGAGGTCAGGAGATTGAGACAAGCCTGGCCAACATGGTAAAACTCCATCTCTACTAAAAATACAAAAATTAGCCCAGCATAGTGGCATACACCTGTAATCCTCGCTACTCAGGAGGCTGAGGCAGGAGAATCACTTGACCCTGGGAGGCAGAGGTTGCAGTGGCCAAGACTGCACCACTGTATTCCAGCCTGGGCAACAGAGCAAGACTCTCAAAAAAAAAAAAATTCTTTTGAGAGAGTAGACTTGGGACATTTTTATATATTGCGTGTAATATGGATGTGACCTCAGAACGGGGGTGCCAACAGCCTACAAAGGTGAAACTGACTCTGAACTTTCCACTTTCCATGTACACAGGTGTTGTCTAGATTTGCAAGGCTGAGGAACTGACATTATGGACAAAAAACTATTCAGAACTTTCTTATAGGCAGTCCTTCTGCAATCAAGGACCCAACCAATTATTTGCGCTGGACTGGGTACCCTGGGACCAATGGGAAGCCACGTTGCACATGCTGGAAAAGACACCAGATTAAAAAAGACTGCACTAAGCCTTGATAGAGAAGAGCTTATTGGGGACTTTTTAGGAGCTGGCACAGCAGCAGCATTCCAAGGGGCTGAGTCTTTTTTTTTTTCCTTTTTTAAGACACAGGGTCTTTTTCTGCCACCCAGGCTGGAGTGTAGTAGTGCAATCATAGTTCACTGCAGCCTCCGACTCCTAGGCTGAAGGGATCCTCCTGCCTCAGCCTTCTTAGTAGCTAGGACTACAGGTGTACACCACTATGCCCAGTTAGTTTTTATATTTTTTGTAGAGACAGTCTCACTATGTTGCCCAGGCTGGCCTTGAGCTCCTGGCCTCAAGCAATCCTCCCGCCTTGGCCTCCCAAAATGCTGGAATTATAGGCATGAGACACCACACATGGTCCCCAAGGGATTGAGTCTTAAATTCACGTTTCCTGATTTTAAAAAATATACATCGTCAGGCATGTTGGCTCATGCCTGTAATCCCTGCACTTTGGGTGGCTGAAGCGGGTGGATCATTTGAGGTCAGGAGTTCATGACCAGCCTGGCCAACATGGAGCAACCCTGTCTCTACTAAAAATACAAAAATTGGCAGGGCATGCTGGTGCCTGCCTGTAGTTCCAGCTACTCAGGAGGTTGAGGCATGAAATCACTTGAATCCAGAAGGAAGAGTTCGCAGTGAGCCGAGATTGTGCCACTGCACTCCAGCCTGGGTGACAGAGTGAGACTCTGTCTCGAAAAAATAAATGAATAAAACTAAACATAAAAAATATACACCATCTTCCCCTTCCAGCATCCATCCATTTCCTGCAGGAGATCTGCAGAGAGTAGAGGAGAGCCCACCTGAGCCCCTTGCATTGAGCCAAGGCCTGCTAGTTGCAGATTGCTTCTGCCTGTGAGCCCTTAGCTGCCTTTGGCTTTCCTTTGCTCTGCTACTAATCTTGCTTATGATTGTACTTTGATGCACTCTAGTGACCAACTCATTATGCTCTGCACATCTGGGGTCCCCAAGATGAGCCCCGGATTTGATAGTTTAAGAGGAGGGCTCACTGGACTTGTGGCTATGGCTATGAAGTATTACAGTGAAAACATCCAAAGCGGATAAGCAAAAGGAGAAGGAACATAGCATGAACTCCAGAGGAAACAAGGTTCAAGGTTCCAAGAGTCCTGTCCCAGTGGAATCAGACAGGCCATGCTCAGTTCCTTCTGAAGCAAGTTGTGACAACATGTGAAATGTTGTCTACCAGGAAAGCTTGTTAGAGACTCAGTGGTCAGGGTTTTTATTTGGGGCTGGTTACATAGGTACCCTCTGCCTAGCATGTACCAAAATTTCAGGCTCTCAGGAGAGTGACATAAATCAGATTGTTTGTACACATATGTTAAGCGCTGTGAGCCACTCTTATCAGGAATGGTGGCAACACTCCTGAGATCTCAGGTGCCCCCTGCCAGCCCGCCTTTCTAAAGACAGCAATCTCGGCTTTACCCTGTTAATTCTTTCCTTTACCCTTGATATGCTTTGGCTGTGTCCTCACCCAAATCTCATCTTGAATTGTAGCTCCCATAATTCCGATGTGTTGTGGGAGGGACCTGGTGGGAGATAATTGAATCATGGGGGCAGCTTCCGCCATACTGTTCTTGTGATAGTGAATAAGTCTCTCAAGATCTGATGGTTTGATAAGGGGCTTCCACTTTTGCTTGGGTTTCATTCGATCTTGTCTGCTGCCATGCAAGACGTGCCTTTTGCCTTTCACCATGATTGTGAGGCCTCCCTAGCCATGTGAAACTGAGTCCATTAAACT
The DNA here is from genome assembly GCF_043159975.1 of Macaca nemestrina. NCBI lineage: Eukaryota > Metazoa > Chordata > Mammalia > Primates > Cercopithecidae > Macaca > Macaca nemestrina. Next base: position 128,811,522 of record NC_092133.1, read on the forward strand.
TTTACTTTATAAATTATCCCGTCTCAGGTAGCTCTTTATTAGCAGCATGAAAATGGACTAATGGAAAGCTCTTTTTGTTTTTGACAACCCATGTCTTCTGCCACTTGAGAAAGAACAAAATTACCTTCTGCTTGTTCTAAGACTCTATCTATTGCTAGTGCTCTAAATTTAACTAACTAGGCTGGGCATGGTGGCTCACACCTGTAATCCCAGCACTTTGGGAGGCCAAGGCGGGTGGATCAACTGAGGTTAGGAGTTTGAGACCAGCCTGGTCAACATGGTGAAACCCCATCTCTACTAAAAATACAAAATTAGCTAGGCGTGGTGGTGCACACCTGTAATCCCAGCTACCCTGGAGGCTGAGGCAGGAGAATTGCTTGAATCTAGGAGGCAGAGGTTGCAGTGAGCCAAGATTGTGCCATTAAACTCCAGCCTGGGTGACAAGAGTGAAACTCCATCTCAAAAATAAATAAATAAATTTAACTGATTAGTGGAGCTACTATTACTTACCTGGTGCAACCAGTAAAAATTTGATAGTTGTTTTAAATAGGTTAGAAAATAGATTTCCTTTTACAGGTCCCTTCTGGCCCTGACATTTCATGCATATCATTAATCTCAATATTTGATCTTGTAAAAACTGGACTTTGATCTCAGGTTTACAAAATGTTTCTACTGAGGATGTTATAATCCTATTATCAAAACCCAGCCTCTCACGGGTGGACACTAAAATCAGGGTTGTCTTTACTGCAATAAAATAATCAGTTTGCCAACAGTCCTATAAGGGAATTATCATTATTATTTCAGTTTTAAAAATAAAATGCTGAGGTTTAGATAAGTTAAGCAACTTGCCCAAGGCCAGTCAAGCTTAAGTGGTGGTGCTGGCTTCACATCCAAACTCTTTTTTTTTTTTTTTTTTTTTTTGAGACAGTCTCATTCTGCTACCTAGACTGGACTGCCTGGGTGGTATGATCATGGCTCATGCAGCCTTGACCTCCTAGGCTCAAGCAATCCTCCTGCCTCAGCCTCCTGAGTAGCTGGGACCACAGGCGTGCACCACCACACCCAGCTAATTTTTGTATCTTTCATAGAGACAGGGTTTTGCCATGTTGTTCAGGCTGGCCTCAAACTCCTGGGCTCAAGCAATCATTTATAAAGGTCTTTATCTTCTTACTTCCTAGGAGCTCCTTGGATCCCAAGTATTCATTTTAAGGCCACAGTTAACTTGACAGGCTCAGTTGTGACTTTCAACACAATTCCAGAGAGCCCAGGTGAATCCCTCAGCCTCCAGTTTTTATCACGTAGTGGAGGGCATTTTTAGGAACAGAAAGATGTTCCTAAATAGAGGAAGAAAGTTTATGGAGGGTGGGGAGCCCATCTGTTTGTTTCTTAGAGCCTTTTCTTAGTAATTCTGGGCCAGAGCCATCATCACCTCTCAGAAAAAAATCACCTGAATGACTCATGAGGATTTCACATACTTTATGTGGAAATAGTTCTTTCTTAGGTAATCATATGAAAGGCAGAAAAAGACAGCAAGCTTTTCCAAGGAAAATAGGCAGTCAGAGCTGGGATTCAAATTTTTTGGTGTTGAGAATTAAAAGTTGTTACGGAGCATTACAAAGTTTTCATAAAAGTAGATTGAATTCCTGCAACTCTTTCTAATTGAAGTATATTAATACCTTGTTTTGTATCATTTTTTTCTGATTTGGCATGGTCTGTGACCAACTAATACCTGGCAGGATTCACCATTTAACCACTGTCCAAGATTACTCAAGAAATGTTTTCCAAGTTGAGTAAAATGTCCTGGGTTTTGTTTTCAACACTGGAGGGATCCTCCAGTAAAAATAACAGCGACTCTCTCCTCAAGGTTAAATCTCTAGATGCTTTCATTTGATTGAAGTACCAGTACCAGATGAGAGAAGAGGGAGAGTGGGACAGAGACAATACTCCAGAGATAATGGCTTAGATTTTTGTGAAACTGATGCATAAAACTAGTCCAAAGATAAAACATGCCCAGCAAATGTCCAGCAGACTAGATTACCAAAAAAGCAATCTTTATAGAGATGTATTACAATGAAACAGCAAAACAAAGAAACACAGAAGAAAATTATTAAAAGGAGCCAGGAGATGAGAAGAAGTGGGCATGGACTCATAGCAATGCAAAAACATGGAAGACAATAGAATGATATCTTCAAGTACTAAGAGACAAGAACTGCCAAATTCGAATTCTATACCCAGTAGAAACAGCTTTTAGGAAACAGCACAACGTAAAGACATTTTCAGACAAGTAAAAACTCAGTTTGTCGCCAGGAGACACTTTTTAAAGAAACGTTAAAGGATATACTTTGAGCAGAAAGTAAATGATCCCAGATGGAACATAGGAGATGCAAGGAGGAATGAAAAAGACAGTGATAAATATGTGAGCTATTGTAAATGAACATTGATTACATAAAATGGTAATTGTAATGTCTGGTGGACCTTAAAATATATACGAAATTAGGGACAGATGCAGTGGCTCTTGCCTCTAATCCCAGCACTTTGGGAGGTGAAGGCGGGCGGATCACGAGGTCAGGAGTTTGAGACCAGCCTGGTCAACTGGGTGAAACCGCATCTCTCCTAAAATTAAAAAGTTAGCTGGGTGTGGTGGCGGGCGCCTGTGATCCCAGCTATTTGGGAGGCTGAGGAAGGAGAATTGTTTCAACCCGGGAGGCGGAGGTTGCAGTGAGCTGAGATTGTGCCATTGTACTCCAGCCTGGGCGACAGAGCAAAACTCTATCTCAAAGAAAAAAAAGAAAGAAAGAAAAAAATTAAAAAAAAAATATATATATATAATTAAAGCACAAGGCAAAAATAATGTCAAAGTCAGGAACAGGCAAAGAAAGGTCCTTACATTATCTGTGAGTTTTTACTCAGTTTAGACTGTATAAATATGCATGCCTTAATTTCTCAGGCTAGCCCTTAGAAGAACAGAAACAGACTGTAAATCATCCAAACTGGGAGAGACAAATGTTTGTTTAATCAACAAGAGAACTGAGAAAAGGAAAGGGAAAGAAACATAGAACAGGTAAAGCGAATAAAAAGTAGAATGCAAGATGACAGATTAAACCCCAGATACCAGTGATTATATTACATACAAACAGACTAAATTCTCTAGTTATAAAGCAATATTCACAGATTAGCTTAAAAGGTAATCTAATTATAGGCTGTGCACATGAGACATATCTGAGAAGGTATTACTCTTAGGATTTTTAGATAATTGAAAATATAAAATACTCACTTGCCAGGTTTTGAGATGAACTCTGAGCAAACAGTCTGAAAGATGACCTTCTTTGGATAGCCACAGAAAGAGAGGGCACGGGAAATGAGGTAATCTCAGAACATTATGAAAGAACAACAACAAGAACAAAGCAGGAAGAACAACATGGGCTATGGCCCAGAAGAGACACAATGCACCACCTATTAGGAAAAGAAAAGCAGTTAACTAAACTGGAAGGCAAGGCCGGTGTGGTGGCTCATGCCTGTAATCCTAGCACTTTGGGAGGCCTAGATGGGCGGATCACCTGAGGTCAGTAGTTCGAGACCACCCTGGCCAACATGGAGAAACCCTGTCTCTACTAAAAATACAAAGTTAGCTGGATGTGGTGGCGCATGCCTATAACCTCAGCTACTCGGGAGGCTCAGGCAGGAGAATCCCTTGAACCCAAAAGGCAGAGGTTGCAGTGAACTGAGATCGCGCCATTGCACTCCAGCCTGAGCAACAAGAGCGAGACTCTGTCTCAGAAAAAATAAAAAAGAAAAAGAAAAAATAACTGGAAGGCAGAACGGGGGAGAGCAAGTGGTAAAAGAAGAAATGAGAAAGTAGTTAGGAGGCAGGTTATCAATGACTTTATAAGCAAAAACTTTTGAGGAGTTTGGACTTGATCTTAAGAGGAAGAGAATCTGGTGGGGCACGGTGGCTCATGCCGGTAACCCCAGCACTTTGGGAGGCTAAGGCGGGCGGATCACCTGAGGTCTGGAGTTCGAGACCAGCCAGCCAACATAGTGAAACCTCATCTCTACTAAAAACTACAAAAAATTAGCTGGGCATGGTGGTAGTCACCTGCTACTGGGGAGGCTGGGGCAGGAGAATCACTTGAACCCAGGAGGCGGAGGTTGCAGTGAGCCGAGACTGCGCCACTGCACTCCAGGGCAACAAGAGCGAAATTCTGTCTTAAAAAAAAAAAAGAAAAGAAGAAGAGAATCCACTGGAAGGTGGAAAAATGTGAATTGACTTTCAGAATGAGTGACTGGACAGTAAAAACAAGAGGCTGTTTTATAGATCTAGACGATTAAAAGTGATACCTGGTCTTATGATATTAGCAAACACATAACACTAGGGGCCAAACACCCTTCTAAGCTTTCAATACCTATTAAGACTTTTCATGTTTACAATCATGTAGGCATTATTCACAAGAATAATTAAGGTATTATGTCCCCCATTTTGAAGATTAAAAAAAGCTAAGGCACAGAGAGGTTAAGTAACTGACTGAAAGACACGTGGCTAGGGAACAGACCAGAGGGCAAACCCAAGTAGTCTGGTTCCAGAAACTATGCTGTTCACCCCTAATGCATTCTGCCTTTGTGCTAAAGTGGAGGAGCTGAGGATGAAAAGGTGGCTTGGGTTCCTCAGCTATTTTGACCATGAAACCAGTAGGAACTGATCATTTCTTAGCTATGGAGACCATGGGAGAGGGAGGAAGGAAGTGTGATGTCCAGCTATTTTATAGCACAACAGAGTGACTGTAGTCAATAATAACTTAACTGTACATTCTAAAATAACTAGAAGAGTATAACTGGATTGTCTGTAACACAAAGGATAAATGTTTGAGAGGATGGATACCCCATTCTCCATGACAGTATTTTACATTGCATGCCTGTATTAGAACATCTCATGGGCTGGGCGTGGTGGCTCACGCCTGTCATCCCAGTGTGTCCGGAATTGGTGGGTTCTTGGTCTCGGTGACTTCAAGAATGAAGCCGCAGACCCTTGCAGTGAGTGTTACGGTTCTTAAAGATGGTGTGTCCGGAGTTTGTTCCTTCAGATGTTCAGATGTGTCTGCAGTTGCTTCCTTCTGGTGGGTTCGTGGTCTTCGCTGACTTCAGAAGTGAAGCTGCAGACCTTCGCAGTGAGTGTTACAGCTCTTAAAGGTGGCACATCTGGAGCTGTTCGTTCTTCCTGTTGGTTTTGTGGTCTTGTTGGCTTCAGGAGTGAAGCTGCAGATCTTTGCAGTGAGTGTTACAGCTCATGAAGGTGGCGTAGACCCAAAGAGTGAGCAACACCAAGATTTATTGTAAAGAGCAAAAGAACGAAGCTTCCACAGTGTGGAAGGCGACCCGAGTGGGTTGCCACTGCTGACTCAGGCAGCCTGCTTTTGTGTCCCGTGCCACATGCCCACACTCCTCAGCCCTTGGGCAGTTGATGAGACCGGGTGCCACGGAGCAGGGGGCGTGCCCGTCTGGGAGGCTCAGGCTGTGTGGGAGTCCATGGGGGGCAGGGCTCAGGCATGGAGAGCTGCAGGTCCAGAGCCCTGCCCTGCAGGGAGGCACCTGAGGCCCTGTGAGAATTCAAGCATGGTGCAGGTGGGCCAGCAATGCTAGGGGACCTGGCGCACCCTTCTCAGCTGCTGGCCTGGTGCTGAGCCCCTCACTGCCTGGGGCCTGTGGTGCTGGCTTGGCCGCTCTGAGTTCAGGGCTGGCCGAGTCTGTGCTCACCCAGAACTCACGCTGGCCCACGAGTGCCATGCGTAGCCCCAGTTCCCACCCACATCTCTCCCTCCACGCCACACCACAAGCAGAGGGAGCTGGCTCTGGCCTTGGCCAGCCCAGAGAGGGGCTCCCACAGTGCAGTGGCGGGCTGAAGGGCTCCTCAAGTGCCACCAGAGTGGGTGCTGAGACCGAGGAGGCGCTGAGAGTGAGGGCTGATTACCTCTCAATCCCCCCTCTAAACAGGACACCCTAACTGCTGTTGGGAATTTGACCAATGACCGCTGTAGCTACTTCCTTTTGGATAGGGTTGAAGAAATACCTGGTTACAGGCTGTCCCAGGATTCCTCGCGTGGTAACAGATCTTGAGGACAGTCGTCCAGGACAGGAGATTATCACTGAGAAGGCCATGCCAGTGTCCAGGAGGAAGTCAATTTCCTGGCCCTCAATGGCTGATCGGAATAGTTGTGCTCACCGATGCAGCAACAGAAACACTAGTTTTCCTCTTATACCACAAAGAGGACTGAGGAAGGTCGGATGTAGTGGCCCTTACTGACGCATTCTTGACACCCTCCATAGCTGCTGGCCCAGGTGCTAAGCTCCTCACTGCCAGCTGGCTACTGCCAGTGCAGGGCCTGCTGAGCCCACGCCCACCTAAAACTCCTGCTGGACCGCAAGGGCCACGTGCAACCCTGGTTCCTGCCCGTGCCTCCCCTCCACACTTCACTGCAAGCAGAGGGAGCCGGCTGGCCTCGGCCAGCCCAGAGAGGGGCTACCGCAGTGCAGTGGTGGGCTGAAGGGCTCCTCAAGCACGGCCAGAGTGGACACCAAGGCCAAGGAGTCACCAAGAGCGAATGAAGGCTGCTACCACATTGTCACTTCTCACTAGTTTCATAAAGTCTTGTGTCCTGTGGAGGCTGATCTAGTTCAGGCATTGCTGAAAGTAGTAGAGGTCTCAAATTTGTCAACACTTTGGTGATCTTCATAGAATAAAAACTCAATCATTTTGATTTATAGAAATCAGCCAGATAACCTGATGAGTCCTACTGCAATTTATCCTTAATGTGCTAGCCAAGAACCTCAACCATAGGCACTCATGATGTATGATTGGGGCAATAAGATGTTGCTGAAGATGAATTGCCCAGCCACTCTTTGACAGAAGCTTCCCCACAGGCATGCCTGAAAATGTTTTTATTGTGTGGGGCCAGGCGCGGTGGCTCATGCCTGTAATCCCAGCACTTTGGGAGGCTGATGTGGGCAGATCACAAGGTCAGGAAATCGAGACCATCCTGGCTAACATGGTGAAACCCCGTCTCTACTAAAAGCACCGAAAATTAGCTGGACACGGTGGCGGGTGCCTGTAGTCCCAGCTACTCAGCAGGCTGAGGCAGGAGAATGGTGTGAACCCAGGAGGCAGAGCTTGCAGTGAGCCGATATCACGTCACTGCACTCCAGTCTGGGCGACAGAGCAAGACTAAGTCTCAAAAAAAAAAATGTTTTTGTTTGTTCTAAGTACTTACCTGGGATCTAGGCCCACGGGTGGCAGCCAGGGGATGGCTGGATTTGGGCTCATCATTCTACAGAAAGCAGGAATCTAGGGCAATAGTTTTCAATCTCGATTGTTGTTTTTTTAACCATTTAAAATTACCTGGGGGAGATTTTGCTTTTGCTTTTTAAAAATAAAAACCAATGCCTGTGTCCCACCCACAGATATTATAGTTTAACTGTAACGGGATGGAGCCTAGACATTTGTATTTTTTAAAAAGTTCCTTGTTAGAGTCCAGTGTGCAACCAGGTTTGAGAACCACTGATCTTTGGGTAATATGTGGTTAAAGAGCAATTGATGGCTTCTCGACATTGTCACCATGTACAGTTTAAGGGCAGAAAACTCACGGGTTTCTGACCCTGGAGCAAAAGAAATTCTTCAGGAATGTTCATTCATTCCTGGTTTTGGACCAAAGCTTGACACTCTGGCCCTGTTGCTACCTCGATCTGCAGTCTGAAACTGGCAACTGTGTGCGCCATTGGGCGTAAGAAAACCCATGACTGAAGCTGGGCACCAGCATCTGGTATGGAGCAGGACTGGGCTGTTTTCTTGGTAGGGAGGCTGTTGCCATTATGGACCACAACCTGTGGGCAGAGTCCTACACCACAGCACAAACACATCTACTAAGCCGAGCCCCACACCACAACACAAATACATCTACTAAAAGCAGCTGGCAGTGGGTGTAGCTGTTCCTCTCAGTAACATCATGAACGGTAGTTATTGGAGACAGGCACTTTATAAAAGGTGGCCACAAAGGGGCCAAGAAGAAAGTTCATCTGTCTTCTGAGAAAGGTTGGCAAGATGTGAAAATACCAGCTATGCCCATCATACCACACACTGGGAAAACCCTGGTCACAGGGACCCCATGTGTCATACGATTGTGCTAAGGGTCATGTTTTTGAAGTAGGACTTGCTGCAGAAAGATGAAGTGGCATTTAAAACCTTCAAGCTAATTACTGGGAACTGTTCCAGGAAGAAACTGCCTGACCAGCTTCCTTGGAATGGATCCTATCTATAACCAAAATGTGGTTCATGGCCAAAAAATGGAAGCCCATGACTGAAGCTATGTAGACTTCAAGACTAAGGATAGTTATTTGCCCCATCTGATCTGTGTAGGTGTCCTTCTTACTGCTGCTTTAATAAATGAGCACAAACCAAGTAGTGGAAAATGACATTAGTTTATTCTGTTACAGTTCTGGAGGCCAGAAGTCTGAAACGGGTCTTATTTGGTAAAAACAAGGTGTGGTTTCTTCTGGAAAGTCTAGGCAGAGAATCTGTTATCCTGTCCTTTCCAGATTCAAGAGGCTTTCTGCTTTCTCCAGAGTGGCTCCTTCCTCGCATCACTCAGACATTAGCTTTCATGATCACGTAACTTTCTCTAACTCTGACTCATCCAGTGCCCTTTTAGGAGAACCTTTATGATTACAGTGAACCCATCCTGAAAATTCAGTATAATCTCTGCATCTCAAGATATTTAACCTAATTACATCTGTAAGGTTTATTTTGTCACACAAGGTAACATATTCACAGGTTCCAGGGATGAGGACGTGGACATCTTTGGGGGGCAATTATTCTGCCTATTACAGTGGGTTTAGTATCATCAGATATAGAAGACTGCTGTCTTAGTCTGCTGTCTTAGTCTGTTACTTAGTTTGTCACCATGACAGAATACGTGAGAGGGGATAATGTATAAACAATACAAATTTATTTGGCTCATGGTTCTGGAGGCTGGGAAGTCCAATAGCATGACACTGGAATCTGGTGAGGGCTTTTGTGCTGCATCTGATCCCATAAAGAAGGCAGGGGGCAAGAGAGCACAATAGCATGAGCAAGAAGGGACTGAAGTCTTTTTTTGTTTGTTTGTTTTTTGAGATGGAGTCTTTCTTTGTCACCCAGGCTGGAGTGCAGTGGCGCAATCTCAGCTCATGGCAACCTCCACCTCTGTTATGTTGGCCAGAACTTCTGAACTCAGGTGATCCACCCACCTTGGGCTCTCAAAGAGTTGGTGAGAGGTGACAACGTGCTAGCAGCACTCACTTGCTCTTGGTGCACTTGAGGAACCCTTCAACACACCGCTGCACTGTGGGAGCCCCTCTCTGGACTGGTTGAGTCTGGAGCCAGCTCCCTCTACTTGCGGGGAGGTGTGGAGGGAGAGGAGCAGGTGGGAAGTGGGGCTGCATGTGGTGCTCATGGGCCAGTGCAAGTGCCAGGTGGGCATGGGCTCAGCAGGCCCTGCACTTGGAGTAGCCAGCAGGCACTGCCGGCTTTGGGCAGTGAGAGGCTTAGCACCTGGGTCAGCAGCTGCGGCGGGTGCGCCGGGTCCCCCAGCACTGCTGGCCCGATGACGCCATGCTCGATTTCTCGCTGGGCCTCAGCCGCCTCCCCGCGGGGCAGGGCTTGGGACCTGCAGCCCACCATGCCTGAGCCCTGCCCTCTCCATGGGCTCCCGCATGGCCTGAGCCTCCCGGATGGGCACCTACCCCTGCACCGCGGCACCCAGTCCCATCCACCGCCCAAAGGCTGAGGAGTGCGGGCTTGCAGCGCGGGACTGGTGGGCAGCTCTGCCCGCAGCCCTGGCATGGCATCCACTAGGTGAAGCCAGCTGGGCTCCTGAGTCGGGTGGGGATTTGGAGAACTTTTATGTCTAGCTGCAGGATTGTAAATGCACCAATCAGTGCTCTGTGTCTAGCTCAAGGTTTGTAAATGCACCAATCAGTGCTCTGTGTCTAGCGAATCTAGTGGGGACTTGGAGAACTTTTATGTCTAGCTAAAGGATTGTAAAACAGCACTCTGTGTCTAGCTCATGGATTGTAAATGCACCAATCAGGACTCTGTCAAAATGGACCAATCGGCTCTCTGTAAAATGGACCAATCAGCAGGATATAGGTGGGGTTCAGATAAGGGAATAAAAGCAGGCTGCCTGAGCCAGCAGTGGCAACCCGCTGGGTCCCCTTCCACACTGTGGAAGCTTTGTTCTTTCACTCTTTACAATAAATCTTGCTGCTGCTCACTCTTTGGGTTCATGCCGTCTTTATGAATTTTAACACTCACCATGAAGGTCTGTAGCTTCACTCCTGAAGCCAGCGAGACCCCAAGCCCACCAGGAAGAATGAACAACTCCAGACGTGCCGCCTTTAAGAGCTGTAATGCTCACAGTGAAGGTCTGCAGCTTCACTCTTGAAGTCAGTGAGACCACGAACCCAACAGAAGGAAGAAACTGCAGACACATCTGAACGTCTGAAGGAGCAAACTCCAGACACACCATCTTTAAGAATTGTAACACTCACCATGAGGGTCGACGGCTTCATTCTTGAAGTCAGCGAGACCAAGCAAGAACCCACCAATTCCGGACACACTGGAATTACAGGCGTGAGCCACCATGCCCAGCTTAAACTCCCTTTGATTTTTTCCGAGACGAAATCTTGCTCTTGTCCCTCAGGCTGGAGTGCAATGGCTCAATCTTGGCTCACTGTAACCTCCGCCTCCCAGGTTCAAGCGATTCTCCTGCCTCAGCCTCCCGAGTAGCTGGGATTACAAGTGCCTTCCACCAAGCCCAGCTAATTTCTGTATTTTCAGTAGAGACAGGTTTCACCATGTTGACCAGGCTGGTCTTGAACTCCTGACCTCAGGTGATCCACCCGCCTCGGCCTCCTAAGATGCTGGGATTACAGACATGAGCCAGTGCACCCGGCCCTGAAGTCACTTTTATTTTTATTTATTTATTTATTTATTTTTTGAGAGGGAGGCTTGCTCTGTCGCCCAGGCTGGAGTGCAGTGGCCGGATCTCAGCTCACTGCAAGCTCCGCCTCCCGGGTTTACGCCACTCTTCTGCCTCAGCCTCCTGAGTAGCTGGGTCTACAGGTGCCCGCCACCTCGTCCGGCTAGTTTTTTTTTTTTTGTATTTTTTAGTAGAGACAGGGTTTCACCGTGTTAGCCAGAATGGTCTCGATCTCCTGACCTCGTGGTCCACCAGTCTCGGCCTCCCAAAGTGCTGGGATTACAGGCTTGAGCCACCGCACCCAGCCGAAGTAACTTTTATAACAAGTTCACTCCTACGATAACAAACCCAATCTTGTTATAATGATATTTATTGCCTCCTATTAGTCCCTTCCTCTCAACACCGTTACCCTGGGGGATAAGTTTCCAATATATGAACTTTGGGGGACACATTTAAAACATAACATCTGCCAAATCAGGAAGAAGATGATAAAAGTCTTGACCAGAGACACCTGAGGGAAGTGGCAAATAAGGCAATTCCAGACTGTATTGGGAAAGGCATAAAAGCAGCTTGCCAATCTACATATCCTTTTTATGATGTGTGTAAGAAAGGAAAAAGCAGTTGAAGAGGCATGAGTTTGATTTGGGAAAACTAATGGAGTTTCAGGATGAAGACAGTGGTTCTGGAAAATGGGAGCTAAAGTTGAATGAATTGACAGATATGAGCCCCTATCCAAAAATCTATTTAGGCCTGGTGCAGTGGCCCATGCTGTAATCGAAGCACTTTGGGAGGCCAGGGTGAGTGGATCACTTGAGTTCATAGCAGAATCACGTATCTACAAAAAATACAAAAGAAATTAGCCGGGCATGGTGACATGTGCCTTTAGTCCCAGCTCCTTGGGAGGCTGAGGTGAGAGGGTAGTAGGACAACCAGAGATGGGAGAGACCGAGCAGAGTTCAGGAGAGCCCTTCATTATTAAGGTGATCACTGGCTCAGTAGGACTAGGGTCCAGAAAGTCTGAGCACCAGACAAAGAAAGCAGCCACCTTTTAAGCAGTCAGTAGCCAGGAGCTACCTGATGCAGGAAGCGTACTTAAAGAAGCCAGAACAAAGGCAGTTGATCAGTCTTTTACATTTATCTATACTACATATTCTACATTCCTGGGAAACCATGTTTCTGTATCAACTTTGAACTTTGCAGCCACCCAAGGGAGGTGAAGCAGGAACTCACTGAGCCTCAAAGAATGTGAAACTAGTGAGAACAGATAAGTCTCCCTGAGCAGAGAAGGAAAAACAGGAATGTGGGCGGCAAGCCACCCGGGTGCCGAGGCAAAAGATCGAGGGCATGAGCTGTTCCAGTCTAATAAAATATATAAAATAAGAGTGGTTATACTAGATATAGATCACAGATATGATTATATACGAATATCATTAATCATTAATTTGTAGCAATTACTCTTTACTCCAGTATTATAATAATCCTCATTCTACATTCATAACCTAGGAAAAACCAGGCCATACAGAGATAGGAGCTGAGGGGACATAGTGAGAAGTGACCAGGAGACAGGAGTGCGAGCCTTCTGTTATTCCCGGGGAGGGCCACTAGAGGGCTCCTTGGCCTAGCAGTAATGCCAGCGTCTGGGAAGATGCCTGTTGCCGAGCGGACCGTGGTCTAGGAGCAAGAAGGACAGTCTTATTGTTCCTAACACACAGGCTCCGGTCCACTTCTTGGGCAATAGTTGACAGGCTTTTGTCCTACAGATTCAGTATAACCTGGCTGGTGCTCTCCAAACATTTGGAGCGTCTAGTTAATACCACCATTGATCCAGCGCTGGAAACTGAGAGAGAGGGTTAAAATCTGGCACAGAGGAGTTGTCTATGAAGCTTCTCCACTGTGTCTTGTTCTTAGACTCTTGAAAATATTGTTGACCTAGACAGATTTTATCTCTTACTGGAGTTGGAAAGTCTTTTCCCTATAGTGCTTTGCAGTATCTTCTAATGATAGGGATTTTTAATAGCCACACACTTGGGTTTGTATTGAACTTTGCAACAAATTCTGGTATGATAAAATTATCTTGTGGTATTAGTTTTCTAGCCACCCAGGGCTATTGGTCACCTATACTGGTACCTCCACATACATAAAATGAAGTGACTCCAAAATTAGTAGCAATACTTTTAGCTAGCTGAGCAAATAGGGTCTCAGTGACATTGATGGAATTTGAACTTTTGGCTCCTTGGGGTTCAAATGTTTACTGAAGGACTTGAAAAATCTGAACTGTGACATTGGACTGACTTGAATTCTAGCTTGTTAAGTCTTTTTAATAATGACCAATGGATTAAAGCTTAGCTTTCCTTGATGTCCTTTAGTCCAAAAAGGCACGTTTGGCTTTAATATGGTCAGATTAAGGGGGTTGCATGTTTTAATCGTACAACCAAGTTTTGCTTCTTGACTGGCAAGCAGAGCCACTTTCCTTCTATATAGGTGTTGGTGGAACTCATGTATGGTCTATGGAATGTTACAATCAGGACATTCTTTTTCTGGTTCTCCTATTATGATCTTAGCAGCCTTACTGCTGACTCTTTTGTGTCTGAAGTTCTTGCAGACCTCTAGATTGTTCAGGTTGCTGAGGTGTGCAGCCTGACAGGCATCAAAATATGTAGAAACAGGTCCTTTATGTGAATAAGGGAATACCTATGTTTTGCTTGTGAGTTTCCTAGTTCTAACATCTTTAGGATTGGCATATGAGGGTTACAAAGGTTTCCTTATTTGAATTTCATACCAGAAGTTATAGGGTAGGAGGCTGGGTCGTAACAGGCTCAGGTTGCCTATTTCCTGGGTCACAGACAGAGGAAGCTGGTTTGATTACAAACACATGTCCTCAGGGGAGCTTCTCTACACTCATAATAAGTTGATATAACAGAGTCTTAGTTATATTTTCCCTAGACTAAGCTTCTATCATGCAGTGATGGCAACTATCTTGGTTTCCTTGGATAGCTGTTAGCATTTTTACTGCTAGTACAATCAGGTTTAGACTATGCACAGGCATCCTCTTGGGCAGCAGGTTTGACAGCAATTGCAAAGGTAACATGACAGTAAGACAATTATTACAAGCAAAAGAATAACTACACTGGCAAATTCTATCCACATGTACTTATCTGGCACCATCTTCCTTGGGTTTTGGCCCTGAGTAGAATAGTCAGCTTCTGGTTATGTGACTAGGACACAGCTTGGTGTTTCCTCAAACTTCAGCCATGCGTGGACCGAGCAGCCTCCGGTATGGTCGAAGCAGGGCAGTCATCCTTTTCTGACGCACCTTGGTCTTTCTGCAAGATCAGTCAAGTTGGATTTTCTGGATCTTGCTGACTTGTCCATTTGTCTTGGACTGAGGCTGCAGGTTTCAGGCTTGCATTTGTGTTTAGGGTCAGTTCTCCAATTTCCTTTAAATTTCCTTTTACCTGAGATATAAGTGGCGGTGGTCGGCCGTATACTATTTCATAGGGTGAATACCTGGTTAATTTAGTAGGGGTACACCTGACTCGGAGAAGGACCATGGACAATACCTGATCCTACCGCAAATGAGTCTCTTGGCAAAACTTCTTCAACAGTTGTTTCAGTGTCCGATACGTCTTTTCAACTTTTCCAGAACTTTGTGGGTGATAGACTGTATGCAGTTTCTATTTAATCTTTAACATATGTGTTAGTTGCTGTATTACTTCTGCCACAAAAGCTGGTCCTTTGTCCGAGTCTAAAGTTAGAGGCAGTTCAAATCTAGGAATAATGTTTTTAAATAATATCCTGGTTACTTCTCGTGCCTTTTCTGTCCTGGTGGGGAATGCCTCCACCTACCCTGAAAAGATGCAGACAAACACTAACATGTACCCATAGCCTCCAGCCTGAGGCAATTCGGTCAAGTCTACAAATAGGTTTTCACGTGGCACTGCTCCTGTTTCCTGAATTCCTGGGGGCCCGAGTAGGCCCTTGCCTTAGGTTATTCTGGGTATAAGTAACACATGCTCGCAGCCGGCTCGAGGCACTTAGGCGTGGCAGACAGAAATACCGCCCTACGAGAATTTCTAACGTTGTCTTCCCCATGTGTGTTCCTTGGTGACACTGCTTTATAAATCGGGGGCAATGGCTTCTGGAATGGCAAGCCTCCTATCTGAAAACTTCCACCAGCCTCCTTTTTGATGACTCCCGTTTCCCTGCGTGAACCACGCTTTCTCATTGGATGAGTAGTTAGGAGTCTCCGCAAGGGGAGGTTCTAATATGGGCATAGCATAAATCTCTTCCTTCTTTGTTATTTGTGCCCTTGCAGCCCTTTTTGCTTCCTTGTCTGCTTTTCTGTTTCCTGTAGCCTCATCACTTTCTCCCGTTTGATGTCCCTTACAGTGGATGATTGCTGCTTCCTTTGGCGCCTATACAGCCTCTAGGAGCAGCTCTATTTCCTTTTTGTTCTTTATTTCTTTTTCTTCAGTAGTTAACAGTCCTCTTTCTTTGCAAATAGCTTCATGAGCATGCAAGGTGGCAAAAGCATATCCTGAGTCAGTATAGATATCCACTGACTTTCCCTTTGCTAGAAGTAGCACTGTTGTGAGAGTTGTTAGTTCTGACTTCTGCGCTGAGGTTCCTACCGGTAGGGGGCGGGCCTTGGCCACTGAGCTGAATGTGACTGCTGCCTATCCGGCCTTTCTGATACCTTCGGACATGAAGCTACTTCCATCAGTGAAATACTGTATGTCCGGGTACTTTAGGGGCTAGTCTTTTAGGTCTTGCCGGCTTGAAAGTACTTCATCTACTGTTTCTACACGACAATGATACCGTGGGGCACTCAATGGGGGCTTCCCGTGCTCTGCATATTCTATGGGCAGCAGTGTGGCCGGATTTAGGGTGTACGCAGTCTCTAAGGTGATGTGTGGATTTTCACATAGGAACCCTTGGTATCTCAGCATTCTAGGGTTAGAGAGCCAACGGTGTTCTCTCTGTTCCATTAAGGTGACAACTGTATGGGGCACCCGAATTATTAACTTTTGTCCAGAAGTGAGCTTGTTAGCATCCTCAGCTAACAGAGCAGTGGCAGCCAACGCCTTGAAACAGGGCAGCCATCCTGTGGCCAACAAGTTCAGTTGTTGGGACAGATATGTTACAGGTCGCTACCATGACACTAACATTTGCACCAAGACTCCTGTGGCCATCCTCTTTCTTTCATGAACGTACAGCACTAGGGCTTTGTCATGTCTGGCAGCCCTAGTGCTGGCACCTAGGTTAAGGCCTTCTTGATTTCCTTGAAAGCCATATCCTGTTCTTTTCCCCAGAGGAGGAGCTCCTTTTCCCCTGCTTTCGTCGCCGCATATAAAGGTTTTGCTAGGAGCCAGTATTTGGGGATCTAGATGCAGCAGAAACCAGCAGACCATAGGAATTCCTGGACTTGCCGTCGTGTGTCTGGCAGAGGAACGCTACAGACAGTCTCTTTTCGCTCCTGCCTAAGCTCACCCACCCTGGGGAGATGTAAAAGCCAAGATACCAGACTCCTTGGCTACAGATCTGTGCCTTTTCCTTAGATACTTTATAGCCAGCTTTCCACAGCCCTCAAAGGAGGCTCTTTGTTCCTTGGATACCTTCTTTTCTGGTGTGTGTGGCTAGCAATGAATTATCTACGAATTGCATTAAGACACATCGGTCACTAGGTGGCGTGAAAGCCTTTAAGTCTGAGGCTAGTGCTTCTTCAAAGATAGCTGCGGAATTTTTAAATCCGTGGGGAAGTCGTAGTCCACGTATACTGAGATGGGCCTCACTCAAAGGCAAATGCCTTGGCTTACAGAGGCCAATCTGATGCAGAAGAATGCATCTTTAATGTCCAAGCATGTGAACCAAGCAGCACTAGCAGGTGTTTGTCCAAGCAGGGTGTACGGGTTAGGCACAATAGCATGCAGTATGGCTGCCACCTTGTTGACTGCCTTAAGTCTTGTAGAGGCCGGTAGTCGCCAGAAGGTTTTAACACTAGCAATAGGAGGGTATTCCATGAGGAGAGACATCTCTCTATTATTACAAATTTAAGGAGTCATTTTAAGTGCTTTGCAATGCCTTGGTGAGCCGCTATGGGAATGGGATACTGACGGATTTGCACCGGGTAGGTTCCTCATAGTAGCTCTGCTATGACAGGTGCTTGATTTACTGCTAACCCTGTGGGATTGTCCTCTGCCCAGACTCCTGGTAACTTAAGAAGTAAGTCTGTGAATAGTTTTTCTTTCTCAGTTGTGCTGTACTCCTTTTTACACTTCTGGCAACTACTTTCATAAAGTCTCCACTCTTCTGCCTTGGGTACTGTAAGAGTTGGCACTATAGCCTTTCTTTGCGTTAGGCTTAAGGTCATATCTCCACTCGGTGTAAAGGAGATCTGAGCCTGCAGCTTTTGTAATAAGTCTCTTCCTAATAATGGCACTGGGCAGTTTGGCAAATATAAGAACTTATGTTGGACTCCTCGGTCTCCAATCATACATCTCTTTGATTTCAAAAGGGTGTCTTTTCTGTGATACCTGTGGCCCCGATAATATTAGCATAATCTTTTGATAATGGCCCAATTGTTTGAATCACAACCAAGTGTTCAGCATTTGTGTCTACTATAAAGTCTATTTTTCAGCCCCTTACTACCATTGAGACCATAGCCTCATCAGGGTTTAATGAGATGAAGTCCAGTCTCTTTCAGTCCTCAAGGTAGTCATTGGCTCCTATCAGACTAATTAGATCCATATCGGATCCTGCTATGCCTTGCCCAGTGGCTGTCCAGTCATTGTCTATGGATGTTATCCTTATCCTTTTCTTTCTCTGGACATTCATCTTTCCAATGTCCTGTCTGCTTGCATCTTGAACATTGATCTCTCTTTAGTCTAGGCCAACCTTCCTGACCTGTCCTGGTCTCCTGACCTGGCCTAGCTTGTCCTCTACCATGACCACGTCCACAAACACGTCCACGTCCTCTTGCAAATCTAGCCTTTCAACCAGGGCTGCGGTCAAGTACTTTGTCTGCCTTTATTGTTTGGATCAGAGTGTCTTGGTATCTCAGCAAGTTCAGCAGCCCTTGGGCCTGATTTGAGTCCCAGCCTGGGTCAGTTTCTATTGTTCCTTGTTTGTACCAGCCACTAGAGTCTTAACAATAACCTTTAAAACAGGCCTGTAGCCATTTCAGATGGGTCTGAATCATGCTCAGCCGGGAGTCTATGTATGGAAACTGATCAAGGTGCCCAGGCTGTCGTCTGGTGACCACTTGAAACACTTGGCCAATTATTTTCCTATCCGTGGTTCCCTTGGCTGGCCACCCTACATTAAAGGAGGGCCAGTCAATTTCACAAAGCGTTCTTAGCCTCTGCGGTGTTAACTTCATTCCACAATCACCGTCAAAGCCTTTTCTAAAGTTCTTCGACATACATGCTAATAGAGTTGGCTTTGACGCTTTTCCTCCCATTTTCTCCCTCATGGCACACTTTCACTCTCACTTTCACTCTTGGATTCACCAGACCGGAACCTATTAAGGGAGGTTCAGACGTTGATTGGCCAGATCACAGTCAGCTACTGCTGTGAAGCTATGAAGCTAATCCTGTCAGCCTTACACAGTGACCTACGTCTGGCTCATCCCACACTTGCCTCGGAGGACACAGTCTGCGCTAAGAGAGCAGCACCTCCCCACGTCACTCCCCACGTTGGCCTCTC
The DNA here is from genome assembly GCF_043159975.1 of Macaca nemestrina. Taxonomy (NCBI): domain Eukaryota; kingdom Metazoa; phylum Chordata; class Mammalia; order Primates; family Cercopithecidae; genus Macaca; species Macaca nemestrina. The sequence goes on from NC_092133.1 coordinate 128,830,229, forward strand.
CCAAGACTGTCTCTTTCACATACTTTCTTTTTTTTTTTTTTTTGAGACGGAGTCTCACGCTGTTGCCCAGGCTGGAGTGCAGTGGCGCGATCTCGGCTCACTGCAAGCTCCGCCTCCTGGGTTCACGCCATTCTCCTGCCTCAGCCTCCTGAGTAGCTAGGACTACAGGCGCCCGCCACCGCGCCCGGCTAATTTTTTGTATTTTTTTTTTTTTAGTAGAGACGGGGTTTCACTGTGGTCTCGATCTCCTGACCTTGTGATCCGCCCGCCTCAGCCTCCCAAAGTGCTGGGATTACAGGCTTGAGCCTCCGCGCCCGGCCTCTTTCACATACTTTCACACACCTCCCTTGCCCCAGGATTCCTCATTGGACAAAATGAGCCTCTCTCGTGTCCCAGGTGAGCCTAGTTAGGCTCCCATATTCACACATATACACACACCACTCCCGGTTGCTGTCTCCAGATTCAATGAGCCACTTTCACTTGTTAGTGGGGACATGAGTTTCATCCGAATGGGCAGGCCACTCCTGCCACCCCTAGCCACTCTGGGCTGGATTAGTGGTCGTTCCCTGGATGGTGATCAAGCTCCCTTTCTGTCCTTATGGGATGGGCTAGGGTCCAACCTTACTGCGGTTCAGTAGTCTGCCTATACTCTGCTCCTGTGACTGTCCTGCAACTCCCGAGTCAGTTCTATTTGCACTGTCAGGGGAAGGCTCCAAGACACTGGAGAGCCATTCTCCTTCTGGGCTAAGTCTTACCCTCTGGTGCCAAGGGTCCCAAGTCTCCCGCATCCTGGTGCTCTATAGGCAAAGGAGACAAAAACCTGCCATCTCCAATCCTGGATGAGTCCCCAGAAATCGTAACAGGAAAACCAGAAACAGGAGAGACCGAGCAGAGTTCAGGAGAGCCCTTTATTATTAAGGTGATCACTGGCTCAGCAGGACTAGGGTCCAGAAAATCTGAGCACCAGACAAAGAAAGCAGCCAACTTTTAAGCATTCAGTGGCTGTGAGCTATGTGATACAGGAAGCGTACTTACAGAAGCCAGAACAAAGGCAGTTGATCAGTCTTTTACATTTATCTATACTACATGTTCTACATCCCTGGGAAACCATGTTTCTGTATCAACTTTGTAACTTTGCAGCTGCACTAGGGAGGTGAAGCAGGAACTCACTGAGCCTCAAGCAATGTGAAACTAGTGGGAAGAGATAAGGTTCTCTAAGCACAGAAGGAAAAACAGGCTGTTAGTATTCTCTAACTTAGACTACTGGGGTGCTACATTATACTATGCCCTGAGGGGAAAGTTGATTTTCTGGCCTTACATATTGTAAAATTCATTAATTTCCTCTTCAGGAGGATTGCTTAAGCCCAGGAGTTTGAGGCTGCCATGAGCCATGACTGTGCCACTGCACTCCAGTCTGGGTAACAGAGTGAGATCCTGTCTCAAAAAAACAAAATCAAAAAAGACAAAAATCTATTTAAAGGTCAGAACTTGGAAATGAGGCCAAAACAAGCTTATCAGTGAAGAAGTAGTTAAAATGAAAAGGATCTGTTATCTAGCTCATCTCAAAGCACTCAATACTCACTGATGTTTGAGCAGGGGCCTTCTTAAGGCTTAAGGGTTAGTACTGCCTTCCTTGCTCATCAACACCCAGGCTATTTCTGTAGAGATTCCAGGCAACATTGAAATTACATTGTCTCAGGTGGGGGAACCTAGAGGCCAACCCTGGGATAAGGCTTCAAATACAAGGAGGTTATTCAGGAGGAAAAGAACCGTAGGTAACTGGTGGAAGAGGCAGCAAGGCAGGGAGGAACCCAACAGAGTATGTTATCCAGTCAGATATTGTGGCAGGTAATCGAAGCTTAACTCCTACTGGAGAAGTTCCCAGAGCCAGTGTAAAACATACGCCTCAGACTTACTCCTCCTGAGCTATGAGGTTGATGGGGGACTGATTGATTGATTCAGAGAGAGGGTCTCACTCTATTGCCCGGACTGGAGTGTAGTGGTGCAATCTCAACTCAGTGCAGTCTCTGCCTCCCAAGCACAAGCAATTCTTGTGCCTCAGCCTCCTGAGTAGCTGGGATTACAGGCATGTACCACCATACCCAGCTAATTTTTTTCTTTTTTTTGAGAAGGAATCTCACTGTTGCCTAGGCTGGAGTGCTGTGGCGCCGCCTCCTGGGTTCACACTATTCTCTTGTCTCAGCCTCCTGAGCAGCTGGGACTACAGGTGCCCGCCACCATGCCCAGCTAATTTTTTGTATTTTTAGTACAGACAGGGTTTGACTGTGCTAGCCAAGATGGTCTCGATCTCCTGACCTGATCCACCCACCTCGGCTTTCCAAAGTGCTAGGATTGTGCCCGGAATTGGTGGGTTCTTGGTCTCACTGACTTGAAGAATGAAGCCATGGACCTTTGGGGTGTTACAGTTCTTAAGGATAGTGTGTCTGGAGTTTGTTCCTTCAGACGTTCAGATGTGTCTGGAGCTTCTTCCTTCTGGTGGGTTCATGGTTTTGCTGTCAGAAGTGAAGCTGCAGACCTGGTGGTGAGTGTTACAGCTCTTAAATGCAGCACACCTAGAGTTGTTTGTTCTACCCGGTGGATTCATGGCCATGCCGGCTTCAGGCGTGAAGCTGCAGACCTTTGCTGTGAGTGTTACAGCTCATAAAGGCAGCATGAACCCAAAGAGTGAGCAGCAGCAAGATTTACTGCAAAGAGCAAAAGAACAACACCTGCACACTCCGGAAGGAGACCTAAGCAGGTAGCCACTGCAGGCTTGGGCAGCCTGCTTTTATTCCTTTATCTGGCCCCACCCACATCCTGCTGACTGGTCCATTTTACAGAGAGCTGATTGGTCCACTTTACAGAGAGTTGATTGGTACATTTTCACAGAGTACAGATTGGTGTATTTACAAACCTTGAGCTAGACACAGAGTACTGACTGGTGTATTTGCAAACCCTGAGCTAGACACAGAGTACTGATTTGTGCATTTACAATCCTTGAGCGAGACACAGAGTCACACAGTGCTAGTCCTTCAAGCCTCCACTAGGTTAGCTAGATACAGAGTGCTGATTGGTGCACATACGATCCTCTGGCTAGATACAAAAGTTCTCCAAGTCCCCATCCAGTTCAGGAGCCCAGCTGGCTTCACCCAGTGGATCCTGCACCTGGGCTGCAGGTGGAGCTGCCCGCCAGTCCCCAGCGGCGCCTGCACTCCTCAGCCCTTGGACTGTCCATGGGACCAGGCGCCATGGAGCAGGCAGCAGGGGGCAGCGCCCCTGGGGGAGGCTCAGACCCCACCGGAGCCCACTGCAGGGGGAGGAGCTCAGACATGGCAGGCTGCAGGTCCGGATCCCTGCCTCGCGGTGAGGCAGCTAAGGCCCAGTGAGAATTTGACTGCAGCGCAGCAGGCCCGCACTGCTGGGGGACCAGGCACAACCTCCGCAGCTGCTGGTCCGAGTGCTAAGCCCCTCACTGCCCTGGGCTGGCGGTGCCAGCAGGCCGCTCCGTGTGCAGGGGCCCGCCAAGCCCGCGTCCGCCCCCGCCCGAACTCACACTGGTCCACAAGCGCAGCCCTGGTTCCCGCCCATGCCTCTCCCTCCACACCTCCCCGCAAGCAGAGGGAGGAGGCTCTGGCCTCAGCTAGCCCAGAGAGGGGCTCCCACGGTGCCATGGCGGGCTGAAGGGATCCTCAAGCACCGCCAGAGTGGACGCCAGGCCGGAGGCCGAGGAGGCGCTGAGAGTGAGGGTTGCTAGCACATTGTTACCTCTCAGGATTACAGGCCTGAGCCACCACACCCGGCCGAAAACTGTTATTTCTTTATCAGTAAAATCACAGAGTTGGAGTTATGGAGTGATGTTCTAAAAGCTGTATACGAATACTGGAGTTCTAGGTAATAGTTGGCACATTTCTGAAAACATGCTCAGTAGATTGTCAAAATATCCACCACCTTTCCATTACTTCCATTCAAAACTGCATTCTCTCTCTCTCTCAAAAAGGGAATGTAAAATCCGGCTTCTCACTGTCTTCCCTTTCTTGTTTCTGGGAAGGAATAATTTATTCTTTTTCACTTCTTAATTGCTTGGAGAAATCCCAATTGCTGCAATTCATTGAGTGAGGTCACTGTTGTACCTGATCTTTTGATGAACCGATGTGAGAAGATGGCCTAACACAGATTCCATGTACACCGTGTGGCTGTCATGGCACTGAGATCATGGATTTAAAAGCAGTGTAGGAGGCCACTAATAGTCTTGGAAAGTCAAATGTACGATTTTAGTTCATGTAATCGTCTAGTCACCAAACTTCCATAGCAAGTTTTTCAAAGGCATAATCTTGTACTTGTTTTCTCAGCTACTTATTTTATGAACAAAATATATCAGTCATTTAACCGAAATAAAGTGTCCAGAATTTTCACTATGATTCCTTGAATCCATTCTTCTATTAAAACATGTTTCTATTGGCTGAAACACATTAAAGTCAGATCCTGTAAATAAATTAATATTTTATGATTTTGTTTCAGTCGCAATCACAAATGCTTATTATGTTAAAAAGGTCAAGAAATACATTAAAGTATAACAAGGAAAGGCTGGACATGGTGGCTTGGGTCTGTAATCCCAGCACTTTGGGAGACTGAGGTCGGGAGACCTGAGGTCAGGAGTTCAAGACCAGCCTGGCCAACATGGGGAAACCCCATCTCTACTGAAAATACAAAATTAGCCAGGCGTGGTGGCACATGCCTGTAATCTCAGCTACTTGGGAGGCTGAGGCAGGAGAATTGCTTGAATCTGGGAGGTGGAGGTTACAGTGAGCTGAGATCGCAGCTGGGGGAAGCACTGCGATTGCACTCTAGCCTGGGCAACATGAGCAAAACTCCTTCTCAAGAAAAAAAAAAAAAAAATTAACTGGGCGTGGTGGCAGGTGCCTGCAATCCCAGCTATTTGGGATGTTGAGGCTTGAGAATCGCTTGAAACCCAGGAGGTGGAGGTTGCAGGGAGCCAAGATTGCTCCATTGCCCTCCAGCTTGGGTGATAGAGTGAGACTCTGCCTCAAAAAAAAAAAAAAAAAATATATATATATATATATATACACACACACACACACATACACACACACACTTCTATACATATATAAAGGAAAACTCAAAATAAGCATCACATTAATTGGAAATATCCATCCTTCATACTGGGCAAAAATCATGCTAAATCTATCATTAATTAACATAGACTTAAAAGTTTTATTTAAAAGAATCTTATAATAAATGCTTTTACAAGACATAAATTTAGCTTTACTTAGGTTTAATAGGGAAAAACAGGAAATGGAAATAAAATGGACAGACTTGCTGAATTTCAGACATATATTTCTTCAGTATGAAAGATGTAGCCTTAATGTTCCCTTAGTGGTTAGTAAAAAAAAGATAATGAAGACTGTTAGGAGGCTAAGTCACAAGTACAAATGGACTCTTTTCTATGAAAAATAAGAAAGTTGGTCTAATGCTCCTCCTATTTAGATTTGTGTTGAATTACTTAACATTCTAAAGATTATAGTGTTTACACTGTATTCTTTTTTGTTTGTTTGTTTTTGAGAGGTAGTCTCGCTCTGTCACCAGGCTGTAGTGCAGTGGCGTGAACTCTGCTCACTGCATCCTCCACCTCCCAGGTTCAAGTGATTCTCCTGCCTTAGCCTCCTAAGTAGCTGGGACTACAGGCACGCACCACCACACCCAGCTAATTTTTATATTTTTAGTAGACGAGGTTTCACCCTATTGGCCAGGATAGTTTCGATCTCTTGACCTCATGATCCACCTGCCTCAGCCTCCCGAGGTGCTGGTATTATAGACATGAGCCACCGCGCCGGGCCCACTGCATTCTGAAATCATAATTCCCAGAGTTGTTTGAACTTAGCTACAGATTTAAATGAAGGCATGAGTCACACAGTTCTTACCCTGATAAACGGAGAAACTATGTCAGTAGCATCAGCGTTGCTGTTTGCATTTTTTCCAATGTACATACCAACATGTACATTGATCAGATCAAAGAAAATCAGAGTTTTGCCAGTATGTTGACTTTTTAAAAACTTTTGATCTTTAGTTATTGACTTAGGCTCAGGCCCATGTTGCATTTTAAGGCAATTCTTTTTTTTTTCTTTTTTTTTCGAGATGGAGTCTCACTGCATCGCCCAGGCTGGAGTAGAGTGGTACCATCTTGGCTCACTGTGGCCTCCTGGGTTCAAGCAATTCTCCTGCCTCAGCCTCCTGAGTAGCTGGGACTACAGATGCATACCACCCCACACAGCTAATTTATATATATATATATTTCTTTTCTTTTTTTTTTTTTGCGACGGAGTCTTGTTCTTTCGCCCAGGCTGGAGTATAGTGGCGTGATCTCAGCTCACTGCAAGCTCCACCTCCCAGGTTCACGCCATTCTCCTGCCTCAGCCTCCTGAGTAGCTGGGACTGCAGGCGCCCATTACCATGCTCGGCTAATTTTTTGTATTTTTAGTACGGACAGGGTTTCACCGTGTTAGCCAAGATGGTCTCGATCTGCTGACCTCGTGATCTGCCCGTTTCAGCCTCCCAAAATGCTGGGATTACAGGCGTGAGCCACCACACCCAGCCAAATTTTTATATTTTTAGTAGAGATGGATTTCACTGTGTTTTGCAGGCTGGTCTCAAACTCCTGGCCTCAAGTGCTCCGTGTACCTCGACCTCCCAAAGTGCTGCGATTACAGGCATAAACCACCGCACCGGCTTCAGTTTTATAGTATTATACGAATTTATGTAAAATTTGGAACACTTGGCGAAACAATAAATAAGCCATGCTTCAGTGAAACCTTTGTCCTTTAATGCCATTCATTCTAGTGGGAAATTCGCTACTCCACTGTTGCACAATATACTAGCAATATACCAGCTATGACAAAGAGGTGAGTTGGACATGTGATACAGCCCAAGAATTCATTCATATATATAATGTGATATATTACACAGGAATATAGATATGTTACACAGGAAAAAGGTTCTAAGAAATATTAAAGAAAAAAGTTAGGCTGGGCATGGTGGCTCACCCTTGTAATCCCAGCACTTTGGGAGGCCAAGGTGGGTGAATCACCTGAGGTCAGGAGTTCAAGACCAGCCTGACCAACATGGAGAAACCCTGTCTCTACTAAAAATACAAAATTAGATGGGCGTAGTGGTGCATTCCTGTAATCCCAGCTACTCAGGAGGCTGAGGTAGGAGAATCATTCGCACCTGGGAGGTGGAAGTTGCAGTGAGCCCAGATCTTGCCATTGCACTCTAGCCTGGGCAACAAGAGAACAAGAAGAAACTCTAAGAAAAAAACAAAAAGTTAGTGAACGCACTGTATTAAAATACTTTCAGGACAGGAACGGTGGCTCACACCTGTAATCCCAGCACTCTGGGAGACCGAGGTGGGTGGACCACGAGGTCAGGAGTTCAAGACCAGTTTGGCCAATATGGTGCAATCCCGTGTCTGCTAAAAATACAAAAATTAGCGGGGCATGGTAGGTAGCAGATGCCTGTAGTCCTAACTACTTGGGAGGCTGAGGCAGAGAATTGCTTGAACCTGGGAGGTGGAGGTTGCAGTGAGCCGTGATGGTGCCACTGCACTCCAGCCTGGGTGACAGAGCGAAACTCTGTCTGGAAAAACAAACAAACAAAAAAACCCTTTCAAAATTAGTCATATTTTTATATGAATTTAGTGACTGTATTACTTACAAGACTTTTACAGATGAAGCACATGCAGTGATACAATCTTAATTTTTGTCTTATCCAAGCCCTTTTTGCTTTAGGCTTGACTTTTTGCTCATATTCATTCAAAATGTATTTTCTCGAATGCCATCTATGTAATCTTTGTCACTTTCAGCTCAAAAAATTACAGGAACTCTACATAAAAATGCTACATTTAATAGAAGAGCAGAAAATATGCTGTATTCGATTGGACTTTGGGGGAAATCACCACTTTTCTCAGTAGAAGTAGACATCTTCCGGTTATTATTAAGCATTTCAAAATTTTATTTTCCCAAAATACCTAAAGAGAATATGAATGTAAATTTCACCATAATAGGAACTCTAGTGACAGTGACTACTGTAACTATGCTATATACGTGGTGATGGAAATTATTTTTTTTGCCCTTGCTTTCATTTTATTAAAAACACAAAATGAAACTAAAATTAGGAAAGATCAACTTACAATTCCTTGATTAAATTTTTCAATGATTCTAGGAAATTCAGTGGCGGTACTAATTCTGCTAGTACGCAGCACTTGCAGACTGAGTGGTTTCTTTACTGGCAGTTGTGCCACAAAAAGAATTGATAAAAAATACATTCAATGGCTGGATGCAGTGGCTCATCCCTGTAATCCCAGCTCTTTCTGAGACCGAGGAGGGAGGATCATTTGAGTGCAAGAGTTCAAGACCAGCCTGGGCAACATAGGGAGACCCTGTCTCTACAAAAAATAAAATAAGCTGGGTGTGGTGGTTCATGCCTGTAGTCTCAGCTACTGGGGAGGCTAGGGTGGGAGGATTCTTTGAGCCCCCAAGGTTGAGGCCACAGTGAGCTGTGATCGAGTCACTGCACTCCAGCCTAGGAGACAAGAGTGAGACCCTGCCTCAAGAAAAAAATATTTAAAAAATAAATAAATAAAAATAAATATTTGGGCCAGGCGCGGTGGTTTACGCCTGTTATACCAGCACTTTGGGAGGCCGAGGCAGGTGGACCACCTGAGGTCAGGAGTTCAAGACCAGCCTGGCCAACATGGTAAAACCCCGTCTCTACTAAAAAATTAGCCGGATGAGGTGGCAGGCGCCTGTAGTCCCAGCTACTTTGGGAGGCTGAGGCAGGAGAATCACTTGAACCCGGGAGAGGGAGGTTGCAGTGAGCCAAGATCGTGCCACTGCACTCCAGCCTGGGTGACAGAGCAGGACTTTATCTCAAAATAAATAAATAGAAAATAAATACATTTGATATCTAAAATACCAAGCTGTATGTCCACAAACAGGGAACAGCAATGCCTGAGTTTCTGGTTTGTGAAACTGAATTATATGAAACACTTAGGGTTTATTTGCATACAGATGGTCCCGTAGAATGGTTCAATTCATATCTCCACTTTACTATGGTTCAAAAGCAATATGCATTCAATAATTCGAGTCCCCATACAACCATTCTGTTTTCCACTTAGAATGCAGTATTCAGTAAGTTACATGACATAGTCAACACTTCATTATAAAATAGGCTTTGTGTTAGACGATGTTGCCCAACTGCAGGCAAGGTAAGTGTTCTGAGGACGTTTAAGGTTGGTTAGGCGCATTAAATGCATTTTCGACCTGCCATAGGTTTATTGGGACATAAACCCATGGTTAAATCAAGGAGCATGTTATTTTACTTATTTATTTATTTATTATTATTTTGAGATGGAGTTTTGCTCTTGTAGCCCACGTTAGAGTGCAATGGAGCGATCTTGGCTTACCACAACCTCCGCCTCCCAGGGTAAAGCAATTCTCCTGCCTCAGCCTCCCGAGTAGCTGGGATTATAGGCATGCACCACTATGCCCAGCTAATTTTTTTTTTGTTTTTTTAGTAGAGACGAGGTTTTCCCATGTTGGTCAGGTTGGTCTCCAATTCCCGACCTTGGGTGAACCGCCTCCCTCAGCCTCCCAAAGTGCTGGGATTACATGCATGAGCCACTGCTCCCAGCCTGGTCACACAGCTCTTAAGTGATGGAGTTGGGAATCCAACCAAGGTAGTCTGGCTCCAGAGCCATGTTCTTAACCATGGCATTAGTATAAAGCAGCCAAGAGTTTCTTAGGAAGACACTCAGAAGACAAGGCGCCCGTTATTCCATGCCCCCGTGCTTCTCAGTCCCCTGTGGGAAATGGGTAGGAGGATGGGCCATGTTCAACGTTATTTAGGCTGAAGACCCTGATCTCCAACTTACAGGTGATTTTGTTCACAAAACAACTGTTCTGCATGTACTACTGTTCCTGGACCAAACTGAGAGCCGCGCTGCTTATTCTCTCAGCTCAATAATGAGATGCAGATAAACTGGGAAAGAAGAGAGTTGGTTTCTGTAACTGGGTACAAGGAGAAGACCTGGAAATGATTGCCAAGATTACAGAGGTTTCTGGAGCTTTATATGCCTTCTAAGTTATATGTCTGCATGTAAGTGTGCGTTCATCTAAAGCCTTAAGTGACTAACTTCTAATCTATAACTAAGGGCTGAGTCCTGAAGACCTTCCTCTGGAGCCTCAGCAAATGTCCTTAATCTAGATGGGTCCAGGTGCTGGAGTGATTACCCTCGTTTCCTGCTAAATCATGGAGGTTTGGGGAGTTCCTTCAGATCCCAGTAAAACTTGTTTGTGGAGGCCTGGGGATTTTCTTCAGACCCCCATAAAACCTGTTTAATCCTAAATGGGTCCTGTTAAGAATTCCTTCATTATCTTGTTATGCCTCAAGCCCCAGGAAGAGCCTGGGCAAAACTCTTGGTGGGCTGTTGTTGGCGTCTTCGTATGAGGGCGCTGGCTCTTTCTGCTTTTAATATTTAATGTAACCACTCATTGCTGACGCGGTTGTTATGGCAGCCTGCCTATTCAGCCATCAGGGGGACCTGGCCACAGTACTGCCTGTCTTTGGGGCCGGAAGGAAACTTGAGCCAGCCACTCCGCTGAGCCCACAGGGTACTGAGGTTACACTGGGGCTATCCACTTTCTCTCCTAGGCCTTTGGATCCAAAGGGAGCTCTGGCATCAGAGAAGAAGTGTGGGGGGCGGGGGCCAGCTAGCATACATCCTTGAACTTCCCCTGTTTGACAGCCAGCCTACGGACAATTCCTGCTTATCCTGAGTTTTAAGAAATAACTTAAGGTAAGACACAGTTTAGTTTAAAAATCTATAAAGGAAAATAATCACGAAGCCCTTTATAGAGTATAAACTAAGAGGTTAGAAAAGGAAAGGGATAAAGCACCTGGGAGCCCTGAGGCTCCAGAGTACACTGGACTTCCTTGTCTGTTTCAGCTACTGGCTGAACCCTGGGCCAGCCTGAGGGTCTTGCGGGGTTAGGCTGGTCCCAGTTTTAGAGTTAACTCAGGACAAGCCTTATTGCTTAAGTCCTTTTTTTTCTTTTTTTTTTTTGAGACAGTCTCACTTTGTCGCCCAGGCTAGAGTGCAGTGGCGTTATCTTAGTTCACTGCGAACTCTGCCTCCCAGGTTCAAGCAATTCTTGTGCCACAGCCTCCTGAGCAGCTGGGATTACAGGTGTGCGCCACCATGCCCAGCTAATTTTTGTATTTTTAGTAGAAACAGGGTTTTGCTATGTTGGCCGGGCTGGTCTCGAACTCCTGACCTCAAGTGATCCCCCTGCCTCGGCCTCCCAAAGTGCTGGGATTACAGGCATGAGCCACCACGCCAGGCTTAAGTACATTGTATATAGAGTTTCCAGGAAGTCTAAAAACATACTACTCAAGTATATTGGTATACAGTTTTCCCTAATCAGCTCTAAATTGGCTAAGCAACTCCTCTTTTCTAGAAATCATTTGCAATAAATCTTATAATTTAGGTCTAGTGTGAAAAGGAATCTGTACAAGCAACTCAACCAAATCAGGAATATTGATTACCCTCAGAAGCTGACTAGGTCTAAAGCTAATATTAAAGAATGTAGTCATGAGGGCACTGGAAGAGAAACACGCCAGACGATGGTATTAACCGGTAGCAAAGTCCCTTCATGTAGTAAAGTAGGACTGAGGCAGAAGAGGAAGAACGCATCTGTGACGTAATTGAGGAAACTCCATTGAGTACCAATAATGCCAAAAAAAAAAAAAAAAAAAAAAAGCAGCCAGGCACGGTGGCTCACACCTGTAATCCCAGCACTTTGTGAGGCCAAGGTGGGTAGATCATGAGGTCAGGAGTTCAAGACCAGCCTGACCAATATGGTGAAACCCCGTTTCTACTAAAAATACAAAAATTAGCCAGGCACAGTGGCAGGCACCTGTAATCCCAGCTACTCAGGAGGCTGAGGCAGGAGAATCACTTGAACCCGGGAGGCAAAGGTGGCAGTGCGCCAAGATCTTGCCATGGCACTCCAGCCTGGGCAACAGAGTGAGACTCCCTCTCAAAAAAAAAAAAAAAAAAAAAAAAAAAAAGGCCAGGCGCGGTGGCTCACGCCTGTAATCCCAGCACTTTGGGAGGCCGAGGCACGCGGATCACGAGGTCAGGAGATCAAGACCATCCTGGCTAACATGGTGAAACCCTGTCTCTACTAAAAATACCAAAAAAAAAATTAGCTGGGCGTGGTGGCGGGAGCCTGTAGTCCCAACTGTTCGGGAGGCTGAGGCAGGAGAATGGCGTGAACCCAGGAGGCGGAGCTTGCAGTGAGCGGAGATCGCGCCACTGCACTCCAGACTCGGTGACAGCGTGAGACCGTCTCAAAAAAAAAAAAAAAGCAAACTCGCCAGATGTGCGGTGGCTCACACCTGTAGTCCCAGCACTTTGGGAGGCCAAGGTGGGCAGATCACTTGAAGTCAGGAGCTCCAGACAAGCCTGGCCAACATGACAAAACCCCATCTCTACAAAAAATACAAAAATTAGCCGAGCATGGTGGTGCACACCTGTAGTCCCAGCTACTTGGGAGGCTGAGGTGGGAGAATGGCTTGAGACCCAGAAGTAGAGGTTGCAGTGAGTGGAGACAGCGCCACTGTACTGCACTCCAGCCTGGGTGACAGAGTGAGACTCCGTCTCAAGAAAAAAGAAGGTAAACCGAACATTTTCTGTAGTTCTTCATATAAGGTAAGTCCCCGGAGAGGTGAACTCCTAGGAATTCAAGTAAATTAAGATCATTCTGATAGAACCAGAGCAGCAGAAGTTCATTTCTGTTTGAAACCTTCCTCTTCCTGCTCTTTGAGTTCCTATTCCTTGGTGGTAAAATGCTCTTTTTTTTTTTTTCCCTTTAGGCTGATTTTGACAGGGCTACAGAAGATGTGAGGAAGCTGAAAGCAAGACCAGATGATGGAGAACTGAAAGAACTCTATGGGCTTTACAAACAAGCGATAATTGGAGACATTAATATTGGTATATATTATTAATATTAATATGTTATGTTACAATTAATATGCTAATTATAATTATAATATATAATATAGCATTACTTAATAGAGTAATATACTCCGTTTGAACAATGTTTATAGAAGTGCACAGTAAAATGTTAACTTGCAAACGCATCTGTCCTCCTCTTGCCAGAGTGTCCAGGAATGCTAGATTTAAAAGGCAAAGCCAAATGGGAAGCATGGAACCTCAAAAAAGGTTTTTTAGTCTTTCACAAGTTTATGGCAAACTTTCTTAATTTCCCAATGCACCAATCAGGGAGATAACCTGTTTGTATCTTTCTAGGGTTGTCGACGGAAGATGCGATGAGTGCCTATATTTCTAAAGCAAAGGAGCTGATAGAAAAATATGGAATTTAGAATACAGCATATGAGGAATTTTTGCTTTTGAAGCCTTCCTAATGCTATCATGACCTAACATTTAGAGGGAGAGGCACACTGTTAACTTGATGTATCATGTAGATTTTTGTTATTAGCATGAATTGTAATACTTAGGAATATACTGAAACTACATAGATAGTTCAATTATACTTACTTAAACCAGGTGTCTTTAAAAGTTCTTTTTAAGAAAATGTGGCACATATACACCATGGAATACTATGCAGCCATAAAAAAGGATGAGTTCCTGTCCTTTGCAGGGACATGGATGAAGCTGGAAAGCATCATTCTCAGCAAACTATCACAATATTAGAAAACCAAGCATGTTCTCACTCATAAGTGGGAGTTGAACAGTGAGAACACATGGACAGAGGGAGGGGAACATCACACACCAGGGCCTGTCGGGGCATGGGAGGCTAGGGGAGGGATAACATTAGGAGAAATACCTAATGTAGGTGACCGGTTGATGGGTACAGTAAACCACCAGGGCACGTGTATACCTCTGTAACAAAACTGCACATTCTGCACATGTAACCCAGAACTTAAGGTACTTAAAAAAAAAAAAAGTTCTTTTAGAAAAGTATTTTGTGTTTTATTTTTATAGAGTTAGAGAGGACAGCTGCAGTTTTTGTTCGTTTGCTTGTTTGTTTTTCCTTGAGGAGTCTCATTCTCTCACCCAGGCTGGAGTACAGTGGTGCGATCTCGGCTCACTGCAACCTCTGCCTCCTGGGTTCAAGCGATTCTCTTGCCTCAGCCTCCCGAGTAGCTGGGATTACAGGTGCTTGCCACCCTGGCTGGCTAATTTTTGTATTTTTAGTACAGATGGGGTTTTGCCATGTTGGCCAGGCTGGTCTCGAACTCCTGACCTCAGGTGATCTGCCCACCTTGGCGTCCCACAATGCTGTGGTTACAGGTATGAGCCACCACACCTGGTCACAAGTGCAGTTCTGTTACATGGATATATTGTGTAGTGGGGAAATCTGGGCTTTTAGTGTAACCATCACCCAAATTTCGCATCCCTCACCCCCTCCCACCTTTCCAAGCCTCCAGTGTCTATTATTCCACACTCCAGGACCCTTTGTTCACACTGCTTAACTCCCACTTATAAGTGAAAACATGGTTTTTTTGTTTGTTTGTTTCTGAGGGGTTTTTTTAAATCTTTATTTTCTTGTTTTTGTTTTGTTTTGTTTTCTGAATTTTTTCACTTAAGATAATAGCCTCCAGTTCCACTCATGTTGCTGCAAAAGCTGTAATTTCATTTTCTTTTATGGCTGAGTAATATCCCCTGGTATACATATACCACGTTTTCTTTATCCTGTCATCCACTGATGGATACTTAGGTTGATCCCATATCTTTGCTATTGTGAATTGTGCTGCAATAGACATACAAGGCAGGTATCTTTTGGATAGAATGACTTCTTTTCCTTTAAGAAGATGCCCAGTAGTGGGATTGCGGGGTAGAATGGTAGTTCTATTTTTAGTTCCATCAGAAATTTCTGTGCTGTTTTTCATAGAGGTTGTACAAATTTACATTCCCACCAACACTGTATAAGCATTCCCTTTTCTCCACATCTGTTGTTGTTTGACTTTTTAGAAAGCCTCGCCCTGGTAATATGTGTACAGATTTGAACAGCTGTTTGTTCTTTTGGCACATCTTTTACAATAAGTTAATGTTACTGGTGAAATAATAATAGGTTATTAAGAATCAATTGCAAGGCTGAGTGTGGTGGCTCACGCCTGTAATCTCAGCACTTTGGAGGCCGAGGTGGGTGAATCACTGAGGTCAGAAGTTCGAGACCAGCCTGACCAACACTGCAAAACCTCATGTCTACTAAAAATACAAAAATTATTATCCGTCTCAAAAACAAAAAAAAAGAAAGAAAGAAAGAAAGAAAGAATCAATGGTAAGACTGTTCCTTCCTTACACCATGTGGCTTTGAGGTCACAGTGATACAGAGACTGTGAACCAGAGAACATACTTGGTTCAGGTCCTCATTCATCTGTGAACGTGCTAGGTGACCTGGGGCAAGTTACTTAACCTTATTAAGCCTTATCTGTAGAGGAGGGAAAATAATATCACTCTCAAAGGGCTGTTCTAAGAATTGAAAGAGAGGCCGGGTGCGGTGGTTCACACCTGTAATCCCAGCACTTTGGGAGGCCGAGGTGGGCAGATCACCAGGTCAGGAGACCAAGACCCTCCTGGCTAATACGGTGAAACCCCGTCTCTACTGAAAATACACAAAATTAGCGGAGCATGGTGGCAGCAGGTGCCTGTAGTTCCAGCTTCTAGGGAGGCTGAGGCAGGAGAATGCCATGAACCTGGGAGGTGGAGCTTGCAGTGAGCCAAGATCCCGCCACTGCACTCCAGTCTGGGGGACACAGTGAGACACCATCTCAAAAAAAAAAAAAAAGAAATTTACGAGTCTGTCCATAGCAGTTAAAAGACATTTAAAAAGCCACCATAGAAATATCTCCTGTTTTTCTTTGAATTTTTACATTTAAGACAAATGAAAAAACAAACTAAAATATTTAGTGATAAACTGTACCACTACTGTACCCCATCTGTTCAGTTCTACCAAAGAGTCTGGAATATAATATTAGCCCCCTACTCAGTCTTTCTGGAAGGTACACAGGCTCTTTGAAAGAAGATAGTCTTCTTGTTAACAATTCAGAGAATTGTTTGAGATTCCTTAAGATAAATATCCCGGCCGGGCGCGGTGGCTCAAGCCTGTAATCCCAGCACTTTGGGAGGCCGAGACGGGCGGATCACGAGGTCAGAAGATCCAGACCATCCTGGCTAACACGGTGAAACCCTGTCTCTACTAAAAAATACGAAAAGCTAGCCAGGCGTGGTGGCGGGCGCCTGTAGTCCCAGCTACTCGGGAGGCTGAGGCAGGAGAACGGCGTAAACCTGGGAGGCGGAGCTTGCAGTGAGCTGAGATCCGGCCACTGCACTGCAGCCTGGGCGACAGAGCGAGACTCCGTCTCAAAAAATAAAAAATAAAATAAAAAAAAGAGAAATATCCCCTAAAATAGCACACCTCTATTCCCCGCATAAAAATTTATATTTGGAATTGTATGACCAGAGGAATAGATCAATTCATGTTACTGCCACCACAACAGAACTGTCTAGGTCTGCTAGATGAATTTCCAGGGAATTATGCTGAGCAGAAAGAGCCAGTCCCCAATGTTACATGTATAATTCCATTTATGTAACGTTCTGTTTCTTTTCTTTTCTTTTTTCGAGACAGGGTGTCATTGTTTTAGCCAGGCTGCAGTGCAGTGGCACGATCTCTGCTCACTGCAACCTCTGCCTCCCAGGGTCAAGCAATCCTCCCATCTCAGCCTCCCGAGTAGCTGGGACTACAGATGCATGCAACCATGCCCGGCTAATTTTTGTATTTTTCACAGAGACAGGGTTTCACCATGTTGCCCAGGGTGGTCTGGAACTCCTGATCTGAGGTGATCTACCCACCTCGGCCTCCCAAAGTGCTGAGACTATAGGCACGAGCTACCGCGTCCAGCCAGGATTCTTGAAAGGGAAAATTTATAGACACAAAGGATGGAATAGTGGTCGCCAGGGAGGAGGGACGTCGGTGTGGCTTTAAAAGGGCAGCAGGAGGGATGATCCTGCAGTGATGGAATGTTCTGTGTCCTGATTGTAGCAACACCAATATCCTGCTTGTGATATTACACTATAGTTTCCTATAACAGTTGCCATTAAAGGAAATTGGGTTAAAGACTACACAAATCTCTCTGTATTATTTCATATAAATAAAAGGGAATCTACAGTTATCTCAAAAAGTTTAGTTTTAAAAATCAAGGTTGATTTCTCATCGGGAAAATTTTGGCAATCAAGATAATTCTCATCTTTCTAAATTTCGTGTGATGATAGACGTCTTCCACAATGATATCAAGACCTAATTTCTTCAAAGAGAAGACACCAGCAATGACAGACTTGGTGTCTTAGAGTTGAGGGCTTGAGAACTCCTAAAAGTTATTCCCATATGAGCTTTACCTCCACCAAGTAGAGATGCAGGGGAAAAAGCTCACCCCAAAGCCTGGCATTGGTTCCATCACGAAACTTCAATTTGCAGACTATATCAACTAAACATTTTTCAAATTAATAATCACAAATCCTAATTACTTTTTTTTTTTTTTTGAGACAGAGTCTCATTCTGTCGCCAAGGTTGGAGTGTAGTGGCACGATCTTGGCTCACTGCAAGCTCCGCCTCCCAGGTTCAAGTGATTCTCTTGCCTCAGCTTCCCTAGTAGCTGGGATTACAGGAGCCCCCCAGCACGCCCAGCTATTTTTTTTGTATTTTTAGTAGAGAAGGGGTTTCGCCATGTTGGCCAGGCTGGTCTTGAACTCCTGACCTCAGGTGATCCACCCGTCTCGACCTCCCAAAGTGCTGGGATTAGAGGCATGAGCCACCACGCCCGACCTCCCAATTACTTTCGTACCAATCTTTCAGTAAGGGAACCCTGGAAATAGTATCAAATTAAAGGATAAAGTACAACACATACTACAACATAATTTGCTTAAGACTATTTGTAGCCTAAATTTATTACATGAATTCTAACTCAAAGTGCCTTCCCCAAATAGTTAATTTTATATTTTTTGTACTTTTTTAAAAAAGAGTGATAAATTTCAGAAAATACCACCTGTATGCATTTTCTTTAATCTTATTTACTAATCTTATTTACTAAGACCTTATGTACTTTTATTTTTTGAGATAGGGTCTCACTCTGTCACTCAGGCTGGAATGCAATGACATGATCCTAGCTCACTGCAGCCTTGGCCTCCTGGGCTCAAGCAATCTTTCAGTCTCAGCCTTCCAACTGGCCGGGACCACAGGTGCACACCACCATGCCTGGCTGATTTTTAAAATCTTTTGTAGAGACAGGGGTCTCCCACACTCCTGACCTGAAATGATCCTCCTACTCAGCCTCCCAAAGTGCTGGGATTCCAGGTGTTGAGCCACTGTGCCTGGCTCCTATTTCTGCTTTTCTTTTTCTCTTCATTCCTGTTTACTTCCAGCTGTTGTGCTTTCTCCCTAAGTCAAGTTCAAGTTATTGCTGAGTGAGGCTGAGGCAGCCTCTTAGGTGCGACATTTGTGCTTGGCCACTCCCTTTGTCTCCCTTGGGCCAGACTCTAGATTGGTTGTCCACTGGGGGGACTGGACCCAGGTCCCAGCCAGTCATGCCAGGGTGGCAGAGACCCCCCCAAGCAAGTGATGTGGAAGAAACTCCTTAGAGGGCTGGGGTATAAGCATTCTGAGGACATGCTTGTACAGGTGACAATAATTATTTAGGGCTATCTTCTTTTAAGAAAGCAGTAGATTACATTTTCTTACTATATGGGGCTATTCTACATTTGAAAAAATGAGACCAAGCTTTGAGCCATGGTGTGTTGTTGAAACAATCATTTACTTCAAGCATTTCCCCTGTTAATCATCTTCACCATTAAATTAACTGAAGGAAAAAATTGATAATTTACCAATCATGAATTTTGTTGACAAACTTCCCGTAAAGGAGAATCAGGTGAGATTTTAAAATGAAGATAAAAGACTCTGCCAGGATTCTTTTTTTTGTTTTGTTTTTTTTGAGCCGGAGTCTCGCTCTATCACCCAGGCTGGAGTGCAGTGGTGCGATCTTGGCTCACTGCAACCTCCGCCTCCCCGGTTCAAGGGATTCTCCTGCCTCAGCTTCCTGAGTAGCTGGGATTACAGGAGCTGGCCACTATACCTGGCTATTCTTTTGTATTTTTAGTAGAGACGGGGTTTCAGCATGTTGGTCAGGCTAGCCTCGAACTCCTGACCTCATGATCTGCCTGCCTCGGCCTCCCAAACTGCTGGGATTATAGGCATGAGCCATCACACCCGGCCTGCCAGAAGTATTCTTTACTGACTTGACCTTTGTTCCAAGATACATAAATATCTTTATGTAATGAATCTTCCTGACAGTAGAAAATGTGTAATTTCCAATCTAAATAAAACTGAGCTACAGCTGAATAACTGAAAAGAGTATCATATTATTTTGATTATTTTAAAAGTGAAAGGAAAAATATCTAAAAATTGGCAAGCGATGATACTTCTAGACACTTGATTACGTAGTTCTTGATTAATCTCTCATTGGCAGGATCCAGAAGATAAAAGTGATCCCCTGGAAGCTGGTGAATGTTAGTATTTCCACTGGTTACATCTTTCCAGGCTGAAAATAAACAAGATTATATTCAATAACAACCCCAACAGCAACTAAAGATTCACTTCAAGACATTATTTCTTTAAGAGCTGACACCCTGGAGTACAGTTACTTTCAAAGCCTTATGTTCCAGGTGACAAAGCAGGAGCATTGCCATCTTGGCCAAGCCCCTCCTTCTAAAGTTTACCTTAATCAAAAACCACCTAAATCCAAAGGGCATCAGTCTAATGGCTGAGGTCACCATAACCATAAACCATAGATAACATCTCCAACCAGAAACATTCGAAACTCCTCCCCAACCAGAGATATGTTAGCCCCAAGACAACCCCCTGCTGGCCAGGAAGATGAAGGCCTTGAGATAACCCTGCTTCTGGCTGCCAGAAAGATATCTGCCCCAAGATAACCTCCCCTCCTCCCAGAGACATTCCAACCCCACCATAAAACTTCTCCCTCACACAGAACATTCCAAGCTTGTAATAAGCCCCTCACCCTAAAACCAGTTTATACTTTTCATCTGTAAGAGAAAGTGCTCCTGACTGAAATCGGCCAGGAGCCCCTCTCAGGTTTTATCTAAAGAAAACCTGTCTTTGACTGTTAAGCTGTGTTTCATGTGTCTTTCCTCTTTCTTTAACTTTTATACTAGGTGTCCTGCATTTTTTATTTCTTTGAGACCTATCAGTATACAGCAGTTCTCTTATTTTACACAAGACCAACATCTCTCCTTTTATACTAAATACAACTTCAACTAATTTTTTGCTCATTGCAGTAACTGCTAGTTGACATTGGTCAAAAACCATCGAACATAAATATATACACCTACTATGTAACCAAAAAATTAAAAATAAAAAAAATTTAAAAGCTGGCCTGGCGGAGGTTGCAATGAGCTAAGACTGCGCCATTGCACTCCAGCCTGGGTGACAGGTTAAAGTCATCAAACATATATTTCAATACAATACCCGAGACTAAAAATAATTTCACCTTCCACGTCCTTTGCTATGTCTTCAGATCCAACAAAACATGTTAAGTCACAAGAAAGAACAGCCTTAGATGGTATGTTAGAGCTGTAAACATAAAAGAGCCAGTTAGTAATTGTTCAAAATCAACATCCCAGAATCTTTTCCTGTTCCTAATGTCAATGAAACTTAGGGTGGGTTCACTTCTTTTCTTTGGCTACTTCTAGCAGTGTAAAACATTTTTCACCAATGGCACTTCTACCTGTCAAAGCCTGCCTGAGACTCAGTGTGGAGGCTAATTTCCAATATCTAACTTCTAGGATGTGACAAGTGGCAGCAGGATGGCACTGGGGGGCACACAGTTCAACTCAAGGTAAGGCTGGTGGAGCCAGTCCTTTAAACTGTCATCAGAAACAAAGACCTCTTTGGTAACTGTCAGCTCTCATTGACCCAGCAGAGGGTTGCTCTGCACAGAACCTCACAACAGCAGCAAACATGTTTATTGAGTCAGAGGCTCAGTGCTGCGCTAGACACTAGGGGCACGTGGAGAAACAAACACAGTCCCTTCCCTCCTGCAGCTGAGAGACTGGCTGGGAGACAGACATTACGGAAACAATCATTCAACTAGAGAGAGAGGGAAGGTGCTACAAAGTCCAAGAGAAGGAGAAGTCTTGGCAGGAGGGTGGAGGTGGGGATAGGATCAAGGCAGATCTCCTGGGGAAAGGGAGAGGATCTGAAAGCTGAATGAATAGAAAAGAACCAGTCAAAGGGCAAAGAGCCAGCAGAGAGAGAGGGAAGAGAAAGATGACAAATTAATGGCTAGGTCAGGTGTGATGGCTCATGCCGTAATCCTAGCACTTTGGGAGGCCAAGGCGGGAGGATCGCTTAAGACCAGGAGTTTGAGACCAGCCTGGGCAACATAGCAAGACCCCATTTCTACTACATGAAAAAATTAGCCAGGTGTGGCCATGTACTTGTAGTTCCCAGCTACTTGGGAGGCTGAGGTGAGAGGATCACCTGAGCCCAGAGGTCAAGGCTGCAGTGACCTGTGATTGCACCATTGCACTCCAGCCTGAGCAACAGAGTAAGACCCTGTCTAAAAAAAAAAAAAAAAAAAAAAAAAAGGCCAGGCGAGGCATGGTGGTTCACGCCTATAATCCCAGCACTTTGGGAGGCCGAGATGGGTGGATTATCTGAGGTCAAGAGTTCAAGACCAGCCTGACCAACATGGGGAAACCCTGTCTCTACTAAAAATACAAAACTAGCTGGACATGATGGTGCACCCCTGAAATTCCAGCTACTCGGGAGGCAGAGGCAGGAGAATCCCTTGAACCTGGAAGGCAGAGGTTGCGGTGAGCCGAGATCGTGCCACTGCACTGCAGCCTGGGCAACAAGAGCGAACCTCCATCTCAAAAAACAAAACAAAACAACAACCACAACAAAGGCTATTTTTCAGAGAACAAAGTGGAGTATTGGGACAAATTAAGGTGTAAGAGGTATGCAGGTATAAGTCTAGGCCACATAAAGGAATTTGGTTGTCCTAAGAGTGAAAGGAAGTCACCAAAAAGATCAAACAAGGTACACCATGATCAAACTGGACTTTTATCCTCTGGATAGAGTGTGGGTAATGGATCAGAGCGGGACCAAGTGTATGTGATAGGTCCACGGGAGTGGGTCTTGCAATCATCCCGGCAAGGATTAGCTCATGCCCAGAATGTAAAAAAGCAGCAGCACCCCACACCCACACCCCATCCTAAAAATGAGAAAAAAAAACAAACAACAGAAAAACTACAGCATCATGACTTGTGAACTCAACAGAGAGCTGTGTTTGCGAGGCAAGCTAGAAATCAAATTCCAAGGAGGACAGACTCCCACTACAGAGAGATGGGGCCAGTAGACAAGGTCAGGTGGCACAATGTCCAGGCAGAAGAGGTATCTGCTATACATGCGGTAAGACTCAAATCAGCCGAAATTTTAAAGTGTTGGAGACCCAGTGAGAATGGTGTGTTAGATGGTGTTCACACTGACTCACAGCCTCTTTTGTCTTTTTTTTTTTTTTAAATGGAGTCTCGCTCTATTGCCCAGGCTTAAGTGCAAAGGTGTGATCTCAGTTCATTGCAACCTCTGTCTCCTGGATTCAAGCGATTCTCCTGCCTCAACCTCTTGAGTAGCTGGGATTACAGGTGTCTGCCACCATACCCAGCTAATTTTGTATTTTTAGTAGAGACATGGTTTCACCATGTTGACCAGGCTGGTCGCGAACTCCTGATCTCAAGTGATCCACGCGCCTCGGCCTCTGAAAGTGCTGGGATTCCAGGTATGAGCCACCGTGCCCAACCATGCAGCCTCTTTTCCATGGGACTTCACTAGGAGTTGACGAGAAAAATTAGGAGCGAGGCAAGAGGCTAGAGAAACACCTCCACAGTGCAGTTAATTTTCTGTGGCAATCGGACTGGCACTAGACTGCCACCTGACCAGGTCTGCTCTCATTGTAAGCAGAAGCCTTAAGCTGCTGGAGGAGGAGCATGAAACTCTCTCACCCCCACGGTGCAGGCAAAGCCCTGTGGCTGTGGCGGGGGAGGATAAAAACATAAGCCCTGACCCCTGAGGAAGGGATGGGAAACAATTCTACACCAAAACCAAGCAGAGTTCTGCTGCTTGTAGGACGGGGCAGGAATCTTCCACCAAGGCAACCACAGATACAAGGCAAAAATGTGTTTGCAAGAGAGAAGGAGCAGGCATGCTGAGAAAGCCCCACTCACAGAGACCAGGCACCGGGGTGGAGGGCACCTAGAACTCATGCTTCAGACTATCTAGGATGTCCAGGAACTCCCTGTGTTACCCACAGGCTAACATACATTGAGTAACAAGCAACAGCTATCTACACTGGGGAGGGCAACAGGAGGAAGAGAGGCTGTTCTGTGAGTCACAGGGAACATTGAACGCCAAAGGTAGGGCAGGACCGGTGAGAAAAATTCTGCAACAACTGCATCCCACACTAGACACATAGTAATTATACCAGAGGATTTGAGAGCTGGTGGTGCACTGCAGGTGATCACAGCAACAACAAAACCCTACCCAGCTCAAGCCCAGTCTAGACTAACTCAACTCCCCACCCTAACAGCCTGTCAAAAAGGAGAGGCGTGCTCAAATTTAGGTGTAAAACATTACCTTCGGTCTCTACTGTTTTTGTGCATGATAACCGGGTTTTGATTTTATAAAATTATCACTGGGCATGGTGGCTCATGCCTGTAATCCCAGCACTTTGGGAGGCCAAGGTGGTTGGATCACCTGAGGTCAGGATTTTGAGACCAGCCTGGCGAACACGATGAAACCCTGTATCTACTAAGAATACAAAAAATTAGCTGGGCGTGGTGGCATGTGCCTGTAATCCCAGCTACTCCGGAGGCTGAGGCAGGAGAATTGCTTGAACCCAGGAGGTGGAGGTTGCAGTGAACTGAGATTCCGCCATAGCACTCGAGCCTGGGCAATAAGAGCAAAACTCCATCTCAAAGAATAATAATTATTATTATTATCAGACACACAAGAAACCAAGAAATAACCCATTGTTAAGAGGCAAAGTAGTCAAAAGAATCAGACGCAGATAAGACCCAGATGTTGGAACTCTCATACAGGGACTTTAAAATACGTATGATTAATTTGTCAACAGATTTAGTGGAAAAGGTGGGTAACATTCATGAACACATGGGGAATTTCATTAGAAAGGTGAAAACCAGAAGAGGGTCAAATGGAATTTGTAGAAATAACAGAAATGAAGAAGTCCTTTGACAGGCTCATCAGTAGACTTGATACAGCTGAAGAAAGTCAGTGACCTTGAAGACAGGCAGAGGAAATTCTTCACACTGAAACACAAAGGAAACTTTTTAAAAAAGGAGACAAAACAGAACTTGCAAGAGATTTGGGACAATATCAATTATGAAACACCCTAGTATATGTGGCATCAGGATCCCAGAGGAGGAACGGTAACAATTGTCCCAAGCAAGAGAGGAGGACAGCTTATATGAGTTGAAGTAGTCACAGCTTCTGGCACTTCTCGGCTGACAATTTCCATTTCGGCCACTAGCTCTGAGCTTTGGTGGTAATGATGGGGAAAGAGAACTGGAAACACTCTGTAGGCCTGATTTCATTTATATTGGAAAAAGCTGGGACATAACGAGGACGGATTGAAAAGGAGAAGGAGCAAAAGGGCAAGATTTGGAAGAGTTTTTGAAATTTGGAGAGAGGAAGTTAAAAGTTGTGAGTAACTGCTGCAATTTGACTCAGTGGAGAAAGGGTGAGAATGTCAACATTTTCTACATTCTATGAGTGGAATGTCCCCGTGAATGATGTATGTTAATGTTTTATTTGTGGTGTTTGGGAGCTTTCTTTGGAGTGAAAAAACTTGGTTGTGAGTTTTTTTGGTTGTGTTTTGTTTTTTCAAAATAGCTCGTGGTTTGTTGTGTGCCAGACCCTCCCCTCTACCAAGCAGTTAATTCTCACACACCACCTTGAAGAGTTGCTATTCTTATCCCTTCTTTGACAGATGAGAAACAAACTGTTAAAGAAACTTGCTCAGATTCTCATAGTAAGACACAGGGTTTCAGTCTGCTAAGCCGACTTTAAAGATGGCATGTTTCACTATTGTGCAAGGCTTAATTATTAAAAGCCAGCTTGCCGGGTGCGGTGGCTCACACCAGTAATCCCAGCACTTTGGGAAGCCAAGGCGGGTGGATCACGAGGTCAGGAGATCAAGACCATCCTGGCCAACATGGAGAAACCCCATCTCTACTAAAAATACAAAAGTTAGCTGGGTATGGTGGTCTGTGCCTGTAGTCTCAGCTACTCGGGAGGCTGAGGCAGGAGAATTGCTTGAACGGGGGAGGCAGAGGTTGTGCCACTGCACTCCAGTTTGGGCGACAAAGCAAGACTCTGACTCAAAAAAAAAAAAAAAAAAAAAAAAAAAAAGCCAGCTTTTGCATCTGTGATTGCATTCAATGTCCATAGTGATTTGGATTACTTCTCAGTTTTTTTTCAATTTTGTTTTAAATTCGCAAATAACAATTGTATAAATTGGTGAGGTACAATGTGATATTCTGATATAAGTATACATTATGGAATGATTAAGTCAAGCAAATTAACATATCCATCACCTCATATACTTAAACTTTTTAAAATGATGTGCACATGTAAAATCTACTTTCTTAGCAATTTTGAAATATACATGTGTAGTCACCATGCTGTGCAGTAGATCTCAAACACGTATTCCTGGCCGAGCGCAGTGGCTCACGCCTATAATCCCAACACTTTGGGAGGCTGAGGTGGGTGGAGCACCTCAGGTCAGGAGTTTGAGACCAGCCTGGCCAAGATGGTGAAAACCTGCCTCTACTAAAAATGCAAAATTAGCTGTGTGTAGTGGCAGGTGCCTGTAATTCCATCTACTCAGGAGGCAGGAGAATCGCTTGAACCTGGGAGACGGAGGTTGCAGTGAGCCAAGATCACACCATTGCACTCCAGCCTGGGTGACAGAGTGAAATTCCATGTCAAAACAAACAAATAAAATAAAATAAAAATAAAAAAGATTATTGGGGAAGGATATACAGAGTATCAGAACTTCAGTTCTATCAGAAGAATCAAGTGTCTATACAGATATCCCATGAGACAAGGGAATGAAGAGATATTCACAGAACTTAATGAGTTCTGGAACAAAATTTACAAAAAAGCAAAACCAGAATATTTCTCCCCACTGGTTTGCCTCCACACTTAAAATTACGAACAATCTATTTCTGCTGACCCTTCTAAGAAGATGAAAATGCTTTTGCATTAATTTACTCAAAAAATATTTACTATGTTATTATGTGATAAAATACGCATGTCTAATCATATACTTTTTAAAGAAAAATACAAGCTAGACATTTTTTTTTTTTTTTTGAGATGGAGTCTCGCTCTGCCCAGGCTGGAGGGCAGTGGTATGATGTTGGCTCACTGCAACCTCCGCCTCTTGGCTTCAAGTGATTCTCCTGCCTAAGCCTCCCAAGTAGCTAGGATTACAGGTGTGCACCACCATGTCCGGCTAAGTTTTGTATTTTTGGTAGAGATGGGGTTTTGCCATGTTGACCAGCCTTGTCTTGAACTCCTGGCCTTAATTGATCCACCGGTCTTGGTGTCCCAAAGTGCTGGAATTACAGGCATGGGTCACTGTGCCTGGCCATGCTGGACATCTTTCATAGATACAATTTCTGTGCCTAGACTCCATTCTAAACCAGTATACATACCATAGGTGGCCCCAAAGGAAATGAAACCAAACTCTTAGAATTTTGTCTTCCCACATAAGCAACCTCAGAGTACTGCCAATCTATGTTTTTCTACAAGTAACTGTACCAAAAAAAGAAAGAAAAAAGCTTGTCTCTGTTACTTACGTGCAACTACTAACAAGGCTCAGATCTGCCCTTATCATGGGACTATATTGTTGCACAAGTTCCTTGTCTTCAACAAAATCCTTGGGGGTGCCTCCAAATTCCATAAGGTAATGACTAATTTGTTCTTCTGACAATTCATCTTCTTTGGGAATGCGAGGCCAGGCCTTTGACTTGAAACATGAACAACAACACAGGCCTGATATTTCATATAACACACTTGGCTCATAAACTGAAAACTGTTGATCTAAGGGAAAAGTCATTAAACCAAGGCTGGGAAGGAGACTGCTTTATCTATAGGCTTCAGGAAAGAACTATGTCGTTTTGAAAGCAGGGAGAAGAAGGCTCATCAGTAATAACTGCAGCATCATAATGCCACCAAAATGGCTTTGTAGATTTAGAATCCTGGGACAGGCAGGATCTTTCTCCAGATGAAGTGGGGAAGTCCAAAGAGGTAGGAGGAAGAGCAGCAGGAGCAACAGCACCGGGTTTAAAAAGCCATGGTAGTTCTAAGAACTTGACATCACTGTCCTCTTTTAAAATTTCAAGGAGTCTTTCCTGGTTCTGATGCAGTCACTTTGCTCAAAGTTGGTTACGTTCCCAGCTGACCCAGAATGAAGGAAAAAGCACTATGGTCAGCATTAGCTCAGAGACGCCAGGAATAGTACCAGTAGGGAACAGTTGAAATGCATTTCCGGGAAACAGAGAGAGAATGATATTGAAAGAGATTCAAGGGATTTTTCAACAGCAAGTATTAGGTTGGTGCAAAATCAATTGTGGTTTTTGCCATTGAAAGTAATGGCAGGACGGGCGTGGTGGCTCACACCTGTAATCCCAGCACTTTGGGAGGCTGAGGCAGGGGGATCACCTGATGTCAAGAGTTCAAGACCAGCCTGGCCAACATGGTGAAAGCCCGTCTCTACTAAAAATACAAAATTAGCTAGCCGTGGTGGCGCACACCTGTAGTCCCAGCTACTCAGGAGGCTGAGACAGGAGAATTGCTTGAACCCGAGAGGCAGAGGTTGCAGTGAGCCAAGATCGTGCCACTGCACTCTCGCCTGGGCAGCAGAGTGAGACTCCATCTCAGAAAAGAAAAAGAAAGTAGTGGCAAAAACCTCGATTGCTTTTGCACCAACCTAATAGTGTCCCTACCATCATCATTATACTGGACCAGAATTCACCAGATAGGGAAATAATGGCTTCATTTTTATCCCCATTTCCCTGCTCTCCACTGCCCTTCCTAGGATAAAGCGAAATTACTTACATGTATAGGAGTTGCGCTTGACAAAAATAAATGCAGTGGTTCTGGTTTATTGTTTTCTTTTAGGTGTAGTGCAGTCCTAAAAGCAATGTAGGATCCCATACTAAATTCAGGAAAGAAAAACATGACAGGAACTGTTAACCAAAACTCATGATGATCCACAGAAAGCCGATAGGAACAGTATCATAAACACAACAAAGATCATGTAATAGTCAAAAGAAAAGCGTGAGTTGATTAAGAAGTATATCTTTTCAGTGATTTATATCAGCATAAAAAGTGTTTCAAAGACAGCCTAGATAATTCACTCTTCGAATTAATTTAAATTTCCTTTTCTTCCTTAAAGATGTGTGTCACTATGCCTTTGATAGCGTATATCCACAGCTCTCAAAATATGGTTTAGGGACCCCTGGAAATTTCTGAGTTCCTAATGGATGGTCCATGAGGTCAAAGCTATTTTCAGGATAAATACTAAAATGTTATTTGCCTTTTTTACTCTAATGCATACACAGTGGAGTTTTCCAGAAGCTATATAACGTGATATAGCAACAGTTTGAATGCAGAGACAGAAATGAGAATCCATCTGCCTTCTATTATGTCAGACATTAAACAGATTTGCAAAAGTATAAAATGATGCCACTCTTCTCACCTTCTCACATGTTTTTGGAAAATATAATCTTTTTCATAAAAATGTATTATTTATATCAATGTAAAGTAGGTTTGTTAATGTTATTTTTAGATAAGTTAATAAATATCTTTAAATTTTCTTAGTTTTTCCCTCCAGTATGATAAATATCGCTGGATATATCATATAAAAACAAAAGCTCTTTGAGTTCCTCAATGCATCTTAAAAGTATAAAGGGGTACTGGGGCTGAAAATGTTTGTGAACTGCTATTGATATTATGTAAATACATTTGGTAGACAAAACTGCCAGAGGTTGCTTATTTGTAAATTGCATATGTATATATTTTATGAAAGACAGGAAACTCAGCATCATGTTCATTGTGCACGGAGTGTAAAGTGCAGGTAATTTGGAAATATATATCAAGAACTTTTACAGACTGGATGTAGTTCCTCATGTCTGTAATCCCAACATTTTGAGAGGCAGAAGTGGGTGGATCACTTGGGCCCAGGAGTTGGAGACCAGCCTGGGCAACATGGCAAAACCCCATCTCTATAAAACATCAATGACAAGAAATTAGCAGGGCGTGGTGGCGTGCTCCTGTAGTCCCAACTACTTGGGAGGCTGAGGTGGAAGAATCACTTGAGCCTGGGAGACAGAGGTTGCAGTGAGCCATGATCGCACCACTGCCCTCCAGCCTGGGTGACAGAGCAAGACCCTGTCTTGAAAAGAACTTTAAGAATGTGCATATTATTTAAGGTAAATTCTGAGAATTTATCCTAAAAAAGTGATAGGAGATGTATACTAAATTTTCTATAAGAATGTTCATTGGGCTGGGTGCGGTAGCTCATGCCTGTAATCCCAACACTTTAGCAGGCCAAGGCAAGTGGATCACTTGAGGTCTACAGTTTGAGACCAACCTGGCCAACATGATGAAACCCCAACTCCATTAAAAATATAAAAATTAGCCAGGTATGGTGGTATGTGCCTGTAATCCCAGCTGTTTGAGAGGCTGAGGTGGGAGGATTGCTTGAACCCATGAGGTGTCGGTTGCAATGAGCTGAGATCATGATATTGCACCCCAGCCTGGGTGACAAAGTGAGATTCTGTCTCCAAAAAAAGAAAAGAATGTTCACTGAACTATTGTTTATAACAGAAAAAGACAGAAATACCTCATATCCACAAAAAGAGGTTAATCAAGCAAATCAGGAAGCAATGTATACTTACAGGATGTGAAAGATATTTATAGCAATAATATAAATATATTTAATTTAATATATTTAATGTAATATTACTATAAGATAAATATAGCAATAAATTTCTTTCACATCGTGTGAGTATACATTGTTTTTAAGTGAAAAAGACCAAGTAAATATATAAAACCAGACCCCACTGTGTAAAAATACTAAGCAACCACATCAGAATTTTAAAGCATTCTTATCCGGGTAGGAGGATGATGGGTACTTTTTATTTTTTAATTTCTTCTTGACTATATTTGTAAATCTTATAAGATATAATAGCCAAAATTTATTGAGACCTTACTATATACCAATTTATTTAAGATTGGTATTCATTTAAGCCTCACAAGTGGGAACTGTTGTTATTGTACCCTTTAGAAAAAGAAACTAACTCAGAAGCCTAAGAAATTTTTGCAAGCTCATACAACTGAAAAGAGATAGCCAGAAGCCCAGGGTCTCTGACTTAACCTGAAAATTACACAATGTAGCTTAAGAAACATATACTTTGCATAATTTCTTATTTCAAAAATAAATAGAATGTAAGCTGCTGTTAAAGTCTTGGTTTTACAAGTGTTGACTTTATTTGCCTAAAAGGAAAAAAAACAGGTATACTTACCATACAAACTGGTGAATTGTAAAAGTTGTTATGGTCATAATTACCCAACATGCTGTCTAACCAATAAAAAGGTATGCATCTTACAAAACACAAAGAACAACATTAACCACAAACTTAAGATAGAAGGAACTCCCCTGAAATTTTTAAAACGGATATCAAATACCTGTGGCCAAAAAATGCAAATGGTTTGTCCTGGATGACTGGCTGCAGAGCACAAACAACTTCATCAACTAACTGGGAGAAGTCATTTGCAAAAGGTTCTTCAATTCGGCTTTCTCTTCCAGGAAGCCTTAAGGAATGCACTGGAGATGGAGAATCACAAGTGAACACTCACAGACAGTCAATGAGATATTGTGATATTATAAAAGGGCTCATATTTACGTGATGGAAAAAATTTCAAGGAAACGAATGATAACATTTAAGTGCAGCAAGGTAAAAGTTTTACAATGTGCTGATAATAAAAGCAAGAGCATAAAATATAGCAGACTAAGTATCTGCTCACAATAAGATAAAGGGAACACCTAGAAGAAAAAGAAAAAAAAAAGGAACTGAAAATTCCACTGATGATCATGTGCTGATGAAATGCTTACCCCAATAGCCATTACCTATATCAGGAAAATAAAACATCAGGTTTCAGGGGTGACCTAGAGGGTCAGGAGATAAGGCAGTGGAAAGCATTAAATTTGAGAGTTAGAACTGAGTCCTTTACACAAAGCCAAGAAATCCTAAATTCTAGAACCTCTGTGAAAAAGGTAGACTACAAATAAAGTATTTATTTTCCAAATGGCAAAGGAGAAAAGAAGAACTTTCTGATTTTGCCTTGGCTCTGGATGGAGGAAAAATCTGCCCTTACATTTTTTTAATCAAAGCCTTGTATTTATGCAAATTTCAAGTTTATTTATGTTACTTTGGTAGACTGGAGTGCAAGTAACATAAATAAACTTCAAATTTATAGAAAGTGAAGCTGCAAAAATAACTGGAAGTGATCCTGGGCTAGTAGCACTTCAGGATGCCTAACAGAAACAATGACAAGTCATCTCCTAATGAATACACAACATAAGCATCTCCAGAATCGAACATCAAGCTGATCCCAAATAACTTATTCGCTTGCTGCTAGAGCAAAATCAAACACACTGTAAAGGAATACAACAAAATCCAGGACCCAACAAAGCAAAACTGACAATGTCTAACATATAATCAAAACTCACCAGACATGCCAAAAAGCTGGAAGATATGACCCATAACAGGTCCAGGGGGAGCATCAAACGTAAGAAACAGACAAGAAATAACAAACGATGGAGTCAGCAGACAAGAACCTTAAACAGTTATTAAATACAAATGTGCTCAATAATGTAAATGAAAATATGAACATGATAAGAACAGAAACTAAAGATTTTTCAAAGAGCCAAATGGAACTTGTAGAAATGTAAAATATGTGAAAAATGTTTTAAAAACACCAGACAGGATTAACAGCAGACTACACACCAAGAAGAAAAGATCAGTGAACTTAAACATAGAAAAAGAAACTATCCACAATTAAGCATGTTGGCCGGGCATAGTGGCTCACACCTGTAATCCCAGCACTTTGGGAGGCCGAGGTGGGCAGATCACTTGAAGTCAGGAGTTCAAGACCAGTCTGGCCAACATGGTGAAACCCCATCTCTACTAAAAATGCAAAAATTAGAGGGGTGTGGTGACACATGCCTGTAAGTGCAGCTACTTAGGAGGCTGAGGCACGAGCATTGCTTGAACCCGAGAGTTGGAGGTTGCAGTGAGCCAAGACTGCGCCATTGCACTGCAGCCTCGATGACAGAGCAAGACTCTGACTCAAAAACAATAGATAAATAAATAATAATAATTATTATAGAGACAGGGACTCACTGTGTTGCTCAGACTGGTCTTAAACTCCTGGCCTCAAGCAATCCTCCTGCCTCAGCCTCCCAAAGTGCTGCTATTACAGGCATGAGCCACTGCACCTAGATTTATAGCAGTCTTTTAGATTGTACTCAAAAGCAAAACAGAAAAAGGGAAAATAGAACATATCATGGGACAAATTGGAAACAATTGCAAGATGGTAGATTCAGTTCAACCATATCAGTAATTATACCAAAGACAAATGCGGTATTAGAATATCATCTCCTAAAAGGTCCTTCTAGCGCTAACAATAAGAACAAAGTAAAGGCAACTTACTTTAGAAATATAAAAGTTATTCTATGGAAGCGTAATCTTGAAAGTTTATTATTAATTACCTACCAGGAAGGAAAGTCTTGACCAAACTTCAAATTCTAATACATTTATGTCATCTGCCGTTATAAATTGTTTAAATGATGTTAAAAATGAACATACCTTCCAGCGAATCATGAGTATCTTGGCCCCATTTGGCAAAATGAACGGAGCCACCTCCTGCCCAGGGAAAGCAAATCAGCTTAAAAGTTGCCTCAGCGTTTTTGTATAAGCAGTTGAAAACGTTTTCATTCCTAGAGAGAAAATTCAAATATATGTAACATTATGTATATCAATTAAGTTCCCCATACTGAATTACCTGTGTTTTAATGAAAATCTTTATTAATTATTAAAAAAATGTTCAAATATAAAGCGATTACAAATTTTTCCAATAAGAAAGGGCAAAAAAGGTTTCAACAGTCTGTGCTGAAAATTTGAATGCATAGACTTTTAGGACTGGGCATGGTAGCTCATGCCTGTAATCCCAGCAATTTGGGAGGCCAAGGCAGGAGGATCACTTGCAACTAAGAGTTTGAAGCTAGTCTGAACAACATAGTGAGACCACATATCTACAAAAAATTTAAAAGTTAGGTTGGCATAGTGGTATGCATCTATGATCCCAGCTACGTGGGAGGCAGAGGCAGGAGGATCTCTGGAGCCTAGGAGTTTGATGGTGCAGAGAGCTATGACTGCACCACTGAATTCCAGCCTCAGTGACAGAGTGACATCTTGCCTCTAATTTTTTTTTTAAAAGACATAGTCTCACTTTGTTTCCCGAGTAGCTGGGATTACAGGCAAGTGCCACCACACCCAGCTAATTTTTTTATGTTTTAGTAGGGACGGGGTTCCTCCCTGTTGGTCAGGCTGGTCTCGACCTCCCGACCTCAGGTGATCTGCCCACTTTGGCTTCTGAAAGTGCTGGGATTACAAACATGAGCCACCACGCCCAGCCCTTGTCTCTAATTTCTAAATTAAATAAACTTTTAGGGATGTAAGTGAAATTGTCACATACCTATATATAACATTCAGTAAGTGCATTTTATATGCACACTTAAAGTGACATAAATGTTAATTTAGAAATTGCCTTTTTCACAATTTGGAGAATAGTTTTATCCAAACCGTTCATGGGCACCTTCAATCTTGGTGTCTTCATGATCTCCAGAGCCACTTTCAAGTTATATGTCAGTTTTATAGAGCATATAATTTTGACTTCCTGCTGAATGTTTGATAAACAGTGCTTTTTATATTTACTTATAGGCTGGGCTCAGTGGCTCCTGCCTGTAAGCCTGGCACTTTGGGAAACCAAGGGAGGCAGATCACTAGAGGTCATGAGTTCGAGACCAGCCTGGCCAACATGGCAAAACCCTGTCTCTATAATAATACAAAAATTAGCTGGGTGTGGTGGTGGGCAACTGTAATCCTGGGTACTCGGGAGGTTGGGGCAGGAGAATTACTTGAACCCAGGAGGCGGGGGTTACAGAGAGCCGAGATCCCACCACTGCTCTCCAGCCTGGGTGACAGAGTGAGACTCCATCTCAAAACAAACAAACAAACCAATCTACTTATAATGTCACTGGAATTTTATTCCAAGATCCAGGTACTCAATCAGGTGATATTAGGAAAAGTTCTTTTTGAAAAAGTCATCCTATCTGTACACATTTGTGCTCGCCACAATTTCAATGATTTCTATAAAGTTTCCAAATTGACCATTAAATTCCTTACAAAGATATATAATATTCCCAAATTTGAGGTTCTAAACCCTAATATAATGATGAAATCTGTTATACCCCTCTCTTGTTTTTTCAGTTGATCTCTACAAACATCAGAAACTAACACCAACTGATACCTTTTCAGGTTAACTTGTGTTCTGTAACGGGTACTTTGTTCTTCATAACAAAATAATTGAGAACACCCATAAAATGAGAGATTTTAGATGAACCTAGGCACAAATGAAAACTTTTTTTGCAGTGGGTAGATAATTTCTGGAGAAAAACTCCCTGCTTTTTACTTGGGCACTTATGTTCATCATTACTAGTTTAAAGATGAAAGCAAAAAAGACTAATTTTTTTTTTTTTTTTTGAGATGGAGTCTCGCTGTTAAGCAGGCTGGAGTGCAGTGGTGCGATCTCATGTCACTGCAACCTCCACCTCCCGGGTTCCAATAATTCTTCTGCCTCAGCCTCCTGAGTGGCTGGGATTACCACCATCCTGAGTGTGCGCCACCACACCTGGCGAATTTTTGATATTTTTAGTAGAGATGGGGTTTGCCACATTGGCCAGGCTGGTCTTGAACTCCTGACCTCAGGTGTTTCACCTGCCTCAGGCTCCCGAAGTGCTGGGATTACAGTCGTGACCCACTGCACCTGGCCTAGAAGCCTCTTTCAAACTCAAAAGGGAGCCGCACAAAGGCAGGGTATCGGAGCCCCTGGGATGGAGGAAGAGCCTGGTGGCGCGAGGAGTGACCTACCTGGTTCTCTTAGCTTGGTCTCCTCTGTCCATGCTGTGAGGTGAGGGGGCAAGATTGCTGGTCTCTGCGGTGTGTTGAATGCCCAACAGCACTCAGTTCCTCTTGAGAGGCAGAACCTCTGCTCAGCCTTGTGCACACAGAAAAGTGAGTAGATTTCTGTTTAAAGGCTCTGACTCTTATTGACTGCTCCAACTTCTGTTAAAAATGAAGAAGGTTAGAGGCAAAGGAAGGAGAAGACAGGGAAGAGAATAAAGTGATAGTGGTGATGACAAAGGAGAAGAAGAAATGGGTTAGAAGCAACACAATTGATGTTATTCAGATAAGGAGTCACCACCCCCACCCAACCCCATTCATATCCAATTAGCAGGAAGCGCTTCCATTATCAGGATTGCCGACGTATATACAGAAAGACAAAGATGCAACGTTTCCAGACTCTAGCCATGAAACAAGCCTGCTCCTAAAAGAGCAGAAAATATTCCATACATACTAGAAAATTAGGGTAAGGGTGAGGGATGTTTGTTTTGACAACAGAGTTGTCTTAGCTTTCTAGGTGTTTATAAAGGTGTACTCTTTTAAATCTCAAGAAAGAGGCTGGGCATGGTGGCTCATCCCAGTACTCGAGGTCAAGAGTTCCAGACCAGCCTGGCCAACGTGGTGAAACCTCCATCTCTACTAAAAATACAAAAATTAGCTGGACATGTGTCACATGACTGTAATCCCAGCTAGTCGGGAGGCCGAGGCTGGGAAATGGCTTGAACCTGGGTGATGAAGGTTGCAGTGAGCTGAGATCGTGCCACTGCACTCCAGCCTGGGCGACAGAGTGAGATTCCATCTCAAAAAATAAAATAAAATAAATCTCAAGAAAGAGGAATTCTAAAAAAAAGGCTTCACTGCTGTGCCAAACTTCCCATTTTGCAAGCTTCAAATATTCAGAAAAGGGAAGAAAAATACTGAAAGATCTGTTATTTATTTATTTATTTATTTATTTATTTATTTATTTATTTATTTTTGAGACAGAGTCTCACTCTGTCACCCAGGTTGGAGTGCAGTGGCTCTATCTTGGCTCACCTCCCAGGTTCCACCTCCAAGGTTCAAGTGATTCTCCTGTCTCAGCCTCCCAAGTAGCTGGGATAGGTGCCTGCCACCACGCCCAGATAACTTGTATTTTTAGTAGAGACAGGGTTTCGCCATGTTGCCCAGGCTAGTCTCAAACTCCTGACCTCAAGTGATCCACCCATGTTGGCCTCCCAAAGTGCTGGGATTACAGGAGTGAGCCACCACACCCGGCCAGATCTGTCATTTATTTATTTGAGACTATTGCCCAGGATGGAGTGTGGTGGTGCTCCCTTGGCTCACTGCAACCTCCACCTCTCAGGTTCAGGCGATTCCTGTGCCTTAGCTGGGATTACAGGCGCCCGCCACCATGCCTGGCTAATTTTTGTATTTTTATTAGAGACTTGGGTTTCACCATGTTGGCCAGGCTGGTCTCGAACTCCTGACCTCAAGTGCAGATCTGTCATTTATAAAGGTCTTTATCTTCTTACTTCCTAGGAGCTCCTTGGATCCCAAGTATTCATTTTAAGGCCACAGTTAACTTGACAGGCTCAGTTGTGACTTTCAACACAATTCCAGAGAGCCCAGGTGAATCCCTCAGCCTCCAGTTTTTATCACGTAGTGGAGGGCATTTTTAGGAACAGAAATATGTTCCTAAATAGAGGAAGAAAGTTTATGGAGGGTGGGGAGCCCATCTGTTTGTTTCTTAGAGCCTTTTCTTAGTAATTCTGGGCCAGAGCCATCATCACCTCTCAGAAAAAAATCACCTGAATGACTCATGAGGATTTCACATACTTTATGTGGAAATAGTTCTTTCTTAGGTAATCATATGAAAGGCAGAAAAAGACAGCAAGCTCTTCCAAGGAAAATAGGCAGTCAGAGCTGGGATTCAAATTTTTTGGTGTTGAGAATTAAAAGTTGTTACGGAGCATTACAAAGTTTTCATAAAAGTAGATTGAATTCCTGCAACTCTTTCTAATTGAAGTATATTAATACCTTGTTTTGTATCATTTTTTTCTGATTTGGCATGGTCTGTGACCAACTAATACCTGGCAGGATTCACCATTTAACCACTGTCCAAGATTACTCAAGAAATGTTTTCCAAGTTGAGTAAAATGTCCTGGGTTTTGTTTTCAACACTGGAGGGATCCTCTAGTAAAAATAACAGCGACTCTCTCCTCAAGGTTAAATCTCTAGATGCTTTCATTTGATTGAAGTACCAGTACCAGATGAGAGAAGAGGGAGAGTGGGACAGAGACAATACTCCAGAGATAATGGCTTAGATTTTTGTGAAACTGATGCATAAAACTAGTCCAAAGATAAAACATGCCCAGCAAATGTCCAGCAGACTAGATTACCAAAAAAGCAATCTTTATAGAGATGTATTACAATGAAACAGCAAAACAAAGAAACACAGAAGAAAATTATTAAAAGGAGCCAGGAGATGAGAAGAAGTGGGCATGGACTCATAGCAATGCAAAAACATGGAAGACAATAGAATGATATCTTCAAGTACTAAGAGACAAGAACTGCCAAATTCGAATTCTATACCCAGTAGAAACAGCTTTTAGGAAACAGCACAACGTAAAGACATTTTCAGACAAGTAAAAACTCAGTTTGTCGCCAGGAGACACTTTTTAAAGAAACGTTAAAGGATATACTTTGAGCAGAAAGTAAATGATCCCAGATGGAACATAGGAGATGCAAGGAGGAATGAAAAAGACAGTGATAAATATGTGAGCTATTGTAAATGAACATTGATTACATAAAATGCTAATTGTAATGTCTGGTGGACCTTAAAATATATACGAAATTAGGGACAGATGCAGTGGCTCTTGCCTCTAATCCCAGCACTTTGGGAGGTGAAGGCGGGCGGATCACGAGGTCAGGAGTTTGAGACCAGCCTGGTCAACTGGGTGAAACCGCATCTCTCCTAAAATTAAAAAGTTAGCTGGGTGTGATGGCGGGCGCCTGTGATCCCAGCTATTTGGGAGGCTGAGGAAGGAGAATTGTTTCAACCCGGGAGGCGGAGGTTGCAGTGAGCTGAGATTGTGCCATTGTACTCCAGACTGGGCGACAGAGCAAAACTCTATCTCAAAGAAAAAAAAGAAAGAAAGAAAAAAATTAAAAAATATATATGTATATATAATTAAAACACAAGGCAAAAATAATGTCAAAGTCAGGAACAGGCAAAGAAAGGTCCTTACATTATCTGTGAGTTTTTACTCAGTTTAGACTGTATAAATATGCATGCCTTAATTTCTCAGGCTAGCCCTTAGAAGAACAGAAACAGACTGTAAATCATCCAAACTGGGAGAGACAAATGTTTGTTTAATCAACAAGAGAACTGAGAAAAGGAAAGGGAAAGAAACATAGAACAGGTAAAGCGAATAAAAAGTAGAATGCAAGATGACAGACTAAACCCCAGATACCAGTGATTATATTACATACAAACAGACTAAATTCTCTAGTTATAAAGCAATATTCACAGATTAGCTTAAAAGGTAATCTAATTATAGGCTGTGCACATGAGACATATCTGAGAAGGTATTACTCTTAGGATTTTTAGATAATTGAAAATATAAAATACTCACTTGCCAGGTTTTGAGATGAACTCTGAGCAAACAGTCTGAAAGATGACCTTCTTTGGATAGCCACAGAAAGAGAGGGCACGGGAAATGAGGTAATCTCAGAACATATGAAAGAACAACAACAAGAACAAAGCAGGAAGAACAACATGGGCTATGGCCCAGAAGAGACACAATGCACCACCTATTAGGAAAAGAAAAGCAGTTAACTAAACTGGAAGGCAAGGCCGGTGTGGTGGCTCATGCCTGTAATCCTAGCACTTTGGGAGGCCTAGATGGGCGGATCACCTGAGGTCAGTAGTTCGAGACCACCCTGGCCAACATGGAGAAACCCTGTCTCTACTAAAAATACAAAGTTAGCTGGATGTGGTGGCGCATGCCTATAACCTCAGCTACTCGGGAGGCTCAGGCAGGAGAATCCCTTGAACCCAAAAGGCAGAGGTTGCAGTGAACTGAGATCGCGCCATTGCACTCCAGCCTGAGCAACAAGAGCGAGACTCTGTCTCAGAAAAAATAAAAAAGAAAAAGAAAAAATAACTGGAAGGCAGAACGGGGGAGAGCAAGTGGTAAAAGAAGAAATGAGAAAGTAGTTAGGAGGCAGGTTATCAATGACTTTATAAGCAAAAACTTTTGAGGAGTTTGGACTTGATCTTAAGAGGAAGAGAATCTGGTGGGGCACGGTGGCTCATGCCGGTAACCCCAGCACTTTGGGAGGCTAAGGCGGGCGGATCACCTGAGGTCTGGAGTTCGAGACCAGCCAGCCAACATAGTGAAACCTCATCTCTACTAAAAACTACAAAAAATTAGCTGGGCATGGTGGTAGTCACCTGCTACTGGGGAGGCTGGGGCAGGAGAATCACTTGAACCCAGGAGGCGGAGGTTGCAGTGAGCCGAGACTGCGCCACTGCACTCCAGGGCGACAAGAGCGAAATTCTGTCTTAAAAAAAAAAAAGAAAAGAAGAAGAGAATCCACTGGAAGGTGGAAAAATGTGAATTGACTTTCAGAATGAGTGACTGGACAGTAAAAACAAGAGGCTGTTTTATAGATCTAGACGATTAAGAGTGATACCTGGTCTTATGACATTAGCAAACACATAACACTAGGGGCCAAACACCCTTCTAAGCTTTCAATACCTATTAAGACTTATCATGTTTACAATCATGTAGGCATTATTCACAAGAATAATTAAGGTATTATGTCCCCCATTTTGAAGATTAAAAAAAGCTAAGGCACAGAGAGGTTAAGTAACTGACTGAAAGACACGTGGCTAGGGAACAGACCAGAGGGCAAACCCAAGTAGTCTGGTTCCAGAAACTATGCTGTTCACCCCTAATGCATTCTGCCTTTGTGCTAAAGTGGAGGAGCTGAGGATGAAAAGGTGGCTTGGGTTCCTCAGCTATTTTGACCATGAAACCAGTAGGAACTGATCATTTCTTAGCTATGGAGACCATGGGAGAGGGAGGAAGGAAGTGTGATGTCCAGCTATTTTATAGCACAACAGAGTGACTGTAGTCAATAATAACTTAACTGTACATTCTAAAATAACTAGAAGAGTATAACTGGATTGTCTGTAACACAAAGGATAAATGTTTGAGAGGATGGATACCCCATTCTCCATGACAGTATTTTACATTGCATGCCTGTATTAGAACATCTCATGGGCTGGGCGTGGTGGCTCACGCCTGTCATCCCAGTGTGTCCGGAATTGGTGGGTTCTTGGTCTCGGTGACTTCAAGAATGAAGCCGCAGACCCTTGCAGTGAGTGTTACGGTTCTTAAAGATGGTGTGTCCGGAGTTTGTTCCTTCAGATGTTCAGATGTGTCTGCAGTTGCTTCCTTCTGGTGGGTTCGTGGTCTTCGCTGACTTCAGAAGTGAAGCTGCAGACCTTCGCAGTGAGTGTTACAGCTCTTAAAGGTGGCACATCTGGAGCTGTTCGTTCTTCCTGTTGGTTTTGTGGTCTTGTTGGCTTCAGGAGTGAAGCTGCAGATCTTTGCAGTGAGTGTTACAGCTCATGAAGGTGGCGTAGACCCAAAGAGTGAGCAACACCAAGATTTATTGTAAAGAGCAAAAGAACGAAGCTTCCACAGTGTGGAAGGCGACCCGAGTGGGTTGCCACTGCTGACTCAGGCAGCCTGCTTTTGTGTCCCGTGCCACATGCCCACACTCCTCAGCCCTTGGGCAGTTGATGAGACCGGGTGCCACGGAGCAGGGGGCGTGCCCGTCTGGGAGGCTCAGGCTGTGTGGGAGTCCATGGGGGGCAGGGCTCAGGCATGGAGAGCTGCAGGTCCAGAGCCCTGCCCTGCAGGGAGGCACCTGAGGCCCTGTGAGAATTCAAGCATGGTGCGGGTGGGCCAGCAATGCTAGGGGACCTGGCGCACCCTTCTCAGCTGCTGGCCTGGTGCTGAGCCCCTCACTGCCTGGGGCCTGTGGTGCTGGCTTGGCCGCTCTGAGTTCAGGGCTGGCCGAGTCTGTGCTCACCCAGAACTCACGCTGGCCCACGAGTGCCATGCGTAGCCCCAGTTCCCACCCACATCTCTCCCTCCACGCCACACCACAAGCAGAGGGAGCTGGCTCTGGCCTTGGCCAGCCCAGAGAGGGGCTCCCACAGTGCAGTGGCGGGCTGAAGGGCTCCTCAAGTGCCACCAGAGTGGGTGCTGAGACCGAGGAGGCGCTGAGAGTGAGGGCTGATTACCTCTCAATCCCCCCTCTAAACAGGACACCCTAACTGCTGTTGGGAATTTGACCAATGACCGCTCTAGCTACTTCCTTTTGGATAGGGTTGAAGAAATACCTGGTTACAGGCTGTCCCAGGATTCCTCGCGTGGTAACAGATCTTGAGGACAGTCGTCCAGGACAGGAGATTATCACTGAGAAGGCCATGCCAGTGTCCAGGAGGAAGTCAATTTCCTGGCCCTCAATGGCTGATCGGAATAGTTGTGCTCACCGATGCAGCAACAGAAACACTAGTTTTCCTCTTATACCACAAAGAGGACTGAGGAAGGTCGGATGTAGTGGCCCTTACTGACGCATTCTTGACACCCTCCATAGCTGCTGGCCCAGGTGCTAAGCTCCTCACTGCCAGCTGGCTACTGCCAGTGCAGGGCCTGCTGAGCCCACGCCCACCTAAAACTCCTGCTGGACCGCAAGGGCCACGTGCAACCCTGGTTCCTGCCCGTGCCTCCCCTCCACACTTCACTGCAAGCAGAGGGAGCCGGCTGGCCTCGGCCAGCCCAGAGAGGGGCTACCGCAGTGCAGTGGTGGGCTGAAGGGCTCCTCAAGCACGGCCAGAGTGGACACCAAGGCCAAGGAGTCACCAAGAGCGAATGAAGGCTGCTACCACATTGTCACTTCTCACTAGTTTCATAAAGTCTTGTGTCCTGTGGAGGCTGATCTAGTTCAGGCATTGCTGAAAGTAGTAGAGGTCTCAAATTTGTCAACACTTTGGTGATCTTCATAGAATAAAAACTCAATCATTTTGATTTATAGAAATCAGCCAGATAACCTGATGAGTCCTACTGCAATTTATCCTTAATGTGCTAGCCAAGAACCTCAACCATAAGCACTCATGATGTATGATTGGGGCAATAAGATGTTGCTGAAGATGAATTGCCCAGCCACTCTTTGACAGAAGCTTCCCCACAGGCATGCCTGAAAATGTTTATGTTGTGTGGGGCCAGGCGCGGTGGCTCATGCCTGTAATCCCAGCACTTTGGGAGGCTGACGTGGGCAGATCACAAGGTCAGGAAATCGAGACCATCCTGGCTAACATGGTGAAACCCCGTCTCTACTAAAAGCACCGAAAATTAGCTGGACACGGTGGCGGGTGCCTGTAGTCCCAGCTACTCAGCAGGCTGAGGCAGGAGAATGGCGTGAACCCAGGAGGCAGAGCTTGCAGTGAGCCGATATCACGTCACTGCACTCCAGCCTGGGCGACAGAGCAAGACTAAGTCTCAAAAAAAAAAAAAAATGTTTTTGTGTGTTCTAAGTACTTACCTGGGATCTAGGCCCACGAGTGGCAGCCAGGGGATG
This sequence comes from Macaca nemestrina, assembly GCF_043159975.1. NCBI lineage: Eukaryota > Metazoa > Chordata > Mammalia > Primates > Cercopithecidae > Macaca > Macaca nemestrina. Next base: position 128,873,373 of record NC_092133.1, read on the forward strand.
GCTGGATTTGGGCTCATCATTCTACAGAAAGCAGGAATCTAGGGCAATAGTTTTCAATCTCGATTGTTGTTTTTTTAACCATTTAAAATTACCTGGGGGAGATTTTGCTTTTGCTTTTTAAAAATAAAAACCAATGCCTGTGTCCCACCCACAGATATTATAGTTTAACTGTAACGGGATGGAGCCTAGACATTTGTATTTTTTAAAAAGTTCCTTGTTAGAGTCCAGTGTGCAACCAGGTTTGAGAACCACTGATCTTTGGGTAATATGTGGTTAAAGAGCAATTGTTGGCTTCTCGACATTGTCACCATGTACAGTTTAAGGGCAGAAAACTCACGGGTTTCTGACCCTGGAGCAAAAGAAATTCTTCAGGAATGTTCATTCATTCCTGGTTTTGGACCAAAGCTTGACACTCTGGCCCTGTTGCTACCTCGATCTGCAGTCTGAAACTGGCAACTGTGTGCGCCATTGGGCGTAAGAAAACCCATGACTGAAGCTGGGCACCAGCATCTGGTATGGAGCAGGACTGGGCTGTTTTCTTGGTAGGGAGGCTGTTGCCATTATGGACCACAACCTGTGGGCAGAGTCCTACACCACAGCACAAACACATCTACTAAGCCGAGCCCCACACCACAACACAAATACATCTACTAAAAGCAGCTGGCAGTGGGTGTAGCTGTTCCTCTCAGTAACATCATGAACGGTAGTTATTGGAGACAGGCACTTTATAAAAGGTGGCCACAAAGGGGCCAAGAAGAAAGTTCATCTGTCTTCTGAGAAAGGTTGGCATGATGTGAAAATACCAGCTATGCCCATCATACCACACACTGGGAAAACCCTGGTCACAGGGACCCCATATGTCATACGATTGTGCTAAGGGTCATGTTTTTGAAGTAGGACTTGCTGCAGAAAGATGAAGTGGCATTTAAAACCTTCAAGCTAATTACTGGGAACTGTTCCAGGAAGAAACTGCCTGACCAGCTTCCTTGGAATGGATCCTATCTATAACCAAAATGTGGTTCATGGCCAAAAAATGGAAGCCCATGACTGAAGCTATGTAGACTTCAAGACTAAGGATAGTTATTTGCCCCATCTGATCTGTGTAGGTGTCCTTCTTACTGCTGCTTTAATAAATGAGCACAAACCAAGTAGTGGAAAATGACATTAGTTTATTCTGTTACAGTTCTGGAGGCCAGAAGTCTGAAACGGGTCTTATTTGGTAAAAACAAGGTGTGGTTTCTTCTGGAAAGTCTAGGCAGAGAATCTGTTATCCTGTCCTTTCCAGATTCAAGAGGCTTTCTGCTTACTCCAGAGTGGCTCCTTCCTCGCATCACTCAGACATTAGCTTTCATGATCACGTAACTTTCTCTAACTCTGACTCATCCAGTGCCCTTTTAGGAGAACCTTTATGATTACAGTGAACCCATCCTGAAAATTCAGTATAATCTCTGCATCTCAAGATATTTAACCTAATTACATCTGTAAGGTTTATTTTGTCACACAAGGTAACATATTCACAGGTTCCAGGGATGAGGACGTGGACATCTTTGGGGGGCAATTATTCTGCCTATTACAGTGGGTTTAGTATCATCAGATATAGAAGACTGCTGTCTTAGTCTGCTGTCTTAGTCTGTTACTTAGTTTGTCACCATGACAGAATACGTGAGAGGGGATAATGTATAAACAATACAAATTTATTTGGCTCATGGTTCTGGAGGCTGGGAAGTCCAAGAGCATGACACTGGAATCTGGTGAGGGCTTTTGTGCTGCATCTGATCCCATAAAGAAGGCAGGGGGCAAGAGAGCACAATAGCATGAGCAAGAAGGGACTGAAGTCTTTTTTTGTTTGTTTGTTTTTTGAGATGGAGTCTTTCTTTGTCACCCAGGCTGGAGTGCAGTGGCGCAATCTCAGCTCATGGCAACCTCCACCTCTGTTATGTTGGCCAGAACTTCTGAACTCAGGTGATCCACCCACCTTGGGCTCTCAAAGAGTTGGTGAGAGGTGACAACGTGCTAGCAGCACTCACTTGCTCTTGGTGCACTTGAGGAACCCTTCAACACACCGCTGCACTGTGGGAGCCCCTCTCTGGACTGGTTGAGTCTGGAGCCAGCTCCCTCTACTTGCGGGGAGGTGTGGAGGGAGAGGAGCAGGTGGGAAGTGGGGCTGCATGTGGTGCTCGCGGGGCTGCATGTGGTGCTCATGGGCCAGTGCAAGTGCCAGGTGGGCATGGGCTCAGCAGGCCCTGCACTTGGAGTAGCCAGCAGGCACTGCCGGCTTTGGGCAGTGAGAGGCTTAGCACCTGGGTCAGCAGCTGCGGCGGGTGCGCCGGGTCCCCCAGCACTGCTGGCCCGATGACGCCATGCTCGATTTCTCGCTGGGCCTCAGCCGCCTCCCCGCGGGGCAGGGCTTGGGACCTGCAGCCCACCATGCCTGAGCCCTGCCCTCTCCATGGGCTCCCGCATGGCCTGAGCCTCCCGGATGGGCACCTACCCCTGCACCACGGCACCCAGTCCCATCCACCGCCCAAAGGCTGAGGAGTGCGGGCTTGCAGCGCGGGACTGGTGGGCAGCTCTGCCCGCAGCCCTGGCATGGCATCCACTAGGTGAAGCCAGCTGGGCTCCTGAGTCGGGTGGGGATTTGGAGAACTTTTATGTCTAGCTGCAGGATTGTAAATGCACCAATCAGTGCTCTGTGTCTAGCTCAAGGTTTGTAAATGCACCAATCAGTGCTCTGTGTCTAGCGAATCTAGTGGGGACTTGGAGAACTTTTATGTCTAGCTAAAGGATTGTAAAACAGCACTCTGTGTCTAGCTCATGGATTGTAAATGCACCAATCAGGACTCTGTCAAAATGGACCAATCGGCTCTCTGTAAAATGGACCAATCAGCAGGATATAGGTGGGGTTCAGATAAGGGAATCAAAGCAGGCTGCCTGAGCCAGCAGTGGCTGGCTCTAAAATAACTAGAAGAGTATAATTTGAATGTCTGTAACACAAAGGATAAATGTTTGAGAGGATGGATACCCCATTCTCCATGATATTATTTTACATTGCATGCCTGTATTAAAACATCTCATGGGCTGGGCGTGGTGGCTGATGCCTGTAATCCCTGCATTTCAGAAGGCTGAGGCAGGTGGATTGCCTAAGGTCAGGAGTTCCAGACCAGCCTGGCTAAGATAGTGAAACCCTGTCTCTACTAAAAATACAAAATATTAGCTGGGCATGGTGGTGGGTGCCTGTAATCCCAGCTACTCGGGAGGCTGAGGCAGGAGAATCGCTTGAACCCAGGAGGCGGAGGTTACAGTGAGCTGAGATCGTGCCATTGCACGCCAGCCTGGGCAAAAACAGCGAAACTCCATTTCAAAAGAAAAAAGAAAAATACCGTGTGTATTTGTTGTATCTGTGTCTGGTACCATTCAAGGGTCGGGAGTTGTGGATACTCTCCTCAAACTCAGTGACCAACTCACTGAAAGTCAGTGGTTTGCAGGTGAAGAGTGTAGGCTAGAGTCCTGAGAATCACTGGCATGTGAACACCAAGCAGAAAAAGAGAAGCTGAAAGAAGAGTTAGATGGGGATGCCAGGGAAGTAGGAGCACAAAGAGGTAACTGGGCCTCTCAGGAAGAGCCAGGAGGATACCAACGGGTCAAAGGTGTGGGCCAGGTGCGGTTGCTCACACCTGGAATCCCAGCACTTTGGGAGGCCGAGGTGGGTGGATCACCTGAGGTCAGGAGTTTGAGACCAGCCTGGCCAACATGGTGAAACCCCGTCTTTACTAAAAATACACAAATGAGCCAGATGTCGTGGTGCATGCCTGTAATCCCAGCTACATAGGAGGCTGAAGCAGGAGAATCGCTTGAACCAAGGAGGTGGAGTTTGCAGTGAGCCGAGATCATGCCACTGCACTCCAGCCTGGGCCACAGAGTGAAACTCCGTCAAAAAAAAGAAAAAAAAAAGGTGTGGAATGCTTCTAAGAGATCAGAGAAGACAAGAACTGAAAGTATCCTATCATGCTGGTGACAATGGGATAATTCTAATGCAGGAAAGAGAAGCTTCGGGTACTTCTCTTTGCTTGTGGGAAAAGCACAGTAGCCTGGGAGCCCCTCTGGGGTTTGCCGCTGAAATTGGGGCGAACCCACTCTACTCAATAGGGGATTTGGGCTGAGCACCAACGTTGTTTGCTATCTTCAACAGAGAAGCCTTGGGAGCCCCATGGGAGTAGAGTGAGCTGGCCAGGTAAACTGATCCGATGAGTAATCTGATGGTTGAGGTAGGGAGAGAGTGCTTAACAGGGAGGCAGGATTGAGGAAAATTAAAAAGAAAGGGATGGTTTGAGACCATCCCTTTGAGATGGAGCAAAGTCCTGGAGTAGAAAGAGGATTTTTGTAATAATCACCGATTTTCTATCCTGCTAGATGGTAAGCTCTTTGAGTGTGGAGGCTTTGGTGGTTTTGTTCATCCTTTTTTCCTACCATGCAAGAATGAACAAGGAATTCCTATCATGCGGAATGAACAATAAATGAATGAATAGGAGTAGAAGACGGGGTAGCGGTTATCGCTAAAAAGGCATAATGAAACTTGTTCATCTAGGATGGGGGGAAAGGAAGAAAGGAAGGAGCGATGCTATAGAGATATTTTGAAGCTGAAGCAGAAGAGGTTAGAGTTTACACAGATGGCTTCTTTTCCCAGGGATGGAGGAGAGATCACTGGGCAATTATGGGATGACTGGTGATTAGGATAAAGTTGGAATGGTCAATAGTGGGAGCAGCTGGAAAGGCTAAATCCACAGGTGACAATAGCTGTCACTGAAATCTGTATCTTTCACCACTGGTGTCAGCCAGCTTTCTTGATCTTCTGTAGCAACGAGTATTATAGGCTCAGAAACAAAGATGGCGGACAGATGGGTTGGCCCAAGCATGAGAACTGGCAGGTTGGAAGGACAGAAACTAACGGGGAAGGAAAATCGAGGGTACCCCATAAAGAGAAAGGGTGTAATGGGATTATGACTGGGGAGTGACAAAGAGACAGCAGGAGAGGGCTCCACTTTCAGGGAAAAAGAGGCCCCAGGATGGGAAGTTGTGATGAGGACAGAGAGTAAGTCCATAGGAAAGAAGGAATGGGTCATGGGGAAAGTGTTTGATGGCTGCATTGGAAAGGTGAAATTTCAATGTCTGAGACTTAGGAGGTGAGACCACTCTAAAAGACCACCCAAGCACAGGCTCTTGTGGGGACTGTGAGGTTCAGGGGTTCAGAAGCAAAGTGAACTAAAGACAGCGGGAAGTATACCTACCTTGGCACAGGTGACCTTTTTGGTTCCTCATAAGATGAGGATCAGTTTTGCTTAACAAATCATCATAAGTGATACCCTTCTTCTTAGGGGATACAGTGACTTCTCCCTGTGGGGTCTTGTCTTCCAAACTGACAACTGCACAGTCTTGCTGTTGGCCAGATCCTAAAATGTTGCCTTCTTCCGGCGGAGTCTTGGCTAAAATACAGACAGGCCTCTTTCTAGCAGTAGCTGCCCGTATGCTTAGAGTGAGTAAAGATACAATCATGGGGAAAGGGTGCTAGTGCAGCATCTTAAAAGTCACCTACAAGTGCAATCTTCTCTTTTTTTGTTTTTTTTTGGAGGCAAAGTTTTGCTCTTATTGCCCAAACTGTAGTTGCAGTGGCACGATCTCGGCTCACCGCAACCTCCGCCTCCCAGGTTCAAGTGATTATCCTGCCTCAGCCTCCCAAGTAGCTGGGATTATAGGCATGCATCGCCACACCCAGCTAATTTTGTATTTTTAGTAGAGATGAGGTTTCACCGTATTGGCCAGGCTGGTCTCAAACTCCTGACCTCCGGTGATCTACCTGCCTTGGCCTCCCAAAGTGCTGGGATTACAGGCATGAACCATGGCACCTAGCCACACATGCAATCTTCTAGGAGATTTTTAAACTAGCTTTTCTTTGAGTTGCAATTCCATTTTTTTTTTTTTTTTTTTTTTTAGAGAGACATAGTCTTGCTCTGTCACCCAGAATGGCATGCAGTGGTGCTATCATAGCTCACTGCAGCTTCAACTTCCCAGGCTCAAGCAATCTTCCCACCTCAGCCTCCCAAGTAACTAGGACTAGAGGTGCACACCACCACACGTGCCTAATTCTAAAAATTTCTTTTTGGAGATGAGGGTCTGTCTATGTTGCCCAGGCTGGTCTCAAATTCCTGACTTCAAGCAGTTCTCCTGCCTTAGCTTCCCAAAGTGCTATTATTATAAGTGTGAACCACCGCACCCAGCCTGAGGTGCAATTCCCAGTCAAGATGCTGAATATATTTGCAAGAATTCAGGGCAATACTGGTACTAACAGCCCAAATGACTGCTCCATGCTCTTGGAACCTGTATTTCATCAATTCTCCCACATGCCCTCCCAGTGAGTTTTAACACATCCCTGCTGTTTCCCCTGCAATGTCTCTGCATTACTCCATTTTCATGCTGCTAAGAAAGACATACCCAAGACTGGGTAATCTATACTGGAAAAGGGTTTCATGGACTTACAGTGCCACATGGCTGGGGAGGCCTCACAATCATGGTGGAAGGCAAAGAGAAGCAAGTCATGTCTTACATGGATGGCAGCAGACAGAGAGAGAGTTTGCACAGGGGAACTCCCATTTTTAAAACCATCAGATCTCATGAGACTCATTCACTAGCACAAAAATAGTGCAGGAAAGACCCACCCCTTGATTCAGCCACCTCTCACCGGGTTTCTCCCATAACACGTGGGAATTGTGGGAATTACAATTCAAGATCAGATTTCGGTGGGGACACAGTATCATTCCACTCTGGACCCCTCGCAAATCTTATGTCCTCATATTTCAAAACCAGTCATGCCTTCCTAACAGTCCCCCAAAGTCTTAACTCATTTCAGCATTAACTCAGAAGTCCACAGTCCAACATCTCATCTGAGACAAGGCAAGTCTATCAGCCTTCAGCCTATCAGCCGTAAACTCAAAAGCAAGTTAGTTACTTCCTAGATACAATGGGGTACAGGCATTGGGTAAATACAGCCATTCCAAATGGGAGAAATTGGCCAAAACAAAGGGGCTACAGGCCTCATGCAAGTCCAAAATCCAACAGGGCGGTCAAATCTTAAAACTCCAAAATGATTTCCTTTGATGCCATGTCTTGCATCCAGGTCACACTAATGCAAGAAGTGGGTTCCCAGGGTGTTGGGCACCCTCCAACCCCACTCAAATTGCCCAAGACTCACAAGCACCTGCAGTCTGCCCCGAGGGCTGGGGCAGGGCTTTTCCTGGTTCATCCTGGCAGCATTCCTGGCCTGTGGCTATTTGTGTTGGCAATACAGAGGACACTGGGCTATTCTTATTTCTGGCTGAAGTTGTTGCCAGTTACATAAAGAACAGTGCTTACATTGATAAGGCTGTGAAAGTTTAATGTCTCCCATCCCCATATGTAGAGAATTCAGGCTAAGTTCTACCAGCAATATAAGATTTCCTATACTGTTCCTTCATCCCACTCAGACATTCTGCCACCTGTGGATAGTGCACAAGAAATGCTCGTATTTCATCTAGGAAGCCATCCAGCTATGGGTTAGGCCCCTGATGTGATGTGCCTGGCCTCCACAGTTACAACTAGTGACTTACACTTTTTTTATATATATAGAATCTCGCTCTGTCACCCAGGCTGGAGTGCAGTGGTGTGATCTCAGCTCACTGCAACCTCCACCCCCCAGGTTCAAGTGATTCTCCTGCCTTTGCCTCCTGAGTAGCTGGGATTACAGGAGCTCACCACCACGCCTGGCCAACTTTTGCATTTTTAGTAGAGATGGGTTTCACCACGTTGGCCAGGCTGGTCTCAAACTCCTGACCTCAGGCGATCTGCCTGCCTTAGCCTCCCAAAGTGCGAGGATTACAGGTGTGAGCCACCGCAGCCGGCTTCTAAGATAATAATTCTTTAAAGTTAGAAATAAAAGTATTAAAAACTGTTCCGTATATCTCTATTGCCTTATTAGCCATAGCTCTTTGTTTTCTTGTTTTAGTGGATGCTGTTGGATTTACAATATGCACTTTTTGTTGTTGTTGTTAATGTTATGTGCAATTGTAGTTTTGCTGCGGCTTATTTCAAGACTGTTTGCTCGTTTCTTTGTTGATTTATTTATTTTGAGACACACTCTCGCCCTGTCTCCCAGGCTGAAGTGCAGTGGCATGATCTTGACTCACTGCAACCTCTACCTCCCAGCTTCAAGTGATTCTCCCACCTCAGCCTCCCAAGTATCTGGGATTACAGGCACGTGCCACCACACTTGGCTAATTTTTGTATTTTTCATAGAGATGGGGTTTCACCATGTTGGTCAGGCTGGTCTCAAACTCCTGACCTTGTGATCTGCCCGCCTCAGCCTCCCAGTGTTGTGATTACAGACGTGAACCACGGTGCCTGGCCTACAGGCCTGCTTTTAAAAATTCTTGCTTTTAAAAATTCTGAGAGGATGTAATCCTAGAACATTGGGAGGCCGAGGAGGGAGTATTGCTTGACCCCAGGATTTCGAGACCAACCTAGGCAACATAACAAGGCCCCCCAGTCCCTACAAAAAATTTTAAAAATTAGGCACAGTGTTGTGTACCTGTAGTCCCAGCTACTCAGGAGGCAAAGGATGGGAGGATGACTTGAGCCCAGGTGTTTGAGGCTGCATTGAGCTGTGATTGTGGCACTGCACTCCAGCATGGGCAAGAGTGAGATCCTGTCTCTCTTTTTTAGGGGGATGGAGTCTTATTCTTGTTGCCCAGGCTGGAGTGCAGTGGCACAATCTCAGCTCACTGCAACCTCCATCTCTCAGGTTCGGCAAATCTCCTGCCTCAGCCTCCCAAATCGCTGGGATTACAGGCACCCACCAACAGGCCCAGCTAATTTTTGTATTTTTAGTAGAGATGGGGTTTCGCCATTTTGCCCAGGCTGGTCTCCAACCCCTGACCTCAAGTGATCCACCCACCTTGGCCTCCCAAAGTGCTAGGATTACAGGCATGAGTCACCACGCCTGGCCCCATCTTTAAAAAATAAATAAATAAAAATTCTTAGAGGATTTGACATCCAGGAAATAGCTGTAACCACAATTCAATGTAAAGGCAATAATGTAACTTAAATGTACAGTTAATCAGCGTCTGGGCCAGGACCCTCTTAGCAGGGCTGTGCAGTTTCCTTTGCTGGTTTCTCATTGCAGGCATATACAGCTGTAGGGAGGTGGGCTAACATCTAGAATCACTCAGGTCCTGGTAGGCCATGGGTAAACCACACACTTCTGGGCCTGGGTTTTTTCAGCTGCCTCCGAGATTGGTGTGAGATTCAGTAAGAACATGAACAATGAAAGGAGAGAGTCGACAATGTCGGGCTACAAAACCTCAGGCTCTTTTTGTTCCATGCTCTGTGATTTGGTCATTTTCTAAGGTGGAAATGGCGCGCCTCCCTTTCTCCCCAAGAGCCAGGTCTATCTCTGTGCTTCCTCGTGGTGTCCCAATGCAGAGCCCCGAGAAGAAAGCATAAAATGCTTTTGACTGGGAAGAAAACCTGGAGCACAGGAGGTGGTGCTTGATATAGTTTGGGTATTTGTCCCCACCCAAATCTCATGTTGAAATGTCATCCCCACTGCTGGAGGTGGGGCCTGGTGGGAGGTGTTTGGGTCAAGGGGGCAGATCCCACATGGCTTGGTGCTGTCTTAGAGATGGTGAGTTCTCGTGAGATCTGGTTGTTTGAAAGCTATGGCACCTCCCTATCCAGCTTTTTCTCTTGCTCCTGCTTTCGCTGTGTGACACGCGCCTGTTCCTACTTTACCTTCCCCCACGAGTCGAGGCTTCCGGAGGCCTCTGTAGAAGCAGATGCCAGAGCTATCCTTCCTGTATAGCCTGCAGAACCAGGAGCCAATGAGCCTCTTTTCTGATAAATTACCCGATCACAGGTATTTCTTTATAGCAAATCAAGAACAGCCAAATACAGTGCTGTTTGGCACCAGCCTCGGGATTTAGAAGTCACACTCTGAATATGCCAGGCTTTCTCTGGTCTTTGGCTTCCTTTTCTCTAACTTTGCTTCTGTATGCTCCTAGAATGCCTATCCCCACTCACCACTGCCTTCTCTGCTAACAAACTCCTACTTCTGGGAGTTCAGTGAACAACCCCAGGCTTATAACTCTCAGTGCCTGTAATCCCAGCACTTTGGGAGGCCGAGATGGATGGACCACAAGGTCAGGAGTTTGTGACCAACCTGGCCAACATGGCGAAACCCTGCCTCTACTAAAAATACAAAAATTAGCAGGGCCTGGTGGCGCGCATCTGTAATCCCAGCTACTCGGGAAGCTGAGGCAGGAGAATCGCTTGAACCTGGGAGGTGGAGGTTGCAGTGAGCCGAGATCGTGCCACTGCATGCCAGCCTGGGCAACAAGAGCAAGACCCTGTCTCAAAAAAAAGAAAAGAAAAAATGAAAACTGTCTACCCTACAGTCTTTTTTTTTTGAGACGGAGTCTCGCTCTGTTCCCCAGGCTGGAGTGCAGTGGCGCGATCTCGGCTCACTGCAAGCTCCGCCTCCCGGGATCATGCCATTCTCCTGCCTCAGCCTCCTGAGTAGCTGGGACTACAGGCGCCCACCACAGCGCCCGGCTAATTTTTTTTTGTATTTTTAGTAGAGACGAGGTTTCACCGTGGTCTCGATCTCCTGACCTTGTGATCCACCCGTCTTGGCCTCCCAAAGTGCTGGGATTACAGGTGTGAGCCACTGCGCTCAGCCAACCCTACAGTCTTATGCTTCTTTATGGGCTGTTCAAGATACTCTCTGGTTTTACCATAGGCCACAGTGGAACCCACTGTGAGCTCCCAAGACCATAACTGATTAGTCCATCACACGGCAAACCTGCAAGAACAAAGTGGCCGGGCCACAGACCACTTCCAGCCTCAGCGCACCCTGCAAAGGGACAATCTTCTCTCGTCATCATCTGGGTCCTGCTGTGAAGGCCTCAGATCCCAGTAGGGCCTTGTCCTTCCTTCTTCATTGTATTTCCTTTTGGAATTCCTTGGTATCCTTTCTTGCCCATCAAAGAAGTTCTAATAATGTTCAAAAAGGGTGGAGTCGGCTGGGCGCAGTGGCTCACTCCTGTAATCCCAGTACTTTGGGAGGCCGAGGTGGGCGGATCACCTGAGGTCAGGAGTTCAAGGTCAGCCTGGGCAACATGGCCCCATCTCTACTAAAAATACAAAAATTAACCTGGCATGGTGGCGGGTGCCTGTAATCCCAGCTACTCGGAAGGCTGAGGTAGGAGAATTGCTTGAACCCAGAAGAATTGCTTGAACCTGGGAGGTGGAGGTTGCAGTGAGCCAAGATCATGCCACTGCACTCCAGCCTGGGTGACAGAGCGAGACTCTGTCTTAAAAAAAAAGCGGGGGGGGGGGGGGGGTGGTGGAGTCTGCCCTTTCCTCTAGGAGGTTCCTTCCCCCACCTCTTTCTCCCCTGGCAGTTTCCATCTCCACCTGGCAGAGCTGATTCTTTTGCTAAAGTTCCTCTTAACCCATCTGTCTCTTTTCCCTCCTTCTTCTCCTACTTTTCTCCCTGCTATGGTTTGAACATTTGTCTCCTTCAAAACTCATGTTGAAAGTTAATTGCTTTTGTACTATTAAGAGATAGGACCCTTGGAAAAACGATTAGACGGTGAGGGCTCTGCCTTCATGGGTGGGATTAACGCCATTATAAAAGGGTCAGTTCAGCCCCTTCCTGCCCTCTCTCTTTTTGCCCTTTCATCTTCCACCCTATGAAGACAAAGATAAAGCCTTCTTCCCATCTGGAGGATGCACATTCAATGTGCCATCTTGCAATGAGAATGCCCCGACTGCTGGTACCTTGATACTGGACTTCCCAGCCTTCAAAACTGTGAGCCAATCAATTTCTGTTCATTATAAATTACCCAGTCTTGGGTAACCTGCTATAGCAGCACAGACTAAGACATCACCTCTTCTCTCTGCCTTCTCTTCCTCTTCTTTTTTCTTCTCCTCCCCCTCTTCTTCTTTTTATTCTCCTCTCTCCTCCTTCTCTTCTTTTTCTCTCCCTATCCAATCCCTCCCTTGCACTCTCTTACTATATATATTGCAAATAATGATAAGAAAGGAAATGATCTTGCTGATATGCCTAGATTTTAAGTCATCTAAGGATTTGCCCTTTACAGTCACCCATTATCTCAATTAAGTCAGTCCAGAAATTCAAATACGTGCCTTAAAAATTAGGGAACCATGGATTTCTAGTCATTTTTTCCTACTAGTTATAAAATCCACAATCAGTAAAATTGCTACATGAGTTAAATACTTTTTATTGGCTAGGCCGTGGTGGTTCATGCCTGTAATTCTAGCACTTTGGGAGGCTGAGGCGGGTGGATCGCTTTAGGTCAGGAGTTCGAGACCAGCCTGGCCAACATGGTGAAACCCCCACCTCTACTAAAAAAAAAAAAAAAAAAAAAAAGATTAGCTTGGTGTGGTGGCGGGCACCTGTAATCCCAGCTTCTCGGGACACTGAGGCACGAGAATCATTTGAACCTGGTAGGTGGAGCCAAGATTGTGCCACTGCACTCCAGCCTGGGCTACAAAGTAAGACTGTATTTAAAAAAAACAAAAAACAAAAAGCTTCTCTTTATTGATAGGCATCAGAATTAAGGAAGTTGCTTTTTGTTGGAGGCAGAAATATGGGGCCAGATTTCGTTACCATACTTCTCTGAATTTAAGAACCTTCTGATTTTGTTTCCTTCTGAGAAACATTTGGGAAATCACCTCCTGGGCCAAGAATAAAGCAATAGTGAGAAATGTAATGCACGTAGCACTTTGAAAAACAAGTTATAGAATTCCCTGTGGGATGTTTTTCTTTTCTTTCTTTTGAAACTGAGTCTCACTCTGTCGCCCAGGCTGGAGTGCAGTGGTGTGATCTCAGTTCACTGAAACCTTTGCCTCCTGGGTTCAAGTGATTCTCCTGCCTCTCTCTCAAGTAGCTGGGACTAGAGGAGCCCTCCACCATGCCCAGCTCATTTTTCTTTTCTTTTTTTTTTTTTGTATTTTTAGTAGCAATGGGCTGTATTAGGGTTCTCTAGAGGGACAGAACTAATAGGATAGATGTATGTATAGAGGAGAGTTTATTAAGAAGAATTGACTCACATGTGACAAGGCGAGGTCTCACAATAGGCCGTCTGCAAGCTGAGGAGCAAGGAAGCCGGTCCGAGTCCCAAAACTGAAGAACTTGGAGTCTGATGTTCAAGGGCAGGAAGCCTCCAGCACGGGAGAAAGATGGAGTCTGGTAGGCTAGGCCAGTCTAGCCTTTTCACATTTTTCTGCCTGCTTATATTCTAGCCACACTGGTAGCCGATTAGATGATGCTCACCCAGATTGAGGGTGAGTCTGCCTTTCCCAGTTCACTGATTTGCCTGTTAATCTCCTTTGTCAACACCCTCACAGACACAGCCAGGAACAATACTTTGCATACTTCAATCCGGTCAAGTTGACACTCAGTATTAATAATAACATGAAGTTTCACTGTGTTACCCAGTCTGGTCTCAAATTCCTGACCTCAGGTGTTCCGCCTGCCTCGGCCTCCCACAGTGCTGGGATTAGAGGCCTGAGCCACCGCGCCCAGCCTGAATGTTCTTTTGAGCATGTATCACTTCCGAATGAAAAAAAAAAGTGTCTTTTTCCAGTTCTTTCTGATAATAAATTCATCTTCCCTTTAATAGGGCTCTATTGAAGTTTTAATAACAGAATTGTCTTTTGTTAGTAATGAGTAGAACGGATGATCTATTCATTTGCTTATTTACCCACCCATGATAGTACAACAGCACTAAGGGATCCAAAGGCATGGTAGGTTTCTGCCTCTGTGAGCTCCTAATCTGGGGGAAGGTATAAGAAAACGGACTTTTTCCGGGCACGGTGGCTCATGCCTGTAATCCCAGCACTTTGGGAGGCCGAATCAGGTGGATCACTTGAGGTCAGGAGATTGAGACAAGCCTGGCCAACATGGTAAAACTCCATCTCTACTAAAAATACAAAAATTAGCCCAGCATAGTGGCATACACCTGTAATCCTCGCTACTCAGGAGGCTGAGGCAGGAGAATCACTTGACCCTGGGAGGCAGAGGTTGCAGTGGCCAAGACTGCACCACTGTATTCCAGCCTGGGCAACAGAGCAAGACTCTCAAAAAAAAAAAAATTCTTTTGAGAGAGTAGACTTGGGACATTTTTATATATTGCGTGTAATATGGATGTGACCTCAGAACGGGGGTGCCAACAGCCTACAAAGGTGAAACTGACTCTGAACTTTCCACTTTCCATGTACACAGGTGTTGTCTAGATTTGCAAGGCTGAGGAACTGACATTATGGACAAAAAACTATTCAGAACTTTCTTATAGGCAGTCCTTCTGCAATCAAGGACCCAACCAATTATTTGCGCTGGACTGGGTACCCTGGGACCAATGGGAAGCCACGTTGCACATGCTGGAAAAGACACCAGATTAAAAAAGACTGCACTAAGCCTTGATAGAGAAGAGCTTATTGGGGACTTTTTAGGAGCTGGCACAGCAGCAGCATTCCAAGGGGCTGAGTCTTTTTTTTTTTCCTTTTTTAAGACACAGGGTCTTTTTCTGCCACCCAGGCTGGAGTGTAGTAGTGCAATCATAGTTCACTGCAGCCTCCGACTCCTAGGCTGAAGGGATCCTCCTGCCTCAGCCTTCTTAGTAGCTAGGACTACAGGTCTACACCACTATGCCCAGTTAGTTTTTATATTTTTTGTAGAGACAGTCTCACTATGTTGCCCAGGCTGGCCTTGAGCTCCTGGCCTCAAGCAATCCTCCCGCCTTGGCCTCCCAAAATGCTGGAATTATAGGCATGAGACACCACACATGGTCCCCAAGGGATTGAGTCTTAAATTCACGTTTCCTGATTTTAAAAAATATACATCGTCAGGCATGTTGGCTCATGCCTGTAATCCCTGCACTTTGGGTGGCTGAAGCGGGTGGATCATTTGAGGTCAGGAGTTCATGACCAGCCTGGCCAACATGGAGCAACCCTGTCTCTACTAAAAATACAAAAATTGGCAGGGCATGCTGGTGCCTGCCTGTAGTTCCAGCTACTCAGGAGGTTGAGGCATGAAATCACTTGAATCCAGAAGGAAGAGTTCGCAGTGAGCCGAGATTGTGCCACTGCACTCCAGCCTGGGTGACAGAGTGAGACTCTGTCTCGAAAAAATAAATGAATAAAACTAAACATAAAAAATATACACCATCTTCCCCTTCCAGCATCCATCCATTTCCTGCAGGAGATCTGCAGAGAGTAGAGGAGAGCCCACCTGAGCCCCTTGCATTGAGCCAAGGCCTGCTAGTTGCAGATTGCTTCTGCCTGTGAGCCCTTAGCTGCCTTTGGCTTTCCTTTGCTCTGCTACTAATCTTGCTTATGATTGTACTTTGATGCACTCTAGTGACCAACTCATTATGCTCTGCACATCTGGGGTCCCCAAGATGAGCCCCGGATTTGATAGTTTAAGAGGAGGGCTCACTGGACTTGTGGCTATGGCTATGAAGTATTACAGTGAAAACATCCAAAGCGGATAAGCAAAAGGAGAAGGAACATAGCATGAACTCCAGAGGAAACAAGGTTCAAGGTTTCAAGAGTCCTGTCCCAGTGGAATCAGACAGGCCATGCTCAGTTCCTTCTGAAGCAAGTTGTGACAACATGTGAAATGTTGTCTACCAGGAAAGCTTGTTAGAGACTCAGTGGTCAGGGTTTTTATTTGGGGCTGGTTACATAGGTACCCTCTGCCTAGCATGTACCAAAATTTCAGGCTCTCAGGAGAGTGACATAAATCAGATTGTTTGTACACATATGTTAAGCGCTGTGAGCCACTCTTATCAGGAATGGTGGCAACACTCCTGAGATCTCAGGTGCCCCCTGCCAGCCCGCCTTTCTAAAGACAGCAATCTCGGCTTTACCCTGTTAATTCTTTCCTTTACCCTTGATATGCTTTGGCTGTGTCCTCACCCAAATCTCATCTTGAATTGTAGCTCCCATAATTCCGATGTGTTGTGGGAGGGACCTGGTGGGAGATAATTGAATCATGGGGGCAGCTTCTGCCATACTGTTCTTGTGATAGTGAATAAGTCTCTCAAGATCTGATGGTTTGATAAGGGGCTTCCACTTTTGCTTGGGTTTCATTCGATCTTGTCTGCTGCCATGCAAGACGTGCCTTTTGCCTTTCACCATGATTGTGAGGCCTCCCTAGCCCTGTGAAACTGAGTCCATTAAACTTTTACTTTATAAATTATCCCGTCTCAGGTAGCTCTTTATTAGCAGCATGAAAATGGACTAATGGAAAGCTCTTTTTGTTTTTGACAACCCATGTCTTCTGCCACTTGAGAAAGAACAAAATTACCTTCTGCTTGTTCTAAGACTATCTATTGCTAGTGCTCTAAATTTAACTAACTAGGCTGGGCATGGTGGCTCACACCTGTAATCCCAGCACTTTGGGAGGCCAAGGCGGGTGGATCAACTGAGGTTAGGAGTTTGAGACCAGCCTGGTCAACATGGTGAAACCCCATCTCTACTAAAAATACAAAATTAGCTAGGCGTGGTGGTGCACACCTGTAATCCCAGCTACCCTGGAGGCTGAAGCAGGAGAATTGCTTGAATCTAGGAGGCAGAGGTTGCAGTGAGCCAAGATTGTGCCATTAAACTCCAGCCTGGGTGACAAGAGTGAAACTCCATCTCAAAAATAAATAAATAAATTTAACTGATTAGTGGAGCTACTATTACTTACCTGGTGCAACCAGTAAAAATTTGATAGTTGTTTTAAATAGGTTAGAAAATAGATTTCCTTCTACAGGTCCCTTCTGGCCCTGACATTTCATGCATATCATTAATCTCAATATTTGATCTTGTAAAAACTGGACTTTGATCTCAGGTTTACAAAATGTTTCTACTGAGGATGTTATAATCCTATTATCAAAACCCAGCCTCTCACGGGTGGACACTAAAATCAGGGTTGTCTTTACTGCAATAAAATAATCAGTTTGCCAACAGTCCTATAAGGGAATTATCATTATTATTTCAGTTTTAAAAATAAAATGCTGAGGTTTAGATAAGTTAAGCAACTTGCCCAAGGCCAGTCAAGCTTAAGTGGTGGTGCTGGCTTCACATCCAAACTCTTTTTTTTTTTTTTTTTTTTTTTTGAGACAGTCTCATTCTGCTACCTAGACTGGACTGCCTGGGTGGTATGATCATGGCTCATGCAGCCTTGACCTCCTAGGCTCAAGCAATCCTCCTGCCTCAGCCTCCTGAGTAGCTGGGACCACAGGCGTGCACCACGACACCCAGCTAATTTTTGTATCTTTCATAGAGACAGGGTTTTGCCATGTTGTTCAGGCTGGCCTCAAACTCCTGGGCTCAAGCAATCCACCTGCCTCAATCTGTCAAAGTGTTGGGATTACAGGCATGTGTTGGGATTACAGGCATGAGCAACCATGCCCATTTCTAAACTCTTCATCTCTCTCTGGCCTCTACCACTCTGGTAGGCTATGGGGTCTCCACGAATCCACAAAAATGAAGGTCATTCAATACTGGAAAATGGGGCTTTGAAGCCATTTGACATAATATGCAAATGGTTCTATGACAGACTTCCTGGGGCACCTTCCTAGACAAGATGGTAGGTGTCCTAGCGTGTCCAGAATTGGTGGGTTCTTCGTCTTGCCGACTTAAAGAATGAAGCCACAGACCCTCGCAGTGAGTGTTACAGTTCTTAAAGATGGTGTGTCCGGAGTTTGTTCCTTTAGATGTTCAAATGTGTCTGGAGTTTCTTCTTTCTGGTGGGTTCAAGGTCTCGCTGACTTCAAGAGTGAAGCTGCAGACCTTCGCAGTGAATGGTACAGCTCTTAAAGGTGGTGTATCTGGAGTTGTTCATCCCTCCCAATGGGTTTGTGATTTTGCTGCCTTCAGGAGTGAAGCTGCAGACCTTTGTGGTGAGTGTTGAAGCTCAAAAAGGTGGTACGGACCCAAAGAGGAAACAATGGCAAGATTTATTATGAAGAGCCAAAAAACAAAGCTTCCACAGCTGGGAAGAGGACTCAAGTTGGTTGCTGCTGTTGGCCCTTGCTGGGTTGGGCAGCCTGCTTTTATTCTCTTATCTGACCCCACCCACATCCTGCTGATTGGTCCATTTTACAAAGAGCTGATTGGTCCGTTTTGACAGAGTGCTGATTGGTGCATTTACAAACCTTTAACTAGACCCAGAGTGGTAGACAGAAAAGTTCTCCAAGTCCCCACTAGATTAGCTAGACACAGAGCACTGATTGGTGCATTTACAAACCTTGAGCTAGACACAGAGCACTGATTGGTGCATTTACAAACCTTGCGCTAGACACAGAGTGCTGATTGGTGCATTTACCAAACTTGAGCTAGACACAGAGTGCTGATTGGTGCATATATAATCCTCCAGCTAGACATAAAAGTTCTCCAAGTCCCCACCCGACTCAGGAGCCCAGCTGGCTTCGCCTAATGGGTCCTGTGCCAGGGCCATGGGGCAGACCTGCTAGGCAGAGCTGCCTGCCAGTCCCGTGCCATGTGCCTGCACCGCTCAGCCCTTGGGCAGTCCATGGGATCGGGTGTCACGGAGCAGGTAGCTGTGCCCATCGGAGAGGCTCAGGCCGCGTGGGAGCCCGCCAGGGGGGTGGTTGTGCTCGGGCATGGCAGGCTGCAGGTCCTGAGCCCTTCCCTACGGGAAGGCGGCTAAGGCCTGACGAGAATTCAAGTGTGGCGGTAGCGGGCGGCCGTGCTGGGGGACCTGGCTCACCTTGCGCAGCTACTGGTCCAGGTGCTAAGCCCGTCACTGCCCAGGGCCAGCGGCGCCGGCCCGCTGCAGCGAGTGCAGGGCCTGCCTAGGGCGCGCCCGCCTGGAACTTGCACTGGCCCACAAGGGCGGTGCGCAGCCCGGGTTCTCGCCAGTGCCTCTCCCTCCACACTTCCCTGCAAGCAGAGGGAGCCGGCTTCGGCATCAGCCAGCCCAGAGAGGGACTCCCACAGTGTAGCAGCGGGCTGAAGGGCTCCTCAAGCGTAGCCAGAGTGGACTCCGAGGCCAAGGAGGCACAGAGAGCCTGGGAGGGCTGCTAGCACATTGTCACCTCTCACTAGTTTCATAAAGTCTTGTGTCCTGAGGAGGCTGATCTAGTTCAGGCATTGCTGAAAGTAGTAGAGGTCTCAAATTTGTCAACACTTTGGTGATCTTCATAGAAGAAAAACTCAATCATTTTGCTTTATGGAAATGAGCCAGTGAACCTGATAAGTCCTACTGCAATTTATCCTTAATGTGCTGGCCAAGAGCCTCAACCACAGGCACTCATGATATATGATTGGGGCAATAAGATGTTGCTGAAGATGAATTGCCCAGCCACTCTTTGAGAGAAGCTTCCCCACAGGCATGCCTTAAAATGTTACTGTGTGTGGAGCCGGGCGCGGTGGCTCATGCCTGTAATCCCAGCACTCTGGGAGGCCGAGGTGGGTGGATCACAAAGTCAGGAAATCGAAACCATCCTGGCTAACACGGTGAAACCCCGCCTCTACTAAAAATACAAAAAATTAGCTGGGCCCGGTGGCGGGCGCCTGTAGTCCCACCTACTCGGGAGGCAGAGGCAGGAGATTGGCGTGAACCCGGAAGGCGGAGCTTGCAGTGAGCGGATATCAGCCACTGCCCTCCAGCCTGGGCAACAGAGTGAGACTCCGTCTCAAAAAAAAAAAAAAAAAAAAAAAAAAAAAAAAAAGTTTTTGTGTGTTCCACGTACTTATCTGGGATCTAGGCCCATGGGTGGCAGCCAGGGGATGGCTGGATTTGGGCTCACCACTCTATAGAAAGCAGGAATCTAGGGTAATAGTTTTCAATCTCGATTGTTGTTTTTTAACCATTTATATAACCTGGGGGAGATTTTGCTTTTATTTTTTAAAAATAAAACCAATGCCTGTGTCCCACCCGCAGATATTGTGGTTTAACTGTAACGGGATGGAGCCTAGCGTTTGTATTTTTTAAAAAGTTCCTTGTTAGAGTCCAGTGTGCAACCAGGTTTGAGAACCACTGATCTTTGGGGAATGTGTGGTTAAAGAGCAATTGCTAGCTTCTTGACGTGTGTCACCATGTGCAGTTTAAGGGCAGAAAACCCACTGGTTTCTGATGCCGGAGCAAAAATTCTTCAGGAATGTTCATTCATTCCTAGTTTTGGACCAAAGCTTGACACTCTGGCCCTGTTGCTGCCTCGATCTGCAGTCTGAAACTAGCAACTGTGTGTGCCATTGGGAGTAAGAAAACCCATGACTGAAGCTGGGCACCAGCATCTGGTATGGAGCAGGACGGGGCTGTTTTCTTGGTAGGGAGGCTGTTGCCATTATGGACCACAGGCTGTGGGCCAAGTCCTACACCATAGCACAAACTGTCTACTAAGCCGAGCCCCACACCACAGCACAAATACAACTACTACAAGCAGCTGGCAGTGGGTGTAGCTGTTCCTCTCAGTAACATCATGAGCTGTAGTTATTAGAGAAAAGCACTTTATAAAAGGTGGCCACAAAGGCGCCAAGAAGAAAGTTTTTCTTCTGAGAATGGTTGCCATGATGTGAAAATACCAGCTATGCCCATCATACCACACATTGGGAAAACCCTGGTCACAAGGACCCCATATGGCATACGATGGTGCTAAGGGTCATGTTTTTTGAGATGGAGTCTTGCTCTGTCGCCCAGGCTGGGGTGCAGTGGCCGGATCTCAGCTCACTGCAAGCTCCACCTCCCGGGTTTACGCCATTCTTCTGCCTCAGCCTCCTGAGTAGCTGGGACTACAGGCGCCCACCACCTCGCCCGGCTAGTTTTTTGTATTTTTTAGTAGAGATGGGGTTTCACCGTGTTAGCCAGGATGGTCTCGATCTCCTGACCTCGTGATCCACCCGTCTCGGCCTCCCAAAGTGCTGGGATTACAGGCTTGAGCCACCGCGCCCGGCCGGGTCATGTTTTTGAAGTAGGACTTGCTGCAGAAAGATGATGTGGCATTTAAAAACTTCAAGCTAATTACTGGGAACTGTTCCAGGAAGAAACTGCCTGACCAGCTTCCTTGGAATGGATCTTATCTGTAACCAAAATGTGGTTCATGGCCAAAAAATGGAAGCCTGTGATTGAAGCTGTGTTGAATTCAAGACTAAGAATAGTTATTTGCCCCATCTGATTTGTGTAGGTGTCCTTCTTACTGCTGCTTTAATAAATGAGCACAAACCAAGTAGTGGAAAATGACATTAGTTTATTCTGTTAGAGTTCCGGAGGCCAGAAGTCTGAAACGGGTCTTATTCGGTAAAAACAAGGTGTGGTTTCTTCTGGAGAGTCTAGGCAGAGAATCTGTTATCCTGTCCTTTCCAGATTCAAGAGGCTTTCTGCTTTCTCCAGCATGGCTCCTTCCTCACATCACTTAGATATTGGCTTTCATGATCACATCACTTTCTCTAACTCTGTCTCACCCAGTGCCCTCTTAGGAGAACCCTTATGATTACAGTGAACCCACCCTGAAAATTCAGTATAATCTCTGCATCTCAAGATATTTAACCTAATTACATCTGTAAAGTTTCTTTTGTCACACAAGGTAACATATTCACAGGTTCCAGGGATGAGGACGTGGACATCTTTGGAGGGCAATTATTCTGTCTATTACAGTGGGTTTAGTATCATCAGATTTAGAAGACCTCTTATGATCAGCACCTACAGGTCTGCTGTCTTAGTCTGTTACTTAGTCGCTATGACAGAATACCTGAGACGGGATAATGTATAAACAATAGAATTTTATTTGGCTCATGCTTCTGGAGGCTGGGAAGTCCAATAGCATGGCACTGGAATCTGTTGAGGGCTTTTGTGCTGCATCTGATCCCATGAAGGAAGGCAGGGGTCAAGAGAGCACAATAGCATGAGCAAGAAGGGACTGAAGTCTTTTTTTTTTTTTTTTTTTTTTTGAGATGGAGTCTTGCTCTGTCACCCAGGCTGGAGTGCAGTGGCATAATCTCAGCTCACCGCAACCTCCACCTTCTGGGTTCAATCAATTATCCTGCCTCAGGCTCCTGAGAAACTGGAATTATAGTCACTCACTACCATGTCTGGCTAATTTTTTTATTTTCAGTAGAAACAGGGTTTCACTATGTTTGCCAGGCTGGTCTCGTGATCCTCCCACCTCGGGCTCCCAAAGTGCTGGGATGACAGGCGTGAGCCACCATGCCTAGCCTGAACTCCCTTTTTTTTTTTTTTTTTTTTGAGACGAAGTCTTGCTCTTGTCCCCCATGCTGGAGTGCAATGGTGCAATCTCGGCTCACTGCAACCTCCGCCTCCCGAGTTCAAGTGATTCTCCTGCCTCAGCCTCCCAAGTAGCTGGGATTACAGGTGTCTTCTACCATGCCGGGCTAATTTTTTTATTTTTAGTAGAGACGGGTTTCACCATATTGGCCAGGCTGATCTTGAACTCCTGACCTCAGGTGATCCGCCCACCTCGGCCTCCCAAAATGCTGGGATTATAGGTGTGAGCCACTGCTCCCCGGCCTCAACTCACTTTTATAATAAGCTCACTCCTATGATAACAAACCCACTCTCATAATAATGACATTTATTGCCTCCTATTAGTCTCTTCCTCTCAACACTGTTACCCTGGGGGTTAAGTTTCCAATATATGAACTTTGGGGGACACATTTAAAACATAACATCTGCCAAATCAGGAAGAAGATGATAAAAATCACGACCAGAGAGACTTGAGAGAAGTGGTAAATAAGGTAATTCCAGACTGTATTGGGAAGGGCATAAAAGCAGCTTGCCAATCTACATACCCTTTCTAAGATGTGTTCAGGCAGTTGAAGAGGCATGAGTTTGATTTGAGAAAACTAATGGAGTTTCAGGGTGAAGACAGTGGTTCTGGAAAATGGGAGCTAAAGTTGAATGAATTGACAGATAAGAGGCCCTACCCAAAAATCTATTTAGGCCAGGTGCAGTGGCTCATGCTGTAATCGCAGCACTTTGGGAGGCCAGGGTGAGTAGATCGCTTGAGTTCATAGCGGAACCCCGTAGTTACAAAAAATACAAAAAAAATTAGCCGGGCATGATGGCATGTGCCTTTAGTCCCAGCTCCTTGGGAGGCTGAGGTGAGAGGGTAGTGGGACAATCAGAGACGGGAGAGACCGAGCAGAGTTCAGGAGAGCCCTTCATTATTAAGGTGATCACTGGCTCAGTAGGACTAGGGTCCAGAAAGTCTGAGCACCAAAGAAAGCAGCCACCTTTTAAGCAGTCGGTGGCCAGGAGCTACGTGATACAGGAAGCGTACTTACAGAAGCCAGAACAAAGGCAGTTGATCAGTCTTTTACATTTATTTATACTACATGTTCTACATCCCTGGGAAACCATGTTTCTGTATCAACTTTGTAACTTTGCAGCTATGCTAGGGACATAAAGCAGGAACTCAGCCTTAAGGAATGTGAAACTAGTGAGAACAGATAAGGCTCCCTGAGCACAGAAGGAAAAACAGGAAGTTAGTATTATTCTCTAATTTAGACTATGGGGCACTACATTATACTAAGCCCTGAGGGGAAAGTTAATTTTCTGGCTTTACATATTGTAAAAGTCATTAATATCCTCTTCATTCACCCACTTTGGTGCGCGCCATAAATGTAGATTAATAAAGAGCATCACAATCGTTTATCTCGTCCGGTGTTGGCACATATTCTTCCTGGGGGACTGGTTGGTATTTTTGTAGCGCCATCATTTTGGTTGTTGTTCGGTCCATTATTGTTTTAATAGTAGACTGGAGGCTTCGGATGAGAAGAGGTAAAAGACAAGGCAGTATTCGACATTCTCCAATTATAGCTACAAAACCAATTATCAAGGTTTTAAAGCCTCCAAACCATGAGAACCATCCTCCAAAAAGTGAGTTTAGGTTCCACCTGTGCTAAGTTTGGACTGGTACATGGGCTAACTTCTGCATTCTGGCAGTAATTTCCATAACAGCTCTTTCATTATAATCGATCTGTAAGCAACAGTTGGTCAAATTAAGCTTGCACCAAACTCCTTCTTCTGAGGCTAGAAGATAGTTTAATGCTAGCCTGTTTTAGTATATAGCATCTCTCATTTGAGTGGCTTGTATGGCTAATAGATCCAAGGCTTGGGCTGTCTCATTGACTATGATTTCTAGTACTGGTTGCAATCTTATAGTTCGGTTTAACATGTAAATAGGGGTGTAGTAGGCTGGGCGCGGTGACTCACTACTGTAATCCCAGCACTTTGGGAGGCCGAGGCAGGCAGATCACAAGGTCAGGAGATCGAGACCCTTCTGGCTAACACGGTGAAACCCCGTCTCTACTAAAAATACAACAAATTAGCTGGGCACGGCGGTGAGCGCCTGTAGTCCCAGCTACTTGGGAGGCTGAAGCAGGAGAATGATGTGAACCCGGGAGGCCGAGCTTGCAGTGAGCCAAGATGGCGCCACTGCACTCCAGCCTGGGCGACAGTGAGACTCAGTCTCAAAAAAAAAAAAAAAAAAAAAAAAAAAAAAATTGGCGGTGTGGTATCCTTATGACCCATCTTGGGCTCATGCAGCAGGCCTATAGTATTTGATAATTCTTTTAGGAGGCCATTCATTATATTTCCAGTTATCTCTTTTAATGTCCTTCTTTATGTTTGTGTTTATCTGTTTTAAAGTACTTATCTGAGTAAAGATGTTTCTTCTGGTCCTTTTTCTTTTCTCATTATAGAACCGGTAACTTAAATCTTCCTCGTTTCAGTGGGAGCAAGAAGAAGGACCGTCTTATTGTTCCTAACACACAGGCTCCGGTCCACGTCTCCGGCAATAGTTGACAGGGTTTGTCCTACAGATTCAGTATAACCTTGCTGGTGCTCTCCAAACATTGAGAGCGTCTAGTTGATACCACCATTGATCTAGCGCTGGAAACTGAGAGAGAGGGTTAAAATCTGGCACAGAGGAATTGTCTATGAAGCTTCTCCACTGTGTCTTGTTCTTAGACTCTTGAAAATATTGTTGACCTAGACAGATTCTATCTCTTACTGGAGTCTGAAAGTCTTTTCCCTATAGTGCTTTGCAGTATCTTCCAATGACAGGGGTTTTTAATAGCCAGACACTAGGGTTTGCATTGAACTTTGCAACAAATTCTGGTATGATAAAATTATCTTGTGGTATTAGTTTTCTAGCCACCCAGGGCTATTGGTCACCTATACTGGTACCTCCACATACATAAAATGAAGTGACTTCAAAATTAGTAGCAATACTTTTAGCTAGTTGAGCGAATAGGGCTTCAGTGACATTGGTGGAATTTGAACTTTTGGCTCCTTGGGGTTCAAATGTTTATTGAGGGACTTGAAAAATCTGAACTGTGACATTGGACTGACTTGAATTTTAGCTTGTTAAGTCTTTTTAATAATGATCAATGAACACCTAGGTCTGCTCTTTCTCAATTAAAGCTTAGCCTTCCTTGATGTCCTTTAGTCCAAAAAGGCATGTTTGGCTTTAACATGGTCAGATTAAGGGGGGGTTGCATGTTTTAATCGCACAACCAAGTTTTGCTTCTTGACTGGCAAGCAGAGCCACTTTCCTTCTATATAGGTGTTGGTGGAACTCATGTGTGGTCTATGGAATGTTACAATCAGGACATTCTTTTTCTGGTTCTCCTATTATGATCTTGGCAGCCTTACTGCTGACTCTTTTGTGTCTTAAGTTCTTGCAGACTTCTCCTAGATTGTTCAGATTGCTGAGGTGTGCAGCCTGACAGGCATCAAAATATATAGAAACAGGTCCTTTATGTGAATAAGGGAATACCTGTGTTTTGCTTGTGAGTTTCCAAGTTCTAACGTCTTTAGGATTGGCATATGAGGCTTACAAAGGTTTCCTTATTTGAATTTCATACCAGAAGTTATAGAGCAGGAGGCCTGGATCATAACAGGCTTGAGGTTGCCTATTTCCTGGGTCACAGACAGAGGAAGCTGGTTTGATTACAAACACATGTCCTCAGGGGAGCTTCTCTACACTCATAATAAGTTGATATAACAGAGTCTTAGTTATATTTTCCCTAGACTAAGCTTCTATCATGCAGTGATGGCAACTATCTTGGTTTCCTTGGATAGCTGTTAGCATTTTTACTGCTAGTACAATCAGGTTTAGACTATGCACAGGCATCCTCTTGGGCAGCAGGTTTGACAGCAATTGCAAAGGTAACATGACAGTAAGATAATTATTACAAGCAAAAGAATAACTACACTGGCAAATTATATCCACATGTACTTATCTGGCACCAGCTTCCTCAGGCTTCGGCCATGCATAGACTAGTCGGCTTCTGGTTGTGTGACTAGGGCACGGCTTGGTGTTTCCTCAAACTTCAGCCATGCGTGGACCGAGCAGCCTCCGGTATGGTCGGAGCAGGGCAGTCATACTTGTCTGACGCACCTTGGTCTTTCTGCAAGATCAGTCAAGTTGGATTTTCTGGATCTTGCTGACTTGTCCATCTGTTTTGGACTGAGGCTGCAGGTTTCAGGCAGCTGTGACGGATCCAAGGTGTAATAATACCTGCAACTTTAACAGCTGTAGGAGAAGAATTGATCACAATATGGGTGCCATTTCTTTTTTTTTTTTAAATTTATTTATTTTTTATTATTACTATACTTTAAGTTCTAGGGTACATGTGCATAACGTGCAGGTTTGTTACATATGTATACTTGTGCCATGTTGCTGTCCTGCTTCATAAGGGCCCCAGGGTGGTAGGATTCCAGCGTTTAACTTATACGGAGTCCCTAGGTTGAAAGGGATGTATTGTATCTGTAAGGCTAACAGGTATTTTTTCTTTTACCCACCTTTGTACTTCTTGCATTACCTCACCTAATGCTTGCATTTGTGTTTAGGATCAATTCTTCAATTTCTTTAAATTTCCTTTTACCTAAGATAAAAGTGGGGGTGGGTGGCCATATACTATTTCATAGGGTGAATACCTGGTTAATTTAGTAGGGGTACACCTGACTCGGAGAAGGACCATGGGCAATACCTGATGCTACCATAAATGAGTCTCTTGGCAAAACTTCTTCAACAGTTGTTTCAGTGTCCGATACGTCTTTTCAACTTTTCCAGAACTTTGTGGGTGATAGACTGTATGCAGTTTCTATTTAATCTTTAACATATGTGTTAGTTGCTGTATTACTTCTGCCACAAAAGCTGGTCCTTTGTCCGAGTCTAAAGTTAGAGGCAGTTCAAATCTAGGAATAATGTTTTTAAATAATATCCTGGTTACTTCTGGTGCCTTTTCTGTCCTGGTGGGGAATGCCTCCACCTACCCTGAAAAGATGCAGACAAACACTAACATGTACCCATAGCCTCCAGCCCGAATCAGTTCGGTCAAGTCTACAAATAGGTTTTCACGTGGCACTGCTCCTGTTTCCTGAATTCCTGGGGGCCCGAGTAGGCCCTTGCCTTAGGTTATTCTGGGTATAAGTAACACATGCTCGCAGCCGGCTCCAGGCACTTAGGCGTGGCAGACAGAAATACCGCCCTACGAGAATTTCTAACGTTGTCTTCCCCATGTGTGTTCCTTGGTGACACTGCTTTATAAATCGGGGGCAATGGCTTCTGAAATGGCAAGCCTCCTATCTGAAAACTTCCACCAGCCTCCTTTTTGATGACTCCCGTTTCCCTGCGTGAACCACGCTTTCTCATTGGATGAGTAGTTAGGAGTCTCTGCAAGGGGAGGTTCTAATATGGGCATAGCATAAATCTCTTCCTTCTTTGTTATTTGTGCCCTTGCAGCCCTTTTTGCTTCCTTGTCTGCTTTTCTGTTTCCTGTAGCCTCATCACTTTCTCCCGTTTGATGTCCCTTACAGTGGATGATTGCTGCTTCCTTTGGCGCCTATACAGCCTCTAGGAGCGGCTCTATTTCCTTTTTGTTCTTTATTTCTTTTTCTTCAGTAGTTAACAGTCCTCTTTCTTTGCAAATAGCTTCATGAGCATGCAAGGTGGCAAAAGCATATCCTGAGTCAGTATAGATATCCACTGACTTTCCCTTTGCTAGAAGTAGCACTGTTGTGAGAGTTGTTAGTTCTGCCTTCTGCGCTTAGGTTCCTACCGGCAGGGGGCGAGCCTTGGCCACTGAGCTGAATGTGACTGCTGCATATCTGGCCTTTCTGATACCTTAGGATATGAAACTACTTCCATCAGTGAAATACTCTATGTCCAGGTCCTTTAGGGGCTGCTCTTTTAGGTCTTGCCAGCTTGAAAGTACTTCATCTACTGTTTCTACATGACAATGATACCATGGGGCACTCAACAGGGGCTTCCCATGCTCTGCATATTCTATGGGCAGCAGTGTGGCTGGATTTAGGGTGTACGCAGTCTCTAAGGTGATGTGTGGATTTTCACATAGGAGCCCTTGGTATCTCAGCATTCTAGGGTTAGAGAGCCAATGGTGTTCTCTCTGTTCCATCAAGGTGACAACTGTATGGGGCACCCGAATTATTAACTTCTGTCCAAAAGTGAGCTTGTTAGCATTCTCAGCTAACAGAGCAGTGGCAGCCAACGCCTTGAAACAGGGCAGCCATCCTGCGGCCACCAAGTCCAGTTGTTGGGACAGATATGTTACAGGTCGCTACCATGACACTAGCATTTGCACCAAGACTTCTGTGGCCATCCTCTTTCTTTCATGAACATACAGGTCAAAGGGCTTTGTCATGTCTGGCAGCCCTAGTGCTGGCGCCTGGATTAAGGCCTTCTTGCTTTTCTTGAAAGCCATATCCTGTTCTTTTTCCCAGAGGAGGAGCTCCTTTTCCCCTGCTTTCGAGGCCGCATATAAAGGTTTTGCTAGGAGCCAGTACTTGGGGATCCAGATGCGGCAGAAACCAGCAGACCATAGGAATTCCCAGACTTGCCGCCCTGTGTCTGGCAGAGGAATGCTACAGTCTCTTTTCACTCCTGCCTAAGCTAACCCGCCCTTGGGAGATGTAAAAGCCAAGATACCAGACTCCTTGGCTACAGATCTGTGCCTTTTCCTTAGATACTCTATAGCCAGCTTTCCACAGCCCTCAAAGGAGGCTCTTCATTCCTTGGATACATTCTTTTCTGATGGGTGTGGATAGCAATGAATTATCTATGAATTGCATTAAGACACATCTGTCACTAGGTGGCGTGAAAGCCTTTAAGTCTGAGGCTAGTGCTTCTTCAAAGATAGTTGGGGAGTTTTTAAATCCTTAGGGAAGTCTTAGTCCAGGTATACTGAGATGGGCCTCAGAGGCAAATGTCTCGGCTTACAGGGGCTAATCTGATGCAGAAGAATGCATCTTTAATGTCCAAGCATGTGAACCAAGCAGCACTAGCAGGTATTTGTCCCACCAGCAGCACTAGCAGGAATTTGTTTTATTGTTTGGTTTTTTTTTTCCTCATGCGCTTGAACCCGGGAGGCAAAGGTTGCAGTTAACCGAGATTGCACCCCTGCACTCCAGCCTGGGCAACAGAGTGAGACTCTGTCTCAAAACAAAACAAAATGGACAAAAAGAGCAGGACCAAGAAAGTACAACTTTAATGCATTTAAAGCCAGTTCTTAGAACAGGACAAGGTGATTAACAGATGCTAATTCTCATGGCTTTTGTGTTTCACAAAATAATAAACTGAAGATTGCATTTTGAATTATTTCGTAAAATGACAAACATTTACACGATGAAGAAGGAAATGATGAATTCTTAAAGTATAATTGACAAGTAATACAAAGAAGACAGGCTAGTAAGCATAAATTTTCACTTTGTGGACTTCCTTGTCATCACATTCCCTCTGTTTGTTGTAGTAATAGAACGTATTGTCCCTTCTCTGAAGTTTCTTCACATATCCTGTCTCTGGCCAACGATCTACCTGCACACCAAGAACCAGAGTGCAAATGTTACAGTGCAGGGCTGATTTTTATCTCATATTTTACTGTCAAATAGTTAAAAAGTATGACTTACACCAACAAAGTATAAGATTAGATTTTAAAATGCTTCAGCTTTTAAAGTATTATACTCACAAGACACATCTTACATTGCAGCCTTATGCTGTAAGATAACTAATTCAGGCCCAGTGCAGTAGCTCATGCCTGTAATCCCAGCACTTTGGGAGGCTGAGGCAGGTAGATCAATTGAGGTCAGGAGTTCAAGACCAATCTGGCCAACATGGTGAAACCTGTCTCTACTAAAAATACAAAAATTAGCCAGGCATGTTGGTAGGTGCCTACAATCCCAGCTACTCAGGGGGCTGAGGCAGGAGAATCGTTTGGACTCTGGAGGCAGAGGTTGCAGTGACCCTAGATGGTGCCACTGCACTCCAGCCTGGGCGACCCTGTCTCAAAAAACAACAACAACAAAAAGATGACTAATCCAGTGCTTTTCTCTAGAGCCCAATTTCTAGGTTTATTTCATTTTACTTTATTTTGGAGACAGAGTCTTGCTACATTGCCCAGGCTGGCCTTGAACTGCTGGAGTCAAGTGATCCTCCAAGCTCGGCCTCCCAAGTGCTGGAATTACAGGCCTGAGCCACTGCACCCAGCTTCAATTTATAGATTTAAATTTCAATACTGTGGCCAAGATAAGAGAAAACATTCAAAGTAATTGAAGGTTCATTTATCTTCTGTTTACAGAAGATTTCAAACATTCTAACTTCTAAAATTAATACCACAGGAAGAAATTAGGGGTAAGCCCAGGCTCCATTTTGAAAGCAGTGCCTGCTGATTGTTGATGACTACACAGTGAATAAAGCAAGCAAGTCAAGAACTATCCAAAGTTGTATATGCATTTCCTTCTGCCCCAATTTCAAGTTCACCTTGAAATCCATTTTTTTTTTTTTTTGGAAACAGGGTCTCACTCTTGTCTCCCAGGCTGGAGTGCAGTGGTGCAATCATAGCTAACTACAGCCTCAACCTCCTGGGCTCAGGGGATCCTCCAGCCTCTGCCTCCTGAGTAGTTAGAACTACAGCTTTGCACTATTATGCCCAGATAAGTTTTCTATTTTTTTTTTTTGTAGAGACAGGGTGTCACTATGTTGCCCAGGCTGGTCTCAAACTCCTAGCCTCAAGCAATCCTCCCACCTTGGCCTCCCAAAGTGTCAAAAATCTTTTTAAATTTCTCCTACCATTCTTTACTATTATTATTATTATTATTATTATTATTATTATTATTATATGTTGCCCAGGTTGGTCTCAAACTCCTGGGCTCAAGTGATCCTCCTGTCTCAGCTTTCCAAAGTGTTGGGATTACAGGTGTGAGCCACTGTCCCCAGCCATCTCCTACCATTCCTTCTTGTATACCATATTGGATTGCGTACTCTATCATTTGGCTTGGTCTAATTTGGAGATCTGTCTCCCCACTTCCTCTTCAATGTCATCCTTTTCTGGGGAGGTTAATGTATTTTGCTACTGTCAAATATGTTCCTTTCAGATTTCGTGAGATGCACTTGATCATGACCAAAACCTCATTATCTGGGTTGTAGAAAACCAAATCCCGCTCTTCAACACCGTCTATACAGGCAGCCCTGCACCTTCACTCCAAATCCCGCTCTTCAACACTGTCTATACAGGCAGCCCTGCACCTTCACTCCAAATCCCGCTCTTCAACACCATCTGTGCAGGCAGCCCTGCACCTTCACTCCAAATCCCGCTCTTCAACACCGTCTGTGCAGGCAGCCCTGCACCTTCACTCCAAATCCCGCTCTTCAACACCGTCTGTGCAGGCAGCCCTGCACCTTTTCTGTTCCCCATGAATAAATCTCAGCTTTCAGTAGGAAAAGGAGATGAATATACCATCTGTGTCCACAAGTCTTTTATTTTCTAATAACACATCTTCATGTTTTGTGTCATTTCATTTACTTATGAATTACCGAGAATAGGTAACAGCGTATCTGAGAAGCCTTGGCAGGCCCTCTG
The DNA here is from genome assembly GCF_043159975.1 of Macaca nemestrina. NCBI lineage: Eukaryota > Metazoa > Chordata > Mammalia > Primates > Cercopithecidae > Macaca > Macaca nemestrina. The sequence goes on from NC_092133.1 coordinate 128,905,335, forward strand.
ACATACATTACAGAACACCAGCAGTCCTTTTCACCACTGAGGCCAGGCCTGCCTGTGTGGCTTCCAATACCTTTGGCAGGGAAAGGAGGTGTTCTCAAGACTCCATTACAGCCCTCTTCCCCCCGGTGCCAGGAGCAGATTCTCTGAAAACCGTCTGATCCAGTGAGAAAACAATACAACCATTGCCTCTTCTGAACATCTGGAGCTAAGCTACTTTATATGAGATAATCCTTAGGACAGCTAGGTTGGTCCTATGCTTGTTGACTTCTAGACATTTTTCCTTTTGATGCCCCTTGGCATCTCTGAACTTTTTCTTCTTCTTGACTTTCAACTTGATCATTTTCATTTGATCTGGGAAACCTTCTTAACTGTGGTGAAATGGAATGAGATCCTCAAGTTCAAGGACTTTCTCCTCAGGAGGGAAGGTCAGCAAGCACTTTACCACCAGGCAACAAAAAACTTCTCTCAAACCCTCAAACCACTGCACACTAGGAGAAACATCCCACCCAAAGCAAGCCTTCAGCCACCATCCTATCAATCCCTAAAGACCCACTGCAAATATCTCTGGGGACATGAAGCCCTCTCTGAGGATTGTCCCTGGAAGGAAGTGATTTTGCTTTCCTCTAAACCCCTGTGCTTCTTTTTGTTAAGGCACATATACTTTGATTTGTGTAAGGTTTTATTGTTCTTGTTACTTATTTCAGACTCTAAGATGATGAGATTAGTAAAAGTTATAATTTACTAACACTTGTTCCTTCAGTCAACAATTTTTTTTGTGGGGGAGTCTCACTCTGTCGCCCAGGCTGGAGTGCGGTGGCATGATCTCAGCTTACTGCAACCTCTGCCTCCCAGGTTCAAGTGATTCTCCTGTCTCAGCCTCCCTAGTAGCTGGGATTACAGGTGTGCACCACTATGCCCAGCTAATTTTTTGTATTTTTTAGTAGAGACAGGGTTTCATCATGTTGGCCAGGCTGGTCTCTAACTCCTGACTGCAGGTGATCTGCCCGCCTCCGCCTCCCAAAGTGCTGGGATTACAGGCGTGAGCCACTGTGCCCGGCCCAACAAATTATGAGCACTATAACGTCAGGCACTTCAAACATGTGATTACATTTAATTCTTGTGACAATTTTCTTTTCTTTCTTTCTTTTTTTTTTTTTTTTTTGAGACAGGGTCCTGCTCTCTCACCCAGGCTGGTGGGCTGGTGTGCAGTGATGTGATCACAGCTCACTGCAGCCTCCATCTCCTGCACTCAAGCAGTCCTCCTGCCTGAGCCTCCCAGTAGCTGGGACTACAGAGACACTCCACCATGCCTGGCTAATTAAAAAATTTTTTTGTAGAGATGGGGTCTGTGTTGCCCAGGTTGGTCTCGAAATCCTGGCCTCAAGCAGTCCTTCAGCCTCAGCCTCCCAAAGCACTGAGCTTAGAGGCGTAAGCCACCAAACCTGGCCACCTATGAGTCTGAGGCCTGTATATCTTTAGGGGCATCCCAATCTTAAGGCAGGGTATGAAGCTTATTTATTTATTTATTTATTGAGACAGAGTTTCACTCTTGTTGCCCAGGCTGGAGTGCAATGGTGTGATCTCAGCTCACTACAACCTACACCTCCTGGTTTCAAGCAATTCTCCTGCCTCAGCCTCCCGAGTAGCTAGGATTACAGGCATGCACCACCACGCCTCGCTAATTTTGTATTTTTAGTAGAGATAGGGTTTCTCCATGTTGGTCAGGTTGGTCTAAAACTCCCAACCCCAGATGATCCACCTGCCTCGGCCTCCCAAAGTGCTGGGATTACAGGTGTGAGCCACCATGCCCGGCCCAAAGCTTATTTTAAACAGCATAACAATGATAATGCTTCTGTTTTATCTATTTAAAGGTCTTAGATAATACAGTAATGAAAATTATCGTTGGCAATGGGGATAGAATATAATGGTTGAGAAGACAGATATATGGAAGGCACAGTAATCAATCTTCACTTGATCAGTATTTTGAATTTTATTGTTAACCCCAATAATGTCTGCTAAATTAATGTCTATTAAAGAGGCAATAACATTTTAATTCTGTATTGCCTCCATTCTTTTTCCTATGTACTTTTTAATTTTTAATTTAATTAATTAATTAATTTATTTGAGATGGAATCTCGCTTTGTTGCCCAGGCTGGAGTGCAATGGTGTGATCTTGGCTCACTGCAACCTCCACCTCCCAGGCTGAAGTGATTCTCCTGCCTCAGCCTCCTGAGTAGCTGGGACTACACGTGCCTGCCACCATGCCCAGCTAATTTTTGCATTTTTAGTAGAGATGGGGTTTTACCATGTTGACCAGGCTGGTCTCGAACTCCTGACCTCAAGTGATCTGCCTACCTCAGCCTCCCAAAGTGCTGGGATTTCAGGTGTGAGCCACCGTTCCCAGCTTCCTATGTACTTTTAAAGGAATTTTTAAGTACAGGTCAAAGAATAGAATAAAAGAAAAGGAAACAAGAGCTTATAGTGATTTGCAAAACCTACACACTAGTCTCTGAAAAATGATGAGTTAGTAAAAAATAATGAAAAATAAACTAAGTTAATAAACACTGTTATAATCCCAAATCTAAAAATTAAAATATATTTATTAATACTATGTCATATTTTACAATACAGTTGACCCTTGACCAACGCAAGTTTGAACTTGGGGAGTCCATTTATACATGGATTTTTTCAAAAAATGTTGAAATTTTTTTTGAGATTTGCAATGATTAGAAAAATTTTGCAAACCACACAGACTAGAAATATAAAAAAAAATTAAGAAAAAGGTTTGTCATTAATGCATAAAATATATTAAGATATTAGCGCATTTCTGGGTTGATCAATTGTTTACCATATGGGCAAGTCCTTCTGTTAACACTAGGTTACTAGTAGTTGTTCTGGGGAGTCAAAACTTATACACACATTTTTGACAGCATGAAGCACTGAACCCCCTAGTCCCTGTGTTGTTCAGGGGTGAACTGAATTTGTAAACAACATGTCTCTTAAGAGTCACTTGAACCCGGGAGGCGGAGGTTGCAGTGAGCCAAGATTGCGCCAGTGCACTCCAGCCTGGGAGAAAAAAAAAAAGTGTCTTAGTAGTCAACAGAATAAATAAGAAGAACCAGACAGTATAAACGGGAGCCAAATCCAGACTTTGGTCTAGCCTTCGCAAAGGAAAGCTAGATCTCTACTCTCTCAGAAAAGTCTGGGATATACTACCAAAGTCACCAGTTGTTTCAACACTTTTGTTTATAAGGTATAATCACCACAAACAAACAAACAAACAAACAAAACAATTTTAATCTCTTTCTAATTCATGGTTAAAATAAAAAGTAAAAGGAGGGAAATAATAGTTATCCCACAAACTGATTATCTGATAATAAAATCACCTGAGTGAGGAAAAAAGATTCTTTTTTTGTGGTCTACCATAAAAGATTCATTTAGCAGAGCACAGTTGCTCAATAAAACATAGAAAATTCTGAATGTGCCCAGCTGAATGACCACCTCTTCCCTCACTCTGCCTGCAAATCATTCTTCTGGGCCTCTCCCCCTCAATAAGATGAGAAAGTCTGGCTGGGTGTCATGGCTATTGCCTGTAATCCCAGCACTCTGGGAGGTTGAAGTGCGTGGATCACTTGAAGTCAGGAGTTCAAGACTAGCCTGGCCAACATGGCAAAATCCTGTCTCTACAAAAATACAAAAATTAGCCAGGCGTGATGGTGCACACCTGTGATCCCAGCTACTTGGCTGAGGCAGGAGAATCCCTTGAACCTCAGAGGTGGAGTGAGTGGAGATTGCGTCACTGCACTCCAGCCTGGGTGACAGAATGAGACTCTGTCTCAAAAAATAGAATAAAATAAAATAAAAGAAAATAAAAATAAATAAAATGAGAGAGTTGGAGTAGAATTCCCTTCAGTTATTCTCTGGTTGTTCATAAAATACTTTTCAGCATCTGAGAAACGCACTTCTAGTTGAGGTTTGTAGAGGCATAAATCTTACCACAGAAACTTGTTTCACTTGTTTATATTCGGTTTCATCCCGATATCCCGCTTGTTGAAATCTGTACAGATTTTCTATCTCTTCTGACCATTTTTTGGCACGACTTATTGATTTTGGTTTTACGTCAGAACTAGCCATGGTTACAGAGGCCTTATTACCAAGAATATCTGAAAGATGTTAAAACAACATTAATAGATAATGTAATAATGACAATTTTGAAATTCCCTTTAAGAATAAACAAAACTACCACTTAAAAATTATACTTAGAGTTGAGAATCCCATTAAATATATTAGTTTTTAAACACACAATTCCAAGATTAAGAAGGATTCATGTTCTATTTTGTGGGGATAAATCTGTAACAAACAAACAAAAAACCCCAAGTACCTGAAAGATACATAAAAGTCTATTTATTTCTTTATCAATAAAATTACAGTCAGAGTTAGAGTTACGGAGTGATGTTTTAAAAGCTGTATACAAATATTGGAGTTCCAGGTAATAGTTTGCACATTTCTGAAAACATGCTCAATAGATTGTCAAAATATCCACCACCATTCCATTTACCTATGTTCAAAACTGCATCTCTCTCTCTCTCTCTTAATACGGGAATGTAAGATCCATCTTCTCACTCTCTTCCCTTTCTTGTTTCGGGGAGGGAATGGCTTATTCTTTTTTTTTTTTTTTTTTTTTTTGAGACGGAGTCTCGCTCTGATGCCCAGGCTGGAGTGCAGTGGCCTGATCTCGGCTCACTGCAAGCTCCGCCTCCCGGGTTCACACCATTCTCCTGCCTCAGCCTCCCAAGTAGCTAGGACTACAGGCATCCGCCACCGTGCCCGGGTAATTTTTTGTATTTTTAGTAAAGACAGGGTTTCACCGTGTTAGCCAGGTTGGTCTCGATCTCCTGACCTTGTGACCTGCTCCGCCTCGGCCTCCCAAAGTGCTCGGATTACAGGCGTGAGCCACCGAGCCCTGCCATACCTGATTTTTTGATGAACCAATGTGAGAAGATGGACTAACACAGATTCCATGCACACCGTGTGGCTGTCGTGGTACTGAGATCATGGATTTAAAAACAGTGTAGGAGGTCACTAATAGTCTTGGAAAGTCAGATATATGATTTTAGTTCATGTAATCATCTATTCACCAAATTTCCATAGCAAGTTTTTCAAAGGCATAATTTTGTACTTGTCTTCTCAGCTACTTATTTTATTAACAAAATATATCAGTCATTTAACTGAAATAAAGTGTCCAGAATTTTCACTATGATTCCTTGAATCCATTCTTCTATTAAAATATATTTCTATTGGCTGAAACACTAAAATTAAAGTCAGATCCTGTAAATAAATTAATATTTTTTGAATTTTTTTCAGTCACAATGACAAATGCTCATTATGTTAAAAAGGTCAAGAAATACATTAAAGTATAACAAGGAAAGTCTGGACATGGTGGCTCAGGCCTGTAATCCTAGCACTTTGGGAGACTGAGGTCAGGAGACCTGAGGTCAGGAGTTCAAGACCAGCCTGGCCAACATGGTGAAACCCTGTCTCTACTAAAAATGCAAAATTAGCCAGGCGTGGTGGCACATGCCTGTAATCTCAGCTACTTGGGAGGCTGAGTCAGGAGAATCGCTTGAACCTGGGAGGTGGAGGTTGCAGTGAGCTGAGATCATACCATTGCACTCCAGCCTGGGCAACATGAGCGAAACTCCTTCTCAAAAAAGAAAAAAAAAATTAACTGGGCGTGGTGGAAGCTGCCTGCAATCCTTGCTACTTGGGAGGCTAAGGTTTGAGAATTGCTTGAAACCCAGGAGGTGGAGGTTGCAGGGAGCCAATACTGCTCCATTGCACTCCAGCCTGGGTAACAGACTGAGACTCTGGCTCAAAAAAAAAAAAAAAAAAAGCATATATATATATAAAGGAAAAGTCAAAATAAGCATCACATCAGTTAGAAATATCCATCCTTCATACTGGGTAAAAATTATGCTAAATATATGATGAATTAACATAGACTTGAAAGTTTTATTTAAAAAGATCTTATAATAAATGCTTTTACAGGACATAAATTTAGCTTTACTTGGATTTAATAGGTGAAAAACAGGGAATGGAAATAAAATGGACAGACTTGCTGAATTTCAGACATATATTTCTTCAGTATGAAAGATGTAGCCTAAATGTTCCCTTAGTGGTTAGTAAAAAAAAGATAATGAAGACTGTTAGGAGGCTAAGTCACAAGTACAAATGGACTCTTTTCTATGAAAAATAAGAAAGTTGGTCTAATGCTCTTCCTATTTAGATTTGTGTTGAATTACTTAACATTCTAAAGATTATAGTGTTTACGTTGTTTTTTGTTTTTGTTTTTGTTTTTTTGAGACATAGTCTCGCTCTGTCACCAGGCTATAGTGCAGTGGCGTGAACTCTGTTCACTGCATCCTTCGCCTCCCAGGTTCAAGTGATTCTCCTGCCTTAGCCTCCTGAGTAGCTGGGACTACAGGCACGCACCACCATGCCCAGCTGATTTTTGTATTTTTATTAGATGAGGTTTCACCCTTTTGGCCAGGATGGTCTCGATCTCTTGACCTCGTGATCCACCCACCTCGGCCTCCCAAAATGCTGGGATTACAGGCATGAGCCACCGCGCTGGGCCCACTGCATTCTGAAATCATAATTCCCAGAGTTGTTTGAACTTAGCTCCAGATTTAAATGAATCTAAATGAAGGCATGAGTCACACAGTTCTTACCCTGATAAAAGAAATTATTTCAGTAGCATTAGTATTGCTGTTTGCATTTTTTCCAATGTGCATACCAACATGTACATTGATCAGATCAAAGAAAATCAGAGTTTTGTCAGTGTGTTGACTTCTTAAAAACTTTTGATCTTTAGTTATTGACTTAGGCTCAGACCCATGTTGCATTTTAAGGCAATTCTTTTTTTTTTTTTGAAATGGGGTCTCACTGCATTGCCCAGGCTGGAGTGCAGTGGTGTCATCTTGGCTCACTGTGGCCTCCTGAGTTCAAGCGATTCTGCTGCCTCAGCCTCCTGAGTAGCTGGGACTACAGATGCGTACCACCCCACCCAGCTAATTTATATATATATATTTTTTTCTTTTTTCTTTTTCTTTTTTTTTTTTCTTTTGAGACGTTATCTCGCTCCGTTGCCCAGGCTGGAGTGCAGTGGTGTGATTTCGGCTCACTGCAAGTTCCACCTCCCAGGTTCACACCATTCTCCTGCCTCAGCCTCCCGAGTAGCTGGAACTACAGGTGCCCACTACCATGCCTGGCTAATTTTTTGTATTTTTAGTAGAGATGGGGTTTCACCGTCTTAACCAGGATGGTCTTGATCTCCTGACTTCATGATCCGCCCACCTTGGCCTCTCAAAGTGCTGGGATTACAGGCATGAGCCATCACACCTGGCCACATTTTTATATTTTTAGTAGAGATGCGTTTCACCATGTTTTGCAGGCTGGTCTCGAACTCCTGGCTTCAAGTGATTCGTGTACCTCGGCCTCCCACAGTGCTGCAATTACAGGCGTAAGCCACCACACCGGGTTCAGTTTTATAGTGTTATACGAATTTATGTAAAATTTGGAACACTTGGCAAAACAATAAATAAGCCATGCTTCAGTGAAACCTTTGTCCTTTAATGCCATTCATTCTAGTGGGAAGTTTGCTACTCCACTGTTGCACAATATACTAGCAATACACCAGCTATGACAAAGAGGTGAGTTGGACATGTGATACAGCCCAAGAATCCATTCATATATATAATATGATATATTACACAGCAATATAGATATGTTACACAGGAAAAAGGTTCTAAGAAATATTAAAGAAAAAAGTTAGGCCAGGCATGGTGGCTCACCCCTGTAATCCTAGCGTTTTGGGAGGCTGAGGTGGGTGCATCACCTGAGGTCGGAAGTTCGAGACCACCTTGACCAACATGGAGAAACCCCATCTCTACGAAAAATACAAAATTAGCTGGGTGTGGTAGCGCATGCCTGTAATCCCAGCTAATCAGGAGGCTGAGGTAGGAGAATTGCTTGAACCTGGGAGGCAGAGGTTGCAGAGAGCCCAGATCGTGCCATTGCACTCCAGCAACAAAAGTGAAACTCTATCTAAAAAAACTCTGTCTAAAAAAGAAAAAAGTTAGTGAACTCACTGTATTACAATACTTTCAGGACAGGAACAGACTGGCTCACGCCTGTAATCCCAGCACTCTGGGAGGCCGAGGTGGGTGGATCACAAGGTCAGGAGTTCAAGACCAGCCTCGCCAATATGGTGAAACCCCGTGTCTACTAAAAATAATTAGCTGAGCATGGTAGGTAGCGGGCATCTGTAGTACCAGCTACTGGGGAGGCTGAGGCAGAAAACTGCTTGAACCCAGGAGGTGGAGGTTGCAGTGAGCCGAGATGGTGCCACTGCACTCCAGCCTGGGTGACAAAGCGAGACTCTGTCTGAAAAACAAATAAATAAATAAAAACAAAAACCCTTTCAAAATTAGTCATATTTTTATATGAATTTAGTGACTGTATTACTTACAGGACTTTTACAGATGAAGCACATGCAGTGATACAATCTGAATCTTTGTCTTATCCAGGCCCTTTTTGCTTTAGGCTTGACTTTTTGCTCATATTCATTCAAAACATATTTTCTTGAATGCCATCTATGTAACCTTTTGTCACTTTCAGCTCAGAAAATTACAGCAACTATACATAAAAATGCTACATTTAATAGATGAGCAGAAAATATGCTGTATTCAATTGGACTGTGGGGAAAATCACCACTTTTCTCAGTAGAAATAGACATCTTCCAGTTATTATTAAGCATTTCAAAATTTTATTTTCCCAAAATACTTAGAGAATATGAATGTAAATTTCACCATAATAGGAACTCTAGTGACTACCGTAACTATGCTATATAAGTGGTGGTGGTGGAAATTCTTTTTTTTTTTCTTTTTGGCCTTTCATTTTATTAAAAACACAAAATGAAACTAAAATTAGGAAAGATCAACTTACAATTCCTTGATAGATTTTTCAGTAATTCTATAGGAAATTCAGTGGCGGTACTAATTCTGCTGGCACTCAGCACCTGCAGACTGAGTGGTTTCTTTACTGGCAGTTGTGCCAAAAAAAGAATTGATAAAAAATACATTCAATGGCTGGATGCAGTGGCTCACACCTGTAACCCCAGCTCTTTCTGAGACCGAGGAGGGAGAATCATTTGAGTCCAAGAGTTCAAGACCAGCCTGGGCAACATAGGGAGACCCTGTCTCTACAAAAAATAAAATTAGCTGGGTGTGGTGTCCCATGCCTGTAGTCTCAGCTGTTGGGGACGCTAAGGTGGGTGGATTGTTTGAGCCCCCAAGGTTGAGGCCACAGTCAGCTGTGATGGAGTCACTGCACTTCAGCCTGGGAGACGAGTGAGACCCTGCCTCAAGAAAAAAATAATTTAAAATTAAATAAAAATAAACATTTGGGCCAGGCGCGGAGGCTCACGCCTGTAATCCCAGCATTTTGGGAAGCCGAGGCAGCTGGATCACCTGAGGTCAGGAGTTCGAGACCAGCCTGGCCAACGTGGTGAAACCCCGTCTCGGGGCTGGACACGGTGGCTGACGCCTGTAATCCCAACACTTTGGGAGGCCGAGGTGGGCGGATCATGAGGTCAGGAGATCGAGTCCATCCTGGCTAACATGGTGAAACCCCGTCTCTACTAAAAAAAAAAAAAAAAAAAAATTAGCGGGGCGTGGTGGTGGTCCCCTGTAGTCCCAGCTACTCCAGAGGCTGAGGCAGGAGAATGATGTGAACCTGGGAGACGGAGCTTGCAGTGAGCCGAGATCACGCCACTGCACTCCAGCCTGGGCAACAGAGCAAGGCTCCATCTCAAATAAATAAATAAAATACAAATACATTTGATGTCTAAAATACCAAGTTGTATCTCCACAAAAAGGAAACAGCAATGCCTGAGTTTCTGGTTTGTAAAACTGAATTACATGAAACAGAGTTTATATGCATATGGATGGTCCCACAGAAAGGTTCAATTCGCATCTCCACTTTACCATGGTGCACAAGCAATATGCATTCAGTAGAAAGTGTAATTCGAGTACCCATACAACCATTCTGTTTTCCATTTAGAATGCAGTATTCAGTAAGTTACATGACATAGTCAACACTTTATTATAAAATAGCCTTTGTGTTAGACGATGTTGCCCAACTGCAGGCAAGGTAAGTGTTCTGAGGACGTTTAAGTTTGGCTAGGTGCATTAAATGCATTTTCGACCTACCATGGGTTTACTGGGACATAACCCCATGGTTCAATAGAGGAGCATGTTATGTTCTTTATTATTTTTTTGAGACTGAGTTTTGCTCTTGTTGCCCAGGCTGGAGTGCAATGGGGCAATCTTGGCTCAATGCAACCTCTGCCTCCCGAGTTAAAGCGATTCTCCTGCCTCAGCCTCCCCTCTAGCTGAGATTTCAGGTATGCGCCACCACGCCCGTCTAATTTTTTTGTATTTTTAGTAGAGACGGGGTTTTTCCATGTTGGTCAGGCTAGTCTCGAACTCCTGACCTTAGGTGACCCGCCTGCGTCAGCCTCCCAAAGTGCTGGGATTACAGGCGTGAGCCACCACGCCCGGCCTCGAGCTTGTTATTTTAAAAACCCACCATCTGAAATCCCTGACAATCTAAAGTTGTAACAGAAGCTTCTGATGTAGCCAGCCACCCAAATTCCTTTTTCACTTCCCTTCCACTCTGAAAAGTGCGTTTACTTTTAGTAGTATTAAAACTTCAAGAGCATCAGCCTCCCTTATAGTCCGTTTTTTTTTCTCCTGTTAGGTTTCTGTTTCTAAAAGGCAGCAGGAGTAGCCCTGTAATCAGCAAGTAACCTTAGGCAAGGCCATGAACACGCCTCGGCCTGTTTCCTTAACTGAAAGAGAAGCATTAGACGGTCTCTAAGGTCCTGGAACTCCCGTCCGCTGTCGCTGGGCGTTCATTTGAAAGACAAAAGCGGTTCCCAAAGCACGCCTGGCGGTCGCTGCTCCGGGAGTGCAACCTGCATATGTGCAGCACAAAGCCGCTCCCTTCCGGCCCCCACAGCTAACCTGCAGTCCCCATCCCTCCAACTTCCTTTCTGCCATAAATTACTCAATGTGTGGGAGGTGAAATCTGCCTGAAGAAGGCTAGGATGGACAAAGCACAGTATTCCAAAATTTAGGGTCCAAATCAGAACCCTCGGAGTCGCGGCTCCTAAAGCCAATGGGGTCCGGGGCAGCCCAGAAACTTCCGGGAGAACCGGACTCTGAGATTCTGGAACGGCCAAATAGTGACCCGCTTCCCTGAAAAACACGGAAGACACATGAAAACCACGGGATCACCTGGGCAAACCTCAAGAGACACTAGAGAACTGCGGGGCGGAGAAGGCGAAGCAAGGACTTCCGGGGTGGGGCTACGGCCAGGGCGCAGGGGTTGGCGGGCATGGTCCCCGCCTCCAGCGACGCATCCACCCACCCCTGGGTCCGGCTCTCCGGTTATCCTCGCTCCGCCGAGCTGGAGAGGCCGGGGGCGCCCGGGAGCTCACAGGCGGGCGTGGCGGTGCTCGCGTTCTCTATTCGGGATCCTAGGGCAGGGCCAGCGAGAGGCCAAGCGTTGTGGCCTCTGTGACCCTCGCGTCTCTTAGTAACGCGGTGGAGCTGCAGGAGTTCCCGGCTCCTTCAGGCCCCGCCCAGCTCGCTCAGGCCCCGCCCCCGGGAATAGGCTTTTATGCGCACGCGCGAGGGCTGGAGCGGGTGCAGGCCTAGCTCACTGTGCCAACGTAGGTCTCACGTAGGATCGCTGCCAGGGGTTACCCCTGAGCAGATACGGAGGGCGAAATGCGTTACTTTCTGCTCCTTGAATCCCAGATACAATTCCCTATGAAAGCTAATCACAGCATGGAGACTACTGCCGTTTGTAGTTCCTGATAGTAGATATCTCCTATCCATTTGCCGGGAATGAACCAATCCAGAGAGTGGCCATAGTGCCTGACAATCAGTAAACCTACAATAAATGGTATCTATGGCTTTAATTATTTTTTCTAGCATTACCTATTACTATATTACAGTACTATTTTAGCGAAAAGTAATCAGATTCAAGATACATGTTTTTGTTTTTGTTTTGAGACGAGTCTCGCTCTGTCCCCCAGGCTGGAGTGCAGTGGCGCGATCTCGGCTCATTGCAAGCTCCACCTCCCGAGTTTACGCCATTCTCCTGCCTCAGCCTCCCGAGTAGCTGGGACTACAGGCACCTGCCACCACGCCCGGCTAATTTTTTGTATTTTTAGTAGAGACGGGGTTTCACCGTGTTAGCCAGGATGGTCTCCATCTCCTGACCTCGTGATCCGCCCGCCTTGGCCTCCCAAAGTGCTGGGATTACAGGCCTGAGCCACAGCGCCCCGCCAAGATACATGTTTTGAAGGTAGAGCCATCAGGACTTGTAAAATTGCTGAATGAAAGAAAGGAGCAGCTGTGTGCTGGAGCCAGCTCATTAGAGCTCTGGAGACTCAGTAAGTAAATTTTTAGGAATTTTTTTGAGCCAGTTGTTAAATACAAGCCATGAGCTGGAATCAGTGAAGATGACAAGGGCCTCGGGCACCTGCCCAAAACAAAACAAAAACAAAAACACAAGCCATATTACAAATTAAATTATGTAAACTTCTAAATAAATGAGTCATACTAAGACAAAGGCAATACTTAGTAAAACTAAAAAAACTACTTACAACTACCAAATTTATCTCTTCAGCCCGTCCTTCTCTGAACTTTAGATCTGCATATCAATGTATATTCAACATCCACTTGGTTGTCCAAAACAACCTCTCGAAACACCTCCCTGTCAAAACAAAAGCCCTGCTCCTTCTCCATGTCTTTCAGTAGATGAGGCCTAGAGCCCTCTCTTTCCATATCCATCAGTGCAACCTGCTGGCTTTATAGCTTCTACTCAAGACATCATCATTTTTCTCTTTTCTGGTAATTACAACCATTCCCAACAGCTCTCTGTGCCCCCTCTATAGTCTGTTGTCAACACAACAGTCAATGCAGTCCATTTAAAACCTAAGTCAAGGCCGGGCGCGGTGGCTCACGCCTGTAATCCCAGCACTTTGGAAGGCTGAGGTGGGTGGATCACAAGGTCAGGCGTTTGAGACCAGCCTGGCCAATATGGTGCAACCCCGCCTCTACTAAAAATACAAAAGAACTAGCTGGGAGTGGTGTCGCGTGCCTGTAGTCCCAGCAACTTGGGAGGCCGAGGCAGGAGAATCGCTTGAACCCAGAAGGTGGAGGTGGCAGTGAGCAGAGACTACATCACTGCACTCCAGGCTGGGCATAGAGGGAGACTCCATCTCAAACAAAACAAAACAAAACAAAAAAACCTAAGTCAAATTATGTCAGTCCTCTGCTCACAGCCTTGCAATGGCTTCCCGTCTTATGGAGAGTGAAAACCAGAGGCTATACAGGGTGAGCAAAGTCCTGCAAGATTTGCTGCCAACAACCTCCCTCCTTCCTCTGTAGCCCTGGATCATTCTGCTGCAGCCACACTGGCCTAACAGTGCCTAGCACACAGTAGGTGCTAAAGGGATATATTTTGAAGGAGTATATTTCATCACTGCCCCTCCAATGGTGTGGAGGCAGCATGGCATGGCGGCTAGCAGTGTGTTGTCAGAGACCACAGTGTCTAAACGTGTGGTGGCCTTCTTGGATTTAAATCTGAGCTCTACTTACTAGCAACATGACCCTGGACGAGCTACTTAACCTCCGTTTCCTCAACTGGCAAATGAGGACAGAAAGTGTACCTGCCTGATGGACAGGTAGGATATGAGGATGAAATAATAAGTATAAAACACTGATAACATCTGGAACTACACAAATGGTAGATGGTAAATACTTCCATTAGAATGTACACTCCCACGTCCACAGGAATTTTTGTCTGCTTTTTTATTTATTTATTTTGAGACCTGTCTCTTTTGTCATCCAGGCTGGAGTGCAGTGGCGCCATCTTGGTTCGCTGCAACCTCTGTCTCCGGGTTCAAGTGATTTTTGTGCCTCAGCTCCCAAGTAGCTGTTATTGTAGGCACACCACCACACCCGCCTACATTTTTTTGCATCTTTAGTAGAGATGGGGTTTTGTCATGTTGGTCTTGAACTCCTGGCCTCAAGTGATCCGCCTGCCTTGGCCTCCCAAAGTGCTGAGATTACAGGCAGGAGCCACCAGGATGGGCCACATTGTTTGTCTACTTTGCTCACTACTGTATCTTTAGTGTCTAGAACAGTGTCTGATACACAGTATATGGTCAGTGAATGATTTGCTGAATGAATTAAGCCTCACCATCACATTTCCTGCAGTATTGCAGCAGCTTCCTACCTGAATTCCTGCCCCAGACTTTCTGAGTGTTGTGGTTTTTTAAATTTATTTTTTATTTTTATTTTTTAATTTTAATTTTTTTTAGATGGAGTTTCGCTCTTGTTGTCCAGGCTGGAGTGCAATGGTGCAATCTTGGCTCACTGCAACCTCCGCCTCCTGGGTGCAAGCGATTCTCCTGCGTCAGCCTCCTGAGTAGCTGGAATTACAGGCCCCCGCCACCTGTAATTAGCCTGGCTAATTTTTTTATTTTTAGTAGAGACGGGGGTTTTCCCATGTTGGTCAGGCTGGTCTCGAACTCCTGACCTCGGGTGATCCGCTTGCGTTGGTCTCCCAAAGTGTTGGGATTACAGGCATGAGCCACCACGCCAGCCCTGAGTTTATTTTTAGACTTGAATCCAGTGGTTCTCAAACTTTAGGATCCACTAGAATCACCTAGAGGGTGTGTTAAACTGTAAACTGCCAGGCCCCACTCTCCAAGAGTTTCTGATTCGCTAGGTATGGTCTGGGCTATGCTTACCTATCTTGCTTATTTTCTATCCTGTCTTTCCCTTTGTCGTGACTCTATTTCCCTTTGTTTGTACTGTATCCATTGTGGAAAGAGGAGGAGATAAATAAGTGAGCAGATAAATAAGATCACGAGCATTATCTTAACCTGCCTTTCCTGGAGCTCCACCACGAGATTCTTCAGACACTAGACTCAGCAGAATTTGTTGTTAGGTCTCCATAATCCTGCCAGGGCAGTTGTTCCCATGTGTTCTAAGACAAACCATCAAAGTTGTTGCCAGTAGTATACTAGCAGGATATTTTACCTAAATTAGTGATTATGTTGTGTATACCTTTCCATGTCACCCCTCCTCCCCCTCCTCAAGATTTCATGGGAATCTGTTTTTGAATAGAACTCTGAGTATCATGACTACAGGAACAAACTGACATTAAGGATGTCATTCTGTTTTGTTTTTTGAGAGAGAGTCTCTGTTGCCCAGGCTGGAGTGCACTGCCGTGATCTAGCCTTACTGCAAACTCCGCCTCCCAGGTTCAAGTGATTATCCTGCCTTGGCCTCCCGAGTAGCTGGAATTACAGACATGTGCCACCATGCCTGGCCGATTTTTTTTCTTTTTAGTAGATATGGGGTTTCACCATGTTGTCCAGGCTGGTCTTGAACTACTGACTTTGGTGATCTGCCCACCTCAGCTTTCCAAAGTGCTGGGATTACAGGCATGAGCCACTGTGCTGGGCTGGAATGGCATTCTGATTCCTGACTTCCCTGATCAGAAATCTTTGTTCCTGGATTTATTCTCATGTTACTTTGCATCTCTGTGGAAGCATTTATTTGCCGTATTCTGCAAACATGTTGTCCCCAGATAGATTCAATGCTACCCGAAGGTTTGTCACCATGCTGTGCACAAAGCGGGACTTCAAGTGTTATGGAGGCCCGGAAGGCCGGGTACAGTGGCTGACGCCTGTAACCCAGCACTTTGGGAGGCCGACGTGAGCGGATCGCATGAGGCCAGGAACTCGAGACCGGCCTGGTCAACGTGGTGAAACGCCGTCTCTGCTAAAAATACAAAAACGAGCCAGGCGTGGTGGCGCATGCCTGTAGTCCCAGCTACTCTGGAGGCTGAGGCAGAAGAATCGCCTGAACCCAGGAAGCAGAGGTTGCAGTGAGCCGAGATGGCACCACTGCACTCCAGCCTGGGCGATAGAACTAGACCCCAACTCAATAAATACATAAAATAAAGTAAAAGTGTTCTGGGTTGTTTGTGTTTAATTATACTAAGGAGATTTGATAGGAAGGAGCATAATAAATGTCATGGTGATTATTTGGTGAATTTTAATACAGTACTTTAACAAACATTTTCATAAAGTTGCTTTGGTTGTTAAATTTTAGACCTTTCCTCCCATCTTTTTTTTTTTTTTTTAATACATCATTCTAACTTCCTAAAAGTATAGCTCAAAAAGGTGGGGGACCAGGGCAGAGGCCAGCAGCGAAGACATTATTCGGATCTTATTTGCCCCAAGACCACACAGAGATGACTTCCTCAGTTTGTAGATTATAAAAACGGAAGAGGGAATCAATAGTTACTGAATCTACCATGAGTCAGTTACAAACTTTTTCATACAATCCTCACGGTTATCCCACAAGGTTAGAAATTGGGAACAGAAAAGAGAGGGGAACTGAGTTCGGATTTCAGGCCAGCAGTAGACAAGCAGGAAGCGGAAGGAAGAATGATTTCTAAGCGCAGCTCCGCAGCCTAGTCGGCTGGGGCTACCTGCGCTGGGAGTTCCGATTTCCCTTCCCGCGACTGCACCTGCACAGACACGGGCAACGCCTTACCAGAGCAACACCTGTGTTTCTTTGGCAGGAATAAGCCTTGCACTGGGCGGGGTCACGGCCCACCGCATGCTGCGTAGCGCGGGTGATTTAAAACCCGGCAGCCGGCGCCTGGGACCCGACCGGATGCTCCTTGGCGTCGCCCCGGGCCTCCGGACTCCTCTGATTGGACGTGGCTGCGTTCGGCCGCCCAATGGCGAGGCGGCGCGCGGCTTCCCGGAAGTGGCAGCGCGGTCTGGGCTGGCCTGGGTTTCAGCTGCAGTTTTGGGGTCTGGGACGTTGGGATCGGCGGCGATATGAGTTCCTTCGAGGGGCAGATGGCCGAGTATCCAACTATCTCCATAGACCGTTTCGACAGGGAGAACCTTAGGGCCCGCGCCTACTTCCTGTCCCACTGCCACAAGGGTGAGTGAGCGCTGCGCGTCGCCTGTTCCTGGGGCGCTGGGGGCTGGAGAGAGGACAGGAGGGGGCCGGTCCTGGAGCAAGGAGCTGCAGCCTGTGGGAGACCAGCGAGGGGGCGGCCAGCACACACCTTGTCCCAGTCGGGCTCTTCAGCCTCTCAAAGGCTTCATCTATTTTTGGATCTGGTCAACGAGGCGTAACGGCGCCTGCCAGTTGCGCCCCGGGCCGGCTTGGTCAAGCGCTGCTAGTAGGTTCTCTTGGTAGCTCTGCTGGTGGCCGATGGTCAGAGATTGGCGAGGGTTAGTTCTTCCCCCAGAGCCTCGCTACCGTGTATGAAGAAAACAAGTTTCAGATCCATTTGAGCACACCCTCAAACATTGGTCAGCAAGCGGGCTGACTCACACACACACACAACTGTGAAACAATCCGCCTGATAGCTCCACGAAGTGCAAACTCCCTGGCCTTTGGATGTTCTGTCCGCATCCACTACGAACGCTTCGTTCTGGGTTAGGAAGGAGGGATGTTTCCCTTCTAAATGGTATCAGGCAACCAGAAAAGCTACTATGATTTCACAGCTGGATCCTTTCACAGCTGGACCGATTTAGGGATTAAGGTTAGAGTGTCGCTGTTAATGATATAAGCTCGAGGCTAGATACGCCAGGCAGAGATTGGAGCTAATTTCCAGAGTTTAAATACCGCTAATTTCACAACCATTGTTCATTTTCACTTCTGTTGCTCTAATAAGTGACTTACCAGTGAAAACAGTTTTAATACTTATTGTGCCAATTAGCTCAGCCATTAGTGTTAATTGGAGAAAATGATAAACGGAATCATTGGAGTTGCTGCCTTCTGCTGTGTGGCCTTGCAGAGTGCTGGAGCAGGAAGCTCCCACGACCCTGTGGAGTCAATCAGTGTAACAAACCTATCTACACATGCGCAGTGGGAAAGGGTTTTAAAGTAAATTACAGGTATCCAAGTACAGCCTTTCCTCACAGGGTTGGTGGGAAGGCCAGCTATATTGTCTTGGGTGTGGAATCAATCACTTGGACTATAAATTGTTGAAGTTACTGCTTCTGGGAAATGTCTCTGCTTTTTTTCCCACAAAGCCACTAGTGATTTCTGCTTAATGAGGAAAATCTGGACCTTTTCTCATGCGTTGCCATATTAGCATCATGCACCTCTTTGAGCGTCTCTTTCTTCTTCCTTTTTTTTTTTGTGACAGGGTCTCCCTTTGTCGCCCAGGCTGGAGGACAGTGGCACATGCTCTCTGCTCAAGTAGCTGGAACTACTGGAGTGAGCCACCATGCCTGGCTAATGTTTGTATTTTTATTATTATTACTTTGAGATGGAGTCTCTGTCGCCAGGCTGGAGTGCAGTGGCGTCATCTCCGTTCACTGCAACCTCTGCCTCCTGGGTTCAAGTGATTCTTGTGCCTCAGCCTCCCAAGTAGCTGGAATTACAGGCACGCACCACCACACCCAGCTAATTTTTGTATTTTTAGTAGAGATGGCGTTTCACCATGTTGGCCTGGCTGGTCTCGAACTTCTGGCCTCAGGTAGATCCACCCACCTCAGCCTCCCAAAGTGTTATGATTACAGGTGTGAGCCACTGTGCCTGACACATTTCTGGTTTTGTTTTTCATTGAGAATCTACTGCTGGACGAGGATGTGCCTATTTCTGCTTTTTGTGTAGAGTCGCACTGGAGTCTCTGAACTCAAAATGGGCTAGCCAGGATTAAAGTATACTTCAGAAACTTGCACTTTGTGTTTAGGACTACTGAGTTTGGAGAAATAATGCATCTAAAGGAATTTGTGAAATCATCACTCTAAGTTTGTGCATTAAGGAAGAAATGGACTCTTCCCTACAGTTGAACAGTCTATAACAACTTTTTCTGTTCTGTAACCACATGTGGATCTGCTTACTCAACCAGGACATAAACTCATCAAGGGCAAAAACTCAACTTCCGCTTTTGGAGGTTTCTCACGTTGCCTTCTGTTGGCTTTTAACCTTTTTGAGACACAGCCTTCTTTGATTGATATGGACTATCTCCACAAAATTCCTGTGTTGAAGCCCTAACCCCCAAAGTGACTGTATTTGGGGCTGGCTTTTAGGAGGAAAATAAATTTAAGTGAGGTCATACCGTGGTGTCCTACTCTGATAGGATTAGTGCCCTTACAAGAGGAGGAAGAGAGAGGGTGCTCTGTCCTCATACATCCATGCCAAGGAAAGCCATGTGAGTGCACAGTGAGAAGGCAGCTGTCTGTAAGTTTGGAAAAGTGCCCTCCCCAGAAACCAAATTGCCCCGCACCTTGATCTTGGACTTCCCAGCTTCCTGAACTGTGAGAAATACCTTTCTGGTGTTTAAGGCAACCAAAACACTGCCTTTCCTGACAGGGTTGGTGTGAAGGCCAACTGTGGTATCTATGGTATCTTGTGATAGCAGCTCAAGCATGAGAAACTGTATGGACTCTTTTACTAGAAAAAAAGCAGGGAAACCCATCCACATCATCTTTTTTTTTTTTTTTTTTTTAGACAGGGTTTCACTCTGTCGCCCAGGCTGGAGTACAGTGGTACCATCTTGGCTCACAGCAGCCTTCACCTCCTGGACTCAAGCAATCCCCTCACCTCAGCAAGTACTCCCACCTGAGTAGCTGGGATTACAGGCATGTACCATCATGCTTGACTAATTTTTGTGTTCTTTATAGAGACGGGGTTTCCCCATGTTGCCCAGGCTGGTATCAAACTCCTGGGCGGAGGTGAACCACCCGCCTCAGCCTCCCAAAGTGCTGGGATGACAGGTGTGAGCTACCACACCCAGCCCCATATCACACTTTGATATCATTCGGAGTAGGCTATGGACCCACCTGATGCTTATTTGTGCGCCATCTGGAAGCCAATGCTGTGTGCAGGGTGGGCTTTACTAAGCATCAGTAAGTTCTGGAAGATGAGAGGACACCTGAGACCTGAGACCTGAGGTAATGGCCCAGGGTTGGGGAAATCCCCATGAGGTGGCAGCTTAAGATAATTTATTGTGGCCCAGGAAAAGGAAAACCTCGCTGGAGAAGCAGACCTGGGTGCAGCTGCAGCAGCACAAAGCAAACCCACCCAGTTCTTCTGACCACCAGTTGGAAGGGGCCTCAGGGTGGTGAGGATGGGGGACTATGATGCCCCATGCAGGGTGCTGCCTGCTTAGTCAGTGTGGGAGCAGGAAGCAGAGTCTGGATTGAGCCTCCTCTTTGCCATGGCACAAACTCTTTGGAAACTCCAATTATGGAGAGTCCTGCCCAGAGATATACCCATAAGGCCCTTGAAGACTGGACCAGGTATCCCTTGAGGGAATTTACCCACTGGGAGACAGGTGGGCTCTCCCGGAGGCAGGTGTACAATCTAGGGCTGCCAAGTGAGGTGAAGTAACTGCTCTGCTTTCATTGGGTCTAATGATGGCCACATATACATTGAGGGTGTGCTTGTGTGTGTGTGTGGTGGTGCTCGTGGTAATTAGAAGTGGTTTGGTTTAGCTAAACAATTTATTTTTTTGTTGTTGTTGGTTTTTGTTATTTATTTATTTATTTATTTATTTATTTTTTAAATGGAGTTTCACTCTTGTTGCCCAGGCTGGAGTGCAATGGTGCAATCTCGGCCCACCGCAACCTCTGCCTTCCGGGTTCAAGCGATTCTCCTATCTCAGCCTCCCAAGTAGCTGGGATTACAGTCATGCACCAGCATGCCCGGCTAATTTTGTATTTTTAGTAGAGACAGGGTATCTCCATATTGGTCATGCTGGTCTCGAACTCATGACCTCAGGTGATCCGCCTGCCTCGGCCTCCCAAAGTGCTGGGGTTACAGGCGTGAGCCACCGCACCTGTCTGTCTGTTTTTGAGATGAAGTCTCACTCTGTTGCCCAGGCTGAAGTGCAGTGGTATGATCTTGGCTCACTGCAACCTCCACCTCCCATATTCAAGTGATTCTCCTGCCTCAGCCTCCCAAGTAGCTGGGATTATAGGTGTGTGCTACTATGCATGGCTAGTTTTTGTATTTTTAGTAGAGATGGGGTTTCACCATGTTGGCCAGGTTGGTCTCGAACTTGACCTCAGGTGATCCACCTGTCTTGGCCTCCCAAAGTGCTGGGATTACAGGTGTGAGCTACCGTGTCCAGCTGGTTTAGCTAAACAATTTAGAGCTGTTTGATCATTGTTGTCTAGGCCTTTACTTGCTAAAGATTCAGAATATACTGGAATGCATGATATGCTGAATGTAATGGTCTAATTGCTACCTTTCTGTTGTCTGTGTCTGTTAATGTGGAGGGCTGTGGAGCAAGTCTTCGTGGATAGTAATACTGTCCTTTGAATCCATCACAGTAGGATGAGAAGATGACAATACACTTATTCTGAGCCTGAGTGATTTCTTAGCAGGTTCCATGGACAGGAGCTTGAATTTCTAGATAAACTGATTTAAGTGGCAGGAAGTGAATGGGTTACATAGAGCGTGGCTGGAAGGATGGTTGGATTGAAATGACGTAAAAGAGTGGAGGGCTAGAAGCAGTTCTTATTCTTCTGTGGCTTCCCAGAGTGATTTAAAGTCTGGCCTATGATGCAGGGAATCACTCTCCTTTTAAATAGATTTGGATGGCTCAGAAATGGGCAGCCCGTCCTGTTCTGAAAAGGATTCTTCACTTGCAGAAGAAAGAGTCCATAGCCCATGTGATTCAATTCTTATAAAAGCAAACCTCGTGGGTTTTCTCTTGAAGCTGAAATAGAAGACAACTGTTTCCCTTGGGCTAAGGAATCCTCTGGAAAAAGAACATATTGATGAGTGTTGGTTCTTTTGTTTTTAGATCACATGAAAGGATTAAGAGCCCCTACCTTGAAAAGAAGGTTGGAGTGCAGGTAATTTATTTTGCTACTTATTTGTGTGTGTGTGTATGTTTTTAAGCAAACATTTTAATTGAGAGATAACAACTGTACAGAAAAGTACATACATCCAAGCATATAGTCATTTACAAAGTGAACGCATCTGTGTAGCTTCACTCAGATTAAGAAACAGGACAGTACCAATATCCCAGACCCCTCCTACCTCCTCCCAAAGGTAACCTCTATTCTGACTTTTGTCATCATGGGTTAGCTTTGGCTGTTTGTGAACTTGAGATATAGATATGTGTATATATATATATATTCCTACCAAATACACTGCTTAAAAAAAAAACCAGAGAGGGAGTTTTGCTATGTCGCCCAGGCTGGTCTTGAACTCCTGGCCTCAAGTGATCCTCCTGCCTCAGTCTCCCAAAGGGCTGGCATTATAGATGTGAGCCACTGGCACCTGGTCCCAAATAGACCCTTTTATAATTGTTTTACTTTACTTAACATTGTATTTGTGTGATTTATCTATGCCGCTGGGTACAGCAATAACTCATTCCGTGTTATTTCTGTAAGAGTATATGAGAGAGAATGGCTGTTCCATTGTAAAGGATCATATAATACTGGATTTTTTTCTTAAAGCTGAACTATTAGATGCTTTTCTTGCAGCCATTGCCTATATCTAAATTCCCAATTCTCAAGATACATATTTGAAAAGGGCCAGTGGATGTCAGACTTTTCTGCTCATTGATAGCAATAGTCTGTCTTCTTGATAATGATAGCCAATATTTACTGAATACTTACTGTATCTGGGGACTGTGTATTTCTCAGTTCAACAATTTTTTTTTTTTTTTGTAGAGAGAGAGTTTTACCATGTTGCCCAGGCTGGTCGTTAACTCCTGGCTTCAAGTGATCCTCCCATCTTGGCATCCCAAAGCACTGGGATTATAGGCATGAGCCTTTGCGCCTGGCCAATAATTTTTTATTATTTTATTTCTATTTATTTATTGACTTTTGCGACAGGGTCTCGCTCTTGTCGCCCAGGCTGGAGTGCAGTGGCACGATCTTAGCTCACTGCAACTTCTGCCTCCTGGATTCAAGTGATTCTTTTGCCTCAGCTACCCGAGTAGCTGGGATTAAAGGCACCCGCCACCACACCCGGCTACTTTCTGTATTTTTGGTAGAGAGGGGTTTTACCGTGTTGGCCAGGCTGGTCTTGAACTCCTGATCTCAAGTGATCTGCCTGCCTTAGCCTCCCAAAGTGTTGGGATTACAGGCATGAGCCACCACTCCTGGCCTCAATAATTTTTTCTGGTTGCCTGTGACGTGTCGGGCATTGTACTGGAGGTGAAGAATGCATTAGCGAGCCACACGGATGCAAGGCTCTGCCCTCTTGCACTTGACATTTTCATTAGAGTTTCTTGATAACCTTTTGAATAGATACTACTATTATTTCTATTTTACAGGAGACTGAGGAACCAGAGAGGTTAAATTAGTTGCCCAATGTCACACAGCCAGTAAGTGGCAGGACCAGGATTCCAGCCAGGTCTGTCTGATTGTAGAGCCTATGTATCAGTCATCCGCTGCTGTGTAACAAATTACTTCAAGATGGAGTGACTTAGCACTGATCATGTCTTACTGCTCAGTTTCTGTGGGTCAGGGATTGACAGGGTAGAGCAGGGATGGTTTCCCAGCCCAGGTATCAAACATCAGTGAGCAGAGTCTTCAGATAATGTCAGCCCCATAAGATCTGAAGATTCCCTTATCCATGTCTTTTGATACCTGGGCTGGGAAGACTCACATAGCTAGGGACTAGAACTGTTTGGCATGTCTTTTTTGTTTTTTGAAACAGAGCCTCACTTTGTTGCCCAGGTTGGAGTACAGTGGCATGATGTTGGCTCACTGCAATCTCTGCCTCCCAGGTTCAAGCAGTTCTCCTGCCTCAGCCTCCCAAGCAGCTAGAAGTACAGACACGTGCCATCAAGCCCAAATAATTTTTGTATTTTTAGTAGAGATGAGGTTTCACCATGTTGGTCAGGCTGGTCTCGAACTCCTGAGTTGAAGTGATCTGTCCGCCTTGGCCTCCCAAAGTGCTGGGATTACAGGTGTGAGGCATCTCTATCTCTAAAAGTCTCTTTAGGCCAGGCATGGTGGTTTAGGCTTATAATCCCAGCACTTTGGGAAGCCGAGGTGGGAGGATGACTTGAGCCTAGGAGTTTGAAACCATCCTGGGCAACATAGGGAGATCTTTTCTCTACAGAAAATATGAAAAATTAGCCAGGTGTGGCGGCGTGTGCTGTAGTCCCAGGTGCTCAGGCTGCTGAGGTGGGTGGATTGCTTGCATTGCAGCCTGGGTGACAGTAAGCTCCCCTCCCCCTAAAAAAATCTCTTTAGTGTGAGTCCATCAGGATAGCCAGACCTGTTAAATGGAGACTCAGGGTTTAAAAGTGTATGTCCTACGAGAGAGCCTGGAGGAAGTCATATTGCTTGGCGATCTAACCTCAAAACCCATGAGATTACTTCCACCACATTCTGTGGTGAAGGTAATTACAGAAAATTGCCCAGGTTCAAGGGGAGGGAACATAGACCTCTCTGGTCAGTGGAGGAATTTTAATACCTATTTTGTAAGGAGAGCATGTACGGATGGGGTATATCGTTGTGTGGCCATCTTTGGAAAATACAATCTACCTTCGACTATATTCCTAACCTCTAAATGATAGCGTTAAGTTTTAAAAGTTTATTATGGGCTGGGCGCGGTGGCTCATGCCCGTAATCCCATCACTTTGGGAGGCTGAGGTGGGTGGATCAGTAGAGGTCAGGGTATCGAGACCAGCTTGGCCAACGCGGTGAAACCCCGTTTCTATTAAAAATACAAAAAGTTAGCTGGGCGTAGTGGCGTGCATGTCGTCCTAGCTACTCAGGAGGCTAAGGCAGGAGAATCGCTCGAACCCAGGAGGCAGAAGGTTGCAGTGAGCCGAAATCGCGCCACTGCACTCTAGCCTGGGTGACAGATCAAGACTCCGTCTCAAAAAAAAAAAAAAAAAAAGAAAAAAGTTTATTATGAAATTAATTTCTGTTCATTACAAAAAAAAGAATAGGCTGGGTGCAGTGGCTCTCCCTGTAATCCCATCATGTTGGGAGACCGAGGTGGGCGGATCACCCGAGGTGAGGAGTTCAAGACCAGCCTGGCCAATATGGTGAAACCCCATCTCTACAAAAAAAATTAGTCGGGCATCATGGCGCGTGCCTGTAATCCCATCTATTGTGGAGGCTGAGGCAGGAGAATCGCTTGAACCTGGGAGGTGGAGGTTGCAGTGAGCCGAGATGACGCCATTGCAGTTGCACTCCGGCCTGGGTGACAGAGCGAGACTCCGTCTCAAAAAATAAATAAATAAATAAACTTATACAGTAAAAAGCAGAAGTTTCTGTTGCCAACACACCTTTTCCAGAGGTAGTGTAACGTGTGGCAGTATCTTTCCAGACACACCTGATCATATACAAGTGTGTATTTCCAAGTAACAGTGGTGAGGGACCGCTGTTGGAGGTAGTCCAGGGACACCGTATTTCCACCCCCACCTTGTGCTCTCGATGGCACTGAAATGGTGGGCATAGGTATGTTGGAGTGACTCTAACAGATTCTGTGCCAGCGTAATTTCTGAACTATTAGATGTATGATGAAATAGATTAGTCACCAAGATGGCTCATATTGGATTGTACTGAAAGTTTTTTCTTGTTTCCTTTCAGCTTGAAGGTTTATCTCTACTGTTCACCTGTGACTAAGGAGTTGTTGTTAACTAGCCCGAAATACAGATTTTGGGAGAAACGAATTGTAAGTTTTATTTTTTGAATAACTTAATTTTTTTTAAGTGGGAAGTATTTTTAGAGGTAGATTGACAAAAACATTGCCTCAGTTTATCACATACTACAGTTACCCACATTAATTAGCATATTGAGTCTCTGGCCGGACATGGTGGCTTACACCTGTAATCCCAGCACTTTGGGAGGCCTTGGCGGGCGGATCACTTGAGGTCAGGAGTTCATGATCAGCCTGGCCAACATGGTGAAACCCTGTCTCTACTAAAAATAAAAAATTTGGCCAGGTGTGGTAGCACACACCTGTAGTCCCAGCTACTCAGGAGGCCAAGGCAGGGTAATTGCTTGAACCCAGGAAGCAATGGTTGCGTTGAGCCGAGATCACACCACTGCACTGCAGCCTGGGCGATAGAGTGAGACTCCATCTTTAAAAAAAAAAAAAAAAAATTAAGTCTGTTGGCATTGAGCAGTATGGTAGAAGTCAACATTTGGTGGTTGTTGATATGTTTTCTTTGTTCCTCAAGAGTGAGATCTAGGTCTTTAGTTTTGTTTCTTTAATCTCATTGACCCTCTTGCTAAGATGCATTTTAATATTTTCTTTTCTTTTTTTTTTTTTTGAGATGGAGTCTCACTCTATTGCCCAGGCTGGAGTGCAGTGGCTCAAACTCGGCTCACTGCAACCTCCGCCTCCTGGGTTCAGGCAATTCTCCTGCCTCAGCCTCCCGAGTAGCTGGGATTGCAGAATTCCGCCACTATGCCCGGCTAATATTTGTGTTTTTAGTAGGGACGGGGTTTCACCATGTTGGTCAGGCTGCTCTCAAACTCCTGACTTCAGGTGATCCACCCACCTTAGCCTCCCAAAGTTTTGGAATTACAGGTGTGAGCCACCACACCTGGCCACATTTTAATATTTTAGAGTGTAAAGTGTTCATTAACATAGTTGCTAAATCCTTTTATTTAAATTGTGGGATAGAACAAGAAAAATAAACATAAATTACAGGCTATAATAAGGAAGGGATGACAGCTAGAAGAATACAGATAGAATGGGTAACTTTCGGTCTGGCAGAATAGAACGCATCTGTCCAAGTAGTCAAGGGGAATCAAGGGGAGAAAAAAGTCTAGTGCACAGAAAATGCAAAGAAGGCAGAAAAAGTCTGATTGTAACAGTGATTACTATATATAGGAGAGAATTTAATTCTATCTTTGATCAAAAGACAAATTCTCAGTTTAAGTTAAAAAAAATTAGACAAATCCGGCTGAACCCAGTGGCTCATGCTTGTAATCCCAGCACTTTGGGAGGCCGAAGTAGGCGGATCACCTGAGGTCAGTTAGGGACCAGCCTGGCCAACAGGGCAAAACCCCATGTCTACTAAAAATACAAAAAATTGGGCGTGGTGGGGACTGTGCCTGTAATCCCAGCTCCTTGGGATGCTGAAGCAGGAGAATTGCTTGAACCCGGGAGGCGGAAGTTGCAGTGAGCCGAGATCATGCCCCTGCACTCCAGCCTGGGTGGCAGAGCGAGACTCCATCTTCAAAAACAAAAAAATTAGACAAATTCGTCAGTATTAGTCTACAAGAGACGTAGATAAAACAGAAGGATAAATACGGGTTGAAATTTGAAATTTGGGGGGAAGAAAAAGGGAAAAAATTACTAACCAATTAGAAGACAAAAATGTCAGAGTGGCAGTTTTTAATACCAGAAAGTAGACTGGAAGGCAAAGAAAGATAAGGTTTGAAGAGGGTGTTACTGTTAAAAGGAACCGTGGGTCATATGGACGTATGTGCAGTTGACAAAATAACCTCCAACTGAAGTGGAAAGTGCGAGAATCTGTCACCCAGTGCTTGATCTGAGGAGAGCCACAATGTCCCAGTGTCACGAAGAGTCTGTTTACTCTTTTTTTTTTTTTTTTTTTTTTTTGAGATAGTCACACTCTGTTCCCCAGGCTGGAGTGCAGTGGTGTGATCTCAGCTCACTGCAAACTCCGCCTAATGAGTTCAAGCAATTCTCGCTGCCTCAGCCTCCCTAGTAGCTGGGATTCCAGGCCTGAACCACCATGCCTGGCTAATTTTTGTATTTTTTTAGAAGAGACGGGGTTTTGCCATGTTGTCGAGACTGGTCTTGAACTCCTGACCTCAGGTAATTCTCCCACCTCGGCCTCCCAAAGTTCTGGGATTACAGGTGTGAGCCACTGTGCCAGGCCTCTGTTTGCTCTTAAACTGCTTACAGCCAGTGCCTCCCTCCTGCCCACATTTGGGCAAGCTGACAAAAAGGCCATGCCTGCCTCAGCACCGAGGTGAAGTTCAAACCAGGCAAGTCCAGGCCCACCCCACGCCACAGTGGAAACCAGGGCTAATTGCTCCTACTTTCTCTCAAGCCACAGGAAACATTTCTGTCCCCAGCTCAGGGACTGCGCTGCCCTCCCCGAAAGTCCTGCGATGTGACTGAAGTTTTCTTCTTATTCTCTGCCGTGTGTGTGCTCGCGTGTGTGTATGTGCATGCGTGTGTGAGTATGCACACACACAGTGTGTGCACGTGTGTTTGTGTGCGTGGTATCATCCACCTCAACGTCTGCCCTTTGATTGGGAAGGGGATTTGTCCTCCCTCTGCAGAGCAGTCACAACAGCAAGGCTGTTCCTGTTGTCTCTGGCATTCAGCTTGCAGTTGCTACAGGTCAGCCTGGCCAGCAGTCAGGAAGGAAAGCTGGAAGAGAAGCGGCGGGGAGCAGAGACAAACTGGAAGGCAGAATGACCCACTAGAGCCCGGCAGGACAGACCAAAACCCACTTCTGTCTCTCACTTCCTCCGGCCTCAACAGTGCTGGTCTCCTGCTTTGGCTCTGAGGCACATGCACCTTCCCCAGGACTCGGAGGAGCTGCACGCAGGCACCCAGCAGAGGCTGGTGTTGCTGCGGCGCCGCCCCAGTCTCTGAGTTAAGTCAGAAGGTCAACCATGTTCATGAGCTGTTACCATTTCTGGTGCCCTTCAGAGCATTAAAAAAAGCCTGCTAGTTCACATCTGCCTTCCGAATGTTTACTGTGGGCAACAACATGGATAGGGGTTCTAGGAAATAGTTCCAGCTTAGATGAGTTGACATAGTACGTACAAGGCCACCGCAGAATCAGGGCGAGAAATAGGAAATCAACAGTTGTCACTAGAGAGCTTAACATGTCCCTCCCAGATGCTGAAAGGAGGAGGAGACAGGAAATAAGATGCAGAAAATTTGTAAATGTGGACTAACAGAACTTTAAAGGCAAGGAAGAAAATCGTATTTTTTGGGGGTGCTCATGACATTTACAAAAACTAACCATGTACTGTGTCACGAAAGAATGCAATGATGTTGGAGATCAGAAACAAAGGGACAGCTAAAATCTTCCCATACACGTGGAAACAAAATGCATACAATAACTGACCGTTTGGTTAAAAAGGAAATTGTACAATAAAGGAAACATACAATATGTAGAACTGGCCAGGCGCGGTGGTTCACGCCTGTAATCCCAGCACTTTGGGAGGCCGAGGTGGGCAGATCACGAAGTCAGGAGATTGAGACCATCCTGGCTAACACAGTGAAACCCCTTCTCCACTAAAAATACAAAAAACTAGCCTGGCCTGTTGGCGGGCTCCTGTAGTCCCAGCTACTCGGGAGGCTGAGGCAGGAGAATGGCGTGAACCTGGGAGGCAGAACTTGCAGTGAGCCAAGATCGCGCCACTGCACTCCAGCCTGGGCGACAGAGACTCTGTCTCAAAAAAAAAAAAAAAACAAAAAACAAAAACAAAAACAAAAAACACCATAAAATGTGTAGAACTGATATAGTTAGGCTTGGGAGCTCACGTGTGTAGTCCTAGCACTTCAGGAGGCCAAGGTTTGACAATTGTGTGAGTCCAGGAGTTCGAAACCAGCCTGGGCAATACCACAAAATCGCATGTCTACAAAAAAAAAAAAAAACCCTTAAAAATTAGCCTGGTATAGTACTGCGTGCCTGCAGTCCCAGCCACTCAGAAGGCTGAGGCAGAAAAATCACTTGAGCCCTGAAGTTTGAGGCTATAGTGAGTTGTGATTGTGCCATTGCACTCCAGACTGGCTAACACAGCGAGAGCCTGTCTCAAAAATAAATAAAGGAGCTGTTGGACAATGGAAACGTGGTATGTCAGAATGTGTGGAACACAGTTAAATTTGTCCTTGAAGAGAAATTGATAGCATTAAATAGATATATTAGAAAAGAGGCTGGGCGCAGTGGCTCACACCTGTAATCCCAGTGCTTTGGGAGGTTAAGGCGGGGGGATCACCTGAAGTCAGGAGTTTGAGACCACTCTGGCCAATATGGTGAAACCCCATCTCTACTACAGAACATTAGCCAGGCATGGTGGTGGGTGCCTGTAGTCCCAGCTGCTCAGGAGGGTGAAGCTGGAGAATTGCTTGAACCTGGGAGGCAGAGGTTGCAGTGAGCTAAGGTCATGCCACTGCACCCCAGCCTGGGTGACAGAGCGAGACCCTATCTCAAAAGGAATAAATGGGGAAAAAGCCATTTCATATATGAAAATGTAGGAATCCTCATAAAGATGGTAACTGAATCTGGCAGTATTAAATAGCATATCCAATAAGATGTTTTATTCCAGAAATGCAAAAATATTTTAACACCCAAACCTTAGACACTGTAAGTTTTAGGACATTAGTGGACTAAGAAGATGAAAAATCACATTCATCTATTCATCAGATACTTACTGAATGCCTCTTATGTGCTAGTAGTCTCTGTTCTGATGACAGGGGAAATGTATCAGGGAGCATTCTGTAGCACTTAGAACCAGTGCATGAGGCTGGGTGCAGTGGCTCACGCCTGTAATCCCAGTACTATGGAAAGCTGAGGCGGGTGATCCTGAGGTCAGGAACTCAATCCTCAGGTGATCCTGAGGTCAGGAGTTCGAGACCAGCCTGGCCAACATGGCAAAACCCTGTCTCTACTAAAAATACAAAAAATCAGCCTTGCGTAGTAGCGGGTGCCTGTCATCCAAGCTACCTGGGAGACTGAGGCAGGAGAATCGCATGAGCCTGGGAGGCGGTGGTTGCAGTGAGCTGTGACCACACCACTGCACTCCAGCCTGGGTGACAGAATGAGACTCCGCCTGAGAAACAACAACAAAAAACAGTGTATGAAGTGTCCATGTCATGGACTCACGCAGACTGTGTTCTGAGGCACAAAACCTAGCACACATGACCACGTTTTTACAAAGACTCAAAATTCAGAGGGAGAGGGGAATGGGAGTGGTAGGGATGGGAAGATGGAGGAAAAAATGAATTCATGGAAATAGAATTGTGTCAGAGGATTATATGCATTTACAAGGCATTTACTACATATTGCCAAATCTGCCTCAAGACAGGTATTATTTTGGCTTTATAATTTTTTTGTAACTGTTAAAATGTTTATTACAGTGTAATCAGAATTGTTTATATAGAGAGTCTGAAAGTTCTC
The DNA here is from genome assembly GCF_043159975.1 of Macaca nemestrina. Taxonomy (NCBI): domain Eukaryota; kingdom Metazoa; phylum Chordata; class Mammalia; order Primates; family Cercopithecidae; genus Macaca; species Macaca nemestrina. Next base: position 128,936,577 of record NC_092133.1, read on the forward strand.
TTTGCCCCGTTTCTGTGTTTCAGATAGCAAAGGCATATAAAGCCATGAAAAACTGGTATATACATGGTCTCTTATTTTATTTTTATAGATATCTATTGAAATCGAGACTCCTACCCAGATATCTTTAGTGGATGAAGCATCAGGAGAGGTAACTAAATATTAAATATTGATTAAAAAAATAGTGCTAAAATGATTATCTTTCTCTTTGATTTTGTAGTCAGATGCTCTCCCCCTCAGCTATGCCCTCAATTTTTCTCTTTGATTTTGAATGCTTATGTAACCATAAATAAAAATCTAATAATTGAGTGGGGTTTTAGGGGCAAAAAAATCCATTTGAGATTGTGTCACTCCATTTGGGCTGGACTCACAAAACTACCATAGACCGAGTGGCTTATACAATAGACACTTGTCGCTGAAGGTTCTAGAGATTGGAAATCCAAGATCCAGTCTCCAGCAGATTTCGTGTCTGGTGTGAGGGCTCATTTCCTGGTTCTTTTTTTTTTTTTTTTTTTTTTTTTTGAGACAGAGTCTCACTGTCACACAGGCCGGAATGCAGTGGCATGATCTTGGCTCACTGCAACCTCCACCTCCTGGGTTCAAGCGATTCTCCTGCCTCAGCCTCTCTAGTAGCTGGGATTACAGGCGCCTGCCACCACGACCAGAGCCCAGCTAATTATTATATTTTTAGTAGAGAGGGGGTTTCACCATGTTGGCCAGACTCGTCTTGAACTCCTGACCTCAAGTGATCCACCCGCATTGGCCTCCCAAAGTGCTGGGATGACAGGCGTGAGTCACTGTGCCTGGTCACTTCCTGGTTCTTAGATGCTGTCTTTTCCCTGTGTCCTTCCAAGGTAAAGGGGCAAACGAGCTTCCTGGGCGTCTTTTATAAAGGCACTGATGTCATTCACAAGGCTTATATGCGCAACAACTAATCACCTCCCAGAGGCCTGCTAATAAAACCACTTTGGGGGTTAGGATTTCAACATAGGACTTTTGGGGAGGGACATGAACATTCAGTCCTTAACAGTGATGTATTTATTTCCCATGTTGTAAAGGATTGGGCATGGCTTATTTTTTGTCACATTTATTCCTTATTACATGCTAATGATGGGAACCCTGGTGTTGATATTACTACATGATGTTATTGTCACATTTACTGAGTTTTATAATGTTCAGAATTTAAAATGGTGATTAATATTTTTGCAGCAAATTCATGTATATTGTACTTTTTTTCTGACTCCTTATTCAGAAAAGGGGCACTGCCAAGTGGGAAAACTTTATTTTTCATCATTAAATTTTGAAGTAGTACTTTTGTGAATGTGTGGTTTGAATAAGTAGGACTATAGACATACCCCCCCACCCCTTTTTTTTTTTTAAAACCTTACAGCTGGTAGGTATTTTCCTATTTTGGTTAATACTGGTTTTGTAGCTTGATTATAGCACACTGCTTTGCCATGTTTAACTTAGAGGGTGTCTTGTGTTGTTTGAGTGTGATCTGAACAGAAACTGACTTTTTCAGGTATTTCTTCTTTGGAGAAGATCAGACAGTTGAAGTTGAGGTAGTCCTCCCATCAAATTATCCTGAGGGAGGACCACAGAGCCACTTTAGGGAGGATTAAACAGGAAAAAACAAGAAATAAAGGCTATGTGAACCTTTGTAAATGCCATCCTGGACTCTGCAAACTGCTTTTCCGAGGAATACTGTGATTGGTTTGTGGCCTTGTCACAATCAGGGATATTGGTGAAAGGCATTCCCTAAAGCTGGGGGCCGACAGCAGGCAGACTTTTGAGCAGTCTTGCCCCCACTTTGATTTTTTATGTTTCTTTGTGTGTGCCATGACTTTTGTGCATTGTTTATCCAGCTCCAACCAGGGGGAGACCCATTTGAAAGGGTCTTCGAGGATGAATGGAGACTTCTGTGAGGAGTCACTGTCACCAAGCAGTGACCTGGTGTGTGCAGAACTCTCCCCACTTACTGATGGCTGGAGAGGCAGTAGTGCCCACAGGTCTTGCCCTTGCCAAACAGTGTGACGTGCAGTGGGAATCAGGACCAGGCCTCATCCAGGCTTTTAAAGATTTTTTTTTTTTTTTTTTTTTTTTTTTTGAGACTGAGCCTCACTCTGTCGTCCAGGCTGGAGTGCAGTAGGGCCATCTTGGCTCACTGTAACCTCCACCTCCTGGGTTCAAGTGATTTCTCTTGCCTCAGCCTCCTGAGTAGCTGGGATTACAGGTGCCCACCACCACGCCCAGCTAATTTTTGTATTTTTAGTAGACACAGGGTTTCACCGTGTTGGCCAGACTGGTCTTGAACTCCTGACCTCAAGGGATTTGCTCACCTCAGCCTCCCAAAGTATTGGAATTACAGGCGTGAGCCACCGCACCTGGCTCAGGCTTTAAAAGTTGTTCATAAGTGGCCGGGTGTGGTGGCTCTCACCTGTAATCCCAGCACTTTGGGAGGCCAAGGCGGACATATCACTTGAGGTCAAGAGTTTAAGACTAGCCTGACGAATATGGTGAAACACCATCTCTACTAAAAATACAAAAAATTAGCCAGGCGTGATGGCAGGCGCCTATAATCCCAGCCACTGGGGAGCCTGAGGCAGGAGAATTGCTTGAACCCAGGAGGCGGAGGTTGCAGTGAGCCAGGATCATGCTATTGGACTCCAGCCTGGGCGACAGAGTGAGACTCCATCTCAAAAAAAAAAAAAAAAAAAAAAAAAATTAAATAGCTTTATTCAGATAGAAGTCAAAGTCACAGAATTGTGTATCCATCACCACAGTCAATTTCAGAATATTTTCAGCACCCCAAGGGAGAAAGCCTGTACCGATTGCAATCCCTCCCTATTCTTCCCCAACCCCCTGGCAACCACTACTGTATTCAACTCTCTGTCTCCATGGGTTCACCTAATCTGAATATTTCATATGAGTGGAATCATACAACATGTGTTCATTTCATATCTGACTTCTTTCACCAACGATGTTTTCAAGGGTCATCCATGTTGTAGCATGTGTCAGTTCTTTTTATGGCCAAATAATATTTCATTGTATGACTAGACCACATTTTCCTGATTCATTCATCAGTTGATAGACATTTGAACTGGTTCAACTTTTGACTAGTATGAAGAATGCTGCTCTGAACAGCCAGGCACACATTTTTGTGTGGCCATCGGTTTTCACTTATGTTGCTTCTATAACTAGTGGTGAAATTGCTCAGTCCCATGGCAACTCTGTTGAGTGGACAAGGATTCCACTTGTTTCTAGGATTTGGAAAGTGAGGAAATTGGGAGAAAAGACACGTTGTTAAATGTGTTCTACGAAGGAGGGCTTTGTTGAGCTAAGTCCTAATGATAACTGCTTTCCATTACTTTTTTTTCTTTATTTTCTTTTTAGAAGGAAGAGATTGTCGTGACTCTCTTACCAGCTGGTCACTGCCCGGGATCAGTTATGTAAGGGGGCTCATTTATTTTGTCATTTTATTATATGTAGATACATATTGTATTTGTAGAAATACATTTTTAGGGTCTAAAATTAATAGGGGGCTGGGCGCATTGGCACATGTCTGTAATCCCAGTGCGTTGGGAGGCTGAGGCGGGAGGATTGCTTGAGTTTGGGATTGGAGGCTGCAGTGAGCCTGATCGCTTCAGTGTACTGCAGCCGGCGTGGCAGAGTGAGAGCCCGTCTTTTTTTTTTTTTTTAAAACAAAGAAACAAACAAAAAAGAAAGAAAGAAATAACACATATAGGGAGATTTGATTATTTTTCTAGCCATTTAAAACACATTTGTTCCCAGATTGAACTAGGGGGACAGAGGTGAGATCAGATTTGAAACATTTCTTATAAAATGGAAGTCTTCATGGCCAGGTGTGGTGGCTCACACCTGTAATCCCAGCACTTTGGGAGGCTGTGGCAGGTCAAACCCTGTCTCTACAAAAACTATAAACATTAGCCAGGTGTGGTGGCACACCCCTGTAGTCCCAGCTACTGGGGAGGCTGAGGCAGAGAATTGCTTGAGCCCAGGAGGCGGAGGTTGCAGTGAGCCAAGATTGCGCCACTGCATTCCAGCCTGGGGTCAGAGCAAGACTCTTGTCTCAAAATAAAAATAAAAATAAAAATAAATAAATGGAAGTCTTCAGCAGCTGTTTCCCCAGTGACCTTGTATTTTATCATCACATGTATTTCTCCATGAGCAAGAATGATCTCAACTTATAATTGAAAGTGCTAACATATCACAGGGAACATCTATTACAAACTGGGTAGCATCTCCACTCTGTTATTTTCTACCCGAGGGAAGAGGTAACAGCTAAGTGCCTGGTGTGGTTCTAATTACCATGAGATTCCATTACCATTGTATTATAAAGGATATGTTTGCAGGAAGCATTTACTATGCATCTCACATGTATTTGCTTTATTGGGATTTTACATGAGACTCAGAAGTCACTGGGATATATTTCTTTTTCAGGTTTTTATTTCAGGGCAATAATGGAACTGTCTTGTACACGGGAGACTTCAGATTGGCACAAGGAGAAGTTGCTAGAATGGAGCTTCTGCACTCGGGGGGCAGGTACTGGGCCTTGTATAGGCCTTTTTTTTTTTTTTTTTTTGGTGAGACAGAGTCTTGCTCTGTCGCCCAGGCTGGAGGGTAGTAGTGCAATCCTGGCTTACTGCAGCCTCTGCCTCCAGAGTTCAAGTGATTTTCCTGTCTCAGCCTCCCAAGTAGCTGAGATAACAGGAGTGCGCCACCATGCCCAGCTAATTTTGTATTTTTAATAGAGATGGAGTTTTGCCATGTTGGCCAGGCTGGTCTTGAACTCCTGACCTCAGGTGATCTGCCCACCTTGGCCTCCCAAAGTGCTGGGATTACAGGCATGAGCCACTGTGCCTGGCCCCTTGTACAGTTCTTGTGTGTGTGACTGAATAAAGTTTTGTTCTGGCTGGGTGTGGTGGCTCACGCCTGTAATCCCAGCACTTTGGGAGGCTGAGGTGGGTGGATCACTTGAGACCAGAAGTTCAAGACCAGTCTGGTCAACATGGTGAAACCCCATCTCTACTAAAAAATATAAATATTAGCCAGGTGTGGTGGCGCACACCCGTGATCCCAGATACTTGGGAGGCTGAGGTGGGAGAATTGCTTGAACCCAGCAGGTGGAGGAGGTGGCAGTGAGCAGACCTGGTGCCACTGCACTTCAGCCTGGGCAACAGAGCGAGACTCCATCTCAAAACACAAAAAAAGTTACACATAATTTATATCACATTGGATGGCTAACATCAATATTTTTTCTTCTTTTCAGAGTCAAAGACATCCAAAGTGTATATTTAGATACTACTTTCTGCGATCCGAGATTTTACCAAATTCCAAGTCGGGTAAGTCTGCCTGGAGGAACAGGGTTCTCATCTGGGTGTACTAGTGTTTTTAGTAGGCAGTTTGTGGGGTGACAGGTCAGATCCTAACTGTCCCCGTAGGCATGAGTACCTGGGAATGTCGGGAAGGAAAAGGCTCTGTGAGGCTCTCCCCCTGTTAAATGTCTCTTTAAAATTCTGTCTAGGAGGAGTGTTTAAGTGGAATCTTAGAGCTGGTTCGAAGCTGGATCACTCGGAGCCCGTACCATGTTGTGTGGCTGAACTGCAAAGCGGCTTATGGCTATGAATATTTGTTCACCAACCTTAGTGAAGAATTAGGAGTCCAGGTACGGCGACTGTTCATTCTTTTTTTTTTTTTTTGAGAGGGAATCTTGCTATGTCACCCAGGCTAGAGTGCAGTGACGTGATCTCAGCTCACTGCAACCTGCACCTCCTGGGTTCAAGCGATTCTACTGGCTCAGCCTCCTGAGTAGCTGGGACTATAGGCATGAGCCACCAAGCCTGGCTAATTTTTGTATTTTTAATAGAGATGGGGTTTTGCCATGTTGGCCAGGCTGGTCTTGAACTCCTGACCTCAAGTGATCCACCTGCTTCGGCCTCCCAAAGTGCTGGGATTATAGGCATGAGCCACTGCTCCCAGCCTGTTCATTCTTTTCTGTTGCTCCCTTCCATCCTCCCAGCTCACCTTTCCTCCTCCTCCTCGCCCCCAAATAACTGCAAACAGTGACAGATGGAAGCCGAGATCACGCCACTGCATTCCAGCCTGGGCGACAGAGCAAGACTCCGTCTCAAAAAAAAGAAATAAATTTGAACGAGGAGATACGGGAGTGGATTGTTTGCAGTACATGCTCATCTGTTGCATGTCATGTATATGCCTTTAAGGATAGATGATCCTTGATTTTTTTTTTTTTTTTTTTTTTTGAGACTGTCTTGCTCTGTTGCCCAGGCTGGAGTGCAGTGGCATGGTCTCAGTTCACTGCTACCTCCACCTCCTTCAAGTGATTCTCTTGCCTCAGCCTCCCGAGTAGCTTGGATTACAGGCCTGTGCCACCACACCTGGCTAATTTTTGTATTTTTAATAGAGATGGGGCTTCACCATGTTGGTCAGGCTGGTCTTGAACAACTGACCTCAAGTGATCCACCGACCTCCACCTCCCAAAGTGCTGGGAATACAGGCATGAGCCATGGCGCCTGGCCAAGGGTAGATGATTCTTGATTGTTTTTGTCTGTGTGGATTACTGCTTTATTCCCAGTATTTAGAATAAAGCTCGACACACAGTAGGTGTACAAGGAGTATTAATTGAATTTCTCTTGAAGGACTGAAGAACAGTATTAACATCATTAAATGACATCCCTGAGCAGAGTCTCCATAATTTTTCATTGCCATCAGTGATGGCAGTGATCCTGGCCAGTTGGCCTTGTGCCTGTTGACATTCTGGCAGAATACCAGAGCGTACTGAAATAGCCAAAAATGGCTTTTCAAGAAAGAAGAGAGGGTTAATTCACTAACTGGGTGTTTTGCCCTGAATGATTAACCTTGAACAATTTATAGGAAATACATTTCAAATAATTTGCATGTACATATTATTTGCCTTAGGTTCATGTGAATAAGCTAGACATGTTTAGGAACATGCCTGACATCCTTCATCACCTCACAACGGACCGCAACACTCAGATCCATGCATGCCGGCATCCCAAGGTACGTGTGTAAGTGGTTCCTCTCGTATTGTTTGCGTAATCTGTGAGAAAGAAGAAAGGTCAGGACCTCCATTTATAGGCTCTTCGCTTTACAAATGTAAAACCTGAGGCTGCAATCCTAAGTTGTTAGCTCAAGGTCATGTAACTGTACATTACCATATTCCATGACCATACTTGTCATCATTAGTAAATAGCCACAGATCTTTATAGTTTTCTTTTTTTTTTTTTTTTTTTTTGAGACGGAGTCTCCCTCTGTTGCCCAGGCTGGAGTGCAGTGGTGTGATCTCGGTTCACTGCACGCTCTGCCTTCCGAGTTCACACCATCCTCCTGCCTCAGCTTCCTGGGTAGCTGGGACTACAGGCGCCCGCCACCATGCCCAGCTAATTTTTTGTTATTTTTAGTAGAGACAGGGTTTCACCGTGTTAGTCAGGATGGTCTCGATCTCCTGACCTCGTGATCCGCCCGCCTCGGCCTCCCAAAGTGCTGGGATCTTTATAGTTTTCTAATGGAATCTATTCATACACATTTGATAATTCAAATTTATTTGTAATGAAATCAGTAATATGTTATAGCTTATAACTTAAACATTTGTGCTATTTATGTATGTATTTATATATTTTGAGACATTCTCACTCTGTTGCCCAGACTGGAGTGCAGTGGCTCACTCTTGGCTCACTGCAGCCTCCGCCTCCTAGGTTTAAGTGATTCTCCTGCCTCAGCCTCCTATATAGCTGGGATTACAGGCATGCACCAGTAAGCTTGGCTAATTTTTGTATTTTTAGTAGAGATGGGGTTTTGCCATGTTGGCTGGGCTGGTCTTGAACTCCTGATCTCAAGTGATCTGCTCTCCTTGGCCTTCTAGAGTGTGGGGATTACAGGCGTGAGCCACTGTGCCCATCCTGTGCTGCTTATTTTTGAGACTCATGACATGAGCATGTTTATAAATTTTTTCTTCTACTTGTTTCAGATAAATATCTAGACATAACTTTTTTCACACTTGAAAATAGTTTCATGTCTTGATGGTCCTATTTCAAATGGATGTTTCCAGTGTCTTTGCAAGTCACATGTCATTTGTTGTCTTTTTTTGTTTTTTCTTTTTTTTTTTTGAGATAAGAGTCTCACTCTGTCACCCAGGGTGGAGTGCAGTGGCGCCATCTCGGCTCACTGCAACCTCCGCCTCCCAGATTCAAGCAATTCTCTTGCCTCAGCCTCCCGAGTCCCGAGTAGCTGAGATTAGAGGCTCCCGCCACCACACTCAGCTAATTTTTGTACTTTTAGTAGAGACGGAGTTTCACCATGTTGGCCAGGCTGTTCTCAAACTCCTAACCTCGTGACTACCCACCTTAGCCTCCCAAAGTGCGGGATTACAGGCATGAGCCACCACGCCTGGCCTCATTTGTTTTCTAATGCCAACACAACACATCCTTCTCTTGTCAAACGCTGAGTACAAGACTTTCATTTTAAATTTGCTTTAAAAAATGTTGTTTCAATTACAATTATTAAGGCTAATTAGTGATCTTTGAATGTAGTGGTTTGAGTGATCATTATTTTTCTCTAAATTTTAAAATACCTTAGCATTAAATCCTGTGTAATTTAAGTAAACATTGCATTTATTCATTTGGATCACTATGGTGGTAGTACTAATGGCTCCATCAGCCAAAAGCCTAAAGTTGCTTAGCCCTTATGATAAAGCATAATTTCAAACGAGAGAATTCTGATCCACAGCCTGGAATGTTTTCCTTTAGGCCACTGTGAAAGCTGCAGTGTAAATTATTTTTGCTGATTGATAAGCTGCATATTCTGTGTTGCATTCAGTGATTTATTTCTTCATTTTGTGTGCGTATGCTCATATAAATACACATAAATGTTCACATATACACACACGTCCCGTGGATTCTTAGATGGATAAAAATGCATACATAAAACAAACCGGCTGGGTGCAGTGGCTCAGCTCATGCCTGTAATCCTAGCACTTTTTGAGAGGCTGAGACGAGTGGATCACTTGAGGTCAGGAGTTCGAAACCAGCCTGGCCAGCGTGGCAAAACCCCATCTCTACTAAAAATACAAAAATTAGCTGGGCATGGTGGCACGTGCCTGTAGCCCTAGCTACTAGGGAGGCTGAGGCATGAGAATCACTTGAACCTGGGAGTTGGAGGTTGCAGTGAGCCAAGATGGCACCACTGCCCTCCAGCCTGGGTGACCGAGCAAGACTCTGCCTCAAAAAAACTAACAACCAACCAAAAAAAAAAAAAAAAAACCCATAAACTTAGGCAGAGCATAGTGGCTCACACCTGTAATCCCAGCACTTTGGGAGGCCAACGCAGGCAGATCACTTGAGTCTAGGAGTTCGAGACCAGCCTGAGCAATGTGGTGAAACCCCGTCTCTACAAAAAATACAAAAAAAAAAAAAAAAAAAAAAGAAAAAGAAAAGCTGGGTTGGTGGTGCACGCCTGTATCCAGATACTTAGGAAGCTGAGGTGGGAGAATTGCTTGAGTCTGGGAGGTGGAGGTTGCAGTGAGCCAAGATTGTACCACTGCACCCCAGCCTAGGTGACAGAGTGAAACCCCATCTCAAGTAAATAAATAAAACATAAACTTTTTTGTCCCTTTTACTGTTGGACTCATAGTATTGGGCCCATTGCCCCATAAATCTTTTAATTGGCAAATTTCGTTTTGCTGTGAATTTTCTCATATCCCAGAAAGTAGCTTAATTAGTAATTCCTTTGCTGTCAGGGCTACTTTCTTTAAGATGCTATTTCTATCTGCTTAAAAGATTGTTTTAGGTCACACACCCTTTAAGAATACTAACAGGTAAGTCCAGAGCTCGTAGAGTCCAGTCTTAACTCTCATGTGCAGCTTCCTAAGAAACAGTACCAAAGGCACCCCAAAGAAATTTGAGTGAGATGGAATGTTAATGGTTTGGAAGGTTCTGGATTTAAAAATAATGCCTTTGGAAAAGTTGTCCCATTATTTTTCAACCTTTTGAAAACACATGAATTTGTTAGTTTTTTCCCTCCAAATTTATTTTGAAAACTTTTTAATTTGAATTAATGAATTTATTTTAGACAGAGTTGCTCTGTCACCCAGGCTGAAGTGCAGTTGTGCAATCCTGGCTCACTGTAGCCTCGATCCCCCAGGCTCAAGTGGTCTTCCTGCCTCAGCCTCCTGAATAGCTGGGACTGCGGGCGTGTACCACCCACCTGGCTAATTTTTAAATTTTTTTGTAGAGACAGAATCCCACTATATTGCCCAGGCTGGAATCTTTTTATTATTACAATTTTTTTTTTTTTTTTTTTGAGATGGAGTTTCACTCTGTTGCCAGGCGCAACAGAGTGCAACGGAGTGCAGTGACGCAATGTGGGCTCACTGCAACCTCCACCTCCCGGGTTCAAGTGATTCTCCCGCCTCAGCCTCCCAAGTAGCTGGGATTACAGGCATGTGCCACCATGCCTGGTTAATTTTGTATTTTTAGTAGAGACGGGGTTTCACCATGTTGGTCAGGCTGTTCTCAAACTCCTGACCTCAAGTGATCTACCTGCCTCAGCCTCCCAAAGTGCTGGGATTATAGGCATGAGCCACTGCACCCAGCCCTGAAAACTTTTTAAACAGTAAAGTTGTAAGCCTGGTACAAGGGTCTGGGCCCAGTGTCTCTCGCCTGTAATTCCAGCAGTTTAGGAGGCCAAGGCGGTCAGATCTCTTGAGGTCAGGAGTTCGAGACCAGCCCAGCCAACATGGTGAAACCCTGTAACTAAAAATAGATAATTTAGCTGGGTATGGTGGTGTGTGCCTATAATTTCAGCTACTTGGGAGGATGAGCCATGAGAATTGCTTAAACCCAGGAGGCAGAGGTTTTAGTGAGCTGAGATGGCACCATCACCCTCCAGCCTGAGGGACAAAGCGAGACTCTGTCTTAAAAAAAAACAAAAAGACTGATACAAGGAACACCATACACCTTTAGTTTGGATTTACTGGGTTGTCAACACTTTGCACCTCTCTTCCTCTGTCTCTATATGTATAACCAGCTCCCCACTCCAAACCACTTGAGAGTAAAGTTACAGACTCCATGGTACGTCACCTCGAATCCTTCAGCCTGTGGCTCTTGAGAAGAAGAACATTCTCCTGTATAACCACAATACAATTCCCTTCCTCAGGACATTTCGTGTTGATACGGTACTATTAGCTGTTACACAGTCCATGTTTAGATGTCCCGGTTCTTCCCATAGTGTCCTTTATAGCTTGTGGAAATAGGAGAACACGGGCATCCAGGATTTATCTGAGGGTCATGCATTGTGTTCAGTCAGGCCTAAAGGGTGTCCTTTGATATAGATGGTTTGTCCAGCCTTTTGCTTCTTTGTCTTCACATTGGTGGTTTTGAAGAGTCCAGCCCAGTTGTTTTGCAGAATATTCCCCCATTTGGAATTATCTGATTGTTTCTTCATGTCTACTTTTTTTTTTTTTTTTAATGTCTGGAAACTTTTCTACTTTTGTTTTTGAGACTGCCTACAACAGATTTGTAGAAAATGTAGAACTGTTTTTCAATGCTTTTTATCTTTTTTAGGCAGAGGAATATTTTGAGTGGAGCAAATTACCCTGTGGAATTACTTCCAGAAATAGAATTCCACTCCACATAATCAGTATTAAGCCATCCACCATGTGGTTTGGAGAAAGAAGCAGAAAAACAAATGTAATTGTGAGGTAAGAAAGCAATGTCATAGGTCTTCTGAGAGACACTTTGAGTAAATTGTCTGATTTAATTTAAGTGCAGTCTAGCCTAAGCCCAAGAATATAATTACATATTATAATTAATTTCTTAAATTTAAACTTTATTTAAACGGAGGGGATGCTGCTTCCAAAGCAGTTACACACCCATCAGCTAGTGTATCCTGAGGTTCCCTCTGGGTAGGTTGGTGAGATGGTTGGAGACTGAAGGCATCTGAGTGCTTGGCTGAGAGTAAGAAACTGATGTCATACAGAACAGAACCCTTGGTGGAGTAGTGACCATAATGATCACAACATTTTAGCAACATTTCCTTAACTTTGGTTGTTTAGAATATCTGCAACAGGTCCTTCTCCCTCCTTCCCCTCCTCCCTCCTCCCCCTCCTCCCCTCCCTCCCTTTCTCCCCTTCCTCCCTTTCTCCCCTCCCTCCCTTTCTCTCTTCCCTCCCCTCCCTCCCTCCTTCCCTCCCATCTGAGTGCTTGGCTAAGAGGAAGAAACTGATGTCATAGAGAACAGAACCCTTGGTGGAGTAGAGGAGTAACTGTAATGATCTTAATATTTTAGCAACATTTCTTTAACTTTGGCTGTTCAGAATATCTGCAACAGGTTCCTTCCTCCCTCCCTCCCTCCCTCCCTTCTCTCTCTCTTTTTTTTTGGAGACAGAATCTCACTCTGTCATCCAGGCTGGAGTGAAGTGGTGTGATCTCAGCTCACTGCAGCCGCTGCCTCCCTGTTCAAGTGATTCTCCTGCCTCAACCTCACTAGTAGCCGGGATTACAGTCATGTGCTACCAGCATGCCCAGCTAACTTTTTGTATTTTCGGTAGAGACAAGAGTTTCACCATGTTGGCTAGGCTGGTCTCGAACTCCTGAGCTCAGGCAATCTGCGTGCCTCGGCCTCCCAAAGTGCTGGGATTATAGGCGTGAGCCACCACACGCGGTCTACAACAGGTTTCCACTTCTGGAAAAAGTTCCCTGCTATCCCAAGAAGAAATTCCTGATTTAGGGTGATTTCAGGACACGTGCTGCTGAAGCAAGCCCGTTAGGGTAGTTTCATGCTAGAACAGCCTAAATGAGAAGGGCCAGCTTCGCTTAGTTCTAGTTTTGCTCAGTGATCTTTTTATTTTGTGTTTTCATTTCCCTTTAGGATTGGAGAGAGTTCATACAGAGCTTGTTTTTCTTTTCACTCCTCCTACAGTGAGGTAAGAGGATCCCATGTACTCATAACCCTTATTGCTCAGTGTTCTGCAGCCTTGGTAGTTGACAGTAGTCCCCTGACTCTCAGAAGCATCTCTGTTTCTACCTAAGTTTCATTTCCTTATAGTTTTTTTTTTCCTAAATGCATTTGATCCTCATTATTCACGGATCTTTTTTTTCTTTTTTCTTTTTTGGTTGAGACAGTGTTTTACTCTGTTGCCCAGGTTGGGGTGCAGTGGTGTGTTCTTGGCTCACTGCAACCTCTGCCTCCTGGGTTCAGGTGATTCTCCTGCCTCAGCCTCCTGAGTAGCTGGGACTACAGGTGCCCACCACTATGCCCAGCTAAAATTTTCGTATTTTTAGCAGAGACAGGGTTTTATCATGTTGACCAGGCTGGTTTTGAACTCCTGATGTCAGGTAACCTGCCTGCCTTGGCCTCGCAAAGTGCTGGGTTACATGTGTAAGCCACTGTGCCTGGCCTCATGGGTTCTATTTTTATGTGTTGGCCTACTCACTGAAACTGACCTGTAACTGCAGTATCAATATTTACAGTGCTTTTGTGATCATTCGTGGACTTGTGGAGAGTGGTGAAAAATTTGAGTCACCTGATGTGCACATTCTCAGCTCAGGTAGAACAAGGAAACGCTCTGCCTTCTTTCAGCTCTTACTCTGTCAACAAGTGTATCAGTCTGTTCTCCTGCTGCTCTAAGGACATGCCTGAGACTGGGTAATTTATAAAGGAAAGAGGTTTAATTGACTCACAGTTCTGCAGGGCCGGGGAGGCCTCAGGAAATTTACAATCATAGTAAACACATCCTTCTTCACTTGGTGGCAGCAAGAAGTGCAGAGTGAAGGTGGGGGAAAGCCCCTTATAAAACCATCCGATCTCATGAGAACTATGATTAGAACAGTATGGAGGTAGCTGCCCCCATGATTCAATTGCCTCCCACTGGTCCGTCCCACAACACATGGGGATGGAAACTACAGTTCGAGATGAGATTTGGATAGGTACACGGCCAAACCATATCAAAAGTGTCCTTTTTGCCATCTATTCAGTGCCATGTTTTTCATGTTTTGGTGCTTTTTGTTGGTGATCTTATTTAAAGTGGTGACCAATCATAGTACTGAAGTCCTATCCAGTGTTCCTAAGCACGGGAAGACTGTAACATGGCTTCTAGAGAAAATATGTATGTTAGATAGGAATGAGTTATAGGGCTATTGGCCATGAGTTCAGTGTTAATGAATCAAAGTATCTATTAAATGAGGTGTCTTTCAACAGAAACACACATAAAACAAGCTTATATATTAACTGGCTGATGAAAACGATGTCACCAAAGGATGGCAGGAACCCTTAGCAGCAGTGGTTCAGTATTTGCTAATTCAGCATTTATGGTGACTTTATAGAATATAACTACTGCAAAGAAAGAGAATTGGCTGTATTGATGCCTTATTTTAAGGCAGGCATTTGATAAAAGGGAGTCAACTTGTATAAGTGAGAGGGGGTGCTCCTTTATTGGGTGTCTCTTATCTCCTTGGGGCCACTTCATCTCTGAGAATTAGTAGTGAACCATTTCTGGTAAAGGCTTGACTTTAATTTTTTTTTTTTTTAAATCCTTTATTCCCTTCAAAAGTCTCTGATTTCTACCAGCCTCAACTTCGTGCAAATCAAATAGGTGTTGGGCGGGCAGGTAATGCTTTCTATTTGCATGCCTACTGTGAAGGTACAAAAGATACTGTTTGTGAAAAATATCTAAAGAACAGATCTTCCTGCCTTTCCCCTGTCTTAAAGTAGCCCTTTTATTTTTATGTGGAGTTATTGGCAGTTCTTGGGTTCCTGCCTCTTTCAATTTGGTGGTATACTAATAATTACATTGGGTTCTAGTCTGTCCATTTGTAGAAGGGCATAAAAGTCTTTGTGTTGTCATTATCAACTTAGTAATGGATGATTTTATTTTTTTCACCAGGTACCAAGCTAAGCACTTTACATGCATAATCTCATTTATACTTTTAAATGAAGAATCTAAAATTAGAACCATTAGGTAACTTGACCGAGATCACAAGCTCATCAAGGTCTAATAAGAGACAAAGCTGAAGTTCCTCTAGGTTGTAGAGATGTTTTGAGGAATAGTGACAGAGTTCCTCTGTTTAGCATTCTGAACTTTGCAAAAAATCAAGGTATTCATGAAGTTTTTGCATGTAATTGTTTGTTTAGAATTAATCATTGGGACAGGCAGTCTATGTGCACAGTCTTTCAACCCTCACTGGCCACATAAGAATGGAACACTTCCTTATTGAGAAAGGGGGAGAGGGAGAGAGGAGCGCTCCCGACAGCGTGAGCACACAGCCTGTGGCAGCTCAGTGCCTTGTGTGGAAACATCTTTCTCTGCTTTGTACTTGATGTGTGTCCCTTTGTTCTACTTAAGCCTGTGTGTCAATGGCCCTTAGGCACACCCCAGCTGTCCTTATTTCAGACAGCATGATGGGGGTTCCTTCCTGTGTGGCAGGAGAGGGTTGCATGTAGGCAGGTAGCCCTGTGTTGGCTGCAGGGAGAGACATGCTGGTCACTGGGGACCAGTGCACATTGTTGGACTTGATCTTGCTTGGTCTGTTCTCAGTAAGTGAAGCATTGCTCCATCCAGTGCTTGACTGCATTGTGTTTTCCTTGGTGACTCTGACACCAAGATACAATAGGCAGTGTTTGGTTCCTTCCCTGGAATCAGTGACCAATGCATGGTGTTCTGCCCAATGAGAATGAACCATTTGAACAAATCAAGTAACCTCAAAGGTGTAATACTCTTGATATCGTTAATGATTATTTGTAGAAGTAAATAAGTGCAATTCTTTTGTTGTTCGTTTTTAGAGATGGGGTCTCTCTGTGTTGCCCAGGCTGGCCTCAAATCCCCGGGCTTAAGCAATCCTCCTGCCTCAGCCTTGAGTAGCTGGTACCACAGACATGTACCGCTGTGCCCAGCTAAGAAATGCAATTCTAAGACCTTGTTTTTTTTGTGTGTGTATATTATACTTAATGCCCAGATAAATTCTCATTTGAAAGGGGATTTGTTAAACATAAGCAACTGACCTTCTTGGACAAGGAAAGCAATATATTTAAAAAAAAAAAAAATCTTTGAGTCCCATTAGTGATTCTCAGCTCTTACTGTGGATCAAAATGACCTGGGGAACATTTAAATGTACTGATTTCTAGGCCCACTAGTACTCAGTGTTCAGGAGATGTTTGGGAGTGAGGCCTGGGTATTGGATATTTTTTTCCCCAAGAGGTCCCTGGTGATCCCCACGTGCAGCCAGCATTGAGAACCACAACCATAAGAGAGTTCTGCTTCTCCTTCCCCAGCTTCCCTTTATCTCCCCTAACAACCTGTTTTATTGTAGAGATCGTTGATCCATGTGATTTTCCTTTTTCTAGATTAAAGATTTCTTGAGCTACATCTGTCCTGTGAACGCATATCCAAATGTCATTCCAGTTGGCACAACCATGGATAAAGTTGTCGAAATGTGAGTAGTCATTGGTTGTGGGACTTGGTGTCTGTCTCCCTTTGTGGCTCTTGGCTAGGACACAAAGGAGAGTTTGTCTGAATGTTTACAAATCTAGAATCTGTTTCTGTTGCGACATTTCTGGACTGATACTCATTTCCATTTCTTCCTATGGTGTTTCCTTTAGTTCAACAATGTGGCAGAAGGTATAGGTAGTGTTGTCGGCTTCTCCTGGGTTGCAACCCAGCTCCACCATTAATTAACAGTGCAGTGTCAGCTTGGCCAGATCACTTCTCCGAGCTAGTCATTCTGAATCAGCAAAATGGGAATATTGATGCCTACTTGTTGGGCTTCTCAAAAAAGAAAGAGATAATATAGGGAGATAGTATAAGAAAAGCACCTAGCACCATGCCAGGTAGGTCGTCAAGTGTCTACTGAATGGATAACTGAAGCCAAAGGAGAGGTGCAATAGTATTCACGGATGTCTTTTACTACAGTATTACCATTTTCTTACCTCTTCTTTGGGTTTCATTTATGCATTCATTAATGATTTATTTATTTATTTTTTTGAGACAGGGTCTCACGCTGTCACCAAGGCTGGAGTGCAGTGGCGTGACCTCGGCTCACTGCAACCTCCACCTCCTGGGTTCAAGCGATTCTCCTGCCTCAGCCTCCCGAGTAGCTGGGACTACAGGTGCACACCACCACACCTGGCTAATTTTTGTATTTTTAGTAGAGATGGGGTTTTGCCATGTTGACCAGGCTGGTCTTGAACTCCCGAGCTCAAGTGATCTACCTGTCTCAGCCTCCCAAAGTGTTGGGATTACAGGCATGAGCCATTGCACCCGGCCCATGAAATGATTTCTTTAGTGCCAGCCATATGGTGGGAATGGAGCTTGGGTTCCAGGTTGCCTAAGACACCCCCTGTCCTAGCAGAGCTCCAGTCTCATGGAGAGGCCAGGTGCAAAGGCAGCACACAAGCTCGATGGGTGCAGAAGGAACGAGGCCCCTTGTCAGGGAATCTGCCTCGCAGACCCCGATGAGGACATAACAGGACCAGGCTTGCAGATGTCGATGGAGAAGAGGATGGACAATCTCTGGAGAGAGGTCTGGGTTGGAGACACAGATTTGGAGTTGGCAGTGCAGGTGAGAACTGAAACCATGAGGACAGAAGTCACCAGGAGTGGGAGGAGGGATCACAGAGCTGAGGCCAGAACCCTGGGCAGCACATTTAAGGGAGAAGTGGAGGAGGAGGAGCTGGGCTGAGATGGAGATAGTGGCCCAGACAGCAGGATGAGAGCAAAAGGAAGGGTAAGCAGAGGGTGCCCATGGAGTGTCTTGAGAAGTTAAATAATATGGTGACTACCAGGTGTCCTGTTTCCTTGGTAATTAGGTCATTTGTGTGTGCTCAGTGAGAGCAATTTCAGTGGACTTGTGAGTTACAAGCCAGATTTTAGTTGAGAAATGGGTAAAAAGTGAGGAAATGGAAAATACTGAGGACAGACTGTATAAAAAGTTTGACAGTGAAGGGAAAGTTAGAGACAAGATGGCAACAGGAGGCAACAATCAGAAGGCTTGATCTTAAAACAGCTGAGACTTCAATATGTCTGTAGAACTAAACTTGAATACATATATACTTGGACGTGTTCAGGAATCACTTAAGGTGCTTGTTTTTGTTGTTTTTTTTTTTTTGAGACGGAGTCTTGGCTCTGTCGCTCAGGCTGGAGTACAGTGGCGCGATCTCAGCTCACTGCAAGCTCCGCCTCCCGGGTTCACGCCATTCTCCTGCCTCAGCCTCCCGAGTAGCTGGGACTACAGGTGCCCGTCACCACGCCAGCCTAATTTTGTGTATTTTTAGTAGACAGGGTTTCACTGTGTTAGCCAGGATGGTCTCAATCTCCTGACCTCGTGATCCGCCTGCCCTGGCCTCCCAAAGTGCTGGGATTACACGTGTGAGCCACCGCGCCCGGCCGAGGTGCTTCTTAAAATGCATATTCCTCACCCTGCCTTTTTTTTTTTTTTGAGACAGATTCTGGCTCTGTCACCCAGGTTGGAGTGCAGTGGTGCAACCTCGGCTCACTGCAAACTCCGCCTCCTGGGTTCAAGCGATTCTCCTGCCTCAGCCTTGTGAGTAGTTGGGATTATAGGCACCCACCACCAGGCCTGGCTAATTTTTGTATTTGTAGTAGAGATAGGGTCTCACCATGTTGGCCAGACTGGTCTTGAATTCCTGACCTCAAATGATCCACTCACCTCGGCCTCCCAAAGTGCCGGGACTCCAGGCGTGAGCCACCGTGCCCAGCCCCAATCCTCCATTTCTAGCAGACAATTCTGTTGTAGGTAGGTGGGGGAAGACGACCTTACTTTGAAAAGTTAACCCAGAAGAATAGCTGAAATGACTGTAAAGAGACACAGTAATGGATGAGAACTCCTGGAAAGGTTGAAGGGGATGGATCCAGAGAACAGCTGTGGAAACAGGGGCAAGGATGTAAAATGGGGGTGGCTGTAAATAAGTTTCAGGTTGGGCACTTCATGGCCCTGTTCAAATGGTATGTTGTAGATCATCCTAAAGGATTCCCAGAATCTGCCAGGAGGCGGCAGTTGGCAGTGAGGCCTTCAAAAGGGGCAAGACATCTTCAAATCTTATTTTTCTGCCTTTTTGTATCTTATCTCCACTTTGCCTTAGCTTTCAGCCTAAGGACCTAGAATGACAAGATAAATTTGCGGAGATTCCTGTGAGAAATAAGTAAAACCCTACGGGAAGCAGCTAGTTATACTGTATCCTGAATGCCAGAGGATGCCACTGTATTAATGGTTTTCAGGATAGGGACCTGCTCTTTTTGCATCTTTTTTTTGCATTAGATCGTAAGTTTTGCCTTAGTCTACTGATGTAATAAGAAGATACACACCTACCAGGTTGCATTTAAGTGCTTATATTTACCACTTATTACATCGAAGTGATTTTTTAACTACGAAATCAGTTTAGAACTGCTTTTCAATCCTCCAGAGTAGTTGTGTGATTTCCCTTATGGTCAAGATTTTGTTAAAAACACAGGGATCCAAGAAATAAAAAAACAAAAAAATAAAAACAAAAAAAATTTGTAACACTATCAATGATGCCTACCTTCTAACAACTTCCCCAAAAGGAAAAATCAAATATTCTGATTCATTTCAGCTTAAAGCCTTTATGCCGGTCTTCCCAAAGTATGGAGCCAAAGTATAAACCACTGGGAAAACTGAAGAGAGCTAGAACAATCCACCGAGACTCAGGTAAGAAAAATGGTCCTGGGTTCAGAGGGGTGGGCTCCCCGCAAACACTGCTTTCCAAGCAGCTTGGGTCTGGGGGAAGTTGCCTTGGGCAGAGTGGACCTGGGAACCACCACAGGTCAGACTTGTCACATGGTCTCAGGAAGTACTTTGCCCTCCTGTCTTCAGCCTGTAAAATCAAGAGTCTGAGTCTGCTCTCCTTCCCTGGGTTAAAACAAGTGGTGAAAACTGTGCCGTCGTGTGTGGTGTTCTCAGCTTTCTGGAAATACACCCCAAGATCAGTAGAGGCCATAAAGAGAGGCTGGTTTGTTATCCTTGGACATTTTCTTAAGATACTAGTAAATGCTGATAATGGAGACTTTTCTTATCATTTCTGATCAAATTGATCAGTAGTGTTTATACAGAAGGATTTTCCCCTATACCTTGTACCTTCTTTCATTGCTATATTGATTTTTCTAGTGAAGGACAGAGGTAGGCTCTGTAGTGGAAATCAGAATGTTAGATTCTGAGCAAAGCTCTGGGGCTTTCCAGCAGCCCTATTTCATGGTTAGGATTCTTGATTTTCATTCCTTTGGTGGAAAGTCAGTTACTCTGCCGTGCAGTAAATACTTGACCAAAACTCACGAGATAAAGATGATACTATTTTTTGAACACCTATTAATAGCAGGTATTGTGCTAGGTCCTTTACCTATGCTATAGCTAAGCCTCTAAACCAACTTACAAGGGGTACCATCCCAGTTCTAATTATGACAAAACTGAAGTTTAGAGACTTAAGTCCCTAAGGACTAGCAAGAAGTAAGTGATGGGCCTGGGATTCTAATCTAGGGCGGTCTCTCATCTCTTGCTTCTACATTTCTGCTCATGGAGAATCTAATTTTAAAACATTTAGATGACAATTCCGACACTGATAAAGTAAGTCTGTTACTGGTGCCTGAAGAAAAGCACATTTGTTTTTGTTTCAACAATTAAAAGGTTTTAGAAAAACAGTTCCATGAATTTCAAATGTTAGCTCTATTATGTAATGCATCCTCTAATCCTCAGAAATTTACTTAGTTTTTTTTTAAAAAAAAACAGCTTTCCTGAGGCATAACTGATAAAAACTGCACATTTAAGGTGCACAATTTGATAAATTTTTTTGCATATGCATACACTTGAGAAACCATGACTACAATTAAGATAGTGAGATTATCACCAAGTTTTCTTATGCCCCTTTGTCATTCCCTCCTGTTCTCACCCATGCCAAGGCAGCCACTGATCTGCCTTCTGTCATAGTTTGCATGTTCTAGAGTTTCATATAATTGGAATCATATAGTATGTCTGGGTTATTTTACTTAGCACATCAGAGATTCATTCATGTTGTTGCGTGTATCAGTAGTTCACTCTCTTTTGATGAGTAGTAGTCCACCTCAAGGATATACTACAAGTTGCTGATCCATTCACCTGTTGATGTACTTTTGGGTTGTTTCCAGTGTCTTTCTTATTATAAAGAAAGCTGCTATGAACATTCATGTACAAACTTTTGTATGGACATAGGTTTTCACACCTAAGAATGGGTCATATGGTAGCTCTATCTTTAAGAAACTGCCAAAATGTTTTCCAAAGTGGTTTGACCATTTTGTGTTCCCAGCAGAAGTGTATGAGAGTTCTGGTTGCTCCACATCATTGCCAATACTTGGTATGGTTAGACTTTTTAATTTTAAACATCCTAATAGGTGTGCAGTGATAGCTCTTTGTGGTTTTAATGTGCATTTCTCTAATGACTAGCAAGGTTGTGTATCTTTTAAGGTGCCTATTTGCCATCCATGTATCTTCACTGGTCAAGTGTCTATTCAAATCTTGACTCATTTTTAAATTGTTGGGTTTTGTTTTGAGACAGAGTCTTGCTGTCACCCAGGCTGGCACTATCACAGCTCACTGCAACCTCAACCTCCCAAGCTCAAGTGAGCCTCCCACCTCAGCCTCCCAAGTAGTACAGGCATATGCCACCATGCCTGGCTAATTTTTATATTTTTTGTAGAGATGGGGTTACACTATGTTGCCCAGGCTGGTCTCAGACTCCTGAGCTCAAGCAGTCTGCATACCTTGGCCTCCTAAAGTGCTGGAATTACATGCGTGAGCCACTGCACTCATCGTGTTACCAAGTTTGCCTACGTTTCTGGATACAAGTTTTTAAAAAAAATATATGAGGTGTATAGAAATATTTTCTTCTACTCTGTAGGTAATCTTTTCAATCTTTTTAGCAGAGTATTTTGAAGAGCAGAAATTTTAAATTTTGATCAAGTGAATTTATTAAGTTTTACTTTTTTCTGTATCATATCTAAGAAATCTTTGATCCAAAGGCATAAAGATTTTCTCCTGTGTTTTCTGCTAGAAGTTGTCACAGTTTTAGGTTGTACATTTAGATCTGTGATTCATTTTTGTTTTTAAAAATATGGTTCAAATGTAGATCCAAGGTAATTTTGTGTGTGTGTGTGTGTGTGTGTATGGATATCCAAATGTTCTTAAACCATTTGTTGGAAACACTATCTTTATTCACTGAATTGCTTCAGCACTTTTGTTGAGTCAGTTTACAAATGTGGAGGTTTATTTCTGGATTCTCTGTTACGTTCCATAATCTCTATCTTGAAAACAATATCGCCTATCTCGATTACTGTAGCTTTGTAAATCTTGAAGTCAGATGATTTAAGTTCTCCAACTTTGTTCCTTTTTCCTTTTTTTTTTTTTTGTTTTTTTGAAATGGAGTCTCTCTCTGTTGCCAGGCTGGAGTGCAGTGGCACGATCTCGGCTCACTGCAACCTCTGCCTCCCACGTTCAAGTGATTCTCCAGCCTCAACCTCCCGAGTAGCTGGGACTACAGGTGTGTGCCACCATGCCCAGCTGATTTTTGTATTTTTAGTAGAGACGTGGTTTCACCATGCTGGCCAGGCTGGCCTCGGTCTCTTGACCTCGTGATCCGCCCACCTCAGCCTCCCAAAGTGCTGGGATTACAGGCGTGAGCCACCGTGCCCAGCCAGCTTTGTTCATTTTCAAAGTTGTTTTCGTTATCCTAGGTCCTCTGCATTTCCATATGAATTTTAGAATCATATGCCAATTTGTACAGAAATGTCCCTCCTGAGGTTTTGATGAGGATTGTTTTAAATCTGTTGATCAATTTGGGAAGAATTGGCATCTTAACAATATCAAATTTTTCAGATCCATGAACATGATATACCTCTCAATTTATTTAAGTCTTCTCTAATTTCTCTCAGCAGTGTTTTATGATTTTCAGTGTACAGGTCTGTGTAAATGAATCCCCAAGTATTTCATTTTTGGGGATACTGTTGCACATGGTATTATTTTTTAAGTTTCAATTCCTGATTGATTGTTGTTAGTATATAGAAATATAGGCTGAGTCTCCCTTAGTCAAAATGCTTGGGATCAGAAGTGTTTTGGATTTTGGACTTTTTTGAATTTTGGAACATTTGCATTTGCCTTTGATGGTTGGGCCTCTTTAATCAGAAAATCTAAAATGCTGCAATAAGGATTTCCTTTGTAGTTCAGGTGTCAGACTTTTGGATTAGGGATATGCAACCTGTGCAACTGATTTTTGTATTTTGATCTTGTATCCTGCAACCTTGCTAATCTCACATATCGTTCTAGTGCCTTTTTTTGTAGATTCCATTGCATTTTCTACATAGATTATCAATGTTATTTGTGTATATAGACAATTTTGCTTCTTCCTTTTCAGCCAGGATGTTTTTCTCTTTTTTGTCTAGACTACCACTACAATGTGAAACAAGTGGCAAGAGCGGGTGTCACTGCCTTGTTCCCCATCTCAAGGGGAAAGCATTCATTCTTTCACCATTAAGTATAATGATAAGTATAGGCTTTGTGTCAGGCAGAATTACTTCCTTTTTGTTCTTGGTAGGTGGATGGATATCAACAATGGATAAGGGGTTTTGTCTAACACTTTTTCTGTATTTATTGAGATGATCCTATTGTTTTTCTTTATACTCTGTTAATATGGTGACACACATTGATTTTTGAGTATTAAACCAAACTTGCAGTTCTCTAATCCCTCTTAGTCTTGACATATTATCCTTAAGTATTATGGTAACAGTTTTCTCATTTACGTTCAGAAGGGCTGTTGGTCTGGAGTATTGTCTTTTCTTTTCCTTGTAATTGTGTGGTTTTGGTATCAGGATACTGCTGGCCTCATTGTTGTGAGGTTTCTTTATTCTCAGTCTCTGGAAAAATTTTTCAAGGATTGGCATTTTCTCTTTCTTCAATGACTGGTAGAATTTACCAGTGAAGCCATCTGGGTGGGACAGGAGTTTTCTTTGTGGGAAGGTTTTTTTTTTTTTTTTAACTACAAATGTGATTTAATAGGCATAGGACTATTCAGGTTATTTTTTTTCTTGAGTAAACTTTGGTAACTTGAATTTGTCGAAGAATCTGTCTTATCCATGTTGCTTAATTTTTTGGCATAAACTTTTTAATATTATTTTAGTATCTGTAGAATCTACTGATATTAACCCTCTTACTCCTGATATTACTTTGTGTCTTCTCTCATTTTTTTCTTGATTAGTCTAGCTAGAAGTTTACCAGTTTTACTGATCTTCTCAAATAAGAAGTTTTTGGTTTTATTTTCCTTTTTTTTTTTTTTTTGGCAGGGTGTAGTTTCCCATTTCACTGAATTCCACTCTGATCTTTATTTCATCTGCTTATTTGGAATGTTATTTGCTCTTTAAGTTTCTTAATACAGAAGCTGAGTTCGTTTAGACCTTATTTTCTAATGTAGGCATTTAGTGCTATACTTTTCCCTCTTTAGCAGCATCCCACAAATTTGTCTTTTCATTTTCATTCAAAACATTTTCTAATTTTTCTTTTGACACATGGGTTACTTAGAAATTTGTTACTAGTTTCTGAATTTTGGAGAACTTTCCAGAGATCATTCTGTTGTTATCTAATTTAATGTCATTGTGGTCAGAGAACATACTTTGTATGACTTTTTTTCTGAGACAGATTCTCACTGTCGCCCAGGCTGGAATGCAGTGGCACAATCTTGGCTCATTCCAACCTCAGCCTCCCAGGTTCAAGTGATTCTCCTGTGTCAGCCTCCAAATAGCTGGATTTACAGGCCCGTGGTACCACACCTGGCTAATGTTTTGTATTTTTAGTAGAGATGGGGTTTTGTCATGTTGGCCAGGCTGGTCTTGAACTCCTGACCTCAGGTGATCCATCTGCCTCCCAAAGTGTTGGGATTATAGGCGTGAGCCACCACGCCTGGCTTTGTACTATTGAGATTTATGGTCCAGAATATTTATGGACCATCAATTGTGGAGCAATTTACACATTAAACCTGGTAAATGTTTAATGTGTACTTTAAAAAAATATATGTACTACTGTTGTTCGATGAAGTGTTCTATAAATGTCAATTAGGTTCACAGTGTTGTTCAGATCTTCTACATTCTTGTTCTATCAATTATTGCCAGAGAGGGGTGTTGAAATTTCCAGTTGTAATTGTGGACTTGCCTATTTTGCCTTGATTAGTTCTACTGGCATTTGCTTCATCTGTTTGAGGCACTATTAATAGGTATACATAAGTTTAACATTGTTATATCCTCTTGAGGGATTGATACCTTTATCTTTAGGAAATGAGTCTATTCCCTGGTAATATTCTTAAGTTCTACAATCTACTTTACCAGAGCCATTTGAATTTCTTCTCATTAGTATTGGCTTGATGTATCTTTTTCCAACTCTGCACTTTTAACTTGTCTTTATATTTAAAGTGGGTTTCTCGTAAGCAGTATGTTGTTTGATCTTGTTTTTATGGCCAATCTGGTAATTTCTGGCCTTTAACTGCAGTGCTTAGACCACTTAGTTTTATTGTACCCACTGATATGGTCAGGTTTATATTTATCCTCTTAGCTATTTGTTCTTTATTCTTTGGCCTTCTTTCGGATCAAGTAATTACTGATTGATTGTATTTAATCTGTTGTTGGCTTATTGGCTGTGTAACTCATTGATTTCTTATTTGAGTGGCTTCTAATGCAGTCATCCCTTAGTATCCTTGGGGGATTGGTTCCAGGACCCCCTCGCCAAAGAGTACCAAAATCTGCGTATGTTCAAGTCATATTAAATGGTGTTACATTTGCATATAACCTACACATATCCTCCCATATATTTGAAATCATCTCTAGAATACTTATACTTTAAATACAGTGTAAATGCTTGGTAAATAGTTGTTATACTGTAACAATTTTTGTGTTTTGTATTTTAATTTTTGCTTTTTTCCAAATGTTTGATCTGTGGTCAGTCAAATCCACAGATGTGGAACCTGTGGATACAAAGGACTGACTGTATACATCTTTAACATATCAGAGTGAAAAGATAAATGATATATTATTCCAAGTATGGCATAGGAATGTTACAGCAGTATATTTCCATTCCTCTTCTCCCAGTCTGTGCTGTTATCATCATACATTCTCCATCTATTATAAACTCCACAATACAAAATTATCTTTTAAGCTTTATTGAAGTATAATTGATATACCATAAATTCATCCTGTATAGGTGAACAATTCCATGACTGTTAGTATAACGGAATTGTACAATCATCTCCACTATCTAATTTTGGAACATTTTTATTACCCAAAAAAGAAACTTTCCAGTCACTCCCCATTACTATTCCCAGCCTTAGGCCACCACTAATCTAGAGTTTGTCTCTATAGATTTGTGTTTTCTGGACATTTCATGTAAGATAACTCATACGGCTGGGCACAGTGGCTCACGCCTGTAATCGCAGCACTTTGGGAGGCCGAGGAGGGTGGATCATGAGGTCAGAGAGATCGAGACCATCCTGGGTAACATGGTGAAACCCCGTCTCTACTAAAAACACAAAAAATTAGCCAGGTGTGGTGGCAGGCGCCTGTAGTCCCAGCTACTCAGGAGGCTGAGGCAGAATGGTGTGAACCCAGGAGGCGGACCTCGCAGTGAGATCACGCCACTGCACTCCAGTGTGGCTGACAGAGCTAGACTCCATCTCAAAAAAAAAAAAAGCATACACCATGTGCTATTTTGTGCCTGGCTTTTACTTAGCATGTTTTCAAGGTACATCTATACTGTGGCATGTATCAGTACTTCATACTTTTTATTGCCAACCAGTATTCAATTGTACAGGCACATGACATTTTGTTTATCCACTCACCAGTTGATGGACATCTGGGTTGCTTCCCCTTTTTAAATAATAATGCTATGAAAATTTGTGTACAAGTCTTTACGTATCTTTCTCTCGGGTTTTATTTCTTGTAGGGGGTAGAATTTTGGAGTCATAGTTTGCTTGGGCTGCCCTAACAAAATAACACATACTAGGTAGCTTAAGCAGGCCAGGCATGGTGGCTCACGCCTATAATCCCAGCACTTGGAGAGGCCACGGCAGATGGATCACCTGAGATCAGGAGTTCAAGACCAGCCTGGCCAACATGGTGAAAACCTGTCTCTGCTTAAAAAAATAAAAAATAAAAAATAAAAAAATTAAAAAAATAAGTTAGGCCAGGCACAGTGGCTCACGCCTATAATCCCAGCACTTTGGGAGGCTGAGGTGGGCAGATCATGAGGTCAGGAGTTTGAGACCAGCCTGGCCACTATGTTGAAACCCCATCTCTACCAAAATTACAAAACTTAGGCATGGTGGCACGCACCTGTAGTCCCAGCTACTCAGGAGGCTGAGGCAGAAGAATCGCTTGAACCCTGGAGGTGGAGGTTACAGTGAGCCGAGATTGCGCCACAGCACTCCAGCCTGGGCAACAGAGCAAGACTGTCTCAAAAAAAAAAAAAAAAAAAAAAAAAATTAGCTGTTCATGATACTGAGTGCCTGTAATCCCGGCTACTTGGGAGGCTCAGGCAGGAGAATTGCTTGAACCCAGGAGGCAGAGGTTACAGTGAGCCAAGACTGCACCACTGCACTGCAGCCTGGGTGACAAGAGCGAAACTCCATGAGAGAAAACCACAGGTAGTATTTCTCACAGTTCTGAAGGCTGGAAGATGAAGGTGTTGGCAAGGCAGGTTTCATTCTGAGGCCTCTTCTCTTGGATTACAGGTGGCTGCCGTCTCTTTTATGCTCACATGGCCTTTTTGCAGTGCATGCCCGTAGGGTGGCCGGGACAGCATACATGCGAGCTGAAGTATCTTTTAAGGATACTAATCTTATCAGATCAAAGCTCCAGCCTTATGAAGGTTTAACCTTAATGATTTCCTTAGAGGTCCATCTCCAGGTAACAGCCACACTGGCTTTAGGGCTTCCACATATGAATTTTGACAGGAAACATTCAGTTCATAACATATGTCAATCTGTTTTAACACTTCAAGGAACTGCCAAACAGTTCCAAACTGAATACATTTTACATTCCCTCCAGCAATATGTAAAGATTCCAGTTTCTTCATACTAGCTAAGACTTGTTTTTGAGTATAGCTGTCCTAGTGTGTGTATGGTGGTACCCTGCAGTTTTGATTTGCATTTCTCTAATGACTAATGTCGAGCTTTTTTTCATGTGCTTATAGGCCATTTATGTAACTTTTGGTGAAATGTCTATTCCTATCTTTTGCCCCTATTTCAACTGGATTATTGACCTTCATATTGAGTTTTAAGAGTTAAATAGTCTGGTGTCAGTCCTTTATCTAATATGATTAGGAAATATTTTCTCTCAGACTTGTCTTTTCACCTTCTTGATGGTGTCTTGAAGTGTAAAGGTTTTAAGTCGAATTTGCCTTTTTTTTCTTTTATTGCTTGTGCTTTGGTATCATATCTTTAAGAAACTATTGTTTGATCCAAGATCATGAAAATTGACTCCCATGGTATGTAATTTCACGGTCAGTTTTGATTGTATTTTCCTGCTTCTCGAATTTGATAATTTGTTTTTGAATGCCGTACATTCTGAATTTTACCTTTTTAGGTCCTGCATAATTTTGGATTTCTAAAATCATTCTTGAGCTTTGTTCTGGCATGTGGTTAGCATGTTTATAGTTTGATCTTTTCATGTCTTTTACCTTTGTTATGCAGGACCAGAGTAGCATTTAGTGTATAGTTAATTTTCCCCACTACTGAGGCAAGGCTCTTCTTGGTTCTTTTACAAATGCCCATGGATCATGAGGTTTTCCACTCTGGCTGTTGGGACCAGGACCAGGCACTGTTCCTGGCACAGTGAGTTCTGGGCACTTTCTTTTTGTTTGAGTGATTCGTTGCCTGTCTTCTGGTAGTTTCCTGACAAGCACATGCTGCTCAGTACACTGAACACTTGGTAGGGACTCCTCTGCAGCTTTTCAGAGTTTCTGTGCAGCACTCTCCTCTCTGGTCTTCTGCTCTTTAAATTCCAGGTACCTTGATTTCTTCAACGTTCAGGTTCCATCTCAATTCAGGGATGTCCATGGGCTCTAACCAGATGTTCCCTCCCTGACTGGAATCTGTTACGAAGCAGTGAGTCAGGCAATCAAAGGACTCATCTGTGTCTTGTTTCTCACATGTCATTGTCCTTAATTGCTCAATGTCCATTTTGAGAGGTAGTCTGATTTTTAGTTATTTCAAGTGGGAGGTTAAATCTAGTCTCTGTTACTCTATCTTACCTGGAAGCAAAAGTCCTTTCTTCCTTTAATCTTTTGTGCCTTTTATGCATCTACCCAATCCACACTTGTTTTTGATAAATGTTTTTTGGGATCAGGCACAGTCACTGATTTGGAATGCAGAACAGTTCAACTTAGAGATCATACAATAATATTTCATAAAAAGGTAATTTGGGGCCAGGCAAAGTGGCTCATGCCTCTAATTCCAGCACTTTGGGAGGCCAAGGTGGATTTCTTCAGTGAGTGCAGGTGTTCAAGACTAGCCTGGGCAACAAGGGGAAACACTGTCTCTAAAAAAAAAATTAGCTGGGCATGGGGATGGATCTCCTGAGCCTGGGAGGTCAAGGTTGAACTGTGATTGTGTGAAACATAAAAAACAACTTTGGCATAGTAGTGAGGGACCTAAAACATACATTTAATCTTTGGCTTAAAATCTATATCCTATAGTCTCGGATGATTCCAAATATAGTCATTAGATACCTTAGTGACCTTAAGCCCTAAGATCAGTTACAAGTCATAACATTGGACTTTAAGAATGAGGTTGGGTCCTATGTATTGGCACACCCTTTTCTCTGGGCCTAGCTTTACACTGGGAAGGTGGGAGCTGGATGATGGTCTCTATGGTCCATTATATTAGTGTCTTAAAAATGCAGTGTTTAGCCACATCATTTAAGTGGATTATTATAAAACCAGATTCAGCAGTAGAACACGAAGTTGCCATACACAGTAGTTTCAGATGCATTTAATTTCCTTCCTAGGCTAGATACCGTTAGAGGACGGAAAACATTTGTTTTTCCAAGTAAGGCTTTTTTCATTTTAAGAACATTTGTTGACAAAGCATGCTTAATTTTGAATTTTAAGTTCTTGACACATGTTGATTATTCAGTATTTTGCTTTAAAGTTGATTTAACCTGTCGCAACTTTGTGCATAAAGCATGTCAATAAGATGCTCATAAAAGAGAAAAACCTTAATAAAAAGCCATTTAATTTTCCCATGACTATCTCTTTAATGATCCTCTGCCAATACCTTTAAGGCACAACCCACTGAGCATCTACTATCTGCAGAGCACACAGGCTTTGCAAACCTGGCTGATGAACAGAAATCAGCTGTAGAACTTAACACAAAAATCAAATTATTTGGTCCTGTCTTTTAGGGATTCAGTAGGTCTGGAATGAGATACAGAAACCTGTGTGGTTTTTATTTTTTAAAGTTTTGCATATGATTGTAATGATCAGCCAGGCTTATATATAGAGCAGAGTGACTGCTCTATATTCTCCACTGATAGTCTGGCATTATAAAAAATTGAAGGATGGTAATTAAATTATTCAGTGTATCCCAAGAATATCTTTTCCCTTTGAAGAAGAGTGGCCTCCCTATTCCTTGCAACTCCAAGAATTAAAAGTGTAGGTACAAATTGGCTCCCTTTGCCTTGTTTCCTATAAACCTGTTTTGTTTGTCCCACAGAGGAAGAAGATGACTATCTCTTTGATGATCCTCTGCCAATACCTTTAAGGCACAAACTTCCATACCAGAAAACTCTTCAACCTGAGGTATTTTCAATGACTGCAGTATCAGAAAAGCAGCCCGAAAAACTGAGACAAACTCCAGGATGCTGCAGAACAGAGAGTACGCAGAGCTCTCGTTTCACAAACTTTGTAGATTGTGAAGAATCCAACAGTGAAAGTGAAGAAGAATTAGGAATCCCAGCTTCACTGCAAGGAGATCTGGGCTCTGTACTTCACCAGCAAAAGGCTGATGGGGATGTACCCCAGTGGGAAGTATTCTTTAAAAGAAATGATGAAATCACAGATGAGAACTTGGAAAACTTCCCTTCCTCCATAGAGGCAGGGGGATCTCAGTCACCGAAGCTTTTCAGTGACTCTGATGGAGAATCAACTCACATCTCCTCCCAGAATTCTTCCCAGTCAACACACATAACAGAACAAGGAAGTCAAGGCTGGGACAGCCAATCTGATACTGTTTTGTTATCCTCCCAAGAGAGAAACAGTGGGGATATTACTTCCTTGGGCAAAGGTGACTACAGACCAACAATCAAAGAGAATATTCCTGCCTCTCTAATGGAACAAAATGTAATTTGCCCAAAGGATACTTGTTCTGATTTGAAAAGCAGAGTTCAAGATGTAACAACAGTTCCTAGTACTGGAGAACCAATTACTCTAAGCAGTGAGAAACATATACCTGAGGAAAAAAGTTTGCTAAATCTTAGCACAAATGTGGATTCCCAGAGCTCTTCTGATTTTGAAGTTCCCTCAACTCCAGAAGCTGAGTTACCTAAACGAGAGGATTTACAATATTTATATGAGAAGCTGGCAACTGGTGAGAGTATAGCAGTCAAAAAAAGAAAATGCTCACTCTTAGATATCTAAGAATTCAAAGCGCTTCAACCTAGAGCAACCACTAAAAAAACCTGCAGAGAGATGATAGTCAATATTACAGTAGAGAAAATATAATACTTAAAAATGTTCAAATAATCTGGTTTGGTGTGGTGGCTCACACCTGTAATCCCAGCACTTTGAGGTGGGCAATCGCTTGAGCTCAGGAGTTCGAGACCAGCCTGGCCAACAGTGAGATGTGTCTCTACTTACAAAAAAAAAAAAAAAAAAGCCAGGCGTGATGGTGGGCTACTCTGGAGGCTGAGGTGAGAGGATCACTTGAGCCCAGGAGATTGAGGCTGCAGTGAACCGTGACTGTGCCACTGTACCTCCAGTAGACTGGGTGACAGAGCAAGACCCTGTTGAAAAAAAAAAAAGGCAAGGTACAGTGGCTCATGCCTATAATCCCAGCTTCTCAGGAGGCTCAGGCAGGAGAATCACTTGAACACAGGAGGTGGTGGTTCAGTGAGCTGAGATTGTGCCATTGCACTCCAGGCTAGGCAACAAGAGCAAAACTCTATCTCAAAAAAAAAAAAAAAAAAATGGTAGAACTAAACCTATACATCTCAATGATTATACTAAATGTAAATGGTCTAAGCACATCAATGACAAGAGACATGGGGGAAAAAAAACCAACATAACCCGATGATCTGCTGTCTATAAAGAAACTCAATTCAAGTGATGGAAAAAAAACCATGTACATGATTAAAGATGGAGTGGTTATACAGACAGTTTCCTAATGATAAAAGGTCTAGTTCACCAAGAAGACAAAATAATCCTAAATGTATATGCACCTAACAGCTCCAAAAATTTATGGAGCTAAAACAGCTGAAAAGAGACAAACTAATGCACAATTAGAGTTAGGGATGAACATCCCTCCTTAGAACTAGTATATATACATTAATCAGTAAGAATATAGAACTGAAAATCATAAGCTGACTGGATTAAATTGACATTTATAGAACACTCCACCCCAAAACAGCAGAATATATCTCCTGAAGTACACATGGAACATTCAGCATGATAGATCATATCTTTGATCATAAACATGCTTGATTTAAATTGACAAACTTGGATCTATTACGATAAACTGATGGCTGTAGACAAAATCAGCACCTTATTTATCCCCAAAGATATTAAACCACTTAACCTTGATGTAACTATGGTGGCAAAATTAGAAGTGGACAATTAGGATGTAAAAGAAAATGCTCAAGAATTAAATGGCAGTCAGGCACAGTAACTCATACCTGCAATCCCAGTACTTTGGGAGGCTCAGGGCAATCGCTTGAGCTCAGGGTTTTGAGTCCAGCCTGGGCAACACAGGGAGACCCTGTCTCTGCAAAATGTTAGCCAGGCATGGTGGCAAGCACCTGTAGTCCTAGCCATTTGAAAGGCTTAGGTGGCAGCATAGATTGAGCCCAGGAGGTTGAAACTGCAGTGAGCTGATTGTGCCCAGCCCGGGCAACCCCAGAAAAATAAATAAAAAAACCTCTGTGTTATTCATTCTCAAAATTCATCAATGTGTTAGGCCTTTATGTTATGTATGAGGATTTTTAACAAGTTTTAACAAATATTCATGAACACTTTGTTATTCTGACATTTCAGAGATTATGGAAGCAAAAGCAGACATCACTTAAAACAATTTGCAGGCCAGTTAAACACTTGATATGCATTATCATGATGCTGCATGGCAATAAGACCAAAAAGTATTGGATCCACCAGACTAATTAGGGTAACAAGACACAGAGTATCGATGTAACCATACACATTTGTATATATTCGCTGATAACTAAAACAGTTTTAACAGTGTACCTTGTGATCCAAAGTGGGTGTTCAAAAAATGCCTATAAACATTCCTCTGAGTATATTCCTGGTATTTTATAATCACATTAATATTACATACTGTTAAATTTGTTTTATGTGAGAGTCTGCCATTATAAATGCTGGCTGAATGAATTGGGCTAAGGGCTAAGACAACTACAAGACACATGATCAAGAAACAGAGTGATTACCAGAAATTGTATTTGGTGCTCACTCTGATCATGCTCGTAAGTTTTTTACAGACTATATATGAACTCCTTTAATTTTCACAACCTCCCTTTGAGGTAGATACATTTCTAATCCCCATGTACCAATGAGGAGACAAAGGCACAGAGGTTAGGTCACATAGCTATGAGGCACAGGCAGAATTCAAACACAGGCAGTTTGGCTTCAGAGACCATGCTCTTAACTGCTATGTTCTGATGTCTCTCCAAAAGAGTATAAACATGGGCAGGGTTAATTGTAGCAGCTACTTGGTTTTTACTTCAAGAATCATAAATTACAAGAGGAAACATGAAGTTTTTATTTTTTGAGATGGAGTCTCGCTCTGTCACTCAGGCTGGAGTGCAGTGGCCCTATCAGCTCACTGCAACCTCCGCCTCCCAGGTTCAAGTGATTTTCCTGCCTCAGCCTCCCAAGTAGCGGGGATTACAGATGCGTGCCACCACACCTGGCTAATTTTTGTATTTTCAGTAGAGACAGGGTTTTACCATATTGGTCAGATTGGTCTTGAACTCCTGACCTCTGGTGATCCACCCGCCTCGGCCTCCCGAAGTGCTGGGATTACAGGCATGAGCTACCGTGTCCAGCTGAAACATGAAGTTTCAAAATGCCAAGATACATCAGAGAAGACACTCAGCAGTCAGCCACATTTATCTTGGAGAGGAGTTCCAGGACTTAAATGTTTAAAGAGTATAAACTAATTTTTTTAAAAGACTGCCTGAAGCTGAAGATTAAATACTTTAAAAAGTTCACTGGGTGATCTTGGCATGTTGACATTATCTTACCAGTCTAAGTTTGTTACCTTACACCAACCTGACAGGTTCATTAGAAGCACATGAATACATATAAAAGGCATAAAAGACTTGGTTAACGAATATCAGCTCTGAGTTCCAAAATTCCTTTGCATTTCCAGGCAGTACTTACCGTAGTATGTTTACGCACCTGGGAGTGATAATGCTCAAAAACTTCTGAAGTATTCATCCACATTATGCTAGTAAAATGTCAAATTGTCCTTTAATATTCAAATGCATGAACCATAACTCCTTGGCCTTTTGGCCAAGATCAAGTGTAGTATCAAATCCTGATAAGCTATCTTAAAAGGAAAGTAACATTTCAAGGAATTGAATATAAATCTTTGGTTAATCTTGTTAGCACATAGTGAGGAATACATCAGTATTTTTCTGCCCCTTTTATAGTCTTACTGGAAATGACTAAAACAGAAACAAAGCTAAGCCATGGTAAATAGAACATTAAATGCCCAACCTAATTTATTTTGCTAAGAGAAACTGATGAACTGAAAGAGAAACAAGTATTGTCTACATTTTAGATATGGGGGAAAAAACCCTGAGATTATTAATTATGTATCACAGTACTCTTATGTAGATCCTGAAAATGATGGTATCAATATAATATGTACAGTGGATTTATGTTTTAAACTGGATTACCTTTGATAGTTGTCTTACACTGAAAAATTCTGACGTCTTCAGGAAACCAATGATGAATAGCTAAATGTTGAATTAAAATAGTTAAACCCCTTAATAACATCCTTTAGTTTCTATTATTTCACTGCTTAAGTTCAGCATCTGAATAAAAAAGGTAACGTAAGTAGTACTTAAGATCCCAAAGGCCCATTACATTCTATTAATAAAGACAAAACAAAACTACATGTTTACTGAAAATAGTCTTTTTTTCTTTGCTTTCCAGTTTTACACTTTTGTTAAACACAAAAAAGTGGACAAGATCAAATAACTAGATGGTAAAACACTGATTTTTTAAAAATCACATCTTTAAACCCGTGAGAATCACAATTCAAAGTATGGCCACTGGGGGCAACCTGTAAACCTGTGACCCTTTCTTAACACTGACACTAACACTATGTGACTGATTTTTCATAAAATACAAATGCCATTAAGAAAGTATTTTGTCTTGACACATTCTGCAAAAAAAACCAAAAAAACAAAAAAAATTTTTTTTTTGAGACGGAGTCTCACTGTGTCACCCAGGCTGGAGTGCAGTGGTATGATCTTGGCTCACTGCAACCTCTGCCTCCTGGGTTCAAGTGATTCTCCTGCCTCAGCCTCCTGAGTAGTTGGGACTACAGGCGTGTGCCACCACGCCCGGCTAATTTTTGTATTTTCAGTAGAGACAGGGTTTCACCACGATGGCCAGGCTGGTCTTGAACTCCTGACCTCAGGTGATCCTCCTACCGCAGCTTCCCAAAGTGCTGGGATCACAGGTGTGAGCCACCACGCACGCCTGGCCCCCCATTCTGCAATTTTGGTTAACAGATTCTGAGGTTAACCAAAATTGGTTAACAGATTAATGTCCAAACATGTAAACAATTTATCCTATATATTATGAAAGAGTGAAGTTGTCATAGCAATATAATGAATAAAGTCTAGCTTCTCCCAAGAAAGAGCTAAAGATTAAGAAGTGCTGCATTCTTGAAGTTGGTTCAATTTTACCCAAGCTTATTTTAGGTAATTAAAGCCTGGAGCAATGAGCTTAGGTAAAATTAGGAATACTGAAAGCTAGATTTGCTGCATTTATCATTTTCGACAACACGATGAGAAATCTCAGAATCAGACATGAAAGCATAGTTTTTCCTGATTGAGATTCGATACTATGCTGGAACCCTCCCACCCCCTTACAAACTAATATATTCTATTTTAGTCTTTGTAGGTTGACTAATAAAAAGGTCTAATAATTCAGGCACACACTTTGGCCAAGTTTAGCTTTATCACATCTAAAAAAAATTCATGTATAAAACAAGTATCAGTTCAAAAATATAGATTACTTTTTAAGAAGAACCTGCTGGAAATATAAAAATAATTAAATCTGGTGGAAAGGAACTGTTACACCTGCCTGAAATTGAGAGGCTGTAATGTTAATGTACATTACAGTATCATTAGGTACAGGTGCTCTCCAGGCAGCTTGTTTTACTGTTTAGACTGTTTAGACCGGAGGTACTGGACACAAATTTCCAATTCATGTTACTAAGAGGCGCCCTTAAAGTGCTCCATTCCCCTTGCTTGGTACTCCAAAAAACCGTCCTGGTCCCATTATCCTGTCCTTTCAAAGAAGCATAATGGCCAGCCATTCTGGACTTCTAGAGAGAGCTCTTCAGAGATTTTTCTTCTAGAAGATTAATAAGTCTTTTAAGAATTACAGGTTCAGACATACACTCATCACAACAGTCTTGATTGCTTCAAAATATGAAATGAAGCTGAAATTAATTT
The DNA here is from genome assembly GCF_043159975.1 of Macaca nemestrina. Classification (NCBI taxonomy): domain Eukaryota; kingdom Metazoa; phylum Chordata; class Mammalia; order Primates; family Cercopithecidae; genus Macaca; species Macaca nemestrina. The sequence continues at coordinate 128,973,577 of NC_092133.1, forward strand.
TTACATTTAATTTTATACCTTAAATTTATACCTTAAATTTCTATATCATTGAGATGCCAATGTTTTAATGAAAAAGTAGAAAACAGTATAAAATTCAGTATCACCTATTTGTCTCAAATACAAGTACAGTGAATATTAAACAGGAATGACAACAGAGTAGCAAAAACAGAACTGGTAGATTTGCCCAAATTAACTGTTTCTCCAAATTTGAGGTTTATGGCAAGCTGAATGTTTGATCTCTCAGCAATTGTTAATTACATTATCAGCTTAACACTTTCAAACACTACGGGAGGCATTTCTCTGTTCACATAGACTTAAGTACACATATACTAAGCTGTAAATAGTCTGCCTTCCATTAGTTTGGTCTCTAAGCACTATAGATATGTAGACTTCAAATCAATCTATGAGACCCAGTGACCCTCTCTTCAGAGGCATTTGGCAAATGTCTTGAAACATGAATTGTAAATTAACATAGGTACAATCTTGATAATAAGAGTCCCAAATATGTATTTTTAAAAATGTTAACATTGGGGAAAAAATTATAATCATCAGCTCTATTTCCTGAAAAAGTTCAGTTGAGGTAACCTCTGCAAGTCACAGCTCCACATTTACATACTGTTCTGACCCTCTTTTTGGCTGGGCTGTGGTCAATAGAATCTGAAGATATATCTCCAGAACCTGAAGACACAGAAAAAGAAATACAGAAAGAGAGTTAAGACAATTTAGAATAAATTTCAAATTTTCTATTATATTAGCTTTATTATCAGTGTTAGAGGGTACTTACATGGTCAAGACCCTTAGAGTAAGTTAACTCCCAAGGAAATGCAGTTAGTTCCCTTTGAAATATTTACAAATAAATGTTAATATTCAGATTCAAATCATAATGAATTGTCTTGAAAGGATGGTGCGGGTTAATAATAGGTAAAGTTTATGTTATTAGCCCATATTTGTGAGAAAGGATTTCTGAAATGATGAAACTTACTGGGAATATCTAATACACACTCATTTCACACAGTATATAAAAGCACAGTATGTAAGAGGTTAAGCAATGACAATATGTAAAGGCCGTCATTCTTAAAGAAAACATTTATATTGTCACAATAAAGCAAATAGAATTAAATGTTCTTTTTAAAAGCCAGGTTTAAGTAGGAGTAGAATAAATCTGTATGTGATTTAAATCATATTTTCTATCTTTTGAATATACATCTCTTAGTAAAAATTCAAAACTGTAGGCTTATATTTTTTTTTCCAGACAGAGTCTCTGTCGTCCAGGCTGGAGTGCCGTGGTGCTATTCACGTCTCAACTGTAGCTTCAACCTCCCTGTCTTAAGCCATCCTCCCACCTCAGCCTCCTGAGTAGCTGGGACTACAGGCACATGCTACCACACCCGGCTAGTTTTTTCATATTTTGTAGAGACAGGGTTTCGCGATGTTACCCAGGCTGGTCTTGAATTCCTGGGCTCAAGCCTAACGCGGTGGGATTATAGGCAGGAGCCACCATGCTTAGCCCACAGTTAAAAAAAAAAAAAAAAAAAATACAAGTAGTACAGTATTAAGAAAAGATTCTATAATAAATAAATCAGTTTCCAAAATGGAAGTTCTGAGAAAACACGACGTAGAACCATTCCTCAGCTGAAGGTCAGGTAGACCTGGGTTGTAGTATTAGCTGTCGGATTAGCTTTGGACCTTAGGATGACCAACTTAGTGCTTCAACTTTTCATCTTTAGTATTAGTTTGGTTCAGATATCTAAGGTCTCTTCCTAGTCGGATTTGATTCTTCATATTGAAACTGACAACAAATAAACTGTACTTGAAAAGCATACCTTTCATTTGATAATCAAAAGTCAGCTCTTCTCCAGCATTTATCGTTCTCGTGGAAAACAATGCTATTCGGGGAAGACGAGTATCGAGGTTATCAATGAAAACATTGAACACCTGAAGATTTGGGTCACACTAAAAAGGAACATTAGAACCCATTTAAGTAAAAACGGTGTGAACAAGCCCTTCTACATGCCATATAAAATGTTTACTTTCCAAGAGATTTAAGTTCCACTGGAAATTAAGTTGCTTATTGCTTAGAGGTCTTTGAGGCATGCACATTTAAAAAGATTGTTTTCCCTTATAAAAATTTCAGACAAGTATAAAATAGAGAAAATAAGAAATCCCTATGTATCCACTATTCAGCTTCAACAATTAGTAACATGCTTGCCAATCTTAGTCATCTAGTCCCAAGTTTCTTTTTTTCCTGGAGAATTTCAATGCAAATCCCAGATTACATTATTATTTCACCTGTAACTATTTCAGTAAGGCATATACTTTAAAGAAGTAGAATAACTGTGTTTAAAAAATCAAATCTGCACTACAGAAATCAAATGTTACACTGTATGGAGTTTCACTGCTTAAACTTTTGATCCAAACTCTTCAATGTTTTGAGAATACGACAGTAACTTATGGAATATGCAAGAAAAGAGATGTAGTGAGTCATACTAAGGAATCAAAACTGTGTAATGGTCTTTGGATAGAATATCTCTATTTTGAGACTATCTCGAATTCATCATTAAGAAAAAAATTCTTCAATGTTAATCAACAAACAAGGGACCAGAAGGTGTCTGCTAATCATACACTAATTTCTTACTATGAAATCCATCAAAAGTTTAACATGGTCTACCTTCCTTTATATGTTCAGCTATATAACTTTGTGAGACACACTATCCTTATTATCTACAAAATGAAGATAATGTCAACCTAACAAGCCTAATGTTATCCACTTAGTACTTAGTAGGTAACCCAAAATTATTAACTTCCCTAATTTTTGGAAATAGTTTTTATAGAGTCCAGAATTCTGCAGTTAAGTTCCAGCTATATTCTAAGTGTTTTCAGACATTAAAAGGCAAGGAAAAATACTAATTTATAATTTAGAAAAATAGCCCTACATAAATACTATACAAATCTTTAAATTTTATAAAAAGTTGTAACATGTTTACATTTTAAGAAAATACATTTACCTTAGTTTGTACATCCTAAAATTTAGTCGTGTTAACTTCCATTAAGACACAGTTCTGTGTAATTCTTGGACACTTTACCTCTTAATTGCTCTGCTCATTGTAATATGAAAATAATACCTACCGTACAAAGTTACTAGAAAGTTTAAATGAAGTAACATATGTAAAGACTCTTGCAAAATACATGCTATTAATACTCGGTAGGCACCTCAATGTTTACTTTTCCTAGCACAGCAATAATACCATAACTTAACAGAAGCTGCCCTCATTATAAAATACGTATTTTGGAAATGTTAAAAGGATATGTAGTTTAAAGAGAATTATTTTTTAGCTATGGAAACTAGTACTAGGTTGAATTGTTAGTCGTGTCTAAAGTTTACGTATGTCTTCTTACGCTGTGATTCACAAAATGAGACACATTGCCGTATCGAGCCGCATCCACTGTGAATTCATCAGATTCATAGTCCAGATCAAAGAGATACGTGATTCCCTTGTTGTCATAGAACTGTCCCCGTCTTTCAGCTTCTTCACTTGTGATTACCTAAACAGAAAAAACTACAGTATATTACGTAGCTACTGAACTAAAGAAGCATTCATCTACATGTCTATTAATAAGCAAATACCTACAAATATTTAAAAAGTAAGAAATTCGAGTGTCATCAAAGCAAACATTCACACTAGGAGTCAGATGGAAAGAGGTGGGAAAATGAGGGGAAGAAAAATGATAATGCAAAAGATTGATGACTTTTTTTTTTTTAAACAGGGTCTCACTCTGTCACTCAGGCTAGAATGCAGTGGTGCCATCATGACTCCCTGCATCCTTGAACTCCTGGGATCAAGTGATCTTCCTGCCTCAGCCTCCTGAATAGCTGGATCACAGGTACATACCACCAGGCCCAACTAATGATTTAGTTTTTGTAGAGATGTGGGGTCTCACTCTGTTGCCCACACTGGTCTGGAACTCCTGGGCTCAAGTGAACCTCCAGCCTCGACCTCCCAAAGTGCTGGGATTAACTGTACCCAGTTGATTTATGACTTTTTAAACAGGATTTGAGCAGTAAGTTGAAACACTGCATTACTTTCATTATAATTAGGATGTTCAAAAAGCTATACAACCATAGCTCTCTACAGGACAAAATTGAAAGTTAAAGACTAAATCTGCAAGTATAATGCTCTAAATTATGATCCAGACACATTTTTCCTGTAACTTATCTATATGCAGTTACAAATGGAAAATTGTTAAAAATACAGGGGAGAAGCTATGTTAACTTTGGAATGGAAGGTTTCGTTTTTGTAGAATACGTTATTTTCATGCAATTCTGTAAGTCTAAGATCGTCATCCACAGTTCAGCTCTTAAGAACAGTTTTATGACACGCTCAGCTTAAGAAACTGAAAGTGTCTAAAGTGCTTTATGTTACCAACCAAATTTGGCTGCTGCACTCATTAAGAATGCAACTTAAAAACTTCTGGTTAACAAAAAGAATAATTTGATTATGTAAGATCTTGTATACTGAATAATTTATAATAACCTACCACTGTCTAAAAGTATAAGAATCAAAACAGACACCTAATTTAGTTTCAGAATTCTAGATGAACACAGATAATTATAGGTGACCCAATTCCAACTAAAAAATCCAGAGTTGACAACTCCGGATATGTAGCCATGTTCCTGTCTTTCTAGTCACAGCTCAACCTACCCTTCAGTTTGAAGCAGTGTGGTGTCATGGTGAAGATGACTGATTTTGGAGCTCTGAATGTTGGTTCTTATTACTATGTGACTTGTGTGACCTCGGGCAAGGTGTTCAATTTCTCTATAATAATGGACATAACAGTACTACCTCTCAAAAAAAAAAAAAAAGAAAAAACAAAAAAGAAATAGTACTACCTCACTGAGTTTTGGAGAGGATTAGTGAATTAATACATCAAGTGCTTAGAATAGTATGTGACACATGGCAAATACTTTTTACATTCATATATATATACACATAGATATATGATTTGTATAAAAATAAATTTGCTAGTATTTGTATGGTAGTTTTGAGAATGGTCTTCACAATTCAAAAGTAAGTTACAGATGCACAGAGCCTAATTTTCTTACGGATGCAACAAATGCTTGTGTATATTTTACAATACTTACAAATATAGTATCTTTCATGTTGATCCAAAATAGAGTTCTGCCAACTACATTTAACCATATTTGGTCAAACAGATGAAGTAAATTAAAACTTTCAAGTTTCAAAGCAGCATGTGTTACATCTGAGTTTCTTCTTAGGACTTTTGGATAAAAACATTTGTCATATTTTAAATTTTACAAATGCTAGGTTTGACTACTAGGAATGTGTATTTGTTGAAAGATGACTGTATCGATTTAACATATTGTTTTGTTCACATAAAAGTTTTTTATTTCTAAACATGCCAGTGAACTCTTCTCCTAAATCAGAAAATAAATTTCTACATATCTGCAAATGAAAATTTCAAAATGTACCAAGTATCTGTTACAGAGATAAAAAGGCAATTTTCCAAAAGTATAAACCTTACATGCCCATCATTTACAACGTGGCAAATTATACATACCTCTCCAACATATTCCATGACAAAACTCATTCTTTTAATCTTCACAAGGGTCTTCACACCCCAGCCACGTCCATTGCTAGTTCGAAAAATGCAAAGCGAATACTGTGTGCCTTTTTGTACAATCCTATTGGGACAATCAGGTCCACATTGACACCTTGAGTTGCATTCATAGATGGGAGTACCAGGTGGGATTTTAATTTGTTGGTTTTTATTATAAGCCAAAAGAACTCCAGCTTCAGCAGGACAACATTTTTGAAAGAAGCAATCTGTGCACGAACAACCAAAGGTAGCTTCATTGACTAAGCTGATTCCAGGAGCTGGTTTGTATTCGTTAATGTAATAGAAGTCTGAAGGTGGGCCCTCTAAATCAACAGTATTTTCAACAAATATCATTCCTTTATGATTCTTCCTTCTGTTGAGTTCATCTTGCCATCTCTGCAGAGCTATCCTTTGTTTAGCCTTCTTCACAATGTACTCAGCGATGGCAGGTTTCAAAGTTTTGTTATTGTTTTTCGGAGTTATTGCTTTGCCTTTCTTTACCTGAGATAAATAGTTATGCTTGTCATTAGAGAATTGCTGAAGCAGTAATGGGCACTTCAGATTTTGCAAAGGTTCCCAAGTATTTGTAGAATCTGGCCATCCTTTCCATTTTACAAGATAATATTCCATATCCTTAAAATACAAAAGAAAATACAATGCAAATCAGATGGCTATTTCCCAGTTTTACCGAAAATAATTAAAAATCTTCAAGAGTAAGGTATCCATTACCATTTTTATTACTAACAGTTCAGAACATGTAGTCACAGGTTCCTAACACATGAAGTATAAGTCATACAAATAAAAATATTTTTCCTTATATTACATAAAATATGGAATTTAGATGTGGCATAACATATTTGATAAGAGGCTACAGAGTTTTACCTGGAAAAAGATGAAACTTATGACTATGTTACTAAATGGTGATGTAGGTTAAACCCAGATGTATTTATTTTGATCATGGAAACAGATGGTCTCAAAGCTAACTCTTTATGACCTAGGTTAGTGGCTTACTTGGCCAGCAATAGATTCAGGCATTCTTAATGTCCATAACTTAATATCATACACCAGACACGAGGGAACTCATTTCTCAACATCATGGGCACACGTTCTCTAGATGTTCTAGAGATGAACTGTCCAATACAGTTATAACTAGCCACATGTAGCTACTGAAAACTTGAAATGTGGCCAATCCGAATTGAGATATGCTTAAAATATAATACACACTAAGGCTGGGCACGGTGGCTCATGCCTGTAATCCTAGCACTTTGGGAGGCCAAGGTGGATGGATCGCTTGAGCCCAGGAGTTCGAGACCAGCCTGGGCAACATGGGAAAACCCCATCTTTACTAAAAACACAAAAATTAGCTGGGTGTGGTGGTGCGTGCCTGTTATCCCAGTACTAGGAAGGCTGAGGCACGAGAATCGCTTGAACCTGCGAGGCAGAGGTTGTAGTGAGCTGAGATTGCACCACTGCACTCCAGCCTGGGCGACAGAGTGCAAGACTCCGTCTCAAACAAACAAAAAACAAAGCAAAAAAAAACCACACTGAATTTTAAAGACTTAGTATTATACCAAAAAAAAAAAAAAAAAAAAGAACATTAAGTATCTCAACTTAAAATCTTGATTACAGGTTTAAATAATATTTTGGATATATTGGATCAAATATATTCTTGAAAGCAATTTCAGCTGTTTCTTTTTACTTTGTTCAATGTGGTTAGTAGATGCTGAATGGCGTCTGCAGCTCGCATTACATTTCTATCGGACAGCTCTCTTCTAGAGAATGCTGATTTAGACTCACCCATGACTGGATGAGGTAGCAGGCACTTATGCCACCTAATAGCAACTATTCTAATTTATCCCTCACACTGTTGTTGGCCACAATGCCTTGGCAACAAGGCACCACGGTATCTTGTCTTTTCACTCCAGTGACTCTGTTTTCCTCCCTTAAGGTAAGGAAATGCCATGTTTAAGTTTCTTTTTAAAAAGGCAGTTAAGGCTTGACGCAGTGGCTCATGCCTGTAATACCAGCACTTTGGGAGGCCGAGGCGGGTGAATCACTTGAGGACCAGAGTGCGAGACCAGCCTGGCCAACATGGCGAAACCCTCTCTACTAAAAATACAAAAAATTAGCCAGGTGTGGTGGCAGGCACCTGTAATCCCAGCTACTTGGGAGGCTGAGGCAGGAGAATCGCCTGAACCCAGGAGGAGGAGGTTGCAGTGAGCCAAGACTGTGAGTGAGCCACTGCGCTCCAACCTGGGCAGAAGAGCGAGACTCCATGTTAAAAAAAAAAAAAAAAAAAAAAAAGTAAAAAATAAAAGATAAAAAACACACTTGTGTGTCTAATAAATTTTGAAGTGGTCTCAGTAATTTTTTTTTTCTTCTGGAATAATATATAGCCACATGCCCAAGGGGTAACATTAGATCATAAAATGTCTTCTGAAATAAAAAGGGGATTAAACTGCATTGGACAGTTACATTATCATTTTTAAGTCATAGATACTGAAAAATCTTGTTGAGATAACTGCTTTTCCCTGAGAATTTTAAGAAAGTTTTTATATAAAGTACAGATGTCCATGACAGTTGTTTTAACAGTTATAATGCATTAATGACTAAAGGTCTAAGCCATGTGATATCTGCCATGTTGCTGAGGCACAAATTGGGCTGAGGGACACCATGAGGCAGCTGTGCAGGAACCAGGCGCCCACCCAGGAGTGTGCTTATTTTATCCCCACTATCTGCATCTTAATGTTTTGTTTCATTATATTCTATTCAACAAGCAGTAATCCTTGTGAATTAAAAGAACTTTGCTTTCTTTTGAAAATTGGTCAAAAGATTTTTTCTCTTAAAAAATGTGATTAAATAGTGTGCGGATGTGCACAAAAACTGCATTCTGTGGAAATACATATTATGGTGCCAGGAAAAAAAAAAAGCTTTGATGTACATTTTAGTATTTGTCAAATTGAGCCCCATTAAGGCCTAAGGATTTCTTCCTCCTTTCAGGTGACCGCTACAATTCAGGACTGCTGTTGGCGGGTATCTGTTCACACTGTAGTAGATACGAGATCCAACTGGCAGCATGTAACTTTTCTACTCCCCTTAATTCTAAACATTTTAAATTTTTCAGATGCTAGAATAAAGCAATGCAACCCTAGTCCTCTTTTTGGCTACAGTTTTTCCTACCATAGCCCGGGTTATGCCAAATATTCCCAGTAAACAATGAAAGAAACAGAAATGGTGGCTTTAAGTCAATGGTTAAATCATCCAGGAACATTAAAAACACTGGCCACTGACGTTATTTCCAAAATAATTAATTGTATTTAATCTTACATGAATCACTTGCATTTTAAATGAACAAGTTTTATATGCTAATCACATTGGTACCTACTTGAATTTATGAACAGGAAATATGCTTATAAAACATGAATACTTATAGCAGACTAGTATAGAAATATTAGTAAGATTCTGTGTCAACTTGGTAGACTTATATTTTATAAGTATATTTTATTAAGATATTTCCACTTTGAAAAATAATTTTACACAGAAAACCACTTTAAGAAACAAATTCAATAAGCTAAAATGCCAAATAAAGGCCAAAACGTTCATAAGCTTATTATATCAGTATCTTATTCTGACATGTAATCAACTCTTGATTACCTATAGAAATGGAATCCCAGTGGCAAAAATGATCCATAAATCACTCCTATGTAATTTGGAATACATCATATGAATTTTTTCTTAATCACATTACCCAGCCGAGGCGGGTGAATCATGAGGTCAGGAGTTCAAGAACAGCCTGGCCAACGTGGTGAAACCCCATTTCTAGTAAAAATACAAAAAATTAGCTGGGCATGGTGGCGGGCAGGTGCCTGTAATCCCAGCTACTTGGGAGGCTGAGGCAGGAGAATTGCTTGAACCTGGGAGGCGGAGGTTGCAGTAAGCCAAGATCACACCACTGCACTCCGGCCCAGCCCGAGTGACAGTGCGAGATCCTGTATCCAAAAAAAATAAAAGACATCTCCCCCAACTATCTTTGATGTCAGTTAGCCATTCCAGTATTTTAGTATCTATAATAAGTATATGAAAGTTTGGTCACTAGGGGGTATGGGGAAATATATTACTAGCCTTTAGGAGTAAAATCTCATAGGGAAAAGGCAGCAATGACGTGAAATAAGTAGCAACGTAAGACATTATCACCAGAATATAGAGGGAAATCAATACAGCTCAGACAATAAGAAAAGGGAAGACAGAAAGCAGTACACACTACACTCTGAAGGAGTGAGAGCAGTGATTGAGTAGGGAACATGGCAGGGAAGATGAAAAACATGGGCAAAAGCTGAAAGCTAAGATTTGCATGAAGTATCAAAAAAATAGTGAAGAGATGGATCTGTCTAGCTTTAAGGTTCAGAATGTTTAAACAAGCTAAAACTTGTAATGGTAAGGCAAGAGCAAATTTTAGACAACCGTAACACTTACTTTGCTGAGACACTTGAACTTTACTGTAGGCCAGTGGTTCTTAAAGTTCTCAGAAACCATGGTGCCTCTGGGCGAGCTTCATGAAGTACATTTAACTCCATCTTGTTAGTTAGGAACAATTTTACAAATCTATTAATTGCCAAACCCAGGGACTCTTCAACCCCCTCTTATTTGGCCTCTCTAAGGTAACAGCCACCACGTAACCATTTCTCAGACTTCCTTCTTGCTCCTCTGTATTTTCCTTGCTGAGACTGCTTCCCCTGCCCATCACTTACACAATGGAGACACTCAGGACCCTGTCTGGCACCCCTTTTCACATGAACATGTTTATCCCTTTGGAGAATCTGATGAAAGCAATGGACCTTTCTCTAACAAAAACCACATATAAAACATTTTGGGTAATTTCAGGATATTTAGATTCCAGGTTTAGAGAATTCCTACTATAAACGATCTCTTTGGACAACCTCATCACCCCATGGTTTTAACTATTAATTATATGCTGATGACTCTCCAAGTTTTATCTGTAGCCCAATATATCCAATAGCCTACCGGATGCTTCTTAAAGCAATCTAACCACACAGAACTCACCACTGTCCTTCCACATCAGATTATTTCTGTATTCCTCATCATGGTGAATCTTACCTGTCCACCTACTCACACAAGCCAGAAACCAGGTTATCTCAATTCCTTCTTCTCCTCAATCCAATCATCACCAAGTTTCTTTAGAGATGGACTTCTTCCTGTCGATCTCTATTTCTATAGCGTTAGTCACACCAGGCCCTCAATTCTTGCCTGCATTCTTACATTAATCTTCCAACTGGTTTCCCTATTCCAGACTTACAGCTTCAAACACTCTATCCTTCTTTACTATAGTTTTTTTGTAAAAACAAAAAATCCACAGAAGCAGTTACTGTTGTTTTTTTTTTTTTGCTTAAAAACTGTTAATGGTTTCCACCCTGCCTAGGGAATGAAGTTCAAAGTTCCTCTTTTCAGAAAGCAAGTCACTCTGGAACTGTTTCCTGATGCCCCTCTGGCTCCATCTTTCATGATGGCCCCATTCACACAACACACACTAGCCACAATGAACAACATGCCAGGCCTTTTGATGCCTCTGCTGCTTTGTTCACAAACTTCTCCCTAATTAGGAGGGCCTTTCCCATTGGCATAATGAACGCTTGTCTCATCTTTTAAAACAGCGTAAATATCACCTCTTCTATGAAGTCTTTCCTGTCCCCATACCCAAGAACTGATCACCACCAACTCCTTTTTGTTCCAATTTCCAATTTAAACTCTAAGGTATTTGTGGGAAGGGATGGAATCTTATTCTTTATAGCCCCCAAATAGCACAACTGCCCACCATATTTTAGGCTGTGACTAAATGTTTCTGAATGTATAACAAAAACATACGAATACCAAAGGGTATGCAATATACAAATCACAACACTAACTGTATGAATTCTTAAAGGAAATACAAGCTGATAAACTTGGAGGTAGCAATTCATGGTTTCTCAGTATTTGTCACCTGCTGTCTATAGCCAACAAGTGGCAGCAAACACCAAAACTTTAAAAGAAACATATGGGAAGACAAAGAACAAAAAAATGTGTCTTTCCACTAGCTAATTTTTTCTACCAATTTTGAAATAATCATCATATTCAATATCAGTGTTAAAATAACCTGAATCTGGCTGGGCACAGTGGCTCACTTTGGGAGGCTGAGGCAGGAGGATTGCTTGAGCCCAGGAGTTGGAGACCAGCCTGGACAATATAGTGAGACCTTGTCTCTACAAATTAGCAGCATGTGGTGGCACATGCCTGTGGTGGCACATTGCCTGTGGTTTCAGCTGCTCAGGAGGCCAAGATGGGAGGATCGCTTGAGCCTGGGATGTCAAGGCTGCAGTGAGCCAAGAACAGCCGCTACTACTCTCCAGCTTGGGCAACAGAGTGAGACCTTGTTTCTAAATAAATAACTGGAATTTGATTATGAAAACACACGGTTCCACAGGAGCATAGTCTGAGAACTATTATAGTCACGGAAAATCACTGAATTTTCATGCCAGTAAGAGTAGGAATTGTGACAGCTGGGTTAGAGACACAGAATTGAAAAAAGTGAGCCACATGACATTGTTAAAGTATTTTCTTAGAGCTCTGTTTTCCTGATCTCTCAAATACAGGTTGTAGTATAATGATTTCTATGTTATTCTAGTTCTTAACCACCCTAGGTTCAATCAGTGTTTTAGGAATATCAATCTACTGTCAGATGTGGACTAGTATTATTTTGTGCCATGCCGCACAGGGGTGGTTCTCGAAACACAAAAGTACCTGTATACTTTAAGAAACCAAAGCTATAGGCAATATTTATTGCTTAGCTTACTAAGCTATGTACATGTCCATCAATGTGTACAGAGGATCTTGTTCTTCACTGAACTATCTTACATACTCGTAGTTTTGTCAGAAATTATTCTGTGTGAAGGGGTGATGTAGTAACAATAATGCTGCAGAAAAATCGCCTTGCATTGAGACTAAGTACTACTACAACTAACACCCTTTAAGTTCAACTTGACCCTTGACATGAATTTATAATAGTAACAACCTTTTGCCTCCCCCCACAGAATTCTTTCCATTTCTCAAGTTGGCTATTTCAGACCTCCTCCACTTTGTTCAAGGTTCCCATCCCTACATCCTGTGTTATTTTCAGTGATGTATGACCTGTGTTCCTAATGCAAAGAAAAAATGGAAACCACCAGGCATTAACTGCCTTAACTTCCAGCCTTCCATGGCCATGGAGCTAGAGAGAAGGTGGATGCAGACATGAAAAGACAGACGCACTTCCTTGGTCAATTCTTCTTGTCTCTTCAGTATCTCTGCTGGTTCTCACAAGCATTTAAACAGGCTCCATTTTTAAAAAGCAAAATAAAACTAAACCTCCTCTGAGATATAAACGCTTGTATATGTGGGGAATTTCTAAAAGACATATTAAGTTGCTAAGAATGAGAGACTGAAACTAGGTCACGGCGTAGATGTCAGTATCTGACCTTTTATAACATTCACTTTTTAAAACTACATGCATAGTATTTCCTCAAAATTAAAAAAAAAATACTATCACAATGGTCTTTTCAAAAAAACTTGAAAAAAATTATAAACACCCTTATACCCATGTAGCCCTCTCGTTTTCTTGAAAGCTACGATTCATGGAAGAATTGTCCATCCTACTTAACTCTACTTTCTCACCTCCAGTTAATTTTTTTTTTTTTTTTTTTTTTGAGATGGAGTTTCACTCTTGTAGCTAGGCTGGAGTGCAATGGCACGATCTCAGCTCACTGCAACCTCCACCTCCCAGATTAAAGCGATTCTCCTGCCTCAGCCTCCCGAGTAGCTGGGATTACAGACATGCACCACGTCCGGCTAATTTTGTAATTTTAGTAGAGACAGGGTTTCTCCATGTTGGTCAGGCTGAATCAAACTCCAGACCTCAGGTGATCCACCTGCCTCAGCCTCCCAAAGTGCTGGGATTACAGGCGTAAGCCACCGCATCCGGTCTGGTTCATTCTTTAATTCATTCCTTTGGCTCTTCTCAGAGGTGCTCTAAGGGAATGAGTGACCCTCCATTACTAAATCCAGTGGATTCTTTCCAGTTCTTTGACCTACTGTTTAATACTCTCCTGCTGACATCATCTTTTCCTCTGGTTCCCATGATTTACTCTTCCCATTTTCTTTCTTTCCTTTTTTTTTTTTTTTTTTTTTTTTGAGACTGAGTCTTGCTCTGTCATCAGGTTGGAGTGCAGTGGCACGAACTCGGCTCACTGCAACCTCCACCTCCTGGGTTCAAGTGATTCTCATGCCTCAGCTTCCCGAGCAGCTGAGATTACAGGCAAGCACCACCACACCAAGCTAATTTTTATATTTTTAGTAGAGATGGGGTTTCACCATGTTGGCCAGGATGATCTCAATCTCCTGACCTCATGATCCGCCTGCCTCGGCCTCCCAAAGTGCTGGGATTACAGGCGTGAGCCACTGCGCCCGGCCAACTCTTCCTATTTTCTGACTACCTCTCTTGCCAGTGTGTCTCAGTCTCTGACAGTCCTTCCTACGAGTGTCCCCACCTACTTCTCAGAGCTCATCCTCAGTCCTTGTTCTCTGTTCATATTTGCTTTGCTTGGGCTACTGCAATCGCCTCTTGCCACCCTCAACCCATTCAGGGCACAACAGCCAGAGTCATGTTTTCAACACATACATCTCAGCACACCGCTCCCCTGCTTAAAACTACTAAATGGTACTCTACGCCCTTAAGAGGAAGTCCAAAATCCTGTCCTCGGCCTATGAGAAGCAGCACTCTCTGGGGCCTGCCCATCCCGCCAGCCTCATCGCGCTCCCTCCTACTTGCTCTGTTCCACCCATATCCTCTATTCCTTGAAGGCCCTCTTTCTACTCCTTGAAGTCAGGCTGTCTTCTGCCTCGAAATCCCTCCCACATATCCCTTTCTTCCTTTAGTACTAAGTTGAAACATCAGTTCCTCAGGGATACCTGCCCAGTCTCTCCAGGATAAGTGAGATCCTTCTGTCACATCAACACTTACCTCAACTACAATAAGTACTTTGTCCAACTGCATTTAAGGTATTTCTACCCTCACTGAAAAATAAACTCCAAAGTATCAGGGACCATACCCTCATATCACTCATTGCTCAGATTCCCAATTCCTAGTGCAGGACATGGTAGATGGCCTAAATATTAGCTGAGTTCATGAATAGGAAACTGCATCCACTCCCAAGGCTTCCCTCTCTATCTTTTTGCCAATTACTTTAGGATCTATGTTTCTAGTTAGATCTCACTATTGATTTGAGCCCCACTTCCAGTTGGTTTAAGTCCCACTTAAAATGTCCTTAAGAAAGTACATTTTGAAAGTACTCAAGAAAGTTGAGTACATTTTAAGTAGAACTTAAACCCACCAGAAATGGGTCCCCAAGCCCAATCTAGTTCCTACTCCTGTATTCCTGGGGAACAGTAACATTGTCTAAACCACTGCCCAAGTCAGAAATCTGTATTTTCCCTAGACCTGGCACCCTCACTGCCATACCCCCACCCAACCCTGTGACCACAAGCCACAGACATACATTTTACATCCTTATTTTTTAAGAAAGAACAGAAGAACCGCACACCTACTTTTCCTTAACATCATTAATACTTTAGTCCAAGCACCACTGTTTCTGGCCTGGTTACTATGACAGCCATTCAGAACATGCAGCCGTGCACGTGTTATCCCCCTATCAATCCCCTTTCTTTTTTGCAGAGAGAAAATTCTCTCAATTACAAACCTGATGTATCACTCTCTTTAGAACCTGTCAACTAACTCCCCATTGCCTTAGGATGGCTGAAAAATCCTTCACTCACCTCTCATTCTTTCCCACGTCCATCTACTATCACCTCATTCTCCAGACAGAAGCCACAGACAATTACAATGCTCACCTTTGGACAGGCTCCAATTGGACATCACTTCTGGGAAGCTTTCTGTGACCTATCCAAGGTGCACCTCCCACAGATCTTGTAATGATGTGTGCCACAGCACTTTTTATACATCTACACTGCAACGGGCTATTTGTCAAACTTTCTCACTAGGCTGTGAGTTCTTTATAGTGAGGGAGTTTCTTATTAATCTTTTGATTCCCAGTGCCTAACACAATGCCTGGCACACAGAAGAAACTCAAATAATTGTTGAGTAAGTCTATGAGAAAAACAAACAGGAGACACGAGTCAACAGAATGCTGCTATCATCTAAGCATGAAGCCAGGAAGGCCTACTCTAATAGTGAATGTACGCCCTAGAAACATGACCGAAGCAAAAGACAATTCAATTCAATGACCACGGACTAAACACCCGTTCTGTACCGGGACTACAATGAGACAGTCCTGGCCCTCAAATGGTGGATGATTTAGCAGGGAAGATCTGATACAAACAAGACCATAAAGTGTTACAAGTTCTAGAATAATGGCAAGAATGGTGCTTTGTAAATCCTGAACATAAATCAACTAATTTTGCTGGAGGTGAGAAACGGCAGGTGGTTCTACAATAGGTGGTGACCTTTGCACTGAACTGTGCAGGCTGTGTAGGATTTTGCGAAGCAGGGAAAAGAAATGGTAGCATTCTGAAGAGGGAATTAGATAAGGAAAGGGGACACAAAAGTGCATGATATGTTCAAGGCATTAGAATGCAAGCTGTGTCTGTTTTTGAGCTATGTTTCCAATGCTTAGAACAGTACCTAGCTCATAACAGGTGCTCAGTACATCTTAGCTAAATGAAATAATCTATAAATATTTCCATTTCAGAAAACAGGATAGATGACAAGAGATGAGGCTGGAAAGGTGGCGGGTAGCCAGATGACAAAAAACCTTGGTCCTATGCTAACGTGTCTCAGATGAGACTGGTAAACAGGGAACCATGAAAAGGTCTAAAGCAAGGCTTGAATGCAATCAGAGCTAGGTTTAAGGAACAACTATAATGGCATGGTGGAATATGGTACTGAGACAGTGTCTTTCATGAGCTAAGTGGAGATGGCCACACAAGAAAAGGACAAGGTCATAAGATCCTTCACCTACTCTGAATTTGTAAAAGAAAAAGAGAAAGAGAAGAAAAAAGGCAGAGGTATGCTGAACTAATGCTGGCTTAGAGATTCAATATCTATGCCAGGCAGAAGAAATGGGGGATGTATGTGGGGTACTGAGGACATAAGCGAGCAAAGGAAGGTCACTTATTCCGAAGCAAGAAAAGAGATGAACTGATGAGAAAGACTAAGGAGAAACTAAACAGCAAAAGTGATCTGAAACTGAACTATGAAACTCAGGATTCTGTACAAGAATCTTGGTAGCTCCCTTAATGTAAGCACAGACCCGTAAGTAACTATTACTAATTCTCTCTGTGAAAGTACAGCAGGAATGAACAGGAAAGGACAAAGAGACAGAGATAACATAATATGATAACCCATTAGATTTAGAGGGTAAAAAGAAATGAAGAATTAAAGATATATGCAATCATTAGGTTAGGTAAGTGGGAGAATTACGTTTCCGTTAACCAAGATAGGGAACACTAGTGCAAAACGCAGGTATGAAGGAGGAAAACAGGTGCCGTTTTGAATGTGAACTTGGATACCTGTAGGGTATCCAGTTCGAAATGAAGCCCAGAAAGGGTTCAAGGCCTCAGAAAGATTGAATGATGAGCCAAACACATACAAGTAGAAACCACTGGGAAAGAGGCTGCCTACAGAGCAACTACAAGGTGAGCAGAGGGCCAAGAACAGAGCCTTTAAGACTATCAACGTTTCAGAGGGAGGGATAAGAGATAGTAAAGAAGGTTCATAAAGAACAGTAAGAAAAACAGGTGGAAAAGAAGTAGGAATAGAGGTAACAATAATCACAGTAAACGCTCATATAGTATAATTACTATGCCGGCCTTTGTTCCACGCATTCTATCTATATTAACTCATTTAATGCTAGTAACACCCTGTGAGAACGGTACAATAATGATCCTTGTTTCAAAGATGAAGAAAATGAAAGAAAGGCTAAGTAACTTGCTGAAGATCACACAACTTGTAAAAGAGGCAAATTTTAAACCTAGACAATCTCTCCAAAGATGAGAGTTTCAAAGAGGAAAAGGTAGCCAATGGTGTTAAAAGGGGAAAAGTTGAATAAGATGCAAGGTCTTCAAATCTGACATCTAAAAGGTTACTGAGGGGCAAAAATCAGAATAAGGTGGGTTAAAAAGCTAATGGGAAGTGGACAGACACCTCACAGAATGGGAGAAAATTTTTGCAAATCACATACTAATAAGAGATTTGTATCCAGACTATGTGAAGAATGATTACAAGAATGTTTTAAACAGACAATCCACTTTTTAAAATGCACAAAGGATCTGAACAGACATTTCTCCAAAGATATACAAATGGCCAATAAGCACAGGAGAAGATGCTCAGTATCATTAGTCAGAGAAATACAAATCAAAACCACAATGAGATACCACTTCAAACCCACTAGGACAACTATCATCAAAAAGTCAGATAACATCATGTATTCGCCAGGATGTGAAGAACTGAAACTCTCATACACTGCTGGTGGAAACGTAAAATGCAGTGCTTTGGAAAAGTCTGGCAGTTCCTCAAACAGTTAAACACAGAGTCACCATATGACCCAGCAATTCTACTCCTTGGTATGTACCCAAGAACCATGAAAACTTATGTCCACACAGAACCCTGTAGACGAATGTTCATAACAGCATTATTTATAATAGTCCCAAAATGGAAACAACTCAGATGTCCACGAAGTGATGAATAAATTACATGTGCTATATCCATACAATGAAATATTATTTGGCAATAAGACGGAATGAAATACTGATATATTTTACAACATGGATGAACCTTGAAAACATGCTGAAAGGGGCCAATCACAAAGGACCACATATGGTATGACTCCTTTTATATGAAATGTCCAAATACGCAAATGGACAGACAGATGTAGTGGTTGCCTAGGGCTGGAGGTAGAAGAGTAATTGAGGAAATCTGGGGTAAGGGGTGGTAGCTAAGGGGTTTAGTGTTTCTTTTTGGGATAACGAAAAGTGTTCTAAAACTGACTCCTAAAGTACACTAGAAAATTTGTGGGTTTTTTTTTTTTTTTTTTTTTTTTTTGAGACTGAGTCTTGCTCTGTCGCCCACGCTGGAGTGCAGTGGCATGATCTCAACTCACTGCAACCTCCACCTCTGGAGTTCAAGCAATTCTCCTGCCTCAGCCTCCTGAGTAGCTGGGATTACAGGGGCCCGCCACCATACCTGGCTAATTTTTGTATTTTTAGTAGAGACAGGGTTTTACTATGTTGGCCAGGCTGGTTTCGAACTCCTGACCTCGAGTGATCTGCCTGCCTTGGCCTCCCAAAGTGCTAGGATTACAGGCGTGAGTCACTGTGCCCGGTTTAAAAAATTTGAATTGTACACTTTAAATAGGTGAGTTGTATAACAGCATGTGAATTATATCTCAACAAAGCAGTTAAAAAAGTCAATGGGACATGCAGTAGTAGAAAAAGACAAACACTTGCATGAGTGGAGAGGCAAGGCCAAAGAAGATTCTTTGAAGGTTAGGGAAGATCTGAATATGTTTACTGACTGAGATATATCTGTAAAAAAAGAGAGCTTGATATAAACAAGACACCAGAGAAGAAAAAAAAAATCCAGCAGGGTGCAGTGGCTCACACCTGTAATACCAGCACTTTGGAAGGCCAAGGTGGGCAAATCATGAGGTCACGAGTTTGAGACCAGCCTGGTCAACATGGTGAAACCCCAACTCTACTAAAAAGTACAAAAATTAGCCGGGCATGGTGGCAAGTACCTGTGGTCCCAGCTACTCAGGAGGCTGAGACAGGAGAATCTCTGGAACCCAGGAGGTGGAGGTTGCAGTGAGCCGAGATCACACCACTGCACTCCAGCTTGGGCGACAAGAGCGAGACTCCGGGTCTTTAAAAAAAAAAAAAAAGTCCTAGAAGGGGTAGATAGGAAGAAAAAAGAAAAATGGTGGCACCTCTGGAAGTAAGAATAAGTGAACAGCTGGCGGTGAAGGTAAGTTGAGAGTTTACACATGAAGGATCCTATTTTTCATTGAGGTAGGAGGTCTTCAGCAGAAAACAAGAAATGGGTAGAGTAAGAAACCCAGAAAAGTAACACAAGTTGGAAAACCTGCTGACAAGAATGGGAAAAGCAAGCAAGATTAAAAGCTCGTCAGGTAGAACTGAGCAGTGTGAGAACAGAAATAAGTTATAATGGGGCTGATATGCATGATTGTATAATATGCTCAGCTGGATTGGTCAGTCCATAGGTTGTAAACTGAGATGGCAGATGACTGGGGCTGTTTCAGGGGCTGAAGGATGCTGAGAGTGCCGGTGAAATGCACGAGCATAAGATCCCACTGAGCGGGGAAGGCAGTGATACTAAAGGAACTTGAAAGAATGGGATTTAGTGACTAATTCAATATAGAAGATGAAGGAGGAAAACAAAGACTTAAACAGGATTCCCGATTCACTTATCAATAGAATTGGTAGATTAATGACCAAAACAGTTCTTGGAAAGAGAGGTAGGCTATAGACAGATGAATTACTCAAAAATATAAAGTTTAGATCAAAATATCTTTAGAGAACAACTCTGCCATTTTTAAGAGCAATAAAGGCAGGCTTAGAGAAGTGAAACGAGTTTGCTTAAGTTCTAAGGTACTAAACAAAAGCTGGAAATGACTTCGTAATCCAGGCCATTCTGTTATAACCTAGAACCTGACTAAATCTGGAGTTTGACAGGATGGCAGGAAATGCAAATGGTGATGTTCTTGAGATTCAATAACACTAAAATTGGTTTGAAACGGTAGGTTCATTTCAGGTGATAGTGGGGAAATATGATCCAGGAACAAAACGAAAGACAATTGGAGATCAAACATTTGCTCTGGTAACCCACATGGAGATAATCAAGAGTTGGATGTAGAGTGATATGAGCACTAATACGAGCACTAAAATATTCTAATGCAAGAACATTGTAAGCTTCAAAATCCTCTCAATGCTATTTGGCAACACAGATGACAGGACACATAAATTTATTATGGCTTAGAATTTTTTAAACATTAAGAAGAGCTTTTCTTACTTTTAAGGTTCTTTTTTTGTTACAGAAATATGAAATACTGAAGTCTGATTAGGTCTCTTGTAAGGGGCTAGACATTTGCCTTACCTTTACTACCTTGTAGTCACACAAGTATTCCACCTCATAATTGTTTAGATTCCTTTTGGTGATTCCAATCGATTTACATGTGAGCTTTTCTTTTCTACATAATTCCTGAAGAGTATCAAGTGAAACTAGGCAAGGCACACACCAAGCTACAATAAGAAAATAGAATTCTTTACTAATGAAATAGCTATTCAATTAAAATAAAAAAGAGAAAAACCCTCTATTCCCCAACTTTCAACTGGCAATTTTAGACTAAAAATTCCTATGACAAGAAACCAATTATGCGTCTTCAAGAAAAAGTTAAACATTAAGGAACTATTTCGTTAAATTGGTGTTCTTGGATTTTCTCATGGATTTCTACTCCACTATGTTTAACTGACATCAGTTGATTTCCATTAAGTCACTCGAAAATGTTTCATGTCTGTAAGCTTTTTAAAAATTATATGCAGATGCAGGTCAACAGAGGTAGTGTTTCTTACTTTCATTGTATTCTACATAGACTATAATCACTATTTTAATAAAATGTAAATCTCTAGGACACTTATTCTTAAAAACACATCTAAAATATACTTTAAAACAACATTATAATTCATTAACACATAACTCATTTTTTTTTAACTGGACAAAACTGAAATCTAATAAAAATATATTTCTACGTTACAAACTCATATGTTAGTTTTCTCTTTGAAATGTTGCATGAAGCTTTAATTCCACTTATTATTTTACCCATACTGCAATATATTATCACCAAGGTGAATAAACTCGAGTTATTAAAAAAATGGAGAGTATATTGATATTTTGTAATACTTATTGACTGTATTGTTTTTAAAGCGAAACTTTTAAAACGGTGTTCAATTTACATAAGCCATGTACTAAACTCAAAGAAAATTAGACATACTTATCATCAACCCTCCAGAAGCCAGAAACTAATTGTGTTCCAGAAGATTTGACCCTCAAATTTCTGTAAGTAGCATGTTACCACACTGAATTTAAAGTGTAAATTAACAAACACGTTTAGGAAAATGGAACAAACTTGGTGTTAGGGCTAGTGTCATGGTAAGCACTAGACAGGATCAAAAGTCCTCTGCCCTACCCATCGCTCAGCCACTGAGCTATGTGACTTTAGTGAGGTCTCAATCTGTCTGGCTGTCACATTCACTGGAAAAAAATGGAGAAAACTGGTGTTACCAAACAAAATCTATCAGTAAACTCAAGCTTTACTTGGTAGCTCTCCAAGGTAGTTGCGATCACCTTTTATGTTTTGAGGTAATTTCAGGAAAGGGAGAACGCTTGTTAGCAGCAATAACTTTTCCTGCACCCTTTCCTCATCCTCCCCACCTCACACAGACACTTCATTGTCAGAAACCCTTAAGCATAATTTCCACCATCTCCCTGGCTGCAAACGACTCCATCCTAAAGCAGTAAAGAGAAAGGTATTTTCCTCCAGAAAACGTGGGGGAAGAGGCCGATTGCTTTGGAGTGGTCGTTTGGGGGTAGGACAGTGATAGGAGAGAAATGACCCCGTAAGTCCCTTCCATCTAAAAAAAACTAGAGGACGTTTTGTGTTAAGCTGACCTCACTAAGGGGATCACGTATAAAGGTGGTTCCTCTTGAGTATCTACCCAAGGTGTGTTTGTGTGCTTTTCCTAAACATTTTTATCTAGTTGAGGATTCAAAACACAACCCGCAAAGGAAATGCTCTTCGAGAATTTAAAGGAAAAAAAAAAGTGAACATGAAAAACTGCAAACACGTGGTTAAAAAAAAAGCAAAACGACAATCTCTCAAGTCTCCAGTAATGTAGAAAAATATTTCACTGACAAAATTAAATAGTTCATGACCACCACAAACACCTTCCGCTAGCTTAGTTCACAGTAACCCCTGACATTCTCCAAGGAAGAAAAACTCGGGGATAATGAGGTCATAATCCAAGTGGAGAGGAGGCGAGCTTGAAAACACCTTTACATTCCAGAACGCACGGAAAAGTTCCAGGCTCTCAAAGCGTGCGCGACACCAACACGCCCCGACGCCCACACCCACGCGCGCTCGGTGCCCAATTCCCCAGCGTCCACAGAAATAACACCAAGCTCCCGGTGGGTGGAAGAGTTACCGTAAGCCAGAGGCTGCAACCTCAAATACCCACTTTCTGGGCGACTCTCCAACGAGGCACTCAACCTCCTAGCGTGTCCGCCTTGGGGGGGGGTTCCTCGGTTATCCCCTTAGCACACAGGAGCCCCGATTTCCTCTCCCCCTCTGATATTAAGGTCATGTTCACGCCGGCGGGCGTCGCTTCCCGCCTCCCACTTCAAAGGCCCGGGCGCATGCCGCACGCCGCGCTCGAACCACCACAAAGGAGCCAGTCGCAGCCGGCCCCCGGGACCTCCAGCCGGGGACCGCCGGGGAGCGGCCCCGACCCCCGAAGCCACCACGGGAGACGCCAAGGGGGCCGGGCCGAGCGGGCGGAGAGGCCACGCTCCGCAGCCGACGCGCCCTGGGCTCGCGCGGTGCCCACCTCCGCGGCGGGAGCCGGCCGGGCAGGGAGGCGGGTCAGCGGCCTGGGGGAGGGTAGGCGCCCGCAGCGTGCGTCCCGGAGTCGGGGGCGCGGCGGCCGGGGAACCGCCACGTCGCCGTCTGGCTGGCCCGCGGGACGGCCCCGCCGCCCGGGCCTTGGGAGCTTGCCTGGGAACGGGGAGGGCGAGGGGGCCGCGCTCCAGCCTCACCTCCTCGCGCCTCGGCCCCGACCGCCGCCATCTTGTGGAGCTTTCATTCAAACTGGCGCGGTCTGACGGGATAGCTCAGCTGGCCCGACGCCCCGCCCCTGGCCGGCCCGCGCGGGACTTGGGGGCCGGGGCTTGTAGGGGGGATGGAACCCGCACGGCGTCCTGACGTCACTGGCGGCCGACCCCTCGCCGCGGCGGTCAGCGCGCCTGCGCCCCAAGGGTAGGCCCGTCCCCAAACGCGAGGAGCCGAGCGGGGCGGAGCGATCGCGCGCGCGCGTGCTTTGGGATGCTCTGCGGTGTCCGGCGCCCATACCCTGCGCCAGGCCCGTTTGGCGCATTCACTCCGGAGGACGTCGGCCAGGGACGGTGCCTTTCGGGTCCGGTTCCGCAGCCACCGCAGCTCGGCGGGCCATGGTTAGGCTCCCCCCGACCCCACTTCCCTAGAGCACCGGGCCTCGGAAGCGGCCGCACATGGGCACGGCTGGAGAGGTTCCGCTGGCTTGGTGCAGTCGCCGGGATTCCGACTGGTTGGTGTAGGGTGTGGCCTGTGCTGCCCAGCTCCCAGCTGATCCTAATGTGCGGCACAGCTGAAACCGCCGGTCTCCATCAGTGCTTCTCACACTTAAAAGGGGTTTACGAATCGTCGTGGGGGCGAGGTGCGGACTTGGAATTTTTTGAGAGATGGGGTCTCACTGTCACCAAGCTCAAGTGCAGTGGCGCGATTACGGCTCACTGCAGTCTCGACCTCCTGGGCTCAACTTTTAATGTAAATTGGGACTGGGTAGGTCTGTAAGGAGACCCGAGCCCCCCTCCCGTGTTGTTGACAAGCTCCTGAGCTCGGCCTGCTGACGGGTGGGGGCCGGGAGGAAGAGGACTTGTTGGTAAGAAGACTGCAGGGCGACTCCGGGGGCCTCCCACCTGGTCTCCACCCCCTCCCCCCAGCCATTCTTGACGCCGCATCCATATGACTGTTTTAAACAACCTAAAGCAGAAATCTTAGAGCAAATAACGAAAACTGGCAGAAAGCCATTTGATGTCTACTAAGGACTTAAACGCAGACCATTAAAGGACTGGTTATTTGATTCCATTATGAAATACTGTCTAGCCGTCTTAAAAAGATGTTCATGAAGCTTTTAGTGTTAAGCAAAAACAAAACAAATCCCCCTGAAATATAGTTTTAACTAGGAAAAAAATGTATAGGAAAATAACGAAATACAGCCTTTCGAAGTGATTTTAACTTCTCGTTTTTACATATTTAATCATTTTCTACGATGAGCATCTCACTACCTTGATATAAGGAATAAAAGGCCCTACCCAACCCTATCACCTGGAAGAGCATCCAGGCCCTTTAAGGCGTAGTCTATCTAGGATTATGCCTTCAGGCCCTTTAAGATACAGCCTCCCGTCCTAACCGACCCCAAGCACTCATTGCCTCTCCTGTATGTTTTCAGAGCCCTCCAAGGAGCGGCCTTCGCTACTCACTGGTCATTCCTGAATCCCTTTTTGGCTCCTTTTCCTCAGTCCAGCCTGGGTTCCTCAGGGAAGGGACTGTAGCCCTGGGACTGCATTTCTCTTCCGCCCTCTCCCTATGTGACTGCCCCGATTCCCATGGATTTAAATTGCATCTTGACACAAGATTCCTAACTTTTTGTCTCCAACCCTGGCCTCTGCCCTGAATTCCAGGCTAGAATATCCACAGTGCCTAATGGACATATGCCCTTAGGTGTTGCACAAACATCTCCAATTGAACATATCCAGAAAAATACACTTCTGGACCTTAGTCCAGGCCATCATTGCTCGACTGAAGTCCTACAACAGCTGAACTGTTTTCACTTCCACCACTGCTCCCATTCAATCCATTTTCTAGGCAGCTGAAAAATGACCCTAAAATATAAAGAGGAACAGGCCTTTACCCCCGCTTTAAGTACTTCCCAGCACATTCAGAATAAAACTCAAACCTCCAGTGATTGGAATCCTGTCTCTAACCTCACTTTGTGCCACTCCCCTTTACTCATTATTCTCCAGGCCTTTCCTCGGCCCCACTCACCCAGAAATCTTTTACTGTGCATCTCCTATGTGCCAGGCACCTGATAGGTGCTGGGAATATAGCAGCGGATGAGAAAGACAAAAGACCCAGTCCTCAGGGAGCTGACTTCCCAGTGAGAGGAGCGGCGGATAAAGCAAATCACTGAAGGCAGCTGTAAATTACTTTCCGGTTCAGAGGACAGGCTCCTTCCCCTCCTTACATGGCTACCTTCAGATCACTTGGGTCTCAGCTTAAACGCCACCTATTGACAGAGGCCTCGCATGTTACCTAATTCTTTAGCCCTACTTGGAATCCTTAAAAAGCACTTATCAAAATTTGCATTATCTTGTCTAGTTTTTGTTCTTTGGTCTTGATTAGTTTCAGTAAAAACTTACGTAATGAATGTATGGCACCATTTTGTAAATTCAGTGTTTCCTTTGTTTCTCGTCTTGAATCTCATCCATTCCAGCGCATAGATGAGGTCCTGTCTGTCCAACATTCAGCACCGTGTTTACTATCTAGAGCAGGAATTCTCCAGGTATGGTAATGGGGACCCCAAGACCCGTCAGAGGGTTCATGAGCACAGAACTATTTTCAGACCAACATGTTCCCTGCCTGCCTTGGCTCATGAGTACACAGTGGAATTTTCCAGAGGTTACACAATTTGAATATTGCAACACGTTGAACGAAGAAGCAGATACCAGAACATAGCTATCTTCTATTAAGCCAGACATTAAAGAGACTTGAAAAAATACAAAATACTGCTTTTGGCTAGGCAGAGTGGCTCGCACGTATAATGTTAGCACTTTGGGAGGCTGAGGCAGGAGAACTGCTTGAGACTAGCCAGGGCAACCCTAATAAAAAATTAGCTGGGCGTGTTGGCACGTGCCTGTGGTCCCAGCTACTCAGGAAGCTGAGATGGGAGGATCGCTTGAGCCCAGGAGTTTGAGGCTGTAGTAAGCTATGATCAAACCACTACATTCCAGGCTGGGCAACGGAGCAAGACCCTGTCTCAAGACAAAAAACAAAAAATAAAACCCCAGATATCACCCTTGCCACTAAATTTTTGTCTTAGAAAAGTTATTTCTCATAAAAATGTTATTCATATTAACTTTTATGTTACTTAGAAATAATTTTTAAAATTGGTTTTAATTTCCATATGGTAACTACTTATATAGTTATATAATTACATTTTATGTATATGTAACAAGCAAAAACTCTTTGGGTTCTCCAAATGTTATTTTTAAGACTGTAAAGGGGTCCTGGGACTGAAATATTTGAGGGTCTTGGTAAATCCTGGCTATAAATGGAGAGAGAAATAAAAAGCCACTGAGAGACACACACCAGAGTCCTCAAGGGAAAAGTAGAGAGTCATGACCCTTTCCCAGTATTTTTTTCACAAAAACCACATGATTTCTGGAGTGTCTCCTCTTCTACTGAAATAAACGTTCTCTTCTGAGAGGCAAAGAATCGTAGAATGAACACTAGATTAAGAATGTGAATTTAAATGAAATAATGCATGTAATGTGCTTAGAATAGTAAGCAATCAAGAAAAATTAAGTTTACAAAATAAGCATCTGAATGTTAGTTCGAAATCCACCATTTATTTACTGTGAGACCTTGGATAACTTACTTAACTGCTCTCAATCTATTATCTGGAAAACAGAAATAACACATGCCATATTACTCTCTACACAGTACAACTATTCATGGAATTGTGATGAGATCAAAATTTTAAAATGAGATAATGAATTCAAGCAAATAACAGTATTATATTATATGGTCACTCATCATTTTAGATATCGTGATTTTTCTCATAGAACTTTTATGCTCTGGTACTTTTAAGAATTCTTATACATATAAAAGCTTTCAGTTTGTGATGAATATTTTGTGGCCTCCTGTTAAGGACTGAACATTTGCATCTCTGAAAAATTCCAGTGTTGAAATCC
This sequence comes from Macaca nemestrina, assembly GCF_043159975.1. Taxonomy (NCBI): domain Eukaryota; kingdom Metazoa; phylum Chordata; class Mammalia; order Primates; family Cercopithecidae; genus Macaca; species Macaca nemestrina. The sequence goes on from NC_092133.1 coordinate 129,001,094, forward strand.
TCACCCCCAAGGTGATGGTATTGGGAGGCAGGGCCTTTGGGAGGTGATTAGATCATGAAGGTGGAGCCTGCATGCATGGGATCAGCACCCTTACAAAAGGGACCCTTCAGAGCTCTCTCGCCCTCTATCCTTCGTGTGAGGTTATAAAGATAGCTGGCAACCCAAAAGGGAGCCCTCATCAGAACCCAGCCACGCTTCCAGCCTGGTCCAGCACCTGATCTGACTTCCAGCCTCCAGAACTGTAATACATTTCTGATGTTTACAAGCCACCCCCAGACTATGGTACTTTATTATAGCAGTCCAAACTAAGACACGTTCTGAGACTTTCACATCAGGTATTTCTTCCTATTTTTATATTTGGCTCTGTTCTTCAGACAATGTCAGATGTAAATAGGCAAAACTATAATTTGACATAACCTTTTGGTGGTAAAAGTGTTTAAGTTTAAATATGTATATATTTACTATCTGGCCTTTTATATAAAAAATTTGACCCCTGAAGTAGATTATTGAAACTTCTAACATAAAATGACTTCTTCAAAAATTTTCTTCCATATTTATGTAATACTTCACTTACTTGACTACTTCCCCACATTATTTAAATATATACATATTTAAATTTCATGAAATATATTTGCATTTCATGAATATATTTAAATTTCATGTATCTCATGTACTTCCTAATTATCTTTGTTATGACATACATATGATGTAACAAAGATAACTGGGAAGTACATGAAAAGATTATCAAGGTACTCACCAAAAATTTTTACAGTTACTATTCTGGATGGTAGAATAAACAATGCTTTATATTTTTTTCTTTTGGAATTTGAATTTTATATTGACTATGTATCATTCTTATAAACAGAAAAAAATTAAAGCTATTTTCACCTTGAAAAATAAAAAAAAAAAAACAAGAAAAATTTGTTGGCAAATCTTTCAAAAATTCACAAGGAAAAAGCTTGTCACCTGAGGGTACGAGAAAATGTGGAAGAATTTCATTAGGCAGTAGAGGACTTATTGATGACAATTTCAAATTGGGTAAGTCTAGGGGAAAACAACCAAACAAACATGCAAAGCTGACCAATAAGGTCAGCAGTGCTATTCCTTTCCTTCCTTATGTTTCTAAACAAACCATAAAATATACAAAAGATGTACTCACTGGCCATTGTCCTGTAGCATACAAAGATGACATTATTTTTTCTTCCATATAATTCATTTATTTGATAAGCACTTATGAACACCCACTATGCTCATGTACTATTGTAGGGGCCGAGGCAAAATGGTGATTAAGACTCAGAGTCTCTGCTCTCACAAATGCTTAATAATCTAGTGAGGAAAGGAGCCAAGTAAGTAAAGGATTAAATAAATATGGAAGAAAACTTTAGAATAAGTTATTTTATTCTATAAGTTTCAATAATCTACTTCAGGTGTCAAATTTTTTATACAGAAGGCCAGACAGTAAATATTTTAAGCTTTGTGGGCCATACAGCCTTTGTGCAACTATTCATCTCTGCCACTGTAATGTGAAAACCGCCACAGCCAGCACATATACAATTAGAGTGTGACTGTGTTCTAATAAAATTTTATCTACGAAAACAGGGGTGAGATAGATCTGAATCACTGGACATAGTTTGGCATCCCAGATCTATTTTAAAAGCTAACAATAACCACAAAATAAGATCCTAAAACAGTTTTTCAAAGCATAATTGAAAGCATGTAGACTTAGCAGTAAAACTAGTTCAGTTGGTGTTTTCCTATGTTCTGAAGCCACCGAATTGCTTATACCAAAATCACTTTTATTTCAAATTTTCTATAACTTTGGAAAAAGATCCTAAGAAATAACTACTAACTTAGGACAAAGAGTACACCTTTAAAGCTGCTTCTGTATTTAAAGACTCTGTGGACTTAAAATCATATCTGAATTCTCTTCATAGTTCTGTCAATAATTTGATGTAAAATAATGATGAAAAAATTTAAGTTTTGTTTCTGGATCTTTAAAAACTTTTAGAAGAGTACTACCAACTAACTCCATAGCAGCCAACATGAATAAGTTTTCATTGGAACCCACTGAGGATCTCAGGGCTCTAGTGAATATTCTCTAGTAGACAGAATGTGGCTAGCCTTCTCTTCAAACTAAAGAGGTTTTTTTCCTCTCTCTTTTTCTCTTTTTTCTCTCTTTTTGAGATGGAGTCTCACTCTGTCGCCCAGGCTGGAGTGCAGTGGCATGATTTTGGCTCACTGCAACCTCTGACTCCTGGGTTCAAGGGATTCAGCCTCCGGAGTTGCTGGGACTACAGGCGCACACCACCACACCCAAATAATTTTTTGTATTTTTAGTAGAGATGGGGTTTCACCACATTGGCCAGGCTGGTCTGGAACTCCTGGCCTCAAGTGATCCACCTGTCTCTGCCTCCCAAAGTGTTGGAATTACAGGTGTGAGCCACCGTGCCCTGCCCTAAAGAGATCTTTTAATTTCAAAAGAAAAACATGTTTGTTGGAGGAAAGAAATAAACTAAACAAAACTGTAAAAAGTAAAAGCCCCTCTCCTAGTTGTTGAGTTTATCAGTTTACTTAAAAAATGGCTGTGGCTTATGCCTGTAATCCCAGCACTTTGGGGGGCTAAGGCGGGAGGATCACTTGAGACCAGCAGTTTGAGACCATCCTGGGCAACATAGCAAGACCCATCTCTCCAAAAAAACAAAACAGAACAAAAAAAAATTTGCCAGGTGTGATGGTGCACATCTGTAGTCCTGGCCACATGGGAGGCTAAGGCAAGAAGACTGCTTGAGCCCAGCAGTTCGAGGCTGCTGTGAGATATGATCCCACAACTGCACTTGAGCCTGGGTGACAGCGCAAAATCCTGTCTCTAAAAACAAAAACAAACAAAAAAAGGCATCTTACTTTGTATGTGGTCCTGCAAGTTTTTTCAATTAATGTCAATGACTTTTAATTGTTTTCTTGGTTATCTAACAAGAACCAATAGAAGATCTTTTAAAATTAAATGTCATAGAAAATTCTTTCAACCAACTCAGTTTAATTCTAAGCAGCTTCATGATAAAAAAAAACTTCCGTATATTTCCCAGTAATAAGAGGTTATTGTACATCAAAAACAAAGAAGGGTTGCAACACTTACTGATATATTGTAGTTTAATAAAACATAGTTTATACAGTTCATTGAAAAAGTATTTTAATACAAACGCCACTTATATGCAAAACCAAATGTAGATATTCTTGTTTATAAAAATTCTTGATTTCTCTAGAACACTAAGATGCTACCTCAATAGAGATTGCTTCACATTTTCCAGTTTCTTGATCTGTGCATGTCACATGTAAAGATCCATCCCTAAACAGACAAAAAAATAAAGAACATTTCATAAGCTCATGTTATAAAAACAAAGTCTGTAACAAGTTACTTGAGGGCTTTCAGTAAACAAGGGTTAATTTTAATTTTCAAAAGAAGGGTATTAATGTAAAGAATACACACAATCTCAGTGTCTGTAAATTTAGTAAGTATCATATGTTATATTTAGCTAGTTATTCTTAGGAACTTCCTTCCAGACCACTAAGATCATGGTTATATTTCTTGAAAACCCATGATGACAAACACCTTAGGTTTAAGACTTTATATAAGCTCCAGATGCAGCATGCTATTTTCAAGACTAGGTCAAGGCAAACTCACCCTGATGAATTCTATATTCTTGCTATGTATCGTTTATGGAGTAAGTTGTCTTTTAAGTTTAATTTGGAAAGGATTTACTTGTAATACATAGTAGTATGGATAGCTTGTGGTTAGGAAAATGGCAATAGCTGAAATTAATTCGTAAATTATTTTTCTTAGAAAAATTTTGCATTTAAATTTTCTAAATTTCTTAGAAAATTTAGCAATAAAGAAACAAACTTACCCTTTCACAGGGCAAATAGTAACAGTTATATAAACTTTAGAAAATTATACTAGAAATTGGTAAATTACATCTCAACTGAGCACACATCAGTTTCTTAGGTTGATGATAGCCAAAATAAAGAATTCCTAAAATATTCAAGATGGAAATGACTTTTCTTTGTAAAATATAGTAATTTTGGGGGCAAAAAATGTAATTCACTGATAAAAACCTCTGTAGGTTTTTAATGTTTTTTCTAGAATGACAGTGAAAAAATCAATAAAATCAAAAAATAGTCAAGTATCAAATTGAATTTTCTTAACAACAGAAGTTTAATTTTTTTACCTTTTCATAGTAAGAACAGCTAATATATCACGTAATCCATTCTCTTTTTTATCTAAATCCTGGAGTACAACCTGTTTATGCAAAAACAATATGAAGAGAATTCAGCATTTTGACATAAATGAACTGATGTATCAATTATTGCAATGGACCAAAGCTTATTTACCACTGAAACAAACCTTTTTAAAATAGGGCAGTTTTCAATTCTCCTACCACTGAATCAGAATTCAGAGAATAGGAGTGAAGCTTTTGTTAAGCTGAAATGTCTCCCCCAGAAGGAGGGCCCATAAGATAACTAATGCATTTGTCCCTTCTAAATGTCATGTCCTAGATTAAAATGATTTTTTCTAAGATGTACTATTAGTCTCAGAAAATAAAGGCTACTTTTCTTTTTTGGTAAGTAAGCCATTCCCAGTAACATGCAAATTATAATTTGGCAACCTTTCTATATATACTTTAAAAAAAAAATCAAGCATTTTAAATACACTTGGAAAACCACCTACTTAAAAACATGGCAAACTCTTTTGTACAACTAAGATTATATCTGTAAGTAAGAGATGGTAATGAATTTACTATAAAATTCCTCAGTTTCCTAAAGAATAGTATATCAAGAAACCAGATATGGAATTCTGCAGTGACTTTAGGCTTAGCCAAGCTCAAGTTTAATAACCTAAGTTATACTAAGTACCTTGTTTTACTCATTTGTAAAATAACGTTAGAACAGATGGGAACTCTGAAAGATTCTCTTCCAAATTCAGTGTTACGTGGCTAACTCTCCTCCTGGCATCTTTAAGTTAGGATATAGTAGCAGCAGCTGTGGAGTCTCAGAGAGGATGTGAAGAAAAAGGTAATGGAAGTGTGAGAGAAGAGCGAAGGAAATACTAGGACTGCCATCTGAGTTCAAAAACCTGGTGCATGGGAAGGTTCTTAGACACACACAAACCAATTCATGTGGAAGTGCTTTTCAAACTTTACCAATAGATTCCAAGTTGGTAAGTCTGAGGTGCAGCCCAGGCATGTTATGCATGTGTGTGTTTTCATTACTCTTTTGTTGGAATTAGAAAATAAATATGTGGCCAGGCATAGTGGCTCATGCCTGTAATCCCAGCAGTTTGGGAGGCTAAGGCAGGCAGATCACCTTAGGTCAGGAGTTCGAAACCAGCCTGGTCAACATAGTGAAAGTGTCTCTACTAAAAACACAAATATTAGCCAGGCGTGGTGGTGCATGCCTGTAGTCCCAGCTACTCAGAAGGCTGACTGAGGCAGGAGAATCAGCTGAACCCATGGGGTGGAGGTTGCAGTGAGCTGAAATCATGTCACTGCACTTTGGCCTGGGTGACAGAGCAAGCTGCCGTCTCAAAAAAAAAAAATTAAATATGTGAACTAAAGATATGTATCTCTTTACACACACACACACACACGATACCTCATCACTAATAAACACCCTGTCTTCTCAAAAAAGCTAGGCATTCTGGACTTCTCTGAATGTGCATATATTTTTTAAAAAACAATACTGCTTTGGGAGGCCGAGGCGGGCGAATCATGAGGTCAGGAGATTGAGACCATCCTGGCTAACACGGTAAAACCCCATCTCTACTAAGAATACAAAAAATTAGCCAGGCGTGGTGGTGGGTGCCTGTAGTCCCGGCGACTCGGGAGGCTGAGGCAGGAGAATGGTGTGAACCTGGGAGGTGGAGCTTGCAATAAGAATGAGCCGAGATGGTGCCACTGCACTCCAGCCTGGGCAACAGAGCGAGATTCTGTCTCAAAAAAAAAAAAAAAGTACATTCTTTTTTGTTACCTATATTTAATTTGTACTATAAAAGTAATTCATGCTCATGTCCTGTGCTGTTTGTAAAAAATTCAGTATAAAGTGTCAGAAGTCAAAAAAACCCTCTTGGTACCTACAAACTTATTTACCTACTGTGAAGTTTCTGGAATATGGTTTAAGTACCTATATATATTTTCTGTATAAATGCATGGATATCTGAAAATGCACCCCTACTCAAACACCACCTCCTCACACACACTCATGCTCCCAGACTTTTTTTTTTTTTTTTTTGAGACGGAGTCTCGCTGTGTCTCCCAGGCTGGAGTGCAGTGGCGTGATCTCGGCTCACTGCAAGCTCCGCCTCCCGGGTTCACGCCATTCTCCCGCCTCAGCCTCCCAAGTAGCTGAGACTACAGGCGCCCGCCACCACGCCCGGCTAGTTTTTTGTATTTTTAGTAGAGACAGGGTTTCACCATGTTAGCCAGGATAGTCTCGATCTCCTGACCTCGTGATCCACCCGCCTCAGCCTCCCAAAGTGCTGGGATTACAGGCTTGAGCCACCGCGCCCGGCCCAGACTTTTTATTTAGATACAAATGGCATTGTAATACAAATACTGTGCTGCAGTCTATGTGTGTGTGTGTGTGTGTGTGTGTTTTAATGCAACTGCATTTCTCAGACATGTTTCTAAGTAAATAACATGGCTCTACCTCACTCTTCGTAAAGCATACAGAGGGTCATATAGTATGAGATAGGCACATGGTATTTTAAAAAAGCAAACCTATCTTGTCTCAGAGGCAGCATGGCACAATCGGAAGAGCATGTCATGGGCTCAGAAATGAAACCAACTTGAGGAGAAACCCTAGCTTGACCAAGAAAATAAAGGTTATTTGCTATCACAGGCCAACTTCTTAATCATCTATAAAATGCATACAATAATGTGCATTTAGCATGAACCAAAAAATAAAATTCTCCCCTTCCACTTACCTAACTACCAAGGGAGGCCAAGAGCACAACAAAGAAGCAGTCTAAATACCCAGAACTCTTTCAAATTAAAATTGCCTATTTCTTCCCTCTTTCAAAAATGAGTATACACAAGTTCATTTTCAGAAATGAGCCTTCATAAAATCCTTCATAAAAATGTATTTGGTGTCCTTTATATATATACATTTTGTATTAAGATACTGAACTGAAATCTAATCCAGAAAGCAAAGTTGAACAGTTTAATGTGTCTAACTTTATGTATTTACCTGTGCAAACTTGGTTTCCTCTTTGGCAGAGTTCTTCCCGTCAGACTCATAGAGTTCAAGGCACACTGAAGATATGCTTCCAGGAGCTTGCAATGTGTGTTGTCTTCGAGCTGGCAAAGGAGTCCCTGATGGAAACAGCACTGTGAATCTACTGGCTCCTGATTCGTCCACACCCTAGTTAGCAGGAAACAAGGTGCATACTCTTTGGTATTTATCTTTACAATTGAAAAAAAATCTTCCCATTATAAATGAGATATATATTCCTTATTGATAATCAGGACACTAGGCAAAGAGAAGAAAATAGAAATAATCCTAAATCCCACTCCACTGTATTTAAAAATATATTGAAACATACCTCTATCTATATTAACTTATGATTAATATTATACCTAACTTTTATTTTTCTAAAAAACTAGCAGGTTAGAGAAATATTAACTAAAAGAATATAAGACATTCCTTAAAAGTAGGATTATAAACCTAAATTTAAAACCTCTGCCAGTATACAGGGTTTTATTGTAACATCATGCTATGTATAAAAACTTACGGCAATTAATTTACTATTTTTAAGGAAAGTATAGAAAAGCTAAACATACTTCAACTAGTATTGAAAAGCTAAACATACCTTAACTAAAATATCTCTGGCTGAACACTCTATCATAAGAGAGTCTTCCACCAACAGGTTTTCTTTCCCAATAAGAATTCCTGCTTCTATAGCTGCACCAATAGGGATCACTTCATCAGGAGGGATAGAATTGAGAAGCTCAACAGCTGGGAAAAGATCTTTAATCAGTTGCTGTAGCTTTGGGATTCGAGAAGACCCTCCGCAAAGGACAACCTAGAGAATAAAAATAATTTTCAGTTGTTTACTTTTAGAAGAATGCAGTGTCTCAAAATTAAGTGTAATAGACTGAGTCATCTTCATCGTGTGTCAAGATAAAATACAAAAAAAGCCTATATATTAACATGTTATATTTAACCTATAAATACATAAACATATATATTTAACGTATTATAGATATTTAACATATTCTTTACTCACAACAAAATTTAAAATGAGGAAATCTCACCATTACAAAATACAGTAGAGCTACATATGTGGTTCATAATACTGTGCAAAAGAGGCTTAACCACAAAGTCACTTGAATAGAAAATATATCAATATTTTGTACTAAGGTTTTTTTTTTTTTAAAGTTTGAATCTTAAAGAATTTTTGTGACAAATATTGCTATTCTCTCTTAGTGAAAACTGTGCCATAAACTTCTTTGCCTTTACCATAGAAGAATGTTAAGTTTCTTGAGGAAAAAGAGCTGTTTTATACAACTGCATTTCAAATGGCTGATACCATTGATTAAATCTTTTGCCTGAAGAACTTCATATAAAATTGCTTCTTTAAATTGTAAATCCCTTAAGTTGCTCATTGATTCATCCACTGAACACTTATGATTCCACGGGCATTCAGAGTATTGGATTAATATATAACCTAAGAAGGGAAATCAACAGCCACTTCCTATTTCACAGTCTTTATGGATGATCTCACTGCTCACTGAGGCAGAGGACCAACTGATGAAAGCTAGGCCTCTTTCACATTCAGTATGAAGTAATGAGGGATACCCTATGCATCTCCAGGTGTGAGCATGAGGAACATTAGCTGAAGGAATTTTTTTTTTTTTTAAAGTAGGTTTTCCTTGGCAAAGATCTTGAAAAGATCAGTTTGGAGTAAGTAAAAAGAGCAATCTTCTCTAAATTTTATGATCCCAGGTAAATACCAGGAGAACAAAAATGCAGAATATGCCTTTTCAAATATCTCATATTCAACATCAAAAAAGCTTTATTAATAAATAGTAAGTGGTGCTATGCAAAAAACAAAGAAAACAAACAAAACAACCAACCTTGGAAAATATTGACTTTTTATTTATTTATTTTTTTTTGGAGACAGAGTCTTGCCTTGTCACCCGGGCTGGAGTTGCAGTGGTACAGTCATAGCTCACTGCAGCCTCACATTCCTGGGCTCCAGCGATGCTCCAGTGATCCTCCTGCTTCAGTCTCCCGAGTAGCTGGGACTATAGGGATGTGCCACCACACCCAGCCAACTTTTTTTGGGAAATCCAAGATACAGGTACCAGCAATGTAGACCATTCTGAGGTCTCTTTTCGTGGCTTGTAGGTGGCCACCATCCCACCGTGTCCTCACACGACCTCTTTTTTGGTACACTTTGGTGGGAGGGGGAGGGAGGGCGGTCAGAGCCAGCTTTCTTCTCATGACAACAATAATTCTATCGGATCAGGGCCCACCTCTGTAACTCCAATTAACCTTCATTACTTCCTGAGATGTCTCATTTCTAAGGCCTTCTAAGTAAGTTCAAGCACCTGAGTCAAAATAGATTAAACTCCCTATTTCTTTGAATGCATCTCAGGAGTTGTTAAAGAGGGTAAGAGTGAGAGAGGCAGAAAGGCAAAAAAGAAGAGGAGCGGGGAGAAGCAGCAGACACAGCTGCCTCTGCTTATAATGTCACAACCTTAGAAGAGGTTATTAAGAGCAAGTCATGCTCTGTGGACACAAGAAGGGAGGTGGAAAGAAGAAACATCAGAAAAGGACTAAGCCAGGGTTAGGGGGCAGGATTGTTATACTCAGTTTATGATAGACACCTTGTTCAGATGATGCCTGAGAATCATATGCCTCTGATTCCCCATAGAGACGACTTGGGACCTACTGATAATCAGTGGTCCTGAAGAGGCCACTGACAGCTTCTCACCCAGAGATGAGAGGATGAGATGGAGCCAAGCAGCTAAGGCACTCCTTTAAACCAGTGCCACTAAAAACTAGGACTGCTCCCCTTTTCAGTGTTTATGTTAAAAGGGGTCAGTTCGTTCAGACGATATAGGTCAGGTAGAGAAGCCTGAAATGGTCCATCTAACCTTTCATGCTCAGTTAGCATAAATAATATAAAAATTATAAATTATTGCAGAAAAATAAAAAAAGAATACCTCCTCATAACCAAGTAAGGTATATCCCAAGTATACAATGATAGTTCCATATTAGGAAATTATTTATTCATTATATAGCTTTAAGATAAATATTAAAAAAACCCATAAGATCATCTCACTGGTGTCCAACACACATGTAAAAATACAACACCCACTTCATATTAAAATTCCTTTAAAAATAGAAAAGGCCAAGTGCAGTGGTTCATACCTGTAATCCCAGCACTTTGGGAGGCCGAGGTGGGCGGATCTCTTGAGCCTAGGAGTTCAAGACTAGCCTGGGCAACATGGTGAAACTCCATCTCCACAAAAAATACAAAAATTACCCAAGTGGGTGTGGTGGCATGCGCCTGTGGTCCCAGCTACTTGGGAGGCTGAGGTGGGAGGATCACCTGAGCCTGGGAGTTCGAGGCTGCAGTGAGCCGTGATTGTGCCACTACACTCCAGCCTGGATGACAGATGACAGAGTGAGAACCTCGAAAGAAAGAAAGAAAAGAAAGAAAAGAAAGAAAAGAAAGAAAGAAAGAAAGAAAGAAAGAAAGAGAGAGAGAGAGAGAGAGAGAGAGAGAGAGAGAGAGAGAGAGAGAGAGAGAAAGAAAGAAAGAAAGAAAGAAAGAAAGAAAGAAAGAAAGAAAGAAAGAAAGAAAGAAAGAAAGAAAGGAAGGAAGGAAGGAAGGAAAGAAAGAAAGGAAAGAAGGCTGGGCACAGTGGCTCACGCCTGTAATCCCAGTACTTTGGGAGGCCGAGGCGGGAGGATCACGAGGTCAGGAGATCGAGACCATCCTGGCTAACACAGTGAAACCTCGTCTCTACTAAAAATACAAAAAAATTAGCCAGGAGTGGTGATGGGCGTCTGTAGTCCCAGCTACTCGGGAGGCTGAGGCAGGAGAATGTTGTGAACCCGGGAGGCGGAGCTTGCAGTGAGCCAAGATGGCGCCACTGCACTCCAGCCTGGGCGACAGAGCAAGACTCCGTCTCAAAAAAAAAAGAGAGCTTTCTCAATATGATAAAATATATTTATTAGGGCCACATCCGGTGGCTCATGCCTGTAATCCCAGCACTTTGGGAGGCCAAGGCAGGCGGATCACGAGGTCAGGAGATCGAAACCACCCTGGCTAACACGGTGAAACCCCGTCTCTACTAAAAATACAAAAAAGTTGGCTGGGCGTGGTGGTGGGTGCCTGTAGTCCCAGCTGCTGCGGAGGCTGAGGCAGAAGAATGGCATGAACCCAGGAAGTGGAGCTTGCAGTGAGCCGAGATCGCCCCCCTGCACTCAAACCTGAGTGACAGAGCAAGACTCTGTCTCAAAAAAGAAAAAAAAAAAATCTAGTTCTTTTTCTTTTCTCTGTCGCCAGGCTGGAGTGCAGTGGTGCAACCTCTGCTCACTGCAACTTCCGCCTCCCGGGTTCAAGCGATTCTCCTGGCTCAGCCTCCCAAGTAGTTGAGACTACAGGCATGCACCACCACGCCCAGCTAATTTGTGTATTTTTAGTAGAGACGGGGTTTCACCATGTTGGCCAGGATGGTCTCGATCTCTTGACCTCGTGATCCACCCGCCTTGGCCTCCCAATGCGCTGGGGTTACAGGCGTGATCCACGGACCCCAGCCGATAAAATCTATTTCAAACCAATTACCAGTAATCAATGTTTGTTGGTAACAGTCTAATAGTATTCCCCTAGTAAAATCAACAAAAGAAGGAAGTCCAGCATTCACAAAAATATTTACGTTCTGGCCAGGCATAGTGGCTCATGCCTGTAATCCTAGCACTCCGGGAGGCTGAGATGGGTGGACTGCTTGAGCCCAGGAGTTCGAGACCAACCTGGACAACATACAGAGACCCTGTCTCTAAAAAAATATATCAAATAGGCACACATCTGTAGTCCCGGCTACTCAGGAGGCTGAGGCAGGAGGGTGGCTTGAGCCTGGGAGATGGGGGTTGCAGTGATGTGACACTGAGCCACAGCATTCCAGCCTGGGCTTCTGTTTGTTTTATATTTGATTGCTATAATCAGAACTTACTTTTTTTTTTGGACAGAGTCTCAAACAAAAGGGACACATATTAGAGAAATGTCTTCCCACTTACAGATATATCTTCTCCCAGCACCCCCAGCCACCCCATTTTCCTGTTGCTCTTGTAACACAACTTGAGAGTTGTCTACACTTGTTTCCAACACCTCACCATTCATTCAATACTAAACCCGCTCCAGTAAGGCATTTCTCTCCACAGCTCCCCTACAATTGCTCCGACCAGCCATTCAACATTGCCAAGTCCAAGGGTCAATCCTCAAGAAGGTTAAGCCTCAACCTGCTAGACCTCCAGCATCACAGGGCAGTTGCTCTCTCCCTTCCTTAAGGACATGTTTTTGCCTGTCTTCCTGGTTCTCTTCCTTCCTCACTGGCTGGTCCGGAATCCCCTATGCCAGATGCCCTTCTGGCTTGCAATTGTCCCAAGATCCCGTCCTGGGATCTCTTCTCTATTGTGGCTGTGCTTCCCCCGTGGGTACACTTGTCCAGTTTCACAGCTTTAAAGAGCACATGTGTGAACAAATGTGTCTCTAGCCCAGACCCCTCTCCCCAAATCCAGACCCCTACATCGATCTACAGTGAACTCTTCACACTGAGGCCACAATGCTGCTTCTGGGAATATGGGCCCTAGCTTCCTTGCCAAGTTCACCTCTGTCCACCGTCTCCCTGGCTCACTCAATTTGGCCCGTGTTACCCTCCCTGCTGCTCCTCAGGCATCACTCACACTTATACCTGCTGTTCCTCTGCCTGGGACACTGGTAGATATTCACATGGCTTGTTCTATGACTTCACTTCATTCAGGACTCTGATCAAAAGCCACCTCCTCAGAGGGGGCTCTGACCTGAAAAATCACCCTCTGTCACTAGCTAGGCCCTTATCCTGCTTAATTTTCTTCATAATATTTATCACAATTGGGCATTACTTTATCTGATTCATATTACCTGTATGTCCTCACTATATTGTTCATTCTATGAAGGCAAAGACTTTGCCATAGTTACTACTGTATCCCAGGTGTCTAGAATCTGCCTAGCGTAGAATAGGTGTGCTCAATAATTATTTGTGGGTTAATCAGTAAAATAAGTTTGAATGTATGCCTAGGAAATTCAGAAGAATCCATTAAAAATCAATAATTTTTTTTTTAAATCAATAATTAAAAGAGTTTACAAAGTGACAAAATGTAAGGTAAATAAGCAAAATCACCAGGTACCTTGTTTATCAGCAAAAACAAATTAGAAAACTAAAGTATTAAAAAATGTCATTCACAAGAGCAATAATCCCATAACACTCAGCAATAATTTAATAGTAAATATTAAGAAAACAAGGAAGTGTTAAAGAAGATTTAAATAGACACCAACTTTGTGACTAGGAAACTAAATATTCTAAGTTATTACATCATCCCAAGTTATTTTATAAACAATGCAACTATGTCAAAATAACAATGAGACTTTATGTAAGTTGAAAAAAATAATTCTGAAGCTCTCTGAGAAAAGAACTGTAAACAAAGAGAACTTTAAAATTACAATGTTAACAATTAAGGTTTACATCTACTCAGAAAGTAAATTGCTTTTTGGTGAGCAATTTGATAACAAATACTAAAAGTCTTAAAATCTAGGATTTACTCCTGAATTTTATCCTCAAGAAATTGAGGACATCCACTGAGTTACAAAGACTGTTGTATAACATACACATCCAACATACAGAATGGGTGTTATGAAGGATGGTACATCAATGCAATGAAATACTATGAAGCTATTAAAATTGCAGCTATAGAACCCAGGAGCTTGGTTAAAACACAGGGATTAACCACATTCATTTATCTAAGCTCCCTTTCACAAAAGCCCACTACGCTGACAACAACGGGATTTAAGAAGGTATAAAGACAGAAAGGCAAAATAAATGGAAGAGAAATCTTGAGTTTGAGATTTCAACAAATTTTGGAAGCTAGCAAGAGGTAACTCAGATGAAGTTTGAGATAACTGAAAAAAGGCAGGGTAGTATGACGCATAGGATTCCAGGTACCAAACTCCACAGAAAGCGAGGGTGAAGCACAGAAGTGAAAACACAAGGGCTGGAAAACACACATGTGGAGTGGCTGCACCCGCCTCCACCGCCAGCTGCTCCCCTCACCTAAATAGGTGGCCACCTGCACCTTCTCCCACATCAGGGAGGGAGGTCGTCAACACACAGTGATAGAACTTAAGATACAAAGATACAGCACAAACCGGGGTGGGGCATGGTGCTGAAAACAAGAGGGAAGAAGGGAAAAGTCTGCACATTCAAGAGTAGGAACCCTGAAGCTCTCTGCTCTCAGACCAGAAACCTGTCCCCCTCAAGCAAAAGATAAGAGAATTTCTTCCAAAAAAAGCCAAACTCTCCTCATACTAGACCCCCAGGTACTAAAATGAGAAGGCAATGGTCACAAGCATGAAGAGCACGGGTGATGGAGACAGGCAGCCTGAGTTCCGGTCCTTGCCTCACCATGTAAGTGCCAGCCTCATGACTGCGGGGCATATTACTTCACCTCTCTGGAAACCTCTTAGTTTCCTCATCTGAAAATGGAGATAAAAGCACCTACCTCCTGGAGCTTGTGTGAGGATTAAATGTTTTAATACATGTAAATCCCTATCATTCACTCCCCATTCCCTGTAAGAGGATTACCCATCCGACTCACTCCCACAACTTGGTAGGTGGGGTATATCTCTCTGCCCCACTGTCATACCCACTGTGACACTGAATGTGTACGCACTGACATGCACCTATCTAATCTGAGGCCCAGGCAGCTGCTCCTGTGGTCTGGGTCCTAGAATAGGAAGTGGAAAAGAGCCCCAGCAGTAGACCTGCAGCCCCCTGCAGCTGCCCACCTGTAACCTAAGTGTTGCAGAAAACCGCTGAGCGTTGAGGGTTGTTTTCTCACTGTACCAAGGTCAACACACTAACAAGACAATTTCATATTATTAAGTTCTCAAAAGCCTGTGTCTTAGAAACATCTGGAGAGGGAATCTCTAACAACATTTTCAAACCTAAAACTATTCCGCCTCAATTCAAGCGACTGAGAATTGGACTATGAGGTGATAATGAAATGATGGGGCTTCGTGACCAATTGAGTAAGAAAGGGAACTGATGCTTGTCACGATATGCAACAGGCTGTGCCACAGACATTTCATTTAACCCTTGTAGCAACCCTATAGAGTAAGTTATACTTACAATACTTACTTGTAAGGTAAATATTATCACTCTCATAAGAAGAGAAAGTAAGGCTCAGGAAATGAAGAATTTTGCCCAGTCTAGAACTATTAGAACCATGAGGCTTCATGTTTAGATGAGTCTGTCTCCAAGCCCTGCACCTTCCACCACTGTTTTACTAACATCATATGACTTGCCTCCCAGCCTTCAAACACCTGGCAAAATGCCTGCCACATTGTGTTAAAATATATATATATATACACACACACACATATATATATACTTATTGAACTACACTACAAAAAATATTTATCACAACATAGCAGACATCAAAAAAACTAAAAACATAAAACTGTCAAACTATAGACAAGTTAAAAGAAAAGTATATTTCATATTTGCCATACATCCAAGCAAAGCAGCTGCAGGAAACAGAGTCAAAGATCAAGAGTAAGTCAAACACACTCCTCCCTAGCAGGACCAAAACTAAACAGCGAAGTAAATGCCTCAAAGAAAGATTGCTGTACATGATAGCTAATATTCCAATTATGTAAAGTATTTGCACAAGTTTAAAAAAAAAGATTTAAATGATCAAATAGGCAAATAATATGAGATAAAAATTTACACCAAGGAGACACAAAATTAAATAAACATTTAAGAAAAATCCTCTGACCAGGCGCAGTGGCTCACACCTGTAATCCCAGCACTTTGGGAGGCCAAGGCGGGTGGATCACGAGGTGAGGAGATCGAGACCATCCTGGATAACACGGTGAAACCCCATCTCTACTAAAAATACAAAAAATTAGCCGGGCATGGTGGCTGGCGCCTGCAATCCCAGCTACTCGGGAGGCTGAGGCAGGAGAATGGCATGAACCCAGGAGGTGGAGCTTGCAGTAAGCAGATATCACACCACTGCACTCCAGCCTGGGCGACAGAGTGAGACTCCGTTTCAAAAAAAAAAAAAAAAAAAGAAAAAGAAAAAAGAAAATACTCTAGTAGCCAATGAAATATAAAGTGAAAAGATCTTTTTTCAACAGTCAATTGGAAATTTATCTTTAAATGCTATAACTCAGTGTCGACAAGGCTATAGTAAAATGTATACTGTTATATATTGCTGATGGGAATATTAGTTAATTCAATTCTTTTGGAAAGTAACTTGAGGTAAAAATAGTCTTAAGCTATTTTTATTCTTGACCTAGTATTTTACTTTGGGAATCTACTCTAAGGAATAATCCTAAATATGATAAATGCCTCTGTATAAAGACAGGCATCATTCTCTTACAAGGGAGGAAAAAACCCAAACCCAGGTGTCTACAACAGGACCACAGTGAAAAATTTACAGTGCGTTTCCTTTTTTCGGACATTAGCAATCTATTCCAAATTGTGTTTATAAAGACTATAGTAATGTGGGGGGGGGGATTGGTTATATTATATAAATTAGGCAAAATTCAAAACTGTACATACAGAATTAGAACTGTTATTAAAAAAATTCACAAAACTATAGCTAGCAAACACACCTATGCATAGAAGTTACACGAGTTAGAAATACAGCTGCCTTTTGGTATTTTCTGAATTTTCTTACATGAATACTTCTTTAATAATGAAAATTTTAAAAATCATATACATTTTATTTTTATTTTATTTTTGAGATGGGGTCTTGCTCTGTCCCCAGGCTGGGGTGCAGTGGTAGGAATCACGGCTCACTGCAGCCTTGACCCCTGAGCCCAAGTGATCTTCTCACCTCAGCCTCCCAAGAAGCTGAGACCACAGACGCCCACCACCATGCCCAGCTAATTTTTTTTTTTTTTTGTAGAGACAGGGTCTCACTATGAAACAGCCAAGGCTAGTCTTGAACTCTTGGGCTTAAGCAGTTCTCCCTCCTTGGCCTCCCAAAGTGTTGGCATTACAGGCTTGAGCCACTGCACCTGGCTCGTTTTAAATGGATAAAAAGAGTATGTTCAATGAAGAGAAATAATTTTGGGAAAAAAAGAAAATACTAAACATTTGAATTTTTTAGAAAGTCTAAAAATATGTTCCTAAGCAAGGAGCAGGAAGCAGCCTGGTATACTAGTTATGAGTAGACACAGGAACGATACTGGGTTACATCTTGGCTCTACTACTTACCATGTGATCTTCAGGAAGCCACTTAATCTCTGTACCTTGGTGCCTTCACTTACAAAACTAGGATAAATAATAGTGCTTACCTTGGGGATAAATGATAATGCCTACCTCAGAGTTATTGCGAGTATTCAACAAGTTAATATGTGTAGAACTCTTGGAAACAGTGCCTGGCACATAGTAAGTATTCAAATATCTCTCTATCTATGCTTACATATAAAAAATACACTGGAAAGGAATTATTCTGTTTTGCTAGGAAACTGAATATACAAAAATGAGTTCACCAGAGCCATTAATCAAAATTTCATCAATTTTTCCTTATTCATTAACACAATCTAATACTTAAATGCATAAACATATTCTTTCAGTACCAAGAGCTATTTCCTAAATTCCAAGTCTTAAACTATACCTAAAATAACTAAGAAAAATGTAAAAGCATTACCTTGTTGATATCATCTGCTGTAAATCCACTTTGATCTAAGAGTCCTCTGATTGCTTCTATACACTTATTAAAAAGTGGAGAACAAAGAAGTTCAAATCTTGCTCTGTACACACATACACACACACACAGAGAAACACACAGACACAGAAACAAGAGAAAGACAAAACAGGGCTCAGTACAATCAAACAAATATCACTTTTCCTTTTCTTGTGAAGAGTAATGCCAAAACTTAATATGATAGTTCTCTGAATGACAGGTTTACCATCAGAATAAGGTATTAGGTAAGAGTGGTGCAATATCATGGAGAGAGGAGGGTCTAGGTCATTCACCTACATATGTATGAAGATAAAATCAAATTCAAGTGAAAGCCCATCTTGTTTATGGTCTACTTATAAGCTTCCAAAAAATAAAAAATCTAAAAACACATACCCAGCATATAGCATTCCCAACAATAAACCTATTGAACCTAATCAAACCATCATTTGAAAGTTTGTCATTTTTATATGTTAAAACTTTAAAAATTATTTTTAATGATTTTCCTTGACAGTTTGAGACTATGTTGTACATAAGTTTAGTCCCTCTGTACTCCCTGAGAAACTTGAATGCTGGCAGGTAACAAAGTTTTAAGAAAAATTTGTAGTCATGAAAAATGTACTCCCTAATCTTCATACAGAACTTCTTAAATGCAGATGAATGGCTTAAAAATTAATGTTATCTCTCTATTAATATCTATAATCCTTATAGATAGTAAAGCATACTTTTATGGTTGAAATCTTTGTGACAAAGGAAAAATTTCCCTAATGAAAAATTATAAATTTCATTTCCTTCTTAATTACTGATTAACAAAGCAAATATATACCGAGGACATGGACAAACTTAATCCTAAGGAATTCTGGAACTAGGAAAATACACATACTCTATCCAAAAAGAGATTCTAATTCAATGCAATGCCTTTTCTATCTTTTGAGTTGTAGCCTGAACTCTTTCTTCAAAGATCTGGAGCATAGCTGTCCAACAGACCTTTCTGCCAATCACTAGCCACATGACTACTGAACATTTGAACTGCAGTGAGTGCTACTGAGGAACTGCATTTTTAATGTTATCCTAATTAAGTTAAATTTAAGCAGCCACAGGTGGCTAGTGGCTCTCTTGTTGGGCAGTGCAGATCTAGAGCCTTCATGAAGGCCTGGGGAAAATGAAGAAGCTAAACTAAACAGATGAAAAGAGAATTTAACCAAATACAGTCAGTAGAATCCTAAAAAAATAAGATCCTACAGACGTGGAAATTTTCACTATGCTTCCAAGTCACCTATTATGTTGTTGAGGGGTCTGAATAGGCTGTATCATTATTATTAGCAAATATGCAACACAAAGACTACAGCACTTCCTCCCTTTGTACTTTATCACTTGTAGGATCTAGGTTGAAGGTTCTAGGATGCCTTCACACACTCCTAATTGTAGCCATAAAATAACAGGGCAAGCAATCACAACTGATGTAATTACTCGGGTAACAGCTACTTAGTCTGACAAAAACTGGACCCCAAAAGTAAAGACATTATAGATGGTTGACAAATTTCAAACAAACAAAAACCCAAAGTAAGAAAATTATACCTAAACAAACATGTTCTTGGAATTTTTTTAAAAAGTTTTTTGAACTTCAGTTTTACCTGGACACATTGCAATCAAAATCTTGACCTTCATATAATGAGTCAAGAAAACAGTTGGCACTTCCCAAGGTTGACAAAGAATGTTTCGCTACTTCAGCACTGTTCATCAATTTCATCATGGCTCGCGCATTTCCTTTCACATCGTGTTTGAAGGATCTAAATTAAAAACATAGCCTTTGAGGTTTAAAATTACTGGGCCATTTACAATATTGTAACCAAAATTTGGATAATCCTTATTAAACAATAATAAATTAGTGAATCAGGCCAGGTGCGGTGGCTCACGCCTGTAATCCCAACTTTGGGAGGCTGAGGCGGGTAGATCA
This sequence comes from Macaca nemestrina, assembly GCF_043159975.1. Taxonomy (NCBI): domain Eukaryota; kingdom Metazoa; phylum Chordata; class Mammalia; order Primates; family Cercopithecidae; genus Macaca; species Macaca nemestrina. The sequence goes on from NC_092133.1 coordinate 129,021,069, forward strand.
CCCGAGGTCAGGAGTTCAAGATCAACCAGGGTCAACATGGCGAAACCTCATCTCTACTAAAAATACAAAATTAGCTGGGTGTGCATGCCTGTAATCCCAGCTACTTGGGAGGCTGAGGCAGAAGAATCGCTTGAACCTGGGAAGTAGAGATTGTAGTGAGCCAAGATTGCACCACTGTACTCCAACCTGGGCGACAAGAGCAAAACTCTGTCTCTAAATAAATAAATAAATAAAATAAATAATAAATTAGTGAAACAATATTTTATTCCAGATTTCAGTATTTCTCTTCGAATCCCTCTAAACTTTCCTAAAACACTCTGTGCAATTAAAGGGGTCACCTCAAGAAAAATGAAGTACCAATTTCCTTAATACTCTGAATTGCTATATTACATAACCATGAACTGCTGCATTATGTAATTGTAATAATAGGCTGTACTCTGAAGAAAGTGGAGTAGATACCACCCTTTCCCAGGTGAGGCACAGAGGTTAAAGGAGATTTATGTAACTGCGTCAAAGTCTCCTATTTTACCCTTTATAATCACAGCACAATCACTGTTTAATGGCATAAAATTATTTGTCAAGCATTAAAAAGAAAAAAAAAACCCTACAAGTCTTTCTTCACATAAATTTGACACATACAACAAAATATGTAAAATTACATTCCACCATCTCCAATATGAGTTCATTTTTAAAACTTCTTACTAAATAGTGATGAATGACTTTGTTTAAACAACATCTATTTTATAACAAAAAGCAATATAGATCTTTATCAAACAAGTGAGACATTATGACTTTTTCAAGACTTCTTCAACCAATTAGGTCAAACTGGCTAAAATACCATTTCAATTACTTTTTTTTTTTTTTTAGAGCAGCAATACCCAAAAAGTATAACCTTTACATATTTGACTTTTGTAACATCCAAAAGGGTTAGAATTTTGGAGTAATTATACTCAGTAACAAGGCTGAAATATTCCTAGCAGCAGATGAGTAATTAAGATAAATACTCTGTAAGACAATAACTTACTGGAATATGAAGATAATGTAATGGAATCTTCACCAGAGCCAAACTTTTAAAAACTGTTCAGAAGGCAATGAAGCCTCAGTACCTATACACTCCTTTATCCAGACAGAAGAGCACCACGTGAAGAATTAAAATCCAAGTTCATGCAGTTCAGTATCTAATGGTCTCTTTACACTAAGTGAAAAATCCAAGCACACTGCACTAGGCAGCCTGGCCTCTGAATTGCCTGGACAGGACATTATAACTCTAGATATGAAAATATCCAGTTTCTAAGCAATGAAAAAAACTACATCCTGCTTTGCAGCAGGATAACTTAAAATAAATTAGGAAAAAAAATAAAATATCTGAAGGAAAACCTCAATCAGAAGGTATTATTCAGGCCATTAATACTCACCTCTGGAACTCAGAAGCTAGATACTGTGCTAAGGTTTCTGTGAAATGTGCACCACCGATGTTATCATCAGTGTTTGTTGAAAGAACCCGATATATTCCACTGTTAACTTCCATGACGCTGAGAGATAAGGATGTTCCTCCAAGCTTAAACACCAAAATATTGCTTCAAGAGAAGATAAAGTTATCAGGGAATAACATTTTAAAACTAAGTTGGATATCAGAAGTCACTTAGTTTAATCCCTTTAAATTACAAATGAGGAAACGGAAAATCTCAGATGAATAACTAAGTTGTCTACAGTCACTTATTGACAAATCAAGCCTAGATTCGAGACGTTCTGCATCCAAATCAAAGTTCTTTTTTACTTAGTCATGTAGATACAACTGTATTCTTCTGAGTAAGGAGTTCAAAACACGAACTTTTCAAAGTAAATCAAGAGATTTGTGATTATAGTGTATTTTAAGAGAACTGAACACAGAAATTCTATGTGTTAATATTATGCAAGTTACTACTGCAATTGCATGTTCTGTAGATATATTACATATGCAAAATTAGGAGCTAATTCCTGATTCCCCATGTATTAAAACTCATAATTTGATATTCTCACATTTATCTAAAAATAATTCCCTCATGGTGTACACATATTTATTTACTTAACTGGGAGATACGAATAATGAGGTGAAACAATTACATAAAATTAACACGGCATCTGAATTAACTTCTCTAAAGTTGAACGACTATCTATTCTATTAAGACATATTGACAGCTATATTAGGGATAAGTATGTTCTAGTATTTCACCATTAAAAGAAGTCTCAAAACCTCATGTTAAATTTCCCATCTCCTGCCCTGTCAAATGTATATAACAGTATCTATTATTTGCAAACATGTCTAATAACTGGAATTGGCAGAAAAATCAGCAGTGTGGTAGCTTAAGTTAGAAACTGGCCAGGCCAGGCCAGGCGCGGTGGCTCAAGCCTGTAATCCCAGTACTTTGGGAGGCCGAGGCGGGTGGATCACGAAGTCAGGAGATCGAGACCATCCTGGCTAACATGGTGAAACCCCGTCTCTACTAAAAATACAAAAAACTAGCCGGGCGTGGTGGCGGGCGCCTGTAGTCCCAGCTACTCGGAGGCTCAGGCAGGAGAATGGCGTAAACCCGGGAGGCGGAGCTTGCAGTGAGCTGAGATCGCGCCACTGCACTCCAGCCTGGGTGACACAGTGAGACTCCGTCTCAAAAAAAAAAAAAAAAAAAAAAGAAACTGGCCAGGCCTAGAATTTTCAAATCTTCCCTCAAAAAAGGGACAAAATGAGGGCAATACGACAAGGGCATAAAAGCTCAATCTTCTCTCCCATTATGTTTTTCCTGTGCTTTCCTAGGACATCTTTCTCAACTACTTGAAAAACTCTAGGAAAGAGTCTGTTTTTCCATCCAGAAAAGTTGGGAACCACTGCATTACATAATAATCTTTACCGATATAATCGCTATAATCTAAAATGTTTTCTGCACTCAAAAAACTTAAAACTTCAAATATGACCTTTACCTTTTTCCATTAGGGGAGTCTTGTCCAATTCCATAAGCAAGAAGAGCTGCAGACGGTTCGTGGATTAATCGCAAAACATTAAATCCAGCAGCTCTAGCTGCTTCTCTGTGAACAATTTGCTTTCAATGAATTTAATTTATCACATGTTCAATTCTACATTTTTAGAAATGCTCTGCTAAAGATTCTATACAAAAGCTACTAAGATTTCATAAGTAGAACATGAAGGATAATGATCTTTAGAAGCAAGAATATAGAAAACAAATGAATGACTATAAGAGATCACTTTGTTTAAAATTGTAATCTTCAGAGCCCATATTCTTGACAAAGCAAGCAAAAAGCACATATACTGAGTAAGAGAAATAAAGCTCTCAAAAATGTCAATGTAAAAAAAAAAAAGTTCAAAAGACGAGAGTCTTTTGGGGCTCTCAGAGTCTAGGACAGGTGTCCTGTCTTCATGCTATCCAGAACTTCCCCATTCAAAGTACTTGCCACACTTTATCATAATTATCTTGTTAATTCTGTGACATCAGAAACCATGTCCTGTTTATCTCTATTTACTCAACCTTCAATACAGTGTGGCTTAAACAGTAATGAATACATATTTATTGAAAGAAAAAATGCCTATGAAAAAACTGTAGAAAGACAAATTTATAAAACACTTGAAATTTTCCAATTTCTTTAATCTAGTGTTCAGTTTTTAAAAGTAAATAAGGCAATTCTCTGCCTCAGAGGCAACTTCAACGCCCAGAACCTTGTATGAAACTCTATCCTGCATAGCAAAGGCATAAAAGCATACCAATACATTTGCATAATGACCTGTAAAAACTATAACTTTTTTGTTTAGATTAAGATCTAAGGTGAAGAAATAATCACAAACGTTTTCTAAAACTGCACATGTAATTCCCACATAAACCTTAATTACAGAAAACTAGTCAAAGAGATTCATAAATGTCAATTTAACCAGGTAATTTAAAATGTTTCTGATCAAAACAGCTGAGGGTACACCATATTTAATTTTATGTTCTCTTGGCATATGTTTTTTTGTTTTTTGAGACGAAGTCTCGCTGTCACCCAATCTGGAGTGGAGTGGCGCGACTTTGGCTCAATACAACCTCTACTTCCTGGGTTCAGGCGATTCTTATGCTTCAGCCTCCCGAATAGCTGGGATTATAGGCGGCACCACCATGCCCAGCTAATTTTCGTATTTTAATAGAGACAGGGTTTTGCCATGTTGGCTAGGTGGGTATCGAACTCCTGACCTCAGGTGGTCTGCCCCTGCTCAGTCTCCCAAAATGTTGGGATTACAGGCGTGAGCCACCACACCCAGACTCTTGGCATTTCATTTAAAAAAAAAATACATATTAATGATCATTACCTTACTAAATTATTTACAAATACAATTTTATTGCCTAAGGTACTTTCAAATATAATGTTAGCTTTTACTATATAGTGATTTTGTATTTCCTTTAAGCCAGTAAGATAAACCCCATATACTTACCCAAGAGCATTTTTCTGCTTTTCTCCGAAATCAAATGGGACAGTAATAACTACATCATTTGCATCTGAGCCCAATACAGAATGTGCCGTTTCTGCATATTAAAAAATATAAAATTCTGATGACAGAAAAAAATGACAAGTGATACTTTCTGAGGTTTATTAATTTATGACAAAGATCTCACTAAACATATTTCCCAATTCACTTCCTTGCCCCCATGTCAATTTTCTTCTCTGCGCTCTTAAATCATGCAGCACTTCTGGTGGTTTTGGTGATATCTTTTGGACACAGAATCAGCTTTCCAAAGACCCTGGCTCTTAGGCTTTAGTATCAACCATCTTCTAAATTAGACTGACTCCATGGAGAATAAGCTCCTAACGCATATGTGTGAAGACACAATGTCATAATGTTAGTTCTCTACATTTAAAGACTGCCTTCCATCCCCCAAATTCTTAACATCATTACAGGGCTGAAGGGAGCCTTATAAACAATCTATTCCAGAATTTCCCAAATTGTTCGACAGAATACCACTCGGCTCAGAGCCTTTCTCTGAACTGCTAATAAAAGCAGACCTACTTAATCTGCCTAAATTATTGTTCACAGAATACTGTCAATCTTGAAGTGCCACTATTCACCAAGCTTACTTGGCCACTAAATAGGTTTTGAACTCTTATTTGGCCTAATCCATTTATATGACTTATAGGGAAATCAAAGTCAGGGAAGGCAAGTCATCAAGGGCACATATCAATTAGTGCCCCAACCAGGTCTACAGTTTATATGTCCTTACTTATCTGTTCTATCACTCTGTTTCTCCCAGGATCTAAAAATACCTCTAACTTTTCTTTTTTAAGGTCAACTTTCAAAAGATCATTAAAGGTAACTATTAGATATCTTTTGCTAAATACCTTTCATTTTACTAAATATCAGTCTGACAACATCTTCTGGGTTAACAAATCTTGTTTCTTCTCCAGTATCTATTTCATATCGTAATTTCCCATTTTTTTCAATGACCTATAAAATAAAGTATAATTATGCTAAATAAATTTTAATAAAAATGCAAAGTTTCAAATCAACATTACATGTTATGACCTTGGTAATTACTCTGTGTAACAGGAAAGCAATAATAGAACCATACTCACTAAACATTTACTTTCCGTGATGTATTTCTGAGCTTGCGGATCATTGGAGCTGTCCATAAAGAAAGATAAAGATAGCTAAGTATTAAAATCAGTATTGTAGATATATAAAGTTTAAAGAAGACTATATTTCTCAATATCACTGAACAAATATTAAAATATTAACAAAGTTATTAAGCTGCTTAACACTAAGTCTTCAAATATTACAGAAGATAGAAATGGAGTATTTATAAGGGTTATAGTAATTCTACTAAAGTACTGATCTTTGCATTTGAAAATAAATAGCTTTCGTATTCTGGCCTTGCTATTAATAGATGCTATATATTTTGAGGTGACTTTTTATATCCATGATTTTATATCATAGTTTCACACCTGTGATTCTGAAGACCTAACCACTGAGATGAGAAGGTTGCAAACTAAGGGCAAACCAAAGTAGCTAAGACCATCTTTTGTTGCTTGGTTTCTGAACACACACCAACTCCAGAAACCAAAAGGTTGAGCAAACTATGAATGCTGTTTATAGAAAGATGCAGAGTACTATAGATATGCATATATAAACAGATTTAAGCAACTTATGCAGACTACAAAATGTTTTCATGTACATTATCTCAATTTATCCTCACGACACCTAATTGGGTGGGCTTGGCAGGTATTATTTTAGAGAAAAAGAGCTTCAGAGAGGGGCAATAACTTATAAGATAACAAGGGGCAGAGTCAGTACATGAGCCCAGGTCTTCTCTATCAGACTACTATTATTCATACTTTACCAGGCTGCCTCCCACTCATCTTGTAAATGATCACAGTACTTCTGTCCCTTGAGCAGGGATAGAAATCTGATTCTTGGCTTAATGTCATCTAGAAATTAAGATAAAATAGACTAGTATCCTTCCATTAAACCCTTCTTCCAAGGAGCTGTGACTTCTATTTGTTTAATAAGATAAACTGAAAATTCATAGTGGCTAATTGCTGAAGGGTTACAGAGCATCTGGAGACCTTAACTTGTTAAGAGGCAGACAAAAGGGGTTTAAAATGGACTAATTTGGCTTCGGACTCTGGAATACTTTCAGGTTCCTCATACTTCCTTCTCTATCACCTAAAATATCAATAGGACAGGAGATAACTAACTAGCTTGCCCAAAGTCACACAGCTAATTAATGGCATAACTGGCTGGCACCCAGACCTTCAATACAAAGTTTAGTATTCTTTCCATTAAACTCTTTGCTTCTTCCTTTTCCTAAACTCAGTATTTAATATTAACTATATGCCAAACACTGTAGGAGTAGGAAAAAAAGATAAAGTGTGCTCATGGTGGGTTCTGCACCAATATTAGAATTTCAGCATGACACTTTCTAGTTCTGTTTTCTTTAGAATTTAAGTCAACCAGAAAAATTTATACTGTTATGTGTAGGCTGTCTACCACCCAGACAAGATAATTTGCCAGGAAAGATATTTTACAGAATTTGTAGAACTCTTAGAAATGGAAAATTATTTCTCAACTGCCGTATAAAGAGGGCCGCTGTCCTCTGAAGACAGAAAGTACATATAGCTCCAAGGGCCGCAGACAGGCAAAGACACTTAGCAGAGGAGAAAGCAAAGCAAAGAATGGAGGCAACAAAGAACCACAGACATCATCACAAAGTAGTGGACTGATCCGTAACTACATACAAGTGAAAACTTTATTTGTCCACACCAGGATTACTGAACAGAAAAACAAAGGTGGTGGGAAGTTGGTATACGTAGCACCTTATTTACACGATGGACTTGAGGAGGCAGTTAATCCTATGGTTGTGTCTCACAACCTTTATTAGCAATGCCATCTTCTCTTCCTCCTCCTTCTTAAATATCCCTTATGGTCAACAGCCCACAGGCTTGGCACACACCAGCACTAATGTGCTCGAGTCTTTCCCCCACTTGTTACATGACAGTGCATTACACATCTGAAAGTGCTCTTACATTCATCTGTTCCTTTGATCCTCACAACACCCCTGTGAGGTAGGTAGGACAATTATGAGTTTCCCACTCTATAAATGAGGAACCTGAGTTATGGAATGCTGGAAAGGCTTTTCTAAGGGGGTTCAGGTAGTAATGGTTGGGTCTACCACATAGGCAGATTCCTGGCTTGCTTTCTTGCACACTGTCTCCCTGTATTGCAGTTTTCCTCCCCTTAATAATTTTAGCCTATTTTCCTGTGTACTTATTCAAAACCTTTCCCTTGACTTTTATTCCCACATTAGGGTTACTTTACCCATTGAATTTCACAATACTACATCCAAGTATTAATTCCACTTCTCTTCCTCAGCACTCCTTTCATCTCAAAGAAATCCTTGTCTTATGCACTTAGCTACCATTAATAGATTTATAGAATACAGGCCTAACTCTCCGTCAAGTACTTCTGTTTTTTCAGAAAATCTACCTACCTACCTATAATTGACATATATCTTTCCATATAATAGCCTAAGACAATTGAGACAATGAATATAGCTGTATCCATTTCAATGCCTTAAGTATATGCTCTTTTAAAGCAGAGTCTGTATGTCTGGTGTGGTGCTTAGAAGTTCATGAGCATATTAATAAATATTAATACCAGAGAATGCTACCTTACAATTGTTACCAGTATTTCAAATATACATATGCTGCTGTGACAGAAAATATTACAATTAAAATTTCATTTTCTTTTTGCCTTTTATTATGCTATTTCAAAATTTTTTAGAGCTGAAAGGTACTAGGAAAAAAAAAAATCTAGTACAAATCCCTCAATCTGGAGATGAAGAAATTGAGGCATGAATTAGATGGGCACGGTGGCTCACGCCTGTAATCCCGGCTACTTGGGAGGCTGAGGCAGGAGAATCGCTTGAACCTGGGAGGCAGAGGTTGCAGTGAGCCAAGATTGCACCACTGCACTCCAGCCTGGGCAAAACAGTGAGACTGTCTCAAAAACATAAAAAATAGTAATAATAGAAAAGGGCAAATGATTTGTCTGATGAAACAAACTGTGACAGGATTCGAATCCAGGAATTCTAACTAGATTCCAGCATATTCTACCACACCAGCTGCCTCACACCTCCACCCCTGGCTTGGCAGAGCGGCTTGCTTGCTGTCTACTCATGGTTCTGGGTACGTTCCCACTGCTGCTCTGACCATTTCTCCACCCATGTGCATTTCCAGCATTCAGCTAAGCACTTGGGGCTGCAAAATAGAAAATAAAACCTCCCCCAACATGCCCACTCTTTGTTTTTCTTTTTTTCCAACTTCTAGATTATGGGAAAACTTTTTAAATCCCAAATATTCCTATTTGTATTCCTAAAAGTACTAAGTAAACCACTAAAAGCTTTAAGTTAGTTTAATGACAGAGATTAATGTCTTCCCTTCTAGAGTAAATCGGAAGTGTGGCTTATCACCTTCATCTCTCTCAAAGTGTATGTCTGAGGTTGGGAGGAGGCTCATCTATTCAGGGCTAGTGCTTAAAAGGAGTCATCTATTGCAGGCAATCTTTATCCACACCATCCTCTACTGTTCCCAAAGTTAAAAGGGAAACAAAGCTGTTCTCTTCCACCAGATGCCATTAACTACATAAACTTCTGTCTACAACATCTGAGAAAAAGGAATCTTGGAAAGCTCAAAAGTAAAGTTTTCTAGGGCTTACCCTGTATAACATACTAGACAAAAAAATAACAGAAAAGAATGAAATCAGCTAAAAAGCAGATTGGAAACTGATATAATCTGAATTGTTTCCACAATGTTCTAATGGCAACCGAAACTTCAAGATGTAATTTAGGCATATCAAGGGACCCAAATAATATGAAATGCAAAGAATTTACATACATTTAATATTTTATAAAATGGCCAATATTTTATATTGAAGATTATCGATATAAACCATAACACACTATGGTGGCTCCCTGGCACTTCTTATTTCCTTATATTGATAAGAGACTAAGAACCAGTAAAATGAAGGCTAGAAAGACAGTTTGACAAGAGTGCTTACTAGTAGATATGTCAGAGACACAGTAGTGGAAACGTAAGAGATTAAGGTACAAATACAGGTTGTGCTTATACTAGTCTAATGAGCCACACAAGTATTTTAAAAATTAAGATTTCAAACTCCATGAAGCAGTCAAGTTAGACCAGCAAAGGAAAGATTCAAGCAATGAAGTCACAGTATACATCCATACTCCTGAATTTTGTAAACTAATGTGCCTTACCTCAGCGAAGGCCATATGCATTAATAACTTAAACGTGTACAGTGCTTTTAAACTTTTAAACTCTTTCACATCTATGAACCATGTGATCCTCACAACAACCCTGTGAGGTAGGCAGGGCAGGAGTTATTATTGATCCCCATTTTACAGATGAGGAAACCGCTGGAGAGAGGTAAAGTAAACTGCTTCACATCTGTGACAAAGCTACGATGAACCAGCTCTCTAGAACATGGCTCCATTGTTTTCTATTAGGCCACCCCTGGCATTTCTGAAAGGTCTTCCATTTGGTGGAGAATCTTGGGAAAATGAATTAGCAATTATATTTGTACTATCTGGATATACATGGTTCATCCATGTTTTTTTCTGAGGACATAGAAAAGGAGCCAGGGATTCAGAAGGCAGGTTTGGAAAATAGACTTCTACCAGTTTAGGAAACAGAGCCTTTTGTAATTGGTTCCTAGCTTTTGGTATTCGAAATCAACCTCTGAAGCAATTTTTCAAGGCCTAGCTGAAAAGCACCAGTTGCCTCTTCCACTGCTGTTGCCAAACGTCTGACTGCGATGACAGCATCCCTGCGGAGCTCATTGGCAGTGTCTTGCTGAGCACTGGCCTCCTCACCAATAGCAATCAGCCTGTCCAGTTTTTCTTCCTCCCGCTTTGAGAGTTCTCGTGCCAATCGCCTGTTTTCTGCCAACTCGGCTGCAATAGTCCTGGCCACTGACCGCCTTCTTCGCCTTGCCCACCTTGGAGGGGGCTCACTGGTCAAGGGCCTATCCCCACCAGAAACAAAACCAGCTCTCGAAGAGGAGACTGGAGTCTGCGGTGTGGAGGCTACCCCAGGAGTGCTGCGGCTGGTGCTGGTGCAGGGGCTAGGCTCCCCAGACACACCCAGTCTGGCCATGGGGCTGCTCTGACAGGGAGCAACTGCACCTCTGAAAAGGCTGTGGGAGCTGCTGTAGCTGGGGGTCCCTTGAGAGCACCCTGAAAAACAAAGCAACAATGTTGCAAAGAGAACATTCCTGCTAAGGGAATGCTTGGAGCCAGCAGCAGAGCTGAGACAAATTATAAACCTATGGTTGTTCCTGGAAAGCCTCTTTCCACCAGGGACTGGGAAGAATCCATTTCCTTAATCTGGACATTGTGACCTGTTTAATTTCACCTCTAAAACTTCTCCCTTGCCTTCCTGAACCCCTTTGTACATAGCTATCCAACCCACTCTAGACCTACACATTCCTAACTACCCATTATTAATAATGCCAGAACTAGTTTGGTTCTAGAGAGCACTTCTTCTAGGTTTAAAGAGTTCTAATACCTTATGTTGCTATGGGCATAGCTTTTGAAAACCTAGAACCCTTTAGCTTACTATTAGGTTTTTAAAAAGGTGCATGGGGCAGAATGAGGCAGAAACAGGAACTATGCTGAAGAGGACACTATCCAAACAGACACGGCTGTTTAGAGCCATGTGACTCTGGGACCCGAATCCTTCACATGCTTAGGAGTTACCTGCACCCGAGGATTCATCCCAGGAGTCCTCGAGGTCACTGGTTTCTTGTATCCGGTCACTGATTCTTAGCTGACAATCCTCATCTGATTCCTTAACTGTTTTCAACATAGGCTGATGATCAGCTGCCTGAGTCCTTTTTGATTTTAGAATGCCGGTTCCCTCTTCCCCTGGGGCGTCAGAGGCCACTAAACTCTGATCACAGTGCTTGGCCCAAGCAGCATCCTCCATTAAGTTGTCTGGGTCAGTCACTATCTGATTTCGGAGAAGCTGATCCAACGTATCATAAAATGGACAGTGTGGTGGCTCACCCATACTTGTGGCATGGGCAACATAGGCCTTTAAATATAATGCCTTCAGAACTTTAAACTTGGAACGGCACTGACGTTCGGTGCGGCGGAAGCCCTCCTGCTGCATTCGCTTAGACACAGCCTGATAGACATCTGCATTGTGATGCACAGTCTGGAGGCGCTGAATATACTCTGCCTCGCCTAGTATGGAGAGAAGAGTTCGTGTCTCCTGTCTGGACCACCGGATGCCCGCACTGCTATTGGCACTGGCCATTGTGGGTTGGAAAGGAGGGCTGGGCAGCTTCTGGACAGCAAGGTGCAAGTCTGAAGGTGTGGGGAAGCTCTGTGTGCTCTCAGGATATCTCCAGGATCTTCCCTCTCAGGGATAATTGCTGAGAAGCCAGGTCCAAGGACCGCATTTCTGGCTGGAAGGCCACAGGGGAATGAGAGTTACAGGAAGGGTGTAAGGATAATTTTGGCAGCAAGTTAAGTGATGCTACCTGTTAGTAGGTCATAAACAGGCATGAGGCTAAGACTGAGACAGCCCAACTTCGGGAGTTCACCCAGGGTAGACACTGCACCAAGGACCTAATGGCTTGGTAACAAAAGGGCCAAATGCTTTCATGGCTGAGAGTTGGTACAACAATGGATCTGTAAAAATCACCCTTGTCTGGTGAGCAGATGGGCTGGGAGGGAAAATCACCTGGACCACGAGGCAGCTAACTCTAAAGGAGTCCAAGCATGACCATGGTATAGCAATCTGAAAGATGCTCAGTCTTCACTAATCATAGCACACTGTGGCTCTGTGTTACCCATCTGACTGTCACTATGGGCCAGAAAAGTGAGTTTAAGTTGCTCTGCTAATACAAAGCTTTTTTGTACAATATGGCAGAAGAAAGCCACATAATTACCGTAACCATCTGCCCCCAAACAGCAGCATAAAACAAACAGTAACATATTGTTGGCTACCAGGGGAGAGATCTATGGAAATATACTGTATCTGGACTGTATCAATGTGAGCATCTTGGTTGTGACACTGTACTATAGTTTTGCAAGATGTAACCAAGGGGAGAGGTGGTGAATCCAGTCATGTGCTTGACATTTCTGTATTATTTCTTACACAGCAGCATAGGAAACTACAATTCTCTCTAAATAAAAAGTTTAATTTAAAAAAGCAAACAAATATATTGTTGGCTACTCAGTGATTCAGGCTTCAAGACCCATCTACAATTCTTTTTTCTACATTTTATGATTTGAAAATATTTGACACCAACTTATATTTAATATGCTCAGTACTTTGTCAACAGGTAAAAGGATATGGGGATATGTTTATTGTCACCAAATATTGAATTATCTCCAAACAACTATAGTTTTTGGCTTAGTGCATAAATATCCTAAGGAAAAAGATTAATATCAAGTTCAATTTAATTGAACACAGGTAAGAGATACAAAATAAGATAAACAGGTAAGAGATACCTGTATAAATTTAATCTATAATATCCAAATTCTAAATCAACACAAGGACATTTTTACTTACATTCTCACTAAACAAAGTTGAAAGAAAAGAACCTGGGGCAGAGGGTGAGGAGACCTGATCTGCAGTCTTATCCAGTTTACCCCCTAACCTAAGGTAAAAATTTCTTTGTACCTTGATTTTCTCATCTATAAATGGGGAATGATAGTATTTGCCTTGACAATTTTACAAGGATGTTGAGAGGATTAAATAAAATAATAGATGTGAAAGCACTTTGAAAATTTAAAAACACTCTATCAAGTATTACTACAGTAGTGAAAATGAAAACCCCTAATTATTACAGCAATCTATAATTTCAGGAGACAGAAGTCTGGGGAAGCAAGCCTCTTTTAATCTTCTAATTAAAGTTACAACAGATGATTAATCTCATTCTTACATAAGATGTTAATTTAGCTGTTACTCTAATGATTAAATTTGTAAGTCCAATGGAAAAGTTAGTTCCCAGAAAGTGTCACAAAAGATCATGAGGAAGAAAACCAATAGTGTCTACATCTATTATGAACAATTGTAATAGATTCAGCAAAATTCAACCACATTATCAAGAAGTCTTCAAATTCCCACAAAATCTTTGAAATCCTCTCAGTTAAAAAAAAACTAAAAATGTGAACAATCCAAATTACCACCTCTGACACAAATTACCAAAATTAAATGAATGTTAGCATTTATCAATACTAACAGACCTGTCAGCAAGAAACTAACATCTGAGTGAATCCCATACTGGAGAAGATCCAACACTAATAATCAAAAGACACAGCCTACTGGGGGTACTCTCTAATGACTCAGTCATAAAATGAAGAAACAAACTATGCTGTTTCTAGTTTCACATTATGCTTAGAATTTATGAACATGTTTCTATTACTATATTTAAAAGTATCATTTGATTCCATACCTTCTGCCCAGGATCTGCTTTACTTTCATTACTGTATTTGAAATATTTCTTATTCTACTTTGTTTTGCTGCCAATCCAACAATCTGAAAAAAATATATATATATTACAATGCATGTAATTTTAAATTATTTCACAAGTACAAAAATGAGGGGACTAGTACCTCTTCATTTTCTGAGTAAGCAACAACAGCTGGAGTAACTCGGTCACCAGCATCATTTGCAACCACACCAGCCCGGCCATCCTAGAGAAAAAAACACGAAATAGTCTCATTAGACGTATTCAGACATGTGTGCACCAGTGTTACTTTGCCATCTGTGTGGAAAGAAAAACTGCTTTCTCAATATTTTAAACTCGCAAATTTCATTACCATTTAATTTCCTCGTTTTCATAGAAGGCCTATAACTCCATGAAGAACTGCCTCATGTTTTCAGTCTGCTCTGCAAAGTCAACAATTGAATCAAAAGTAATAACAACCTTTCTACACACAAAACGAAGAAGCCTATTATTACGTTACCTTTCCTATTTCTTTCTTACCATGACCATTTCTTTTTCTTTCTTTCTTTTTTTTTTTTGGAGACGGAGTCTTGCTCTGTGGCCCAGGCTGGAGTGCACACTACAGTGGCGGATCTCGGCTCACTGCAATCTCCGCCTTCAGGGTTCAAGCGATTCTCATGCCTTAGCCTCCTGAGCAGCGGGGATTACAGGCGAGCCTGGATAATTTTTTTGTATTTTTAGTAGAGGCGGGGTTTCACCATGTTGGCCAGGCTGGTCTCGAACTCCTGACCTCACATGATCCGCCTGCCTTGGCTTCCCAAAGCGCTGGAATTACAGGCGTAAGCCACCGCGCTGGGCCCCTTTCTTACTATTTCTACAAAATGAAGTATTCCCTTTGGCTTTTCCTAACAAGTCATTTGACATTTAAACGCGGAACTAGTGGCAACGGAGTTCATGATTATCGTTCCTTCTGCCTCCCCACTGAGGAGAGAAAGGCCACAAGTCCTGTCAAGCTCTCACTTCCACCTCTGTAGAGCACGCACAATCAACTGGCTTCACAGCCAGGCAGCGTTGCAGGACCATCAGCTCCAACTCGACAGCAGCCTCCCCGCCCCTCCGGGACCTAGACGTTCGGGCCCAGCTCAGCACGTCCTGCGGCCCTGCTGTCCCAAAGACCACCGCCTCCAAGCACCTCGCGGCCACTTTCCGAGAACCTCCCACCCAAGGGAATCCTGAGGCCCTGACGTCAGCGAGACCCTTCCGGCCTTCAGAGGCCAGGACGTCCCCGGGACCCATCCCCGGACACCCAGCGGCCCCGCCTTCTCCGAGACCCCCCGGGCACCCTGCAGCTCCGTTGTCCCCGGGACCCCTCTGGGCATCCCGCCGCCATGACGCCCCTGGAACTCTGCGCGTCTAAGTCGCCGGGAGCTTCCGCCGCGGAGCAGAGAACTTTCTGAAGGAGTCGCCAGGGGCTAGGCCTGGCCCGCCCGGCCCTTCGCCCCGGAGTGTTCTCGCGGCAACGCCACTCCACGACATCCCTAGGCCGGCGACACGCCGCTCTCAAGCCTGTGGATGAGCCCGCGCCAGAGAACCGGGTGGCCGTCATGAAGCCCTAGCCCAGCTCCGCAGCCCCTCACCTTATAGACGGCCACACAGGCTGAGGTGCAGCCCAGGTGAACTCCGATGGCCGCCATGAGGCAGCAGGGACGGCGGCGGTAGGAATGAAGGGGTCCTCCAACAGCAACAGCTACCAGCCGCCCAACGGCCCCATCAGGCACCGCGGAGCTTCACGTTCCCGCCCGCCCCCTGCGTCCGGGCCGCCGCGACAGCCTCCCGCGTAGCCGCCAATCAGCGTGAAGGTTCTGCCTTTCTTCACGCGCAGTACGCGAGTAGCTTCAGCGCGTGTCTCTGCGCTCTGCGGAACTGCATAGTGCGCACGCGCAACCAGGGAGGGACGGGAAAAGGCTTCTACGCTCCGCCCCCTTCCTGTCCCTTCCGTGAGAGCCAATGGAAACTCTCAGTTCAGTTGCGTCATTTGTCCTGGCAACTACCGGCAGATTCTTTCCAACCTCGCACTCTACTCAGCTCGCTTCTGCACCTCGGTGGGCGGTGGTTGCGGGTGGCGGAGGCGATTGAAGCTGCTGGCCCAGCATGTGGTGCGCGAGCCCAGTTGCCGTGGTGGCCTTTTGCGCCGGGCTTTGGGTCTCTCACCCGGTGCTGGCGCAGGGCCAGGAGGCGGGGGGGCGACCGGGGGCCGACTGTGAAGGTGAGCGGTGTGCGACCTGCTTGCATGGCGGCGGCCCCGCGCTGGAGTGCAATCGCTGTCGGCTTTGGCTTCTCCTGGCCCTGGCTATAAATAACATTTCACCCAGTCCCTCGTTTTAGATCGCCCAAACCCAGCTCGAGCAAAAGCTCAAGCCGGGCCCAGTGGCAACGTGAGGTCACGTTGCGGGTTTGCTGTGAATATTAAACTTCAGCAGTAAAAGCTGCTGGGTTTGTATTTCGATTAGAGTTTGTGCAAAGACTGCTAGATTCAGATGATCCTGGCGCCAGATTGATTCTGCTGCTTCCAGCCAGCAAGATTTGCTTCCCCTTGCACAGAAGACGTCTTTCAAGTCCAAGCTAGTTGGTGACTCCCAAAAGGAAAACAAAACATGGCATTGAGTTGAGTGGCTTAAATCAGAAAACACAGCTAATATTTGTTAGGACTCTATAGGTGAAAGTTGCTTTGCGAAGGAGTACACTGACTCCTTGGGAAAGAGAGGAATACGAAAGAGTGATTCCTTTTTGTTCACGGTATCTCAGCTGTGAACTTGCAGTCACAATACATGGGTCTGTGTCCCACCAAGTCCCCTAGCTCTGAGACTTTGCTTTTTGCAAAATCAGCATACTTCACTTTAGAGATCTGTTAGCAAAGGCAAAGAAGTTAAGTGGCTATGCTAGCCCCTTCCTTCTGTACGCCTGTAGCGCTCACTCCATGTTTTACTGAAAATGATTAGTTTAAATGTATATGCCCTGAGCTGGAAAATAATATCCCTAGAGAACAGGAAATTGTAGGTTCATCATATATGTTGAGTGAATGGATGGATATAGTCGTACTAAAGTTATGTTTTTGTTTGTTTTTTTGTTTTTGTTTTTGTTTGAGACAGAGCCTCGCTGTGTCGCCCAGGCTGGAGTACAGTGGCACAATCTTGGCTCACTGCAGCCTCCACCATCAGGTTCCAGCGATTCTCCTGCCTCAGCCTCCTGAGTAGCTGGTACTACAGGCACCACCACCACGCCCAACTAATTCTTATATTTTTCGTGGAGATGGAGTTTCACCATGTTGGCCAGACTGGTCTTGAACTCCTGGCCTCAGGTGATTGGGCTGTCTCAGCCTCCCAAAGTGCTGGGATTACAGGCGTGAGCCACAGCGGCCAGTCCTTAAAGTCTTAATAATTGGAGCCCAGCTTTCTATCAGCTCTGCAATAATTAAACTTTTCTCCAGAAATTTAAAATATCTACATGATGTTGTTATTTGATATAAAGATATTTATTTAGCTAAGTTATAATTTTGCTCAAAACCGTGCTATAATTGTGTTCTATACTTTTAAAGCAGAATTTTTGAGGCAAAGACAGTTGATTTGATGACTCATCTGGAGCTCCCACTTACAGACATTTCAATAGAGACAGCATCTGGATTAATTAAGTGGAAAGCTTATGCTGTCTGTCCTAAATTTATTACAGCATGCTGTGATTGTTAACTTGCATGTCTGACTAACCTGTGTATATGTTTCATTTGTTAGGTAAAGAAGCTGTATAATCGCAGAGGAAAGACATAACAGTTTGGTGACTAAAAGAACTAGATTCTGCATCCAGCTGTATTACTGCTTATGAGTGATCTTCCCTCCTCAGCCTCCTTTCTTATTTACAACTTAATTTCTTCTCAATGTATAAGATTAAAATGCCATATTGTATATACTCTAGAGCGAAGGTAAAAAAA
The DNA here is from genome assembly GCF_043159975.1 of Macaca nemestrina. Classification (NCBI taxonomy): domain Eukaryota; kingdom Metazoa; phylum Chordata; class Mammalia; order Primates; family Cercopithecidae; genus Macaca; species Macaca nemestrina. The sequence goes on from NC_092133.1 coordinate 129,039,044, forward strand.
CTAAATGGTTCATGAGCCGTCTCAGACCTATTGATATATTTTGTTACATTTACAAAATATTTTGAAAAAAATTAAATTCACTGGGTACATTTTAAAATTGGGAAATTTTATGTAAAAATTCATTTTTCTGGCTTTTCTCAAAAAACCAGATGACCTGGCAAGACTGGCCCTTATGGCAATATAGTAGAATTGGCTATTGGCTGCTCTTTTTAGAAAGGATGTGGGTTTTGAGTTATTTGCCACCCCCACTCTGCCCCCGATTCAAATTGCTTAACTCTTCTTTTTTTTTTTTTTTTTTTTTTTTTTGAGACGGAGTCTCACTCTGTCACCCGGGCTGGAGTGCAGTGGCCGGATCTCAGCTCACTGCAAGCTCCGCCTCCCGGGTTCACGCCATTCTCCTGCCTCAGCCTCCCGAGTAGCTGGGACTACAGGCGCCCGCCACCTCGCCCGGCTAGCTTTTTGTATTTTTTAGTAGAGACGGGGTTTCACCGTGTTAGCCAGGATGGTCTCGATCTCCTGACCTTGTGATCCGCCCGTCTCAGCCTCCCAAAGTGCTGGGATTACAGGCTTGAGCCACCGCGCCCGGCTTAACTCTTCTTTTTCCTTGCCTGGCCCCTGTAGATATTCAAGTTTGTGAATCCTACGTTAGCTAATGTGAGGTTTACTGGAAAAACGTAAATATTTCCAAGTCTCTTTTAAAGGATTATATTATGGGACTATTTTAAACAACTTTTTATTTTAAAATAATTATAGATTCACTTATAGAACTATCTTTAATAAACATAAAACCACAATGTAAATAAAAGAATTATGGCTATCTGAGGTTATTTTAGCAATAAAGACATCCTAGAAAACTTAAGAAGTTACTAATTTGTTAGGGCATTTGTGGCAAGGTTATTCTCTTCATGTAAGTCCAGAAAATGAGTTTCCTTTCTTACCTTGACTTCTTTGTGGCGTGTGACACAATTGACATCTTTCCCTTTCAGAAACTGTCTTCTCTTCGTGGTCACGATACTGCTTTTTTCCTTCGTGTCTCTATGCCCACTTGTCCAGTGTGTCTTTGTGGGCTTCTGATCCTCTAGCCATGGCTTAGAATTTTCCAGGGTTCTGCCCTCTGCTCTTCTCTCTTCTCAGTCTACACACTCTTTTTGGCAACCCAAATCAACCTACTTCCAGTCTAATAAATCTAGAGATTTATATCCAGCTTATATCCACTGACCTTTCTAGAGTCCCAGACCTTGCATCCAATTGACTAGTGAACATGCCCTCTTAGATATGGTATACCTCAACAGTCACACAGTCAAAAAAACAAAGTCATCATCTCCTTCCCTTCTCACTCCACTAAACCTGTTACTGTCATGCTTATGGTGACAGCATGGGCCAACGACCTGGTCAGCTAGCTTAGATTCTAGACTTCTCTTTCTCCCTTATCCCTTACAGCAAACCAATCACTGCATCGTTGATTGTACCTCCTGACTGGTCCTGCTCCTTTCTCCTTACCCAAGTCCAGGACTTCCTTGCAGACCTTCACCAGTTTTCCCCTCCGTATTGTCAAAACAGCATTCTTCCTGCTACCTGTCTCCCTCCCGTCTAGTCCCCTGGCAGGGCTATCATATTACTTCCTTATTTAGTACTAATACTAAATAAGTCCTTATTTAGTACTCAGCAGTTTCCCAGTTTCCTCCAGGTGCCGCTCTTTTGTTTCCCCACAGTATCTAACACACTTCTCATATTGTTTTGGTCTCTGAAAGTCAAGGCAGTGTCTCTCACCACCTCATTTCTAGCAGCTACCGTACTGCATGGCGTATGGTAGGCGCTCAGTTTGTTGAAGAAATGTATGCATATATGCTGTGATAAAATTTTGGGTATCTTTTATTGAGTCAAATGTACATCTTGAAAAGGACAAGTTAGTATTCCTAACTTTCATCAGCTAGATGATACATTGGCAGAGTGATAGTTGAGGTATAGAAATCATATGAAGGTATACTGTGGGAAATACTTAAGAGCGATGAGGCACTGGAATACTGGGGGTTTCTTTTATATGAGACAAGAATTAGAGGTTACTAGGAGACTTTGATGATAGTTTCTTTTTCTTTTTCTTTTTCTTTTTTTTTTTTTTTTTTTGAGACAGAGTCTAACTCTGTCGCCTGGGTTGGAGTACAGTGGCATAGTCTCAGCTCACTGCAACCTCTGTCTCCCGGGCTCAAGTGATCCTCCCTCCTCAGCCTCCTGAGTAGCTGGACTACAAGTGCTTACCACTACGCCCAGCTAATTTTTTATATTTTTAATAGAGATGAGGTTTCACTATATTGCCCAGGCTGGTTTTGAACCCCTGAGCTCAAGTGATCCGCCAGCCTTGGCCTCCTAAAGTGCTGGGATTACAAGCGTGAACCCCCGTGCCTGGCCTAGTGACAGTTTCTGGTGACTTGTAGCATTGATCATTACAGCGGGTTTCTTCTTTGCATACTGGATATATTTGCTAATTAAACTCAGCAAAATACATGTTGAGAGGGATCTCATTTTTCACATTTAACACAGCAGACCCATTACACATTCCTTTTAACACTGTGCTCACTTGCCTTTTGGAATAACACTCACTCTTTGTTCTTAGCCTACTTCACTGCCTGCTCCTTTCAGTCTTTTTCTGGTTGTTTTCCATCTTCCCAATTGCTAAACATTGGGATTTCACGAGGCTGAGACCCAGGACTGTGTCTCTGTTCCATCTCTCCTTACTTTGTGTTCTTATCTTAAAAATGCCATTTAAATGTTGATGGCTTCCAGATATATATATTCATCCTAGATCTTATACCTGATCTTCAAATTTCTATATCTAGCTGCCTTCTCACTGTTTCCAGTTGGATGTTATATTAGTCAAGGTTCTCCAGAGAAATAAAACCAACAGGACCAAACAGAACACATAATCTACATCTATGTATCTTCTTAATATCTATAATATTTATCTATATAAAAAGGGATTTATTATAAGGAATTGACTCACAAGATTATGAAGGCTGAGAAGTCCAAAATCTGCAGTGTGGGCAAGCAGGCTGGAGACCCAGGAGAGCCTGTGGTATGAATGAAGTCTAAAGGGAGTGTGCTGGAGAATTCCCTCTCTGTCAGGGAGGCTGGTCTATTTTGTTCTAGTCACGCCCTCAACTTGTTGGGTAAGGCCAACCCGCATTATGGAGGGCAATCTGCCTTACTCAAAGTTCATCAATTTAAGTGTTAATTTCATCATTGCTACATAAAATTAACTATCACAGATGTCTAGAAGCATCTTGAACTTCATATGTCAAGACTGGATTCTGGCCAGGCGTGGTGGTTCACACCTGTAATCCAGCACTTTGGGAGGCTGAGGCAGGCAGATCACCTAAGGTTAGGAGTTAGAGACCAGCCTGGCCAACATAACGAAACCCCATCTCTACTAAAAATACAAAAATTAGCTAGGTGTGGTGACACGCACCTGTAATCCCAGCTACTCAGGAGGCTGAGGCACAAGAATCACTTCAGTCTGGGAGTTGGAGCTTGCAGTGAGCCAAGATCACGCCACTGCACTGCAGCCTGGGCGACAGAGCAAGATTCTGTCTCAAAAAAAAAAAAAAAAAGATTAGATTCCTGCTTGGCACCATAAACTTGCTTCTCCTGTAGTCTTCCTCATTTCAGCGGATGGCAACTCCATGGTTCCAATTTCTTGGCCAAAATTATTGGGATTATCTTTGATTACTCTCTCTCTCTCTCCCCCCAACTCTGACATGTTACATCTGGTTCATTAGTGAATTATTTTGGCTCTTCCTTCAAGATAGGTCCAGAGTGTCACCACTTTTCCTGCCCGCTATAGCTATTACCGTGGTCTAAGAGATGCAACTATTTTGAGAACCTGTAAACTGGTCAGCTGGTCTCCCTGCTTTCTTTTCTGCTTCCTTGTAATCCTTTCTTCAGACAGCCTTCAGAGACATCCTTTATGAATCATGTCAGACCATAGCTCTTCTCTACTCAAAACCTTAAATGGCTTCCAACCTTAAACGGCTTCCCTTCTCAGAGTGACATCCAGAGACCTTACCATGCTTGAAAGACCCTGGATGCCCCGGCATGCTGCTGCCTATTTGATCTCATTTGCTACACACCTCCCTCTTCCTCCCTCTACTTTAGCCACACTGGCCTTCTGGCTGTTCCTTGAAGCCACCAAGGACACTCCTGCATCTGAGCCTTGGTACTTGCTGTCCCTTCTGCCTGTGGAGTTCTTTCTCAAGTCATCCACTGAAATTGTTCTTCCCCTTCCTTCAGGTGTCTGCTTGAATATGACTTTACCTAAGAGACCTTTCCTAACCAACCCATTAAGAATCATACTATTACTTTGTCACCCTCCATCCTCCTTACCATGTTTATGTTTCTTCTTTGCTACCTATACCTTTATTTCTTCTATCAGATGTAACGCTCAAGGGCAAGGACTTTGTTTTCTTCATTACTGAATCTCAGGAACCTAGAACACTGTTTTGCACTTACTAGTCGCTTAATATTTGTCAAAAACATAAATGACTGGCTATTATATTTAGTATTCTGTTCGTGTTGATAACATTAGAAATAAAAATATAAGGGCTGGGCACAGTGGCTCATGCCTGTAGTCCCAGCACTTGGGGAGGCCAAGGTGGGCAGAGCACGAGGTGAGGAGATCGAGACCATCCTGGCTAACATGGTGAAACCCCGTCTCTACTAAAAATACAAAAAATGAGCCAGGTGTGGTGGCACATGCCAGTAGTTCCAGCTACTCAGGAGGCTGAGGCAGGAGAATTGCTTGAATCCCAGAAGGTGGAGGTTGCAGTGAGCTGAGTGAGCTGAGATCGCACCACTGCGCTCTAGCCTAGGCAACAGAGCAAGACTCCGTCTTGGAAAAAAAAAAAATAATAATAATAAATAAATAATAAAATTAAAAAAATATATATATATATACACACACACTATACACACATATGACTTTAAGCTGTAAAAGATGACATGATTGGCAAATCATCTAGAAACAACTGAAAATAAAAAATGTGAAAATATTGTAAAGTATGAGTTGGGAAGGCATACCCAGAAGCCAACTACAGAGTGGAAGTGGGAGTCCAGTGGGTTAAAGGGGGCACTGAAGCTGGCTTTACCTTGGATCATTTGTTAGCCACGTGATCTGAACAAAAGTTTTCATGGTTTTGGCTAAATGAACACAAGTCCCAGGCATTTCCAAGTTAGGAGTGTGAGAGCAGATCCTCTCCCAATGAATTCAGGGCCCCAAAGAACTAGCCCTTCGTTATAAAGGGTGAACTGAAAATAACTACAACCTATTTCCATCTTTAGAGACTAAAAGAAATAGTTTAACTTGAACTTTTTTACTGAGTAAAAGGAAAAACAAAACTGTTTCTTGGTAACTCATAATTAGAAGCTGGTGCCCATAGGTAGGGGCTGAAGGCCCCATTCACACTGCTAGGATGATCTGAAACATCTTGAACTGATTATTTAGTTGAAAGTGATTTTAAGTAGATCATACCCTCAGGCATCAGCAAATGTGAGTCTTGGTTTTGTTTTTATTTTTTGAGACGGAGTTTCACTCTTGTCGCCCAGACTGGAGTGCAATGGTATGATCTCGGCTCACTGCAACCTCCGCCTCCTGGGTTCAAGCATTTCTCCTGCCTCAGCCTTCTAGGTAGCTGGAATTACAGGTGCCCGCCACCACTCCTGGCTAATTTTTGTATTTTTAGTAGAGACAGGTTTCACCATGTTGGCCAGGCTGGTCTCAAACTCCTGACCTCAGGTGATCCACTTGCCTCAGCCTCCCAAAGTGCTGGGATTACAGGCATAAGCCACCGCGCCCAGCCAGCAAATGTGAGTCTTACTTACAGGAACCCACATTCAACCTAGTCCTTAAAGAATTCACACAGTTAAAGTTCTAAGAAATAGAGCTCTCACTTAGAAAAGGCTCGAACCCCTAGGGAAGAAGGGCACAATAAGTGATAGCCAGCTAGGACAAAAAACAGAAGAAACACACCCCTGCAATGACTTCAGGTATTGGAATAATCAGGCATAGAAGTTAGGTTTTTTTATGTTTAAAGAAACATAGAACATAAACCTAACCCATCCCTACCCATAGAAGACTATAAAGAAATTTACCTTGACACTGAGCAAAGTAGAAAAAAGAAAAAATATAGATCTCTGAGAGATGATAACAACAAAACATCCCTCACTTGTATTTGCAGCCAAAATTCACATCAGGGGCCCCAAAACTTCAAGCTATATATTTTGTTTAAAGCAGCACCTGGCTAGTTGCCCTTAGGCCCTGAGAAATACAAACACAAATCCTTACTGGAAATAATGCTCATTCATCTCAGGCTTCAAACAATCTTCACAAATAAGATTTGAGGGGTATGAGTATCGTGTGGTGCAAAATAAGCAAGCACACAAAGAAACATGGCACCAGGAACAAGAACCTATAGAAACAACAAATAGAAACGTACTCTGGGCCTGATGCGGTGGCTCACACCTATAATCCCAGGACTTTGGGAGGCCGAGACGGGCGGATCACTTGAGGTCAGGAGTTTGAGACCAACCTGGCCAACATGGTGAAACCTTGTATCTACTGAAAATATAAAAATTAGCCGGTCATGGTGGCAGGTGCCTGTAATCCCAGCTACTCAAGGGGCTGAGGCAGGAGAATCACTTGAGCCAGGGAGGCAGAGGTTGCAGAGTAGAGATTGCGTCATTGCACTTCAGCCTGGGTGACAGAGTGAGACTTCGTCTTAAAAAAAAAAAACTCTGAAGACTTCAGATACTGAAATTTTCAGACACAGATCATAAAATAATTATGTTTAGTGTGTTTAAAGATATAAAAAACAAGCTTGAAAATATCTTCAAGAAATAAGGAACTAGAAGAAATGACCTAACAAGCCTCCCATTTTAGCCTCCTCAGTAGCTGGGACCACAGCCTGTGCAGAGACAGATTCTCACTGTGTTGCCCAGGCTGGTCTCAAACTCCTGGCCTCAAGAGATCCTCTCACCTTGGCCTCCCAAAGTGTTGGGATTACAGGCGTGATCCACCGTGCCCAGCCTGGTTTCACTTTAGGCTCATAACGATGGAAATAAAGACTTACGCAGATCACCAAGGGGCTCCATTCAAGATTCTTATTCAGATTTTTCTCTGTACTTAAAATTACGCTGTCCCAAAATGGTAGCCTATAGATGGGTATATTTTCTTTTAGGGTTAGCCAAATTTTGTGGAAAAGTTATTATTTTAGGTAGAACTTGGTTCCAATGATTGATTGATTTAATAAACTGATACGTGTCCACTGCATTTCGGCCCAATACTAAACTAATAGCAACAGGCCTGAAATCATTCTTTTTATTTATATTTTTTATTTTCTTGAGGCAGGGTCTCACTCTGTCACCCAGGCTGAAGTGCAATGGCGCAAGTGCAGTGACTTGATCATAGCTCACTGCAGCCTCCATCTGCCAGGCTTAAGTGACCCTCCCACCTCAGCCTCTTGAGTAGCTCAGACTACAGGCCTGCACCACCATGCCTGGCATATATATATATATATATATATTTATATATATATATAAATATATATATATATATATATAAATATATATATTTATATATAAATATATATATAAATATATATTTATATATATAAATATTTATATATAAATATATATATAAATATATATATATATTTATATATATATAAATATATATATATTTATATATATATATATAAATATATATATATATATTTTTTTTTTTTTTGTAGTAGAGACAGGGTCTCACTATGTTGTCCAGACTGACTTCAAACTCCTGGGCTCAAGTGATCTTTCTGCTTCTGCCTCCCAAAGTGCTGGGATTACAGGTGTGAGCCACCATGCTTGGCCCCCAAATCATTCTTACCTAGCCTTGGAATCCACTGTTATGAAGCATTGACTCATATGGACTTTTTTTTTTTTTTTTTTTTTTTTTTTCTGTGAGACGGAGTCTTGCTCTGTCGCCAGGCTGGAGTGCAGTGGTAAGATCTCGGCTCACTGCAACCTCCGCCTCCTGGGTTCAAGTGATTCTCCTGCCTCAGCCTCCTGAGTAGCTGGGACTACAGGCGTGTGCCACCATTCCTGGCTAATTTTTTTGTATTTTAGTAGGGATGAGGTTTCACCATGTTGGCTGGGATGGTCTCGATCTCCTGACCTTGTGATCTGCCCACCTCAGCCTCTCAAAGTGCTGGGATTACAGGCGTGAGCCACCATGCCCAGCCCCATATGTTCTTTTTAATGTGGTTAGTGGGTCATATGCATAGGTGTGGTAGTGGTTAAGTTGTGCATGCAGACATATTTATTTGTTCCTTCCAGTATGTAAAGAATTCTTGAACCGATTCTACAAGTCATTGATAGACAGAGGAGTTAACTTTTCACTGGACACAATAGAGAAAGAATTGATCAGCTTTTGCTTGGATACCAAAGGAAAAGAAAACCGCCTGGTATGGTTAATTTCACCTTTCATTTTCCCCATGTGCTTGAAGAAAACTGCTAATAGTTTCATTTCTTAGACATGATGTCATCCTACTTATGTTTGCCTCAGGCATGTCCATCGTAGAGCACGCAGCAAGCAGAAATCCATCTTCCAGTGACATGTAGTTCTGCGTGTTTTCATCCAGAATATTTCCAGTGTTACTTCACTTTCTGAGTATACCACAGGCAACCAATTCTATGTTTTCTTTTTTCTTTTTTTTGAGAGAGAGTCTTGCTCTGTTGCCCAGGCTGGAGTGCAGTATCGCAATCTCAGCTCACTGCAACCTCTGCCTCCTGGGTTGAAAGCATTCTTGTGCCTCAGCCTCCTGAGTAGCTAGGATTACAGGTGTGCACCACCACACCCTGCTAATTATTTATTTTTGGTAGAAACAGGGTTTCACCATGTTGGCCAGGGTGGTCTTGAACTCCTGACCTCAGATGATCCGCCCGCCTCAGTCTCCCAAAGTGCTGGGATTACAAGTGTGAGCTACCATGCCCAGCCCAATTCTATGTTTTCTTAAATGAAATTATGAAACTGAATTCCTAGTAAGAATTTGCCATCGTAAGAGTGGGTGGGCTTTCCGTTTCTTACCAAGACAATTAGCCAAACTTATCAAAATATTTTACATTATTATTTGTATGTAATTAATGAAGTATTTATATTTTCTTCTAATGGCATTAATATGGTGCTTCCTGGGTATACACATATGGCTTGTTTCAAGATACTGTTTTATATCACTAAAGACAATTTGGGGCCAATTCCTTTTTGCCTAAAATTGTCAGATTGTCAGTTACATCTGCATGTTGACTGCTCACCATGGACATATTGTAAAGCTCATGCCATTTATCTGTATCTATCTATATTTTTTTGAGACAGGGTCTCCCTCTGTCGCCCAGGCTGGAGTCCCAGTGATCTTTGCTCACTGGAGCTTCAACCTCCCAGGCTCAAGTGATCCTTCCACCTCAGTCTCCCAAGTATCTGGGACTAAGGCACATGCCACCATGTCCAGTTAATTTTTGGATTTTTTTTTTTTTTTTTTTTTTTGTAGAGACGGGGTTTGACCTTGTAGCCCAGGCTGATCTCAAACTCCTGAGCTCGAGCAATCCACTCGCCTTGGCCTCCCAAAGTACTTGGATTACAGGTGTGAGCCACTGTGCCTAGCCAACGTTTATATTTTTAAATGTAAAATTCTGAAGTCAGGGAACTTGAATGTCAGAATTGCCTGATGGGAAAAGACATGGACTCTAGAGCCAACGTGTTGGGTTTTGTAATTTTGTCTCTTCTATTGCTAGATGGGGGGAACTTCAGTTGGCTTGGGTATAAAATACAGATAATAATAGTACTTAATTCAAAGGATTGTTGTGAGGCATAAATAAGTTAATACCTTTAAAACACTGAGAGCAGCACTGGCACAGAGAAAATACTTAGTGTCAGCTCATTAGTCTTTGAATACCATGTGATTGTAGGGCACGTCTAATTTGGATGATCACGAGAATGGAATCACTTGTTTCCTGGTGGCTTAGTCAGCAGGGGTTAAAATTTAATAGCTGAGCCAGGAAAACCAGGTTAACCTCCTCCTCCTCCTCCTCCTCCTCCTCCTCCTCCTTCTTCCTCTTCTTCCTCTTTTTTTCTTCTTTCTTCTTCTTCTTTTTTTTTTTTTTTTTGAGATGGAGTCTCACTGTCGCCCAGGCTGGAGTGCCCTGGCACGATCTCGGCTCACTGCAACCTCTGCCTCCTTGGTTCAAGCGAGCATGCCTGGCTAATTTTTGTAGTTTTAATAGAGATGGGGTTTCACCATGTTGGCCAGGCTGGTCTCGAACTCCTGACCTCAAATGATCTGCCCACCTCAACCCCCCAAAGTGCTGGGATTACGGGCGTGAGCCACCGTGCCCAGCCTACCTCTTTCTGACTTCTTGATACTGTATTCCTTTCTGTCTTCATTGTCTGGAACACTCAATTCTCTTCATTTTCCTTCAGTGCTATTATCTAGGAGCCACAAAAGACGCAGCCACGAAGATCCTAAGTGAAGTCACACGCCCAATGAGTGTGCATATGCCTGCAATGAAGATTTGTGAGAAGCTGAAGAAGTTGGATAGCCAGATCTGTGAGCTGAAATATGGTATAACATAGCCCTTTGTTTTTCCCAGTAGGTCCAATGGATTCCCAAACCTCTAACCTTGGGGCCATGTCTTCTAAAAATTCAGTGTTAAAAGGAAAGGAATTCACCACTCATCAATAAGTTGCTGGGCTGATGAATGGTACCTATGGCCATTTGAGTTTCGTTGAGGGAAGACAAATAAATAGTACAGGCATAATCAGCATTAGGTTAAAATTGCCAACAAGGCTGGGCGTGGTGGCTCAGGCCTTTAATCCCAGCACTTTGGGAGGCCAAGATGGGTGGATCGCAAGGTCAGGAGTTCAAGACCACCCTGGTCAATATAGTGAAATCTTGTCTCTACTAAAAAAATAAAAAAAATATTAGCTGGGCGTGGTGGCGGGCACCTGTAGGCCCACCTACTTGGAAGGCTGAAGGAGGAGAATCACTTGAACCCGGGAGGCGGAGGTTGTAGTGAGCCGAGATCCTGCCACTGCACTCCAGCCTGGGTGATAGAGCAAGACTCCGTCTCAAAAAAAAAAAAAAAAAAAAAAAAAATTGCCACCAAAATCAGAGTTTAAACTCCCAACACACCAAGACAATGCCAGATATGTATGTCAAGGAAAATCTCAACATATGAAGAGAGCAGCTACTCCCTCCTGGTGATTTAGATCTTGGTAATCTATTAAAACAAAATTGGTACCTATTCAAAGATGATACAAGGACTTTGAAGATGTAAAGATGACTATGACTTCCTTCCTAGGCAGAGCTACCATTCTGCCAGCTTTAAATGATAGGAAATTGGTTATTCACATCAAATCAGGTTTTGCCTGGTGAAATAGTTTATCAGAGGGTGCCCAAAACAAACAGCAAGGCAAGGAAGGAGATGTCCTATGTTTTTGTTGTTGTTGTTGTTTTCCGAGACGAAGTCTCATTCTGTCACCTGGGCTGGAGTGCAGTGATGCGATCTTGGCTCACTGCAACCTCTGCCTCGCGGGTTCAAGCAATTCTCCTGCCTCAGCCTCCCAAGTAGCTGGGATTACAGGCATGTACCATCATGCCTGGCTAATTTTTGTATTTTTATTAGAGATGAGGTTTCACCATATTGGCCAGGCTGGTCTTGAACTCCTGACCTCAGGTGATCCACCTGCGTTGGTCTCTCAAAGTGCTGGGATTACAGGTGTAAGCCACCATGCCCAGCCAGGAGATGTCCTATTTTAAAATGTTATCCTTGGCCCCATACATTTCACATGGATAGATCTATTATTTTACCATGATTTGTATCTGGGCTAGACATTTAGGTAGATTGAGTGGGTGTCATAAAAGGATGGGGAATTCCTTCCTCAGCCTATCCATGACACCTGAAATCCCACTTCATTCCTTTTAAGTCATTGTTTTACATACATTACATACCCAGTATAGTACTGTCAACTACCTAAGTAATTAACATCCACCTCTAAATTATTTTAGTCTTATTTTCCAACACAGCCATGTAATAGTCCTATGTACCTATAGCCACATAGCTAGCTGTAAGTAGGTTTACTGTTGAAAGTTACCAAAGGCGACCTACTTCTCAACTTGCAAAGCCCAAGTCCTAACTTCCAGGGTAGTTATTAGAGTAGGCATCCCTTTTTTATTGGCTTCCAAGCCATGAAATAGGGGCAGAAATCACTGAGTCCGTATAAACAATATTCACAAACCTGGCCGGATGCGATGGCTCACACTTGTAACCTCAGCACTTTGGGAGGCCGAGGCAGGCAGATCTTTAGAGCCCAGGAGTTCAAGACCAACCTGGGCAACATGGCGAAACCCCATCTCTACAAAAATACAAAAAATAGCCAGGTGTGGTGTTGAGTGCTTGTAGTCCTAACTACTTAGGAGGTTGAAGTGGGAGGATCACCTGAGCCTGGGAAGTCAAGGCTCTGGTGAGCTGTGATTTTTTTCATCGCACTCCAGCCTGAGTGACAGAGTGAAACCCCGTCTGAAAAATAAATAGGTAAAATAAAAACAAATAAAAGCCAATATCACAAACCTCTTCTGATTTTTTAATTCAACAATTTTATTATGAATAACTTCTCCTATATCCAAGGAATCTTACCAGGCTCCTTAAACAATGGAAAAACAAATCAGATATTATTGAGAAGAAATGACTACCTAATGTTTTGGCGATGCCGGCCACTAGAGGCCCTTGGGGAGCTGTGAACTAGTTTTAATCTTTGTGTGGACCTTTACTTTGGAGTTTGGGGGCATTACAGAGGTTTTCCTCTTTTTAAAGTTAATGCCAGATACCAAGTTCTATAGAAAAACTCAAAGAAACTACTGACATTTACAAAAAAAAAAGTATTTTTCTCCTTCAGTCTCTTATCTTGAATAGACTAATAGTTCTTAATTATCCTCCCCAGCTATTGTGAGCAGGAAAGATAAGATTAAACAGGGACCTTTGTACTGTGGCAGATTAATAATTTGGGCTATACAAGTTTCTACTTTAAAAAGTATTCTATCAAATCAGACATGAAATTAACAAGCAAGATAAGTGTGGAGTTGTAGTATGTTTTCAATTAGGAAGGTGCCATTTGGTTTTTGACCTGAAAGAATGTTTTCATTTGCTTGCTTTGTGTTTAAAAAGGATAGGGAATCACTATAAAAATTTAAGGGTTCTCTGGAGCACCGTGTATAGCTGACCCTCCAAATACAAAAGTCTTTTAACATCAAAGTTTTAAATTAGAACAGAGTTACTGGAAAGTTTTGACAAATAATTTGACAAATATTAGGTTTTTAATGTTTTTAAATGTTGTGTTCTACTATGCAGAGGTAAAAAAGAGAAAGAACTTTCAAGAGAAGTCAAGCCGAAAAAATTCTAGGCTGCCACTAATTGTTTAATAAATAAACTTAAATGTTGTATTCATGGTCAAAGTGAACACCGGACAAGTGGGGAGGGGCAAAAAACACTTTTTTTTTTTTTTTTGACAGTCTTGCTCTGTCGCCCAGGCTGGAGTGCAGTGGCGTGATCTCTGCTTACTGCAACCTCAACTTCCTGGGTTCAAGAGATTGTCCTGCCTCAGCCTCCTGAGTTGCTGGGATTACAGGTGTGTGCCACCACGCCCATCTAGACTTTCTTTTGAAAGAGGAAAAGTACCTCTTTCTGATAGGAAAATTATAATTATTGGTATATTACAGATGAGCTTTTTTTTTTCAATTTTGGACTTTTTCTCAATCTTTTCAGCAATTGAGAAGTAACTGAGTTCTTGATATTTTCTGCACACAATCTATAAACAGGGAAATAGTAGTCTTGCTAGAGGAGGTTAGATGTTAGTGACAAGTATCATTGGCAAGAATTTTAGAAACCAGGTTGACTGGCACCAAAGCACTAGCATTGGAGAAGTGGGAATAACACAAAGGGCTTTACGTGCTGTGATAATTTAGCAACCTAATCTCAGTAGGGGCTGGACATCAGGTGAGTTTCAAAACAGAGATCCCAAACAATTAAGATTCAGCGAGAATATTCCTGATTTTATTCACGTGTTTGCATTTCTTTACATTTTTATTTAAAACCCAATAGTGCTATGTCATGTGTATAAGCTCATTTGCTTTGCCAAAGATACATCTTCCTAGAAAAAGTGAACCATAACTTTTGCCGGTTAATTACAATCTATGGCTTTCAAGTTGGCCACAAACTAAGGCCATCCCAAAGTAACTGATTGGCTCTTATGAGTTTCCTTCTTGTTACCTTAACAGTAGCAATTTGGATACAGTGCTATTTGTTTTAGGAATACTGAGCTTGAGAATGCTCCAAATGGTAGTAAACATTGTGGAACTACATAGGCCTTTAGTTTTGAAGCAAATATAATCTCTTGGAAAGAAAGTCAAATTAAAAACACAAATTATCCCAATAACTTTGTATACACCATTGTCCTTCACTACCTGTGCAGGAGGGGTTCTGGGACCCTACTCGGACACTAAAATCCTGATGCTTAAGTATTTGCATATAACCTATGCACATCTTCCCTCCTGTATACTCTAAATCATCTCTAGATTACTTATAATACTTAATACAATGAAGATGCTATTTGTATTAGTCTGTTCCCGCATTGCTGTAAAGAACTATCGGCCAGGCACGGTGGCTCACACCTGTAATCCCAGCACTTTGGGAGGCTGAGGCAGGCAGATCGGCTAAGGTGAGGAGTTCAAGACCAGCTTGGCCAACATGGTGAAACCCTGTCTCTACTAAAATACAAAAATTAGCCAGGCATGATGGCGGGTGCCTGTAATCCCAGCTACTTGGGAGGCTGAGACAGGAGAATCGCTTGTACCTGGGAGATGGTGGTTGCGGTGAGCAGAGATTGCGCCACTGCACTCCAGCCTGGGTGGCTGAGCAAGACTCCATCTCAAAAAAAAGAAAAAAATTAAAATTAAAAGAAAAAGAAAAAGAACTATCTAAGACTGGGCAATTTATAAAGAAAAGAGGTTTAATTGGCTCACGGCTCCACAGGCTGTACAGGAAGCATGGCTGGGGAGGCCTCAGGAAACTTACAATCATGGCAGAAGGCAAAGAGGAAGAGGCATGTCTTACATGACTGCAGCAGGAGGAAGAGCGCAAAGTGGGAGGTGCTACACTTTGAAACAACCAGATCCCGGGAGAACTCACTCACTATCATGAGAAAAGCTAGGGTGAAGTCCACCCCCATGATCCAGTCACCTGCCAACAGCCCCTTCTCCAACAGTGGGGATTACAATTCCACATGAGATTTGGGTGGGGACACAAATCCAACCCATATCATTGTAAATAGTTGTTATACTGTATTACTGTATTGTTTGTATTTTTTTTTTTTTTTCCGAGACAGAGTCTCAATCTGTCTCCCAGGCTGGAGTGCAGTGGTGTGATCTCTGCTCACTGCAACCTCAATCTCCCAAGTTCCAGAAACTCTCCCGCCTCAGCCTCCCAAGTAGCTGGGATTACAGGCATGCCACCACCATGCTCACTTATTTATTTTTATTTCTTTTTTAGTAGAGATGGGGTTTCACCGTGTTGGCCAGGCTGGTCTCGAACTCCTGACCTCAGGTGATTCGCCCACCTCGGCCTCCCAAAGTGCTGGGATTACAGGCGTGAGCCACCGTGCCCAGCCCTGTTTGTATTTTTTAATTGTTGTAGTGTTATCTTTAATTTGTTTAGAATATTTTTGATCTGTGGTTGGTTGAGTCTGCAGATGCAGAACCCACTGATAGAGAGGGCTGCTGTACCACATTTTCCTTTGGGTGTGTCTTGGTTTCCGTGGAAACTGGAATCATTGCCCACCTTGGATCATAGGGTAGTCAGTATGGGATAAGCAAACTATATGCCTTTTGAAGGGATTCATAGGGATTTTTTTTTTCCATTTGTTTTGTAATTGGCTTTTTTCTTTTTTGTCATTTAGAAAAAACACTGGACTTGGCATCAGTTGACCTGCGGAAGATGAGAGTGGCAGAGCTGAAGCAGATCCTGCATAGCTGGGGGGAGGAGTGCAGGGCCTGTGCAGAAAAAACTGACTACGTGAATCTGATCCAAGAACTGGCCCCCAAGTATGCAGCGACACACCCCAAAACAGAGCTCTGATCTCCAACGCCAGCACATTTGTGACTTGTAATTAGAGAGAAAAATGACCCTCTAGTATATGGACATGTTGATTAAGGACAACTGGGAAATACATCATATTTGGTCTCATGCTTTTTGTGTTGGTATTATTCCGCAGAATTTTGTTACCTGGGTTTATGAGTAAAACTAATACTATTGATAACTTACATTTGCAATGTACCAAAAGCTAAAAGTTCCTTTCTCATAAGTTTCTTGGAAGGGCTATGTCAGTTTTCATTGCCTGTCTCCTAAAAGTGACCTACTGACAAATTGATGGAGTAAATTGATTCCAAGAAAGAAGAAGGTGTTCAGAGACTCCTCTCTGGATGCAATTTTAAAATATATTGGACTACAACGAAAGACACAACAGTCAGGTTATTTAATGCACAACTTCAATCCCAAATACAGAATCAAAAGTTTTTCTAAAGTAAATGTTCTGTTTTCACTCTACATTGTAGCTCTCTTTGGTATCAGAAATGGTCAAGCAGGAGTACTGGTTTTTCCCATTGGAAGAAAACCCACTTAAACCTACTTGAAGAAAATAGAGAGGTCAAGAACCCCTATAAGTATAGCCAATGTTTGGCAATTATATCAACATTTACATTATTAATTGAACCAAGCTCAAGGTCTTTTTCATTGCTTAGTATCACATATCAGACAAGTTTTTGATAGAAGATTAAAGCATATTAAAAACACTCATAGACAACTTGGAACGTTACCATTCTTAATGCTATTTTATCAGTTTGTAGTTGTAAAATCGTTTTTGGTTTCATTTTCTGGCTACATAAGAATAAGAAAACCACAGTAGAAGTGGCTGCCTCTGTGTGGCAGGCAGAGCTGGGGAATACTGAAAAAACATTTCCTTGGAACTTTCTGGAGTGATGGGAATGTCCTATATCTTGATTGGCGTGGGGATTACATGGGTAAATAAGATTGTCATCTGGTAGAAAAAATAAGATCGGGGCATTTTATTGTATGTATATAATGTCTTTAAAAACTGCTATAGAAAATTTATATGGAAATTAACTAAAATTAATTAATTCAACACACCTTGTTTGCCAGGCACAGTGGCTCACACCTGTAATCCCAGCACTTTGGGAGGCCAAGGCGGGAGGATCGCTGGAGCCTAAGAGTTATTAGAGATCAGCCTGAGCAACAGAGTGAGGCTCCGTCTCCACCAACAAATTTAAAATTAGCTGTGCATGATAGTGTGTACCTGTAGTCCCAGCTACTCGGGAGGCTGAGGTGGGAGGACTGCTTGAGCCTAGGAGGTGGAGTCTGCAGTGAGCTTGATCCTGCCACTGCACTTCAGCCTGGGCAACACAGCAAGACCCTGCCAGAAATTATGAAAAAACAAACAAAAAAGCCCACCTTGTTCATTCAAAGAATTGCATTTACTGGCCGGGGTTGTTTTCAGGGAGTGGAGGAGAAATTTTCAGACTGAAAATATACATCGAAAGCATAATTTTTAATTCTAAATGCTGCAGAGGTAAATGAATTTTCAGCTGGGCAGCTGAGAGGTCAGAGAGTTAGTGGTTCCTAAGGAAATATATACATGATGTAACTGAAAAGTGAGAATAAGAAAGCTGTGGTGTAATGAATGGTAAAAGTAATTACTGTTTCTGAATTTTGGCAGCTTCATTATCATGTGTAAAGCGTCTACTTTATTTTGAATTCTATCTTCAAAAAAACCAAAGTTAGTTTTTGGTTGTTTTTGTTTCTTTGAGACAGAGACTTGCTCTGTTGCCCAGGCTAGAGTGCAGTGGCACAATCTTAGCTCACTGCAAACTCAGCCTCCTGGGTTCAAGTGATTGTCCTGCCTCACCCTCCCGAGTAGCTGGGATTACAGGTGCCCACCACTATGCCCAGCTAATTTTTTAATATTTTTAGTAGAGACAGGGTTTTGCCATGTTGGCCAGGCTGGTCTTGAACTTCTGGCCTCAAGTGATCCACCCGCCTCAGCCTCCCAAAGTGCTGGGATTATAGGCATAAGCCACCATGCCTGGCCTCTGCAGAGTTTTCTTTTTTAAACTGCTTATAACCTTTATATTTGTTTTTATTTTTGCATTTTGAACCTATCAAGAAATGTGTTGTTTGAAAATATTATGTTTGGTGTCTGACCTCAAAATCGGGTCGCATTTCTATGTCTTTTTTTCAGGATACAAATTGAGGTAATAGACAGTGTTCAGCCAGTCATTTATATCCATGGTGTTTAGTCTGGCATTTTTTTGTTTTTCATTTTTTTTTGAACAGTCTCATTCTGTCACCCAGGCTGATATGCAGTGGCACTCTCAGTTCACTGCAGCCTTCGCCTTCCGGGTGCAAGTAATTCTCCTCCTTAGCCTCCCCAGTAGCTAGGATTATAGGCGTGCACCACCACACCTGGCTAATTTTTGCATTTTTAGTAAAGATAGGGTTTCACTATGTTGGCCAGGGTGGTCTCAAACTCCTGACCTCAAGCGATCCACCTGCCTTGTCCTCCCAAAGTGCTGGGATTATAGGCATGAGCCACTGTGCCTGGTCTAGCCTGGTTTTTTTTTTTTTTTTTTTAAAGAGAATTTACATCAGTGCTTCTCAAACTGCACATACGGTGTTTATCACAGCACAGTTCACAATTGCAGAGAGATGGAATCAACCCAAGTGTCCATCAACTGGTAAGTGGATAAAGAAAATGTGTTTATGTTATCAGGCATCACATAAACATAATACAGCATGGAATACTACTCAGCCATCAAAAAGAACAAAATCATGTCTTTTGCAGCAACTTGGAGGGAACTGGAGGCCATTATTCTAAGTGAAGTAACTCAGGAATGGAAGACTAAACCTGTATGTACAAACCAGTATGTTTTCACTTATAAGTGGAAGCTAAGCTATAGGGTAAGCAGAGATGTAAAGAGTGGTGTAATGGACATTGGTGATTCAGAAGCAGGGAAGGTAGGAGGAAGGTGAGGGATATAAAACTACATATTGGGTACAATGTATGCTACCTGGGTGACAGGTGAGCCAAAATCTCAAACTTCACCACCATACAATTCATCTATGTAATCAAAAACCGCTTGTGCCTCAAAAGCTATTGAAATAAAAAATAAATAGCTGAAGAGTACAAACAAACAAAAACTGGGCATAGAGGCAGTCTTGTAAAGTGGGGTTCTGATTCAGTGGGTCTGGGGTGGGCCTGAGATTCTGCATTTCTAGTGAGCTACCAAGTGATGTCGACACTACCCTTCCAGGACCACGCTTTGAGTAGCAAAGGCCTAGGTCAAGGATCCTGCAATTGATACATACTTTTTCCCTTTGCCAGTATCAACCTAAATAGTAAACAGAGAAAGGTTCTCTAAAAAAAGATGTTTATCTGGGGATAGAGCATTGCAATGGGAATATGCAAGCCTTAGCAAACTATGCGTACTCAAGGGAGGTAAAGGAAGACAAAGGTTTTTAAAAGTAAAAATGAGGGGCTGGGTGCAGTGGCTCACACCTGTAATCCCAGCACTTTGGGAGGCTGAGGCGGGTGGATCACCTGAGGTCAAGGGTTCAAGACCAGCCCAGCTAGCATGGTGAAACCCCATATCTACTAAAAACACAAAAAAATTAGCTGGGCCTGTTGGTAATCTCAGCTACTGGGGGAGGCTGAGGCAGAAGAATCGCTTGAACCTGTGAGATGGAGGTTCCAGTGAGCCGAGATCATGCCACTCCACTCCAGCCTGGGTGATGGAGTGAGACTCTATCTATCTCAAAAAAAAAAAAAAAAAAAAGAAAAAAAAAAGAGGAGGAGGATTACATAATTGTTTTGAAATAACTTTTCTAGACCACAAAGATCAATCATAAAGGCGGTGCTAGTTTGAGTTTGGATGGATAGTCTCTGGGCTGATGCCCTTGCAGAAGAATTTTCTTGTGTGAAGTTGTGATGGCTTTTGTGGAAGATTATGATTTTTGGAGTCTTTTGTGATCGTTTATGTTATTAGGCCTACAAGCCTGAGAACCCTCTTTTCATGGCCTCCCTCAGCTCTATTTTCAGGGTTTTCTTAACATTTGTGTCTCTATTCTGATTCTCATGACTTTCACACCAGTCTTGATCAGTTATGTTTTTGATAGAGTTGAATGTAACAATAACAGCAACAACAACAAAATGAAACAAAAAAGTGTACAAGAGTTTATTCTCTCATATAAAAGAAGTCCAGAAGTAGCCAGTCCAGGGTAAATGTGGCAGTTCCACAAAGTTATTAGGGACTCAGCTTGAACTTTTTGCTTCCCATCCTAGTGGTGGTTTTCATTTCTAACCCATGGGCCTAGTTGGATGCTGCAATTTACTATTTCAGAAGGGAGAAGGCATGAAAGAACTTGCCTCTAACCTGAGCCCCCTTTTTCTTCTCTTTTCTTTTTTTTTTTTTTTTTGAGATGGAGTCTGGCTCTGTGGCCCAGGCTGGAGTGCAATGGCGTAATCTCTGCTCACTGCAACCTCCACCTCCCGGGTTCAAGCGATCCTCCTGCCTCAGTCTCCTGAGTAGCTGGGATTATAAGCATGCATCACCACATCCAGCTAATTTTTGTATTTTTACTAGAGATGGGGTTTCACCATGTTGGCCAGGATGGTCTCGATCTCCTGACCTCGTGATCCTCCCGCCTCTGCCTCCCAAAGGGCTGGGATTACAGGCGTGAGCCACCACGCCTGGCTACATCTTTTTTTTTTTTTTCTTTTGAGACAGAGTCTTACTCTGTTGCCCAGGCTAGAGTGCTGGCCTGATCTTGGCTCACTACAACCTCTGCCTCCCCGGTTCAGCAATTCTCGTGCCTCAGCCTACTGAGTAGCTGGGATTACAGGCACCTGCCACCACACCAGGCAAATTTTTTTGTATTTTTAGTAGAGATGGGGTTTCACCATGTTGTCCAGGCTGGTCTTGAACTCCTGACCTCAGTTGATCCACCCACCTTGGCCTCCCAAAGTGCTGGGATTACAGGCGTGAGCTACTGCACCCGGCCCTGAGCTCACTTCTTTAAGGGAGCCTCCCTCCTTCTACCTGCCTCCACTCCCACCCTCACGTCCCATATAACACTCTGCTTATATACCATTGACCAGAGCTTTTTTATTAAAAATGTTAAAAAATTTTTTTTATTTTTTAACTTTAGGTTCGGGAGTACATGTGCAGGTTTGTTATATAGGTAAACTTGTGTCATGAGGGTTTGTTGTACAGAGTCTTTCATCACTCAGGTATTAAGCCTAGCACTCATTAGTTATTTTTCCTGATCCTTTCCCTCCTCCCACCTCCACCCTCCAATAGGACCCCGTGTCTGTTGTTCCCTTCTATGTGTCCACGTGTTCTCATTATGTAGCTCTCACTTATAAGTAAGAACATGTAGTATTTGGTTTTCTGTTCTTGTATTAGTTTGCTAAGGATAATGGCCTCCAGCTAGCTCCATTCATGTTCCTTTAAAAGACAAGATCTTGTTCTTTTTGATGACTGTGTAGTATTCCATGATGTATATGTACCATATTTTCTTTATCCAATCTACCACTGATAGGCATTTAGGTTGATTCCATGTCTTTGCTATTGTGAAAAGTGCTATAACGAACATACACATGCATGCATCTTTTTTTTTTTTGAGACAGTCTCACTCTGTCGCCCAGGCTGGAGTGAAGTGGTATGCTCTCAGCTCACTGCAACCTCCGCCTCCCAGGTTCAAGTGATTCTCGTGCCTCAGCCTCCCGAGTAGCTGGAATTACAGGCACACACCACCAAGCCTGGCTAACTTTTGTATTTTTAGTAGAGACGGGGTTTCACCATGTTGACCAGACTGGGTCTTGAACTCCTGACCTCAAGTGATTCGCCTACCTCAGCCTCTCAAAGAGCTGGGATTACAGGTGTGAACCACTGTGCCTGGCTGCATGTATCTTTATGATAGAATGATTTATATTCCTTTGGTCTACCCAGTAATGGGTTTGCTAGGTTAAATCACTGACCAGGACTTAATCACGTGTCCAACTTGTCTGCAAAGGAGTTCAGGAAATAATATCTTTTGGTAGGCTTCATTGCTACCCAAATAAAATCATCTATATATGATGAATATATATATGAATATATGTGTGTATATATGTATATATAATATATGCATTTATATATTCTATATATTTATAATATATAGAATATACAATATACTATAAAATTATATATTAATTATATATTATACTAACATAAATTGTATATTAATTATATATATTGATATATAATATATTAATTATATATTATGTTGATATATATATTATATATTATATTAATATATAATAATATATTAATTATATATTATGTTGATATATAATATATTAATTATATATTATGTTGATATGTAATAATATATAAATTATATAACAATATATTATTATATAATAATATAATATATTGATTATAATATATTAATTATATAATATAATATATATTCATATATATGTATATATATATGAATATACATATACACACTTTTTTTTTTTTGGTTCCTGAGGAAGAAGAAGGAAATAGTCTATGGCCACAAACCATCTTTGCCACACAGCATAAATTTTTCCTAACTCTGCATCTTAGTGATGATTCCTGGTTATGATACCCTCAATAACTCTTGCTCCTCCTTGCTATTTGCATCTTCCATAAATGTAGGTAGTTACGCATTTCTCTCTTTTTTGATTTGATGATAAGTAGCTACTATTTTTCCTTTTTAATGTTTAATCACTACTCCTCTCACTGTGCTGTGCATGTGTTTGTGTGTATATGCATTTTTTATCTGTATTTTCTCCCCCAAATCCATAAGCATACAATATTTAGAAGTTGAACATTCCAACAAAAGTATCAAAACTCTAGGCTAAAAACTTTCACCCAGCCCAGGTGTGGTAGCTCACGCCTATAATCCCAGCACTTTGGCAGGTTGAGGTGGGAGGATTGCTTGAGATCAGCCTGGGCGACATAGTGAGACCCCATCTCTACAAAAAATAAAAAATTACCTGGGAGTGGTGCACACCTGTGGTCCTAGCTACTAGGGAGGCTGAAGCGGGAGGATCACTTGAGCCCAGGAAATCAAAGCTGCAGTGAGTTGTGATCGCGCCACTGCACTCCAGCCTAGGTGACAGAGCGAGACCCTATTTCAAACAAAACAAAACCAAAGAACAGAAACCTTTCATCTAAACAGTGTTACCGGTGGAGGGTCTTTTGACTGCAAACTGTCCAGGTTCTTGGCGTTTTGAACAAAGAATTGGACAAAATGCACAACAAAGCAAGGAAAGAATGAAGCAACAAAAGCAGAGATTTATTGAAAATGAAAGTACGCTCCACAGGGTGGGAGCAGCTACAGCAAGTGGCTAAAGGGGCCCAGTTACAGGATCTTCTGGGCTCCAAATATCCTCCAGAGGTTTTCCATTGGCCAGTTGGTGTATACCCCATGCAAATGAAGTAGTGGCCCATGATCAGTCTGATTGGTTGCAGAAAGCAACTAATCAGAGGCTGAAGTGAAGTTACAAAATTACACTCCTATGCAAATTAAGTCTTGTCCTGCAAATCAGTCTGATTGGTTGTGGAAAGTAACCAATCAGAGGCTGAAATGAAGTTACAAAGTTACACTCCTATGCAAATGTCTGATTGGTTGTGGGGAGCAACCAATCAGAGGTACTTTCAATTTTTCATCTGCCACCCAGAAACGGATGGGGGAGTTGCAGAGAGAGTAGCCTCTGGTCCTTTTGTTCCTGCGATGTGGAAAGTTGGGGTTTTCCTTTTGATCTAGTTCTAGGAAGTCAGCATGAATCGACCTTAGGTTCCCTGCCTCCAGACCTTACTCTCCTGCCTCAACAGTAGCGGTCTGGGACAGGCATTATTCCAGTTCTAGTCTAAATTTTGAAAATTCCAAGCAGAAGACCCTTTACTTAAGCTCTTAAATAAACATGGCAGACCAGATATAACATTTGGAGCACAATCTAAAAGTTGTAGTTTTTCATTTGGGTGTGGATAATCTGTAATACACATTCCACTATAAAAAAGTTTTAAATTTAGACCAAATGAGCTTGGCATATAGCACAAGAAAGTATTTAATGAGTGGATCCCTAAACAGAAGAGCATTTTATGATCCAAAGGCCATATCGATGAGTTTGAACACCTCTTGATCAGTGTCATTTCTAAGCAGATGGATGTGCATTTTGATTTTGAGTCTCATCCAAAATAAATGATTGTCAGGTAACCATTCTTCCACTGTGTGTTTAAAGTAGAACAGCAAAAGGGAAATCCTCTTGGGTGCACCATCATTATGAATTTAGAAACTTTCTGTTAGTCTCTATCATTTATTTTAGTTTTTTTCCCATTTTGTTTTAATATGGAAATCTTAAGGTCGTAGTATCAACAAGAGATTAAAATTACAATTGAAGTGCATCAAGTGATTCTTCCCGTGATAATAATTATTTTCTGGTAACACAAAACAAAGATCAACAGAAAAAGAAATAAGTAGCAGGTATTATGTGTTGACGGTTTGTTTTGGGTGTGTTTTTCACTGGCAAAAGTTCTGAGAATTGGGATTGAGCAGGCAGACCTGGGGCTGAATTTCCAACTCCCACCAGTGGGCTGTGTGAGATGAACAAACTAAAATTTTAGTTGTGGTTATCGGCAGAGGTCAGGGAGTTCATGGTGAGTGAAATGGATCTGTTTGAAAGCACAACTTTAAATGTTGATTTTTTACCTCCTGTCCCAGTGGCTCTCAACCTGGGCTGTGTATCAGAGGCACCTGGGGAATGTTTAAACGTGTCACAGGCCAGGCTGCTCCCCAGACCAATTACTTCCATTTGTGTGTGGTGATCGGGAGGGGCGAGAGAGTCCCAGGTTTCAGTGTTTTGTTAAGGCTTCCCAGGTGATTCAGTGTGAAGTCAAGTTGGAGAACCACTGTCCTGGTCGTGACTTGGTATATGAAGCTCAAACTCTGTGGTTTTGCTCTCCTAAGGTTTGATGGTTGACCTTGCAAGCTTACATACATGGTCTGGTAAGTGGTGCATTTTCTGTGAACATATACCTGCTTATTAAGATACTGTGGATTGGCTGTCTATGCTGAGTAATGGATGGATTAACCATATTTAGAACCAAAGAATGGCCACCGCCGTGGCTCACGCCTGTGATCCCAGCACTTTGGGAGGATGAGGTGGGCAGATCACCTGAAGTCAGGAGTTTGAGACCAGCTTGGCCAACATGGTGAAACCTCATGTCTACTAAAATACAAAAATCAGCCAGGCATGGTAGCGGGCACCTGTAATCACAGCTACTCAGGAGGCTGAGGCAGGAGAATCTCTTGAACCCGGGCGGCAGAGGTTGTAGTGAGCCGTGATCGCACCACTGCACTCCAGCCTGGGTGGAGTGAGGGCGGAGGGCCGGGGGGAGGGGTTGGAGGGAAAAACCAAAGAAGAAAGAAAAAGAGCACATAAAGACGGAAGATGGGCCCACAATCCGATTACCATAATCCTTGAAGCTACATGTTCTTGGACTTCATAATTGTTGATATTTTAGAAAGGGAATATGGGGCATATACCCATACCACACACCCTCCCTCCGCCACTGTGAGGTTGGGGCAGCACCCTGCAACACCCTCCCATGAGTCCAGATCAGCTTCTGTCACCAGAAGAATTCAGGTCACTCATTTAGTTACATAAAAGAAGTTTTGATTTTTCAGAGTTTTCTAGATTTCAGGATTTTGAATGAGAGGTTGTAGTGACACCAATCTGGGTGTTCTCACTAATTGAGACTTTGGGCTCTTTTACAAAACCTCTACCTCCCGTCGTTCCATAGACTTGTACAAGCTGGAGGCCGGGCGAGGTGGCTCACGCCTGTAATCCCAGCACTTTGGGAGGCTGAGGCGAGTGGATCATGAGGTCAGGAGTTTGAGACCAGCCTGCCAACATGGTGAAACCCCGTCTCTACTAAAGATACAAAAATTAGCCAGGTATGGTGGTGCGCGCCTGTAGCTACTCGGGAGGCTGAGGCAGGAAAATTGCTTGAATTCCGGAGGCGGAGGTTGCAGTGACCCGAGATCATACCACTGCACTCCAACCTGGGTGACAGAGCGAGATTCTGTCTTGGAAAAAAAAAAAAAAAAAAGTTGGAAAGCACCTGGGGCCTCAAAAACCAGAACTCAAGGTGCCTCGCTTCTTTCTTTGGGCCACTTCCCTTCCTGGAGCGTGGAGTGGGGTAAGCATGAAGCATGAACTACTCACCCGGAAGTGTGCTCATCCTGTTGGCGTCTTTCCCCACACAGGTGTGTCAGCTGTGGTTTTCCTCTTCAGGTGGTGGGAGCCAAGAAGCTGAAATCAGCAGCTGCTTCTCTTTTCTGCAGCCCCCACCCTCAGGACTCCTTGCTCAGGAAGACTCAGAAAGACTACCTTTTTCAGACTTTGCAACCAGCTGTCTGATAAGTCTCTCTACCTGCAGTGTTTACAATTGACTGCAGAAGATGTTGTTGACGGAGCTCTAGCCTTTTTTCCTTTTGAATCTTTTAAGACCTATTTTGGAAAGAACGGATCAAATGTTGGCTCCTTTGCGATGAAGCGGCTATAAATACATTCCGAGGGACCTTGGGCTGGGCAATTTCTAGCAGGCAGTAAACTTGCTCACCTGCTAGATAATATCTAAGAATGTGTGTGTGTATCCCAGAAATTCAGATGTTCCCCTCACTTCTAAAAGTCTTCCCCTGTCAACTAAATATTTACTTATAAATCTCCATTCTTCTGTAATCCTAAATGAATAGGAGGTTGCTTGTTGCTTACAGAAAGGAATCCAGACTTATATCCTTGCCAGATATTTACATGTTTTTGCCTCTCCTGAAAGATCATAGTGTCACAGCACCTTCACCTTGGGCAGTAAGAGCTCAAAAGTCTGGTTCAGACCCAGACTTTGAACATGACCTCATGACCTCTGTAGTCTGTTTTCTCTAAGAGTTTGTTGGTAATTTCCTGAAGGTTCATTCTTTTTTTCTTTTTTTTTTTTGGGACAGGGTCTCACTGTGTCACCCAGGCTGGAGTACAGTGGTGTGATCTTGGCTCACTGCAATCTCTGCCTTGCGGGTTCAAGCGATTCTCCTGCCTCAACCTCCTGAGTAGCTGGGATTACAGGCATGCACCATTATGCCTGGCTAATTTTTGTATTTTTAGTAGAGACAGAGTTTGGCCATGTTGGCCAGGCTGGTCTTGAACACCTGACCTCAAGTGATCTGCCTGACTCGGCCTCCCAAAGTGCTGGGATTACAGGTGTGAGCCACCGCGCCCAGCCCCTGAAGGTTCATTCTATTGGAAAATCTTATTACTGCAATAGTATCCTGAATATACAAAGATGGAAGTGGAAATAATGAGGTGGAAAGAGCACTGAATTGGAATTTGAATCCTAGGTTTGCCTGTGGGTGGTTGTACTAACTGTGGTGAAGAGTTCTTCAACTTTTCTGGCCCTTGGTGTTTCATCTTAGAATGTAGTTAATGACGTCTACCTAATAGGGTTATTGTGAGGATCAAATGGAAAAATGTAAGTAACATATGTAACAGAGTACCTAGATTGCAGCAGACACCTCAGTAATGTGAGTTGAATCTGAATGGTACTTTTCTTTTAAAGACCCCATTGATTCTCACGGCATTCTACATGAAGGCAAAGATGAGCATTGGCACATTTCATAGCTGATGAAGTGAGACAGAGGTGACGTTTTTAGCCATATGCCCACCGAGGCCAGGAAATGAATTCAAGTCTCTTGACTTGAATTTTTGTAACTTTTAGACTGAGAAATTCAGGGATGACACTTGGGTGATTTGGAGCTAGGACTTTAAAGTGATCTTTGGGAAGCAGTCACCATCACACTTCACGCCTTTGAGTTCTTAAAAGGATTGCAAGAAACAGTTAAATATAAATGACCTAAGGTGATTGGAATTAAATAAATAGTAAAATACAGTAAGTTAAAACCACAATGAAATACTACTACCTTACCCCAGCCAGAACGGTCATTATCAAAAAGTCAAAAAACAATATATGTTGGTATGTATGTGGTGAAAAGGGAACACTTACACACTGTTGATAGGAATGTAAATTAGCAGAACCTCTATGGAAGACAGTATGGAGATTTCTCAAAGAACTTGAAGTTCTGCCATTTAATCCAGCATCCCACTACTGGGTATACACCCAAAGGAAAAGAAGTCTTTATGTAAAAAAGACACCTGCACTCGGATGTTTATCACAGAACAATTAACAATTGCAGACCTGGCGCGGTGGCTCACGCCTGTAACCCCAGCACTTTGGGAGGCCGAGGCGGGCGGATCACCAGGTCAGGAGATCGAGACCATCCTGGCTAACGCGGTGAAACCCCGTCTCTACTAAAAATACAAAAAACTTAGCCGGGTGTGGTGGAAAGTGCCTGTAGTCCCAGCTACTCGGGAAGCTGAGGCAGGAGAATGGCGTGAACCCGGGAGGTGGAGCTGGCAATGAGCCGAGATCGCGCCACTGCACTCCAGCCTGGGCGACAGAGCCAGACTCCATCTCAAAAAAAAAAAAAAAAAAAATCTCAAAGATACTGGATCAGCATGAGTGTCCAACAACTAATGAGTGAAAAAATAAAATGAGATACACACACACACACACACACACACACACACACACACACACACTGGAATATGACTGTAGCCATAAAAAGAAGAAAATAATGTCTTTTGCAGCAACTTGGATGGAACCAGAGGCCCATAGTCTCAGTGAAGTAACTCAGCAAGGAAAAACCAAATACCACATGTTCTCACTTATAAATGGGAGCTAAGGTGTGGGTATCCGGGGGCATACAGAGTGGTATAGTGGACACTGGAAACTCATGGGAAAGGGTGGGAGAGGGATGAAAAAAATCACTTATTGGGTACAATGTATGCTATTCAGATGACGGGTACACTAAAATGCCAGACTTCACCACTATCCAATTCACCCGTGTAACACAAAGCCACTTGTACCCCCCAAAATACTAAGTAGTGAACATAATATGTTCTGGAATGGCAGCTGTGATCACTGAAGGGGCATCTCTTTTATTTGGGGTGACTCAGCATTTCTGAGCATCCTTTAATTTTTCACATCTCCACGATGTTATTACATCATGTGAGATCCAGGACAATTTAGGTCAACTGTTTTGTCCAGCAACACAAAGAGTAATGAATGTCTTCATGGACCTTTTTATTGCAACCACATAAATCAGTTCTCTGGAAACACCTGAGACATTGACTCATCAGGCTATGTCTCTAGACTGCCTATTAAAACGCTTGCAACTCAGTAACCTAAAGTAAAGCATTTTGTGAGTTGTGCTTTTTTTATGCTTTTATTTTTTTCCAGAGAGAGTTTCACTCTTGTCGCCCAGGCTGGAGTGCAATGGCATGATCTTGACTCACTGCAACTTCTGCCTCCTGGGTTCAAGCGATTCGCCCGTCTCAGCCTCCTGAGTAGCTGGAATTACAGGCAACTGCTGCCACACCCAGCCAACCCGCCTCGGCCTCGCAAAGTAGTGGGATTACAGGCATGAGCCACTGCGCCTGGCCAAGTTGTACTTTTTTTTTTTTTAAAAAAACTAGTTTGACTATTCGTTATTTTCCCGTCTATCTTCCTTTTTCTATTAGGCACAAATATAATACATTAAATGTGATAATCTATTCTATTTTGAAGAGTTCTTTTTCACTTGTTTAAATGGTTAGAAAATGTAAGCGTTGATTTTCTTTTCCTGTGTGCACAGTAATATCACTTATTTTCCTCTAATGTATACTTATTGATACACACCCTAAGTTATATACCTCTCTTCTGGAGGGAGAGAAAACGTGCAGTACATTGCTTGGAAAAATCAATGGGTATCTATGGATGTGCTTTGGTTAAAAGCCTATTTAACGCCTTAATTAAACATAGGCCTTCATGAGTAAATACCATCTTGAAAAAACAAAAGGCCACTTAAGTGCTTTTACTAATCATTGCAGTTAATGGATTTTTTTACACCTCTAAGAATGATGAATTAATGATTTAATATTTTTGCTATGCTTGACCTTATCCAAAAGGCCAAGAAATGATGATTTATATGTGTATATATATACACACATACACTTTTTTTTTTTTTTTTTTTTGGAGACAGGGTCTCACTGTCACCTAGGCTGAGTGCAGTGTCATGATCATGGCTCACTGCAGCCTCAACCTCCTGGGCTCAAGTGATCCTCACATCTTAAACTCCCAAGTAGCTGGGACTACAGGGGCATGCCACCATGCCTGGCTAATTTTTTATTTTTTGGTAGCGATGGGGTCTTGTTATGTTGCCCAGTCTGGTCTGGAACTCCTGGATGCAAGCAGTCCTCCCACCTCGGCCTCGCAAAGTGCTGGGATTACAGGTGTGAGCCGCCACACCCAGCCTTAAGTAACTTTTATTTAAAATCATTTTAAACTTATACAATATTTACAATTTCAAGAACAGTACATAGAAGTCCTGTATGCCCTCCCCCAGATTCACCAATCATTATCAGTCCTTCTTAATTTCCAAGCTCTTTTTCTATGCATATAGTTTCTTTTCTCAACCGTTTGAGAAAATGTTTCAAAAAACATGATGCTCCATTAACTCTAAATATCTCAGTGTGTATTTTCTTAAAACAAGGACACTCCCTGCAAAGCCACCAGACACCTATCAAAATCAGGAAATTAGCATTGATACAATACGATCTCCTAATCCACAGATGCCTACTCAAATTTCACTAATTTAAAAAACAATTTTAATTAAAATTTTTATTTTTATTTTCACAGCGATGGAGTCTCACTATGTTGCCCAGGCTGGTCTTAAACTCCTGGGCTCAAGTGATCTTCCCACCTCGGCCTCTCGAAGTGCTAGGATTATAGGTGTGAGCCACCACCCCCAGCCAAATTTCAAATGATTATCCTAATAATGGTCTTTGAGGTTCAGGATCCAATGCAGGATCATGCATTGCATGTAGTTAGCATGTGTCTTTAGGTATTGTTAGTCTGGAAAAGTTACTCAGTCTGTCTTTTGTGGCTTCGACATTTTTGAAGCACAGGTCAGTTACTCTGAAGAATGTTCTTGATTTGAGGTTGTCTGACATTTTGTCATGATTAGATTCAGGTGTATTGCAGAACTGTCACAGAAACAATGGTGTGTCCTTCCCAGCGCATATTATCAAAAGGCCCATGATGGGCTGGGCACGGTGTCTCACACCTGTAACCCCAGCGCTTTGGGAGGCCAAGGCTGGTGGATCACAAGGTCAGGAGTTGGAGACCAACCTGGCCAACGTGGTGAAACCCTCTCTCTACTAAAAATACAAAAATTTGCTGGGCGTGGTGGTGCGTGCACCTGTAATCTCAGCTACTCAGGAGGCTGAAGCAGGAGAATTGCTTGAAACCGGAAGGCAGAGGTTGCAGGAGGTGGAGATCATGGCCACTGAACTCCAGCCTGGGTGAAAGAGCAAAACTCCATTTCAAAAAAAAAACAAAAACAAAAAAACAAAAGAAAAGCAGTACACGATGTTCATTTAACCTATTACTGGTAATGTTAACCTTTATCATTTGGTTAAGATGATGTCTGTCAGGTTTCTTCCACAGGAAAGTTAATAAGTATTTTGTGAAGGGATTTTAATAAGTATTAAGTATTGGTAAGAGTTGATAAGTATCCACTAAGATGTTAATAAGTGTTTTGTGGGGAGATAGTTTCAGACTGTATAAATATCTGGTTGTTTATTAAACCTCCATTCATTAATTTTGGCACCCACAGATGCTTCTTACTAGAACCAATTATTAAGATGGTTGATTAATTACATAATGCTGCCATTCCTTCTACAATTATTAGTTGGCATTCTACTATAAGGCACAGCATTCCCTTATTATTTATTTAAATCAGTAGGAAGTCATAGATGCCTATTTTATTGAATAAATTACAGTTCAGCATAATTACTAGCATTCTTTACTTTGAAGATCAAACTGACCCAGATTTGGCCAGTGACAGCCTTTCAAGCTGACGTCTGTGACTTTTCATGGTCCTCATCATTCTTGAACAATTTCCTGCCACAAGAAATTCCAAGCTTATCTGGTATTTTCCCTGCCCTAGCCGTGGAGTCAGCCATCCCCTCAAGGAGTCCTCATTTCTTTTAGTTGAGAATGGTATTTAGAAACCAATATTAGGCATTAAAGGTGGTCAGTGCTACAAGGGTGTCATTGATCCCAGAGCCTCTGGGCGGGCACAGAGGGTATATGTGTATATATAAACACATATACACCCATGCATATATTATCCATATCTACATATTTTGGAAATGCTGCATTCACACCATTGCCTCCAATGACAGTCCAACATCACATAATTTATTCTAGTCTTCCCTTCTCCATATTTGTACCTCCCTTCAACAGTGAGAAACCTGGCTGCCATTATCCTCAATGTACTTGATTCATTCTTTGGGATGCGACCAATCTCCCACATTCATTGTGGTTGTCTTAGCCCCAGAGCTTCTGATGCTTTTTGGCCAGTGTAGGTCAAGAGCCAATGCTTCTTGACTTTTTTACTGAAGGGAGTTTTACTTGTGGTTAAGTGGCAGCTGGCACTGCCACTTTACAAACCCCTGTCAGTAAAATAGCAAAGATTCACTCAGAACAATGTGGTGGAGTGTGAGGTATCTGCAGTCAGAATGTCAAGTTAACATGATAGCTGTGCCACTTGCTAGCCGTGCAACCCTGGACAAACTAGGTAACCTCCTTTAGTCACTGAGATACCTCTCTTCAAAGAGAGGTCATAGCAGGGAGAGGTCAGGTCATCCTGCTGCTTCTTGCTGATTGGGGCATAGATCCTGAGTCTCAGAATGAAGGATTCTGCCCTCTCCAGTCAAATATCCATTTGCAATGAGCAGCAACTTTCAGCGAGAGCATGGAAGAGGCTTCAGGCAGTATGTGGCTGCACCAGCTGCTGGGGAGGAAAGTATTAAAGGGGATTGCCTAGACATCAATCCACTTGGGATAACTCTCACACACTGCAGAGTAATGTACATCTGGGGCCTCATTTGCTTTGTTTGCAAACTGAGAATGGTCATATGGGCTTCCCTACCTTAGAGAATTGTGTGAAGATCAAAAGCTAATGTTCTTCAGTGCATGAAGTGGGAAATATTTAAATAATACTTCCCACTCCCCTCTACAATCCCTTTAAAAAAATAATACATATTCACTGTAGAAAGCCCACTAGTAATCCATGCTTGTAATCCCAGCGCTTTGCCAGGCCCAGATGGGAGGATCATTTGAGGCCAGGAGTTTGAGACCAGCCTGGGTAGCGTAGCAGTAACCTGTCTTTACAAAAAATTAAAAAATAATAAAATTGGGCAGGCAGAGTGGCTTGTGCCAGGAGCATTGTTTTAGTCCAGGAGTTCAAGCTTGCAGTGAGCTATGATCATGCCACTGTACCCCAGCCTGTGCAATAGAGCAAGACTCTGTCTCTAAAAAAAATTGTTTTTTAATTTAAAAAAAAAAAAAAGAAAACCCAGGTAAGCAAAAATAAGATAATAGGCATCACTGGCTGTCCCCCCATGTAAAGACAAGAGTCGCTTACATTTTGGAATAGATTCTTTCAGTCTTGTTACTATGCCTATCAGCTATAAATCCTTAATCCTGTTGAGTTCCCACTCTCTTCTGTTTCCGTGCAAAGTGAGGACCAGATTTCCTCTGGATGCCATTGCCTGCCTCTCCTGAGCCTCTCGCTGGCTGGTTCCAGCCGTACAACATCCCCACAACACAGCTGGCAGGCAGGCTGGGTCCATGTGTGCACCGTGTGGATGATGCACCATGCACTCCTCCTGGTGGGCACTTCTGTCTGCAACTCCTCCCTCACAGGAGGCCCTTCTTCCTTCCCAGGTGCAGAAGGCCAGGGAGCAGATTTCCTCAGTCTTTGATCATAACTAGTCGTTTACCACGGAAGGTAGCTGGGACCCAGACCCCAAGGGAAACAGCAGCGCAAACTTTTCCTATTCCAGTGCTACTCATTGAAGCTTCTCTGGCAAACATGGCTCTAGAATAGATGCAGAGGATGTGGGGGGATGTAGGTGTGACCTCTGGGTGGGAGATCTCAGCTCTAGGAGACGTACACCCATTAACTCATGGACATCCCATCCCTCTGCCCTTTCTTTGTTGTTGACCCAGCTTGTCACCTGGTCCATTGACTACACATGCTTGATCATTTTGTAAATATTTTCAGTATTCTCAAAGATTACAAAACACGTATGAGTGCCTGAGGAGAAAAAGCTTGGTGGTGGTGGTGGCGGGGGTGATATGTAAAAGTTAGCTGCTTTTTCTAGCATTTTCACCCCACAACCAATGCAAGGATACACATCCAATTTCAAATTTACTTTGCATCTCTGAAAATTTCTGCTGAGGATGCACAGATGTTCCTATCACGCATGTCCGTTGGGACTCACTAGTCCAGGTACCGTCATCTTCATAGGTTCATTCATTTAATATACATGTTAATATGTGGTAGGCGTTTTGCCCAAAATTTGGCCTTTAGTGCCGGTTAATGATTTGAAATTTCACTTTCAGAGAGTTAAGATCTTTGTGTGTAGAGGGTTTTATTCATCAAAAAGAAAGTGTCTGATGAAAACACAGATGAGACCCAGGTGTAGTGACGCATGCCTGTGGTCCCAGCTGCTCAGGATGCTGAAGTGGGAGGGTCACTTGAGCCTGAAAGTTAGAGGCTGCAGTGGGCTATGGTCCCATCACTGCATGCCAGCCTGGGAGACACAGTAAGACCATGTCTCTAAAAGAATTAAGACGAGACAAAAAACCCCACAAATGTCCCTTGGGCTTTGTCTGTGAGTGTCTTGCTGTGTATTAGTTGATACTGGATCAGGGTTAATGCCTACATGGAGTGGA
Organism: Macaca nemestrina; assembly: GCF_043159975.1. Classification (NCBI taxonomy): domain Eukaryota; kingdom Metazoa; phylum Chordata; class Mammalia; order Primates; family Cercopithecidae; genus Macaca; species Macaca nemestrina. The sequence continues at coordinate 129,074,155 of NC_092133.1, forward strand.
GGCCACCAAAGGAGATGTGGAAAGTGCCCAAGGCGGAACTAAAACCAAGTTTCATCTCGGCACCTTTGCAGAGTTTTCTGATTTTTGTCCTATGACAAGCCTTCAGATGTGGCTCATTTCTTTTATTTAAATCTGTCACCCCTCTCCACCCCACACCATTTCCTTACTTACCTTCTCACCAAGATTTGCAATGCTATAATCACTGCTTTGCATAAATCTCAAATTCTTTGCTTCTGCCTGGTATTCTTCTGGCAAACTCTGATGAAAACTACCTCTGGCCTGCTCTGTCCCTGCCCCTGAGCAGCTGAACGTGTCTGGAGAAAAGCACGAAGACTGTTCCATATTAACCAGTCTTGACATTGATCTTAACAATCAACCTCCAGGAACCCTCAATACCTCTGGTAGACTTACATCATTTATCTAGTCAATCAACTCTTCTGTACTCAGAGGAGACCACTTCACATCTTGTGTCCTTTCCTGATGACACCTTCCCCTGGTCCTCCCTCTCAGCTGATGACCTTTAGTCCAATTGAGAAAATAGAATTGATTATGAGAGAACATCTCCCACTTTCCCCACAAAATCTACCAACCTCCTTGCCATTGGTGCCTCAGACTTGACTCTGTCTCCTGTTAGATAATGATCAGCTTATGCTCACTCCTTCTCACTGCCTCTAGGACATTATTCCTGCCTCCTTCTCTCTCCTCTATCCTTGACTTCCTTCCTTCGTGTGGACATTCCCATTAACACCAAATATGCTGTATTATTTCCCACAAACAAAAACCCAAATCCCAAACCTCCCCAAAACCCCACTATTACCCCGTATCTCTGCTCTCCTTAATAGCAACATATCTTGAAAGAATTATCTCTAGCTCTTTACTTCCAATTTCTCTCTCTTTCTTTTCTTCTTTTTTTTAGATAGGGTCTTGCTTCGTTGTGAGAGGCTGGAGTGCAGTGGCTTGACCATAGCTCACTATAGCCTTGACCTCCCAGGCTCAAGGGATCCTCTCGCCTCAGCCTCCCCAAGTAGACACCACTTCCAGCTATTTTTTTTTTGGGGGGCGGTGTAGAGGCAGGGTCTCACTATATTGCCCAGGCTGGTCTCGAACTCCTGGTCTGAAGCAATCTTCCTGTCTAGGCCTCCAAAAGTGCTAGGATTATAGGCATGACCCGCTGTGCCCGGCCACAATTTTCTATTCTATGGGATAATAATGTCTTATCTAAAGACATATTATTTTCTAAAATGTAGGCAAGAAGCCCTTTGCTTTATATTCTTCTGTGAGCTTCAAATTCTCCCCTCTGCCTCACAGGAATGATAGATTTTATATTTTGAACTAAAAATTGAGCTGTAAATAGCTTCAGGGAGAACGATCGCAGAATATGGAGGTTTTTACCTTTTCTATGGCCTTGTTTCCTATGCAGTTGCATTTTCTGAGTACATCTATTGCTTTCATTAAAACACGTTGACAACAGTAATCTGAGCATGTAAATGATGAGCCAAATTTGCTTGTTTATTTTTCCTTTTTAATCTCTCTGAATTAAAAACCTAATAAATGTTTTGTTTTAAATAAAATATATCACTGAAATGTTATACCCACTAAACGACGATTCTCCGTTTCCCTCTCTCCCCAGTCTCCAGTAACCACTTTTCTACTCTCTGCTTCTGTGATAATCTTTTAAATATACCTATGTAAGTGGAATCACAGAGTATTTGTCCTTCTGACTGGCTCATTTCACTAAACATAATGTCCTCCAGGTTCGCCCATGTTGTCACATCTGGCAGGATTTCCTTCTTTCAAAAAGCTGAGTAATTTCCCATTGTATATATATACCACATCGGCTTTGCCCATTCATTCAGTGATGGACATTTATGTTGTTTCCATATCTTGGCTTTTGTGAATAATGCTTCAGTGAACACAGAAGTGCGGAGATCTCTTCAACATCCTGATTTCAGTTCTTTTGTTTATATACCCAGAAATGGGATTACAGGATCATATGGTAGTTCTATTTTTAATTTTTGAGGAACCACCAACTTTTTAAATAGTAGCTGCGCCATTTTACATTCCCAAGAGTGTGTGAGGGTTCCCTTTTCTCTGCATCCTTGACAACACTTGTCTTTTGTCTTTTTTACGACAGCCATCCTAACAGATGTGAAGTGATATCTCATTGTGGTTTTGATTTGCATTTGCCTGAGGATTAGTTACGTTGAACAAGTTGTCATATACCTGTTGACCATGCATCTGTCTTCTTTGGGGAAGTATCTATTTAAATCCTGTTCTTATTTAAAAAAATTTTTTTTTTGAGATTGAGTTGTAGGAGTTCTTTATATTTTTTAGATATTAACCCCTTATCACATAGATGGTTTGCAAATATATTTCCCATTCTGTGGGTTGCCTTTTTATTTAGTTGATTGTTTTCTTTGCTGTGCAGAAACATTTTAGTTTGACGTAATCCCACATGTCTATTTTTGCTTTTGTTCCCTGCGATTTTGGTATCACATCCAAGAAATCATTGCTAAGATCAATGTCAAGAAGCTTTCCTCCTATGTTTTCTTCCAGGAGTTTTACAGTTTCAAGTCTTACATTTAAATGTTTAAAATATTTTGAGCTGATTTTCATGTGTGGCATGAGTCCATTTTCATTCTTTTGCTTCTGGATATTTTGTTTTTCCCAATACCATTTGTGGAAGAGACTGTCAATTTCCCATTGTGTATTCATGGCACCCTTGTTGAAGATCAGTTGACCAGAGACGGGTGGGCTTATTTCTAGGCTCTCTATTCTATTCTATTGGTCTACGTGTCTAGTGTCTATCTTTCTCTCTCTCTTTTTTTTTTTTTTTTTTTTTTTGAGACAGAGTCTTGCTCTGGTGTCCAGGCTGGAGTACAGTGGCACAATCTCGGCTCACTGCAACCTCTGCCTCCCGGGTTCAAGCAATTCTCCTGTCTCAGCCTCCTGAATAGCTGGGACTACAGGTGCATGCCACCATACCCGGCTAATTTTTGTATTTTTAGTAGAGACAGGGTTTCACTATGTTGATCAGGCTGGTCTCAAACTCCTGATCTCAGGTGATCCACCCGCCTCAGCCTCCCAAAGTGCTAGGATTACAGGCGTGAGCCACCACACCTGGCCTATGTGTCTATCTTTATGCCAGTATCATGGTGTTTCAATTACCACATCTTGGTATTACATTTTGTAGAAAGGATGATGCTTCCAGCTTTGTTTTATTCTGCAATATTGGGATATGTTGTGGTTCCAGATAAATTTTAGGATTTGTTTTTCTATTAAAAAAATGCCTGTGGGATTTTGATGGGGATTGTATTGAGTCTGTAGATTGCTTTGGGTTATATGGATATTTTAACAAAATTCCAATCCACAGAAACCTCGAATTTGTGTCACATTTTAAAAAAAGCATTATTGGCTAACGGACTCTTGTATTGCAACCTTCTACTTACTGCTTCTTTCTTATCTGGTAAGTCCAGTGACTACTGTTGATGTGAGATAAGATTTACTCTTTCAGGAGAGGATTTGGCAATTTTAAGAAACTTGAAAAGTTTTATCTTCTTTGCGCTAATATCTTGATGCAATAATCTAAAATACAGAGAAAAGGGGAATCATAAAGATTCTCTTTCTCGTATGGGAAAAGGCTGTATTCATGAAAATTCTTTCTCTATTCTAGTGAAAAGCAGAGAGTAGCCGTACAACACACACCAGGCAGCCACTGAACACAGTGATTTGAGGACCTTGTGGCAGCATAAAATACACTATAATATGCAAGGAAAATATGATTACTGAATCGTATCTATAGTACTCTCTGTTATGGACTAGAAATTATGTTAGTCCTAGGATGGTGGAATTATAGGTTTTTTTGAGACAAGGTCTCACTCTGTTGCCCAGGCTGGAGTGCAGTGGTGTGATCTCAGCTCTCTGCAGCCTTGACCTCTCAGGTTCAAGCGATCCTCCCACCTCAGCCTCCTGAGTAGCTGGGACCACAGGTGCATGCCACCATGCCTGGCTAAGTTTTTGTATTTTTTTGTAGAGACAGGGTTTTGCCATGTTACCCAGATTGGTCTTGAACTCCTGGGTTTAAGTGATCTGCCCACCTTGGCCTCCCAAAGTGTTGGGATTACAGGCATGAGCCACTGGGCTAGGCCTTTAAAATTTTTATATCCATTTTCCAAGACTGTGTATGATTAAGTATATAATAAATAAATTTTAAATTTACTAGAAATATCTAATACTTTAAGAAAGTGGGGCCAGGTGTGGTGGTTCAAGCCTGTAATCCCAGCACTTTGGGAGGCCAAGGTGGGTGGATCACCTGAGGTCAGGAGTTCGACACCAGCCTGGCCAACGTGGTGAAACCCCATCTCTAACAACAATGCAAAAATCAGCCAGGCGTGGTGGCATGCACCCGTAGTCCCAGCTACTTGGGAGGCTGAGGCAGGAGAATCACTTGAACCCAGAAGGCAGAGGTTTCAGTAAACTGAAATTTTACCACTGCATTCCAGCGTGAGTGATGGAGTGAGACTCCATTTCAAAAGAAAAAAAAAGAAAATTAAGTTACTATTACAGTTGGGTGGGGGTTGTTCATGGTTTTATTTTGAGCTGTCATCCTGTTATCATCTTAAGCAACATGACATCACAAAGGAATAGACACAATTTAAGGGAACTTTGGTAACTTATTCTATGTCTGAAATGTCTTGGCTTCAGATATTTCAGAACTTTCTCTTCATGTCCTGTCTTAGTTCGGGCAGCTGTAACAGAACACTATTGACTGGGTGACTTAACGACAAACATTTAGTTTTCATAGTTCTGGAGGCTGGTGGTCCAAGATCATGGTGCTGGCAGATCTGGTGTCTGGTAAGGGCTCTCTTCCTGGTTTGGAAGATGGTCATATTGAATGTAAAAATAAAAATAAATAAACACATAATCAATCTCTAAAAATATATATTTAAAATTAGGTTAATTTTAATATTTTAGGAACAGAAAATAGAGTGAATAGTTATTGATTTTTATTCACACTATTTGCTAAAGAGTTTATTGCAGATTTGGAGTATGAAAGTTGGGATTTTCTAGCCTTCCTTTGATTATATTTTCCTTTCCTCTCTTGATGATAGTTTCAAGTGCATAGACTTCCTTATGACCTTGGTCACAATGGGTAACATCTGAAACTAGGTCTGTTAATGTGTGAGTAAAGGTAAATAGGTAACCTGACTGAGATGCGGACCAAGATCCAAAAGGCTAAACCAATGGAGCACTTCATCATTTTCAAACACGAAGATATATTTAAGTCCTGGATATCTGAGACAAATTTAGAGAAAGGTGCATTACTACTAAGAAAATAAAAGAGTAAGATTTTGAGTTTATTCATTCATGGGTATGACAAGCAGTTTTAAATGGTGATAGAAAATGGCCGTAGAGAGTAAGTGAAGAGAAGGAGATGTATCAGCAGTGAGCAGATCATTTACAGAGTCATATTTTTTGTTTGTTTGTTTTTTTGAGATGGAGTTTCCCTCTTGTTGCCTAGGCTGGAGTGCGATGACGTGATCTCAGCTCACCGCAATCTCTACCTCCAAGGTTCAAGTGATTTCTCCTGCCTCAGCCTCCTGAGTAGCTTGGATTACAGGCATGCACCACCATGCCTAGCTAATTTTCTATTTTTAGTAGAGATGGGGTTTCTCCATGTTGGTTGGGCTGGCCTTGAACTCCCGACCTCAGGTGATCCGCCCGCCTCAGCTTCCCAAAGTGCTGGGATTACAGACGTGAGCCATCGCGCCCAGCTGAGAGAGTCACATGTTTGAGGAGACAGGACAGTACAGGTGAAAAGTTTTGGTGAAAGTTTTGCCTCCCTGTTGCAAAAATACGTGTAGTTGCCTTTAGGGCCCACTTGGATAATGCAGGATAATCTCCCTATCTCAGGATCTGTAACATAATCATATCTGCAAAGCATTTGCTACAGAAGGTCACATTTAGAGATTCCAGGGATAAAGATATGCGATTTTGGGGCCATGATTTAGCTAGCCTACTAAACTCCCCAAGTCCATCTATAGATTCAGTGAAATTCTGTACCGTAAATATTTTTAAATTTTCTGTATATTATGATGTCATACCATCTTTACCAAAAGGTTCAGGCAAGGGAAAGACTGCCTCCCTCAGGGCCAGCCAATTCTTAAAAAATATCAAAAGGCCCAGCTAGCAGCACTTTTTTTTTTTTTTTTTTTTGAGACAGAGTCTTGCTCTGTCACCCAGGCTGGAGTGCAGTGGCATGATCTTGGCTCACTGCAACCTCTGCCTCCTGGGTTCAAGCAATTCTTATGCCTCATCAGCCTCCCGAGTAGCTGGGATTAGAGATGTACACCACCATGCAGGCTGATTTTTGTATTTTTAGTACAGACAGGGTCTCACCATGTTGGCCAGGCTGGTCTCAAACTCCTGGCCTCAAGTGATCCGCCCACCTTGGCTTTCCAAAATGCTGGGATGATGGGTGTGAGCCACCACACCTGGCCAGGAGCACATTTTTGATATGCAAACTAATTAACCCAGAGCCACACTTCTTTTATTTAGACCATATACCTAGGAAACAATATTCCTCTACCTTGATCATCCTGGGTCCAGGGACCAGGCAGCTAGAGACCACTCGAACAGCCCAAAGATGCTCAAATTCTTCAAACTAGCCAACCCTAAACAGTGCATCCTGCCCTGTCTTGCCTTTCCTGGGGAAGCCCTAGTAACAGCAGTGGCCTCAACTTTCCCCTGGCTCCTGTCTTTTGCGCCTGATCACTCTGGTGTCTTTCCCAAGTGGCCACGTATAGCCTCCTGTCTCCAGGACCTGCGAACGTAATAAACATTGTTTTGCTGAACTTTGCCTGGCTCTCCTCTTGTGACTGACCATCTCATAAAATAATTACAAAACAAATTCCAATCAAAATCCTGGGAGAATGTTTTTGGTAGAAATTGACAAGCTGATTGTACATGTACATGTAATTGTAAAGGACCTACAATGGACAAAATAATGTTGAAAATAAAGAACAAAGTGGGAGGACTGTCATCGATACCTCATTTCAAGACTTATTTTAAAGCTACAGTTATCAAGACAGTGTGGTATTGGCATAAATTTAGACATACAGATCAACGGAACAGAGATGAGTCCAGAAAGAGGCTTAAACGCGTGTGGTCAATTGATTTTTCACAAAAATGCCAACAGAATTCAAAGGAGAAAGAATAATCTTTCCAACAAATGATGTTAGAAGAATTAGATATCCATGAGGAAAAACAACTAAAATACTATTATCTGGTGAACAGGTAAGCAAATTGTAGTGTACCTCAACAATGGAATCCTACTGACCAATAAAAAGAAAGAAAGCCACTGATCAATTAAACAACATGACGAATCTCAAAAGCTAAATGAAAAGTTAGGCACAAAAGACTATACATTACATGAGTCCATTGATATGGAACTGTAGAAAAGTCAAGACTATAGCTACAGAAAGATCAGTGGTTGTCAGAGTCAAGGCATAGGATTAGGAGATTAGCTGACAAGAGGCATGAAGGAAGTTTTGATGGTGATGATAACATTTTGTATCTCGTTGGGGTGGTGGTGATGTGATTTCCATCATTTATCACAACTCAAAACAAACACTTCAAATTGGAAATTTTTAGTTGGATGTAAATTGTATTTATTTATAATTTTTTCCAGACAGGGTCTTACTCTGTCACCTACGATGGAGTGCAGGCACAATCTTGGCTCACTGCAGCCTTGACCTCCTGGGCTCAAGCAATCCTCCTGCCCCAGCCTCCTAGAGTAGCTGGGACTACAGGCACACACTACCACTCCTGGCAATTTTTTTTTTTCTTTTGGTAAAGATAGGATTTTCCTATCTTTCCCTGGTCTCAAACTCCTGGGCAATCTTTCTAACTCGGCCTCACAAAGTGCTGGGATTACAGGTGTGAGCCGCTGTGCCCAGCTGAACTGTAACTTAATAAAATCATATTTTAAAAACCAGTCACAGTTTGGATGCATACAGTTACTCATCAGTCTCTTCTTTTTTTGTGTTTGAACTCATATAATTGATTTCGACTCATTGCCTGGAGATTCTTGTTTGACACAGACCGAAGCCTCTTGTTTATTACTATTCCTTCGATTATAGCAATTTAAAAATATTCTACTTGTTGCAGCCTAGGATTTGGTAAATCTTATATCAGCAGTCAACTGGGAAGTGTCTGAGAAAAGCAGTTCCTCAGGACTAGCCACCTATACATCTACCTAACCCTAAACCTCTGCACCCATCCGGAGAAGATGATAGGGCTGGCCATTCTTCACTTCATATAATGTTGGGTTCAGCTTTCACAGCACCTTCTATTTGAGGGGCTATCTTTATTCATCCAGTGCCACCTAAGAACCCTCAGGACGAAGCCTATATTTTCAGCATGGTGAAGAAGAACCTCCTTCATCTACCTGCAGCTGACTTCTGTGAGTGCCATTTCTCAGCTCTTCTACCTTTCAGCCATATGAAGGGCTGGCCATGTCTCAAGGGAACTTTGCTTTCTCTTGCTTCGAGACCTCATCTTGTGCTTCCATTTCTATCTGGAATGTGTTTCCTTCTTGATATGGTTTGGCTGTGCCTCCACCCAAATCTCATCTTGAATTATAGCTCCCATAATTCCCATGTGTTGTGGGAAGGACCCGGTGGGAGATTATCGCATCATAGGGGCAATTTTCCTCATACTCTTCTCTTGACAGTGCATAAGTCTCATGAGATCTGATGGTTCTATAAGGGGAAACCCCTTTTGTTTGGTCCCCATTCTCTCTCTTGCCTGCTGCCATGTAAGACGTGCCTTTTGCTTTCTGCCATATTTGTGAGGCCTCCCCAACCACGTGGAACTATGAATTCATTAAACTTCTTTTCTTTGTAAATTACCCAGTCTCGGGCATGTCATTATCCACAGTGTGAGAACAGACTCATACACTTCTGCCCCCCAATTCCCTCTTTTCTCATACAATTTATCCTACTCATCTTTCAGGATTCCATCTGGATGTCACCTGTTCCAAGAAGCTTAACCCTTCAGAGCTATATTAAATAAACATTTCTCTTAGGAGATTTGGTGACCGTGTTCATGCCTCTAAAATCTGGAAAATCCATCAGCCCCATCTATAACCTTGCCCAAAGTTGGTTTTACACTCCCTCAGGTGAGCCAACAAATTCCTTATTTTGCTGAAACCATCTTGTTTTGAGTTCTCTTTCTTTTGCTATCATAACCAACATAACTGATGGTTAGGAAACTGATATAATCATCCTCCAATATGCAGAGAAAATCACGTTTGGGAAGGCAGTGAATGCAAGGGTGTTTGAACACAGGAATGGGAACTGGGAGAAAATCGAATAGGTGCTGGTTGTATCCACTGACAGCCTGTGTCTGTCAGCTGGCCCAAGGCTGCTTGAGTCTTAAAGGCCCCTAAATATGCTTCTGGTTAGTATGATTAATTCAAGAGAAAGGAGAGAAAGCCAAGGCTATTGAGAGGTAAAGAAGCAAGAGGGTTTCTGTTGCTGCACTCTGGGCTCAAATCTTGAAGGTGGAATGAACTGGTCTTAGGGAAGCCGACAGAGCAGTTGGCAGACTCTTCCTAGGCAAGGGAAATAGGAACCTCTGAAGGCAAAGCTTCCAAGTGGGGAAGCTCCTGAACAAACTGAGAACCATCCTTGACAATGCACCCTTCTGTGGCCCTCCATGCATAGCATGGTCTGTTGGTCACTCTGAATCCTTTCTTAAGCATCTGATGATCCACACACATCCAAATTCCTCAAGTTTCTCACGGATCACAGCAACTGAGGGCAGTGTGTGCAGACCAAATATTTGGATATCATTTTGTTAATTACAGGTTATTTAATAATATAAGTTAACTCTCTGATATCTGACAGAGAAACCCTCCCAGAGTGGCCCAAGAGCAGGAGTGTAGCCCTGGACTTGTATCTTCCATCGGAAGAAATGGAAGCCAAGAGAGAGCCATGATTTGTCCAAGGTCCCACCGCTCCATGGTGACAGGGTTGGGACTAGAATATGAGACTTCTGACTTAGAGCCCGCTACTCTTTAAAATGCATCCTCATGACCCCAAACACACTTGTTTTATCATTCGGAGGCATAGTCAGAGAAACAAGCTTTTACAGAAATGTGATCAACCAGCAGATGGCAATCTATTGAGGAATCTCAAAAACATTTTTTATTCCCTTCTGGATTTAGCTTGCTACTGTCCATAGGGTATGAAGTCAGCCATTGCTTCAGTTTCCTCTACAAATGACTTTCTTTTTCAGCTACCGTATCAGGATCAGAGGATGCTGGGGATAGTAAATGAGGATAGTATCATGAGATAAAGGGTGAGGATAACCTGATACAATAAAGATAGTAAACTTCTGCTCAGCTGAGTGCATTGACCCACACCTGGAATCCTAGCACTTTGAGAGGTTGTGGCAGGAGGATCGCTTCAGTCCAGGGGTTCAAGCGTGCGCTGAGCTATGATTGAGTCACTGCACTCCAGCCTGGGTGATAGAGCAAGACCCTGTGTCTAAAACTAAACAACAAAAAAAATTCTGCTCAAAAAATTGTTCTAAGTTTTAATTTATTTTTGGTTACTGTGAGTAAATATAAAAAGCTGTTCTATTCTGATCTTCATTGTCAAAATGTTTAATGTGTTTTTAGTCCATTTCCTGCATGAATGAAGTAGATGCAGCATAATTTGCTCTTAGCTGCAAATAATTCTGTAATTATCCATGCCTATGCCAATATCAATTCTCATTGTGCAGTATGGTTGATGTACAAGAAAAAACCTAGGAAATAATATGGTTTAAAAACATATCCTTGCAATAATTTTTTTTCAAATGCTGCTGTCCCAAAAGTGACATATAAAGACCATCAGAACAATTGTGGGTTTCACCAAGTCAAATTTTTTTCCTATGTGACAGGAATTAAAATTAATTTTTTTCTCTGATTTACATAAGCACTATACATAAAATTAAAATTCATGGTTGTTTCCCCCAATTCATGTGAACATATTTTCCATTTGTCCCTCTGAAATCATTCTCTACGCTTCTCGCCCTGCTCTGTATCCCAGAGGCTGACCTCTGTGGACTGTATCAGTGGGTTCCTCTGTCTCTTTTTCTTGGGTTTGACCAATGAGAGGTATCAACAGATCAGGGGGCAGGGGGAGAGAGGTGGGGTACTTATTTTTCCCATTCCCTGCTTGTATTGCTGACATTTTGGCAGTGGGTTCATTTCTCTTCAATGCACCTCATCTGCTTCTGTTAGAGGCCAACGAGCTCCAGCTTCTACAGCTCCAGCTCTTTCTGGGTTCCAGGTTCCCTCACCTTGACCTTTCAGACCCACGGGATGGGATGTTTTGCCTTCCCTTGTGGGTTCCCTTAATCCTGCCCACCTCTCTGTACAAAGTCCCTTATTAAGTTCTCCTTAATATAATACTGTGAAGGTACCATTTGCCGCCTGCTGAGACCCCACCTGACACTTAGACCCTGACTGACACAATAACAAAAATATATTGCCTTGGGAAAACATAAATGTTATAGTGGACTGTCCTTTCCTTTGGGGAATTATAATTCTTTCTTCCATAGTAATTTTCCTTAGTCCATGTGGTATTCTAATGGTGATTTTCTAGTTTCCTTATTTCTATCTTTATTAATTTATATTCTTCTATAATAAAGGGCTGTCTCCTTCTCCCCATGTATTTATTTAAGTCAATATGGTCTTATGAATATTGATTTCATTCTTTGGATTATAATTCTATGTTATTATTATTTTTTTGAGACAAGGTCTCACTCTGTCGCCCAGGCTAGAATGCAGTGGCGTGATCTTGGCCCACTGCAACCTCTGCCTCCTGGGCTCAAGTGATCTCCCCTGTCTCAGCCTCCCAAGTAGCTGAGACTGCAGGCACCCACCACCATGCCTGGCTAATTTTTGTATTTTTAGTAGCGATGGGGTTTCACCATGTTGGCCAGGCTGGTCTCAAACTCCTGGCCTCAAGTGATCCACCCGCCCTGGCCTCCCAAAGTGCTGGAATTGCAGGTGTGAGCCACTGCACCTGGCCAATTCTATATTATTGTACTTTAAAAATTTTGTTTTGTTGTTTAATTTGTTCCAGCTTTGGTCGCTGGGAATTCTTTCGGGTCGGATATTGACATGGTTCTATTTCTGTTCTTTTTTTCTCAGCTCTTCCTTACTTTCTGGCACGTTACTTTCTGGCACCACAGTATGCCTCCAGGCTCATCTTATGTTTTCTTTGCCCCAACTACTTCTCCAAAGTGCTCTGTTTTCTTTTACTGAAGAATGGTATTTGGAAACCATAGTATTTACCCATGCCTGTAATCCCAGTACTTTGAGAGACCAAGGCAGGCAGATAACTTGAACCCAGGAGTTCAGCCTGGGCAATATGGTGAAACCCCATCTCTACAAAAAAAAAAAAAAAAACAAAAAAAAAAACCAGGCATGGTGGCATGTGCCTGTAGTCCTAGCTACTTGGGAGGCTGTGAGAGGACCACCTGAGCCCAAGAGGCCGAGGCTGCAGTGAGCTGTCATTACGCCACTGCACTCCAGGCTGGGTGGCCAAGTGAGACCCTATTTCAACAACAAAACAAAACAAAAAAGAAGTACATACCATCTCAAATGTATGTAACGCGAGTAACCAAAGACATCATGCTTTTAACTTGGGAAGCCATTTTAATACTCAACAACATAACATTCATCTTATATACTGTCAAAAAGAATAGAAAGGGCAAGAAGACATAATCATTGTGAACATATATGCACTTAACAAGATCCACAAACATTCCAACCATAGCAGTGTCTAACTGTTATTTTGGCAAATTTTCAAATAATCCCCCATGCCCCCAGACCTCCAGATCACCTGGTGCTTCCGATTTCTAAGGCTCTGGGAAACAGTAAGAGTGGGAGAGTGTGTGGGGTTCAGCAATGTGCTTCTCATCTAGGATTCTTTGCAGATGCACAGGTTACATTCAGCTAAGTTTGTTATTGCTCCCTTTCCAGTTTCCATTTATGTCTCTTGTCATCTATTGCCTCTTCTTCTGCCCTCATTGTCATTATCATTTTAAACCCTTTAAATGATTTCACTGTTATGTTAGTGGAATTATCTTACTACACTTGAGTCATTTAGAACTTGGATTAGTGCTTTGAACCATACTGGGAATCACATTCACCTTTTCTTTAAAATTTAATGGCTCTTTCTTTAACAAATGAGATAACATATAATGCTTTATAATCTACTTTTATACTTTTAATATATATATTAATACTTTTATACTTTTATAATCTACTTTAAAAAATTAATACAGTATGAAGATTTTTCATATGTGGCCAACTTGCCATGGGACCTGCTCTCTTCATTCCTTCATTACCACCTGCCCATAGCGTGTCACACAGGAAGGCAAGGATGGTCAGCACCCTTGGCCTTGGGAGTATGAAGAGTGCAATGGGCTGGAAGTCCTAGGGTAGGTGGGACGTGAATATGGGACATACATTGCCAAGCGACAGCTATTGAGAAAAGATACAGGGCATGTGGCTTAAGGCAGATGCTTTTTCACTCTGAAACGACTGGGGCAAAAATTTGTAGATAGCTGGTCACTATCTGCAGATAAGACGTCACACTGATTGTGCAATGAGATGGCCTACCCACCTTCCCAAGGATAGAATTCTATCTGCCTTTATTAACTCCCCGGGGCTGGCCTTGACTTCGGCTGCCTGTTCTTCTGGCCACCCCAGGGGGCTGAACACCCCCCGAATGCAGGTTGTGGGCCAAGAAGAATAGTGACAGGAGATGGGGAGTGGGCATATATGGGGGTCTCTGAATCCACCCAAAGGACAAGGGTCCATTGAAGGAAGCTAAATAGGAACTTGATCAGTATTTCCTCTGAAGTATTAATAGAAATGATAATGATGTCTATGGCCGGGCATGATGATTCACACCTGTAATCCCAGCACTTTGGGAGGCTGAGGCAGGCAGACCATTTGAGGTCAGGAGTTCAAAACCAGCCTAGTCAACATGGTGAAACCCCATCTCTAATAAAAATACAAGAATTAGCTGGACCTGGTGGTGGGTACCTGTAATCCCAGCTACTCAGGAGGCTGAGGCAGGAGAATTGCTTGAACCTGGGAGATGGAGTTTGCAGTGAGCCAAAATTGCGCTATTGCATTCCAGCCTGGGCAACAAAGCAAGACTCTGCCTCAAAAAAAGAAAAAAAAAAAAAAAAAAAGAAGTGATAATGATGTCAATAGAGTCCTGGAGCTTGGGGTATTGCTGCGCATCAAACAGGAAAGGTGTGTTTTTCTCAGGTGACCTGATTTACCAGCCCTTTTCATTTCAGCGGCACTTTTGGGTAGAAAGCAGAAAAGCTTTTGATTTCTTTTTCCTGAAGGAAGATAATTTTATAATAAGCTGGGAATTCAGTGTCAGGATTAAAAAGAGGAGTAAAGACAATTCCCGATTGTGAAGGCAGGGCAATCTTGCTTCCAGGCAAGTCTGATGACAGTCAAATCTAGTTTTACAACAAATTAGGGCATTTTCGCTGACCTCAGAAATGTGACTCACGCCTGTAATCCCAACACTTTGGGAGGCTGAGGTGGGTAGATCACCTGAGGTCAGGAGTTCGAGACCAGTCTGGTCAACATGTTGAAACCCTGTCTCTACTAAAAATGCAAAAATTAGCCAGGCATGGTGGCGGGTGCCTGTAATTCCACCTACTTGGGAGGCTGAGGCAGGGGAATCGCTTGAACCCTGGAGGCGGAGGTTGCAGTGAATCAAGATCATGACACTGCACTCCAGCCTGGGTGACAGAGCCAGATTCCATCTAAAAAAAAAAAAAAAAAAAAAAAAAAAAAATTCTTACCAAAAAAATGGAAGTGAATCCCCATTTTAAGTTCACTTTGATTTAAAAATAGTCATGTGTTGATTAACGACAGGGATACATTCTGAGAGATGTAAAATTAGGCAATTTCACTATACAAGTGTCACCTGGATGGTAGAGTCCATGGCACACATGGGGTAGACAGTATAGCCTATCGTTCCTAGGCTACAAACCTGGACAGCATGTGACTATACTGAATACTGCAGGCAATTTTAGCACAGGTAAGTAGTTGTGTATCTAAATCTAGAAAAGCAACAGTAAAAATACAGTATTATTATCTTATGGGACCACTGCAGTGTATGCAGGCCCTTGTTGACCGAAACATTGTTATGCAGTGCATGAATGTAAATATGGGGTAAGTGGGAGGATGTGAAATCAGACAATGGCACTGATCCTGGCCTTATCTACAACCACTGCCGTGTTTCTGGGTCTTATACCCCAGATCTGTTTCCTGCCCCTTCCTCTGCCGCTCCTGTCTTGGTTAGGTGACCTTCCTTCCTCTACAGTGAGAAAGAAATGATGCTTCCTGTTACTTTCAGGGACTGATGTGGGACTCCTGCATTCCGTTATGCATGCTGTCCTGCTGGTACCAAGGCTAAGGCCTGGGAACAAAGGGAGGTCTTCCCTTAGGGCAGAGGATGTTCTCAGCATTAATCATCTTGAGGCAGGAAATGACTAGCAAGGTGGCTCTTAGGAGAGCAAGGGAACCCAGGGCCTTATCTCTTAAGCCTAGATTCTAAGGAATCTAGATGGGCTTTTTTTCTTTTTCTTTTTCTTTTTGAGACAGAGTCTTGCTCTGTCGCCCAGGCTGGAGTGCAATAGCGCGATCTTGGCTCACTGCAAGCTCTGCCCCCTGGATTCAAGTGATTCTCCTGCCTCAGCCTCCTGAGTAGCTGGGACTACAGGCATATGCCACCACACCCGGCTAATTTTTTTTTTTTTTTTTTTTTTTGTATTTTTGGTAGGGACGGGGTTTCACTGTGTTAGCCAGGATGGTATTGATCTCGACCTTGTGATCCACCTGCCTCGGCCTCCCAAAGTGCTGGGATTACAGGCATGAGCCACTGTGCCCCGTCTATCTAGATGGGCTTGACAGGGGTAAGACGGTCCATGCCACCCACATGCTAGACAGGAACTCGGCAGACAGGGAGCCCCGGAAGACCCTGCAACGATAACCTGGGGGCTTTGGGGCACTGACAATGATGTGACCCAGGAAACAATCAAAAAGAAAACTTTTTTCAGAGAGGCATAATTCCCTTTTGTAATCAGCAAAGTCTCTTCATGCACCAAAGATGATTATCTGCTGAACTGTGCAGGAGAAGCGACCCTTTTCTTGGGCTGGATTTTTAACGCAGAGGGCAGTGCCTCCCGAGGCCACTGTGGCAGGGGAGCGATCAGTGGGATCCCTACAGGGAAAGTGAGACTCAGGAAACAAGGGGATGCAAGGTCAGCCAGCCTTCTTGACTTGGGTCACTATCTTATTTCCAGGAGCCAGCGGATTTCCTCACTGCACTCATCGCACTCACTCACGTGCTCTACTGGCCTTTGGGCTCTGAGAGAGCAGGATCCTGGTTTATTTCACTCGAAGTAGCCCCTGACTCAGAGCCTGCTCTGCAGTGAGTTCTCAATCAATGATGTTTGAAGACATGGGCCCCAGTGTTAGTGATTTCTCTATGCGTTCTCTATGGAAAATGACAATTTTTTTTTTTTTTTTTGAGACGGAGTCTCGCTTTGTCGCCCAGGCTGGAGTGCAGTGGCCGGATCTCAGCTCACTGCAAGCTCCACCTCCCGGGTTTACACTATTCTCCTGCCTCAGCCTCCTGAGTAGCTGGGACTACAGGCGCCCGCCACCTCACCTGGCTAGTTTTTTGTATTTTTTGGTAGAGACGGGGTTTCACCAGGTTAGCCAGGATGGTCTCAATCTCCTGACCTCGTGATCAGCCCGTCTCGGCCTCCCAAAGTGCTGGGATTACAGGCTTGAACCACCGCCCCTGGCCTGAAAATGACAAATCTTAAGGCGTCCTGATGGTGACACTGAATGGCTGAGATCCGCTCTGCTGGTCTCCCCTTTGGAGAGATCATTGGTGCCACATGCTTGATTTTCATCTGAGACCTCACCTAGAACTGAGCATGTTGGTGCCTTGTCACCTTGGGATGTTTCCATGCTATTTTTTTCCAATAGAAAAGTTAGTATTTGCACATGGTTAAAAAAATTCAAACAGTACAACAGGGTATACCATGAAAAGTATCTTCCTCCCAAATCAGACCTTTAGCGTCCCCTCTCCAGAGGCAGAAGACTTCTTGAGCATTCCTCTGAAGTTTTCTATACAAAGGTAAGCACATACATGTATATATTTATATGGATGTATTTTTAGATATCCACATGTGCTTAACTTTTCAATTTGCTTTTGTCATTCAAAGCATTTCCTGGCAATTTTTCATATGGCCCCATATAAATTGACTTTATTCCTTTTAAATTAAAAAAAATTATATTAAGTAATGCTTCTATATGATTTAAATATAAAACATACCTAAGAGTTTATAATAGAAGGAATCGTCTTCTGCCTCATTTCCATTCTTCTTCCTTAAAGGCAACCTCTTATAACTGTTTGTCTTTAGTTTTTTTTTCTTTGATAGATAGCACCATAATATAAATAATATGTTTGTATTTCTGTTTCTTAATTTATTACTTAAAATATTATTTATTGACATTTGGCTATGATAGATGGATATCTCTCCCACTAACTAATATGCTTATGCCTCTATTTATTTATCTGTCAACTTTAGACATTATCTATTGATTTTCTAGTAAGATAGATGAGCTTTTGGCTATTTACTGCACCCCATCTCCTCCCAATACTGTTCCATCTTTATTTCCAGTTCCTTCCCTTGTCACCTCTGCAACCTCAAACACCATCCTTAAAACTCAATTGCTTTTTGTGTCAACCATAGGAAGCATCGTCTGACTTTGAAATACAAGAATATTAGCAAACTCAACCTTCCCTCTGCTCATATCACCCCCTCCACAACAACCTTCTTGTCTTTCAAAATCTTTCAGCTTTCCCTTTATTTTGCCACTGTCAAGTTGATAAAATTTTCATTCTCTTCTGCAACCATGGTGAAGGTTTCCATGATTCTCTCGTACACCTGAGTGATATATTGATTAGCACTCATTTAGCAGAAAGCGACAGAAAACTCAACTTGAAGCCGATGAAGCAGGAAAAGAAATGCATTTGCTTTACAACACAAGCAGCAATATGCAGGCATAGATTCAGCCTCAGGTAAAGATTCATTCAAAAGTGTTATCAGGACTCAGGTTCTGTTTCTCCAGCTCTTACATTCTGCTTTGTGTTGGCCGCAGGCTGGGTGAGTGTCCCCCAAGGAGGAAAGATATTGGCAGCTGCTTTTACCTTCCCTTTCTCAGATTTAAGTCCAGTAAATCCAGTGGGAAGAAGAGAGAGTTTCTTCCAAGTAGTTCTGTTTTGGGATTTTTTTTAAAATTTATTTTTATTTTTATATTTTTTTGAGACCAAGTCTCACTCTCTCACCCAGGCTGGAGTGCAATGGCGGGTCTCGGCTCACTGCAACCTCCACCTCCAGGGTTCAAATGATTCTCCTGCTTCAGCCTCTTGAGTAGCTGGGACTACAGGCATGCGCCACCATGCCCAGCTAACTTTTGTATTTTTAGTAGAGACGGGGTTTCACCATGTTGGTCAGGCTGGTCTCAAACTCCTGACCTCATGATCTGCCAGCCTCGGCCTCCCAACGTGCTGGGATTACAGGTATGAGCCACTGTGCCCAGCCTGTTTTGGGATTTATTCTGATTGGAACCATGAGTCCTCATTCCAGTCCCGGAACAGGGACTAAGGGCAGACTGATTAGCTGACCCTGATCTCAGGTTCCTCCCCTGGAACCAGGCCTAAAGCCTCACCTAAAGCACCGAAGGGGTTTCCAAAGAGGAAATCCGGATGCTGTTACCAAAAGAAAAGGGAGAGAATGCTGGGTACCCCAAAATAATAAATTACCCACCCAAGGCATTAAACTCTAATGCTGTCAGGGTCCTGTTTGCAGAAATTTGGGAACTGAACTGGTAAGAGACACAGAGAAGAATGGTTCCTGTGGCCTCATAGCTGTGCAGACATTTTAAAAAAATGTCATGAGCCAAACACTATCTGTCTGGAGGCCGAATTGTTTTTGAGAGCCATCTTATGCAACTGTTGGCCTGTATATTCCTTCTGAAAGTTGAGAAAATTGGACAGCATTTATATGATTACAGCTATGTAAATAGTTTTTTAGGGCAGAGTGAGTTAATGTTTTAAAATTCTCTAGGATCCCTGTCATGTGGCACTCAACAAGAATGTTCCTGGTATCAAGTGGCTAAGATTCTTTCCCTCTTAACATTCCCCAAGGATCTCTGCTCAGAATCAATCTGCACTGTGACTTACTGTGCACCTGCACCATCCTCTGAGTGACAGACCCCATTGCCTGTCCAACTGCCATTCCCTCTTTCTTCCTGGCTAGGATCTTTTCTTTTGTTTACCTTGGGTGTTGTCATTTATATTGCAGTTATGTCATAGGCAGTACTGTTCAAGATGGAGTGGGACTGCAGCCCAGCAGGTCTCAGCCTCATTTTACTCAGCCCCTATTCAAGATGGTGTCACTTTGGTTGGAAAACGACGGGGTAAAATGAGGCTGAGACCTGCTGGGCTGCATTCCCAAGAGGTGAGGCATTCTTAGTCTACAGGATATTTACAGTTAAGGGAACAAGTTAATAATGTTCACTGAAAAGATTCAGGACTTAACAGAGCTGGGAGATAACAGACCCAGGAAGTGTCCTGATATCTTAAGAATAAAAGCATTCTTGGTTTAAGAATAAGTTTTTCTTTAAAAATAATAATACAGATTCTTGCAGAAGACAGTAATTACACCAAGATTAACAGCTCTTTGTCGTAAGCCCTTGTAGCAGAGTACATCTCCCTTATGATTTTGGGTTTATATGTAATATAAGCAAGTATTGCACCTAAGGTGGTTCCTCCTCTTGCTTTCAGGAACACTCTGCCCTGCCCTTGGAGCAGCCATTCTTTCAACCCTCTGCGTTTTTAATAAACTTGCTTTCGCTTTTCTCTGTGGACTCACCCTGAACTCTCGTGCAAGATCCAAGAACCCTCCCTTGGGGTCTGGATCAGGACCCCTTTCCAGTAACAGTTCTTCTCAAATGCCTTGTGATGCTTTGTGATCTCTTTGCATTTTTAAAATCTTTTCTTTTTAAGACAGGGTCTCACTCTGCCACCCAGGCTCTGGAGTGCGGTGGGGCAATCTCGGTTCCCTGCAACCTCCACCTCCTGGGCTCAAGCGATCCTCCCACTTCAGCCTCTCAAGTAGCTAGGACTTAAGTCACTCACCACCATGCCCAGCTGATTTTTACAACTTTTTTTTTTTTTTTGTAGAGACGGTGGCTCACTATGTTGCCCACATGGGCCTTGAACTCCTGGCCTCAAAGGACCCTCCCACCTAGGCCTCCCAAAGTATTGGGATTACAGGCATGAGCCATCACACCCAGCTGGATTTTTTTTATATGTGAACTTGTCTTCTATTGATTAACAATTAATTTTGTGATTACAGACTCTGGTGCTGTGAACATTCTGGGACATACCTTTATGCACAAGTATATCTATGGAATAAATTTTTTTTTTAATTATTATACTTTAAATCCTAGGGTACATGTGTACAATGTGCAGGTTTGTCACATAGGTATACGTGTGCCATGTTGGTGTGCTGCACCCATCAATTCATCATTTACATTAGGTATTTCTCCTAATACTATCCCTTCCCCAGCCTCCCATCCCTGACAGGCCCTGGTGTGTGATGGTTCCCTCCCTGTGTCCAAGTGTTCTCATTGTTCAACTCCCAATTATGAGTGAGAACATGCAGTGTTTGATTTTCTGTCCTTGTGATATTTTGCTGAGAATGATGGTTTCCAGCTTCATCCACGTCCCTGCAAAGCACATGAACTCATCCTTTTTTCTGGCGGCATAGTATTCCATGATGTATATGTACCACATTTTCTTTATCCAGTCTATTATTGGTGCACATTTGGGTTGGTTCCAAGTCTTCGCTATTGTGAATAGTGCCACAGTAAACATACATGTGCATGTGTCTTGATAGTAGCATGATTTATAATCCTTTGGGTATATACCCAGTAGTGGGGTGGCTGGGTCAAATGGTATTTCTAGTTCTAGATCCTTGAGGAATCGCCACACTGTCTTCCACAATGGTTGAACTAATTTACACTCCCACCAACAGTGTAAAAGTGTTCCTATTTCTCCACATCCTCACCAGCATCTGTTGTTTCCTGATTTTATAATGATTGTCATTACAGAATAAATTCTTAGAGGTAGAGTGTTGGATCAAGGTCACTGGAAATTTCCTCTTTGGAGTGTGTGTCTGTGTGTGTGCACATGCATGTGTGTATTTGGAAAGCAGGATTTCATACTGAGAAAAGTGTGAGCTCTGGGGCCAGGTTGCTGGACTCATCACCTTTTCTCATTTCCTTAAGCAGTGCTGTGACCTTGGGCAAGTTACTTAAGTTTCTGTGTCCTGGTTTTCTAATGAGTAAAAATGGGAATAATAATATCACCTTTCTCCTAGGGTTGTGAGGATTAAATGAGTTAATTTGCTGAGATTCATGTCTGATACCAAACACTCAACAAGCACGGCCTGTTACTGAGTGTTATTCTAGGTCAGACTTAGCAACACACTAATCGAAAGTCTACTGTTCTCAGTGGGCTGGTGCTGGAACTCCGATGAGTTCACGCGTGCCTCTGAGCACACCCATTGCAGGAGGAGAAGTGGTCCTCAGAGCAGGGATGCAAGCCCAGGGCCTCCGCAGACCTAGAAAGGAGCTCTGAGCTTTCTTACTTAGCGGTCTCCTGAATATGGCCCCTCACAAGCTGCACTGTGAACTGCTGACTCTCAGTGCCAGAAGGGGTTTGGCACATAATTGAATGACTAAATGAATGAGTGAATGAAACCAGGTGTAAGAGTGGATTTTTCTTTTCTTAAATCCCTTCCTGTTAACTCCAAGCCTTCAAAAATGTCTTGTGCACCATCACAGCCCCGATTTACTATGTGTGTGCTTGGAGGGGCGCAGCATGGCATGACCCCACCCTAGTGGACAGTAGCTACCAAGGCAAATGGGAGACAAAGTGCAGATCTGAGGGGTCTCCAGGAATACTTGTCAGGGGGACACTGGTAGAAGCCTGGACTCCCTGATTTCTTGTGGGTGGGGGATTTGGACTGCTTGCACTTGGGACACAATGAAAAAAGAATGAGCTTGTAACCCTGGGAAACCTGGAACAGCTTGGATAGCATGGGGCCTGCCACATGGTAACCTCTAAATAAACGGCAGCTTTCTATATTCTATTTCTAACTTTCAGTAGAGACTAAAATAAAATGTGCATTTGATGCCATATCCACTCTTTCTTAAGCCATATCTGCCTTTTTAGTTATGAATATGACTGTCCATTTAGAACAGTATTTCCAGTATGACTATTACATCTATAAGATGATTGTCAGATAGAATGAGACTCAGAGGCCAGATAGAACAGGGATCTTGGGCATCAAACAAGGCCTTCTTAGTGGCATAAACTTGCCGTAGTCACCTGAAATTTCAGAGAATTTGTTTCTGCCTCTGTACAATAGTGCCATAATATAACAACTGCCACCTGTCTGGGCCAAAGAGCACATCTTGACATTAAATTAAAAGAGAGAGCAAACAAAGTAATTAAGAGTGGGTAACATGCCCTGAAATCTTGACCCAAAAATCACTATTAATGGTAAAAGCATTACAGTATTACATTTCTATAACATTCCTAGCAGATGGGTGGCTAGGGAAAAATCTTGATTCTGAATTGTCTTAGAATATGTTTATAATTTATTATTTTTTCACCATTCACATATTAACATGTCGAGAAATAGGAGATCTAAGTTCAAAAGGGAGTTACTTTCTGAAAGTAGGTGATATATACCACATAGGTAGAATACTTCACATGTACCTAATACCTCCACACATAATAACATAATACATAAGGATAACTTAATGTGAGGCTCTTTTTTTCTTTTTGGTGTTGTTGAAAATTAATCAAGAACTTAGCCTAACTAGTAAAAAAAAAAAAAAATTACCAAAGACCCATTTATAGTTATCAGAAAAGGCAATATGGATCCTGAAACCAGGAAGCTTGTTTTGGGGGTGGGGAGAAGATTCCGGAAAGATCCCAAAAAGCCCAGAAAGATTCAGAAAACACATCACACCGCAAACATGGATCTCTCCAGGTGAAAGACTGAGTCTACCTCCTGTTTTAATAATGAAACAGCTGCCAGAGTCGTGGCCCTTCTAGGGGTCTTCATTTGTGATGGACAACTGGGTCGTTTTTGTTTTGTTTGGGGGAATAAATATTTGAAGGGGGGTAACCAAAGAAGGTTTTGCTGCTGTTATGATGTTATTGATACACAGGCTGACGCTATTATGGCAGATGCTATCAGGCTACATTATCTTTATGCCTCCTAGGTAACCTGAAGCAATTGTCTATTGACTTGGCACTACCCTACCCTGAAGCGTCTGTCCTGCCTAGGAACTGTAACCCGAGCCACTCACATGCCTCCCCAACAGCTTTCTTTAGCCACTGACAACATCACAGAAGGAAGAGCGCGAAATTGCCCAGGATGGACAATTTCAAAGGGGCCCCAGCTGCTAAGTGACTCTCAGGGAAGGTGGCGTTGCCATCTCAACTTCTATTTAGGGGCAACCCCTAGCAAGTTCTTCTCTTCGGGCAATTGGAAAGCGTTCCTATAAGGAAAGTGGAGGTGATGTGGACCCCTGGAAAATTTCCTGGCCCCGTTTGAACTTTGCAATGTTTCACTGCAAGTCATGTCCACGTGGAAAGCAAGACTCACCAAAAGACTGAAGCCTCCCTCTAGGAGCATGCATCCGTTTACGTGCTCAGCTCTGTTCGCTTGTTTTGGGAATACCAGGGAGAGTGCTTCCTTCAATCAGTCCAGCGTGGCTGATACTCATTCCACCATCCGTGTGCAGCCTGTGGCCAAACCAGGCAGACAGCCAAGTCACGCAAGCGCAGAAGAGGGAGCTCCAGAGAAAAGGCAAGATTCGAGCACCCGTGCAGAGAGCAATGGCAATGCCAATCGGAATTCAAGTCACCGCACTGCGGTCCAGCCTGCGGAGACGCCTGAGGATGTGCCTGGGTCCCTGGATGATGGGGCGGACTGTGAAGCAGTGGTGTTTCAGGCTTCCATCCCCAGACCATCAATTATTGACACACCCAAGGTGAGTGAGTGTTCGCTGTGCGGTTATAGATGGGATGGAGCTGGAGGGGCGTTGGGATCATTTGACGAACGTTTCAGCAAACAAACTCATTTAACCTTCTTGCTGAATAAGGCATTGCGGGTGTTCTCACTAGTGCGAAGAAGTGTGGTAAAGTCGTGTGAATTCTCAGAGTATTCTCAAAAGATGTGCATGAGGCGATGATAATAAGCACTGGAGCCATGGCAATGACTGAAATTGACCTTGAATTAAGGGGCTAGGGTGCCTTGGAGCCAACGATGGCTCCCTCAATAAAAGATTAGGAGTAAGATAGTTTACAAAAGCATTCTTTTGCTTTTTCTGTTTCCCCCCAGCCGATCTGTAAATTTATTTATATGAAAATCCACAGTCTAAAAAGTTTGGCTAGGGAATTCACAAAACTGCCTCTACTTAAAATAAATCACATGATAGCAAAGCAGTGTGGGAAAATTTGGAAATGATCATCAGTGTATGCCTAGTGGTACAGAAGGGAACTGACCTATAAAACTATTCATAATGTGGATGTTTTTGTGATAATCTTCTGAGAGTTGAAGGCAGGAGGAGGAAGTTTTTTGAAAAAAGAAAAGGTGCCACTGCTCTTAAGAGTAATTTACTTATTTTCTTTCCATTTTTGGCATCAGTGAATTTTAATTGTTGAGTATTCTGATTAGATGGAGCTGCACAATTATTTCAAAGTTCCTGGTAATCCCAGTTTGGAGATGCAGTGCAGAAGAAAGGTTTTCTAAAGGGTGCACTCTAAAGGGTTGAACACAGCCAACCAGCAAAGATAGGGTTAAAACATCATTTAAAAAATAGTTTCATTTGACACCCTGCAGGTTTATATGAAACGACTGAAGCTTGGGCCTGTCGTCTGCATCCTGAAACTGCACAGAGAGTTTTACCAAATCCTCTGTTAAGGCAAAGACTACATTGTTTTTTCTAGCACCACTAAACCAAAACCCAAAAACCAGCCAACAAAAACCAAAATGTTCAGTGTATAACCACAGCCAGATTAAGGTATTTTTGGTAGTGTTGTAGGTAGCTGATTAGAATTCAAGGCCAAGTTGATATTTGTTGGCTGTTTATGGAACTAATGACATACAGTTTTAATGAACTGGAAGACTTTCTGTTGAGCAGAGATTCCAGCAATGCAGAACCACTCTATATTACTGAAGACAGCAGCAAGAATGAAGGGTTACTTTGACTTTCTCTTTCTGTTTTAGTCTCATATGGCACTCAGGGGCTCAAGATAAGCATGTGAATTCAAATAGAACCAATAACACAAAATGGGGCCACATCCATATTTAGTGTCCACTTTGCAGGAGCAAAGCCATGGGTAGTCTACAGCCTAGGATGGATTACAGTTGGGAAGGCTGGAGCAGAGAGGACCTTGTAACAATTCAGACAGGGGCCGGGTGCGTTGGCTCAATCCTGTAATCCCAGCACTTTGGGAGGCCGAGACGGGCGGATCACAAGGCCAGGAGATCGAGACCATCCTGGCTAACCCGGTGAAACCCCGTCTCTACTAAAAAATACAAAAACTATCCGGGTGTGGTGGCGGGCGCCTGTAGTCCCAGCTACTCGGGAGGCTGAGGCAGGAGAATGGCATGAACCCGAAAGGCGGAGCTTGCAGTGAGCTGAGATCACGCCACTGTACTCCAGCCTGGGCAACAGAGCGAGACTCCGTCTCAAAAAAACAAAACAAAACAAAACAAAACAAAAAACAATCCAGACAGGAACGAAAGGGAGATAAAGTGGGAGAGGCTCCATGAGGCAAGACACACAGCAGTTAACTGTGGGGTCCAAACCAGGCGGGGAGGAGAGTAAGACCAGACAGGGAGTAGTGATGGCATGCAAACACTAAAATCAAGTGCCAGGAAGTGCAGGAAGAGGGTGTGCTGTGGGCAAATGGGCACCTATTCTAGTTCAAACACCAAGAGCTAAGCCGTGCAGAGCACTTGGAGTTCACTAGCCATTATTCTAAGTGCTTTACCTGGAGTATCTCAGCTAACCCTGGTGACAGTGAGGTGCATATATATATATATATACACATTTTTTTTTTTTTTTTTTTTTTGAGACGGAGTCTTGCTCTGTCTCCCAGGCTGGAGTGTAGTGACACGACCTTGGCACACTGCAGCCTCCGCCACCCAGGTTCAAGTGATTTTTCTGCCTCAGCCTCCTGAGTAGCTGGGACTACAGGCACATGCCACGACGCCTGGCTAATTTTTCATAGTTTCAGTAGAGACAGGATGTCACTGTGTTAGCTAGGATGGTCTCGATCTCCTGACTTTGTGATTCCCCCCATCCCCGGCCTCCCAAAGTGTTGGGATTACAGGTGTGAGCCACCACACCTGGCTGGTGCATTTTACAGAGGAGGGCACTGATGCTTAGTGAGGGGAAGAAATTTGTCCAAAGCCACAAAGAGAGGACATGGCAGAGACAGGACTGGAACCCAGTTCTGTTTCACTCCAAAGTCCATCCTCTGAATTGTAATGTGTTTCTACTACTAATTAAATGTGTAATGTTTGAGGATTTAAGATCAAATATCATACGTGATCTCACTTGATATGCAATCACATTTAAATATCGTACATATGGCTGGGCATAGTGGCTCATGCCTATCACCCAGGGTTTTGGAAAACCAAGGCGGGAAGATCACTTGGGACCAGAAGTTTGAGACAAGCCTGGGCAACGTAACAAAGGTTTATCTCTACAAAAATAAATAAATTAATTCCATATATTTATATGTAGATATCAATATAATTATTATTTGTTTTTAATTTATTTTTATTTGTTGTTATTTTAGTTGATATATCACAGTTGTATTTTTTGGGGGGTACATGTGATATTTTGATACATGTATAAATATGTAATCAAATCAGGGTAACTGGGATATCTACAACCTCAAACACTTACCTTTTCCCTGTGTTGGGAACATTACAATTCCTGTCTTCTAGCTATTTTGAAATATTTGAAATTATTGTTAACTATAATTTCTCCACTGTACTATCGAATACTCGAATTTATTTCTTCTAACTGTACTTTTGTATCCAATAACCAACTCCTTTTAATGATATTCAATAATTATTATTATTTGTATTTATTCATTTGTTTTACCCTTTTCTACCGTAGCTTCATGGTGTATAACACCACAGAAGATGTCCATTTTGCATCCTGCTTGTGATAAAGCTTTGCTGTTCACAGTGTGGGGGATTGCTTTGAGATCTTCTGATTAAAGTGGCTTAGAACTGCCCAGATTTTTCATTACCAAGTGATTTTGCAATGGCATGTTTTCCCTTAGCAGATGATGAATGAGATGCTTTTATTACAATCTTGCCTGGCAGCAAAAATATTTCCCTTTTGGATGTTCTGATCCTCATTATTTAAGCTGCCTCAGTAGAGGCCACAAATAATACTTTTTTTTTTTTTCAGTTCGGCCTCAGACACAATAGGTAAGAAATGGGGACAAGCCCCTCTCTCTATCTTTAGTTACCTGATGTTCACACAGAAGGGTGGCTGGCTCATTTATATTGGAAACAATGTCTGGTTCAAGAGAAAAAGCTTGAGGTAGTAAAGCTAAACAAACTCAGCAAATACGAAACATTTTTGTTTGGTGTAATGATCAGTACACGTGTCTGTATTGAAGAAATGCTATTGATTAGTCTTCAACCTTTTTGTATTCATCTCTTTTCTGTTCCAGACCTGAAACCAAAATGGTAACAACCCTCAAATGGGAATGCGTCTTATAATTGCTAGTACCTTTTAATGATAGCTTTTCCCTTTTTCAGTAGTCTTGTAGTTGAAGTGTCCTATCATTGGTGGAACTGTAGACTCAATGAAATTCAGCAGTACTGCTGTTTATTTTATTTTTGTTTTTATTTTTTTGAGACAGAGTCTTGCTCTGTCACCCAGACTGGAGTGCAGTGGTGTGATCTTGGCTCACTGCAACCTCTGCCTCCCGGGTTTAAGCAATTCTCCTGCCTCAGCCTCCCAAGTAGCTGAGATTACAGGCGCCCACCACCACACCTGGCTAATTTTTGTATTTTTAGTAGAGATGGGGTTTCACTGTGTTGGCCAGCCTGATCTCGAACTCCTGATCTCGTGATCCACCGGCCTCGGCCTCCCAAAGTGCTGGGATTACAAATGTAAGCCACCACGCCTGGCCTGCTGTTTATTTCTTTAGCCAGTAGTTGTTGTGCTCTTCCTCAATGTGAGGATAGCATTAGCCCTGGGGAAACACGGATGATTGTGACTCAATCTCTGAGGTTGCTGAGGTTCTAGTGGGAAATTCCGTAGGGTAAACAGGCAGAATCAATGCAGTGTGAGAGGGCTTACAGCTCAGCACCAGATGGAATACAAACACAGCAAGGGGCTCCATGCTCAGCCTTGGGAAGAAGACAGGGGAGATTGGAATATAGGGTCTTCGATCTTATTCTGTTCTAATTGTGAATCCAACTTGACACTGCACCCAGCCCAGTTGAATGGTGCTGTTTCACTCCTCTCCCAGTGATGTATGCGGTGTGAGAAAGGGAATGTTCACACACTAAGCAACTAAAAGTTTCAGAATAGTTTGGTAGTTTGAGAATGTCCTCCTATAGCAGTTGTAAGTTCTGTCTAGTTTGTACTTGAACTGGGAGTAGCCAGCCTCACATAGGAAGAGATAGTAATTGTAGTTTGGGAAATCATTTCCGGGGTTTTTAAAGAGTCAATTGCGACCGGGCACAGTGGCTCACGCCTGTAATACCAACACTTTGGGAGGCTGAGGGGGGGTGAATCACAAGATCAGGAGTTCAAGACCAGCCTGGCCAACATAGTGAAACTCCGTCTCTACTAAAAATACAAAAAATTAGCTGATTGTGGTGGCGGGCGCCTGTAATCCCAGCTACTCGGGAGACTGAGGCACAAGAATCACTTGAACCCGGGAGGCTGAGGTTGCAGTGAGCCAAGATTGCAGCACTACAATACAGCCTGGGTGACAGAATGAGACTCCATCTAAAAAGAAAGAAAGAAAGAAAGAAAAAAAAAAACCAACAACAACAAAAACGTTAATTGTATAAAAGTGAAGGGAAACAGGGCCCATCTTGGAATTGACAACTGCATTGATATTTGTAACAGGTTGGTTTAGCAACTGGGCAGAGAAGTGGTAACCAAGCCATCCTAGCACCCCAGCAGTGGCCTGAAGATTCATAGGCTCTGGTGGTTGCTGATTTCTGGGGTCTGAGCCTCAGCACTGCTGTCTCTAAACACAGCTTTGTCAGTCATCTTGCTCCAAGAGAATAGAGACTCCCTATGTCGCTGGATACAGCAGGGTTAATTTGATTTTATCTTCCTGTTTTAGTGACACATGGGACACAGGGGCTCAAGGCAAGCACTGTGTATTAGAAATAGAACCCATAACACACAATGGGGACAACATCTGTAGTTACTCCTCACTTAGCAGGGGCAAATCCATGGGTAGGTGTAGGATGGATTAGAGTCAGGAAGGTTGAAGCATCAAGGCCATGGTAATAAACCTAATAGGGACAGCAGGAAGGTGAGGTGAGACATAGTTTACAAGAATCTGATACATAAGTCAGAATGCTCATTTAGTTGTAAGCTTTGAGAACTAATGGGCAAGGTTGCGCTGACTGAGCCATGATTCTCCCCATTGGAAAATCACAAGTGAAGAGAAATGATAACCAAAAATTTGTTGGAAAGCATGGACTTAGAGGAAGGAGAGTGATTCATTTTATTGTGATAAAATACACATAATATAAATTTTACCATTGTAACTGTTTTAAAGTATATAATTCTGTGGCATTAAGCATACTCACATTGTGGCGCAACCATCATTCTTTTGCATGTAGATATCCAAATTTCTCAACACCATTTGTTGAAAACACTGTCTTTTCCCCATTGAATGGTCTTGGCACCCGTGTTGAAATCATTTGACCATATATGTGAGGATTCATTTCTGAGCTTTCATTCTGTTACATTGGTCTATATGTCTGTGCCAGTACCACACTGTTTTGATTACTATAGTTTTGTAGTGAACTTTGAAATCTCAAAGTGTGAGACTTCCAATGTTGTTCTCCCATTTCAAGATTGTTTTGATCATTTGGGGTATCTTGAGATTCTATATAAATTTTAGGATGAATTTTTCTATTTCTGCAAAAAACATTATTGGGATTTTGATAGGGGTTGCATTACATATATAGGTATCTTTGAGCAGTATTGACATCTTACATTTTCTAATCCATGAACATGGGATATTTTTCCATTTATTATATTTATGTCTTCTTTGATTTCTTTCAGCAACATTTTGTAGTTTTCAATGTACACTTCTTTTGCCTCCTAGGTTAAGCTAATTCCTACATATTTTATTCTTTTTGATGCTATTGTAAATAAAATTGTTTGTTAATTTCCTTTTCAGAGTGTTCATTGTTAGTGTATAGAAATGCAACTGATTTTTGTGCAGGGGTCTTTATCTTACAATTTTGCTGAATTTATTTATTAGTTCTATACATTTTTTGTTTTCTACACATAAGATCATGTCATCAACAAACAGATAATTTTACTTCTTCTTTTCCAATTTGGATGCCTTTTATTTCTTTTTCTTGCTTAATTGCCCTGGTGGAAACTTACAATACTGCATTGAATGGAAGTGGCAAAGTAAGCATTCTTGTTTTGTTCCTGATTTCAGAGTAAAAGCTTTCATCCAGTCTTTCACCATTAAATACGAGGCTAGTGGTGGGTTTTTCTTATATGAACTTTATTGTGTTGAGGTAGTTTCCTTCTATTCCTAACTTTTTGAGTATTTTTTTTTATTATGAAAGGGTGTCGAATTTTGTTAATTTTTTTGCATCAATTGAGATGATCATGTGTTTTCTTTCCTTCATTCTGTCAATGTGGAATGTTACATTGATTTTTCTATGTTGACCATCATTGTATTCCAGGAACAAATCCCACTTAGTCATGGTGTAATCTTTTTAATATGCTGCAGATTTCTGTTTGCTAGTAGTTTGTTGAGGATCTTTCTACTGATGCTCATCAGGAGCTGGGTGCAGTGGTTCATGCCTATAATCCCAGAACTTTGGGAGGCTGAGGTGGGTGGATCACATGAGGTCAGGAATTCGAGACCAGCCTGGCCGCGTGGTGAAACCCTGTCTTTACTAAAAATACAAAAAAATCAGCTGGGTGTGGTAGAGGGGCTATAATCCCAGCTACTCAGGAGGCTGAGGCAGGACAATCACTTGAACCCGGGAGGCAGAGGTTGCAGTGAGCTGAGATTGTGCCACTGTACTCCAGCCTGGGCAATAGAGGGAGTCTCTCTCTCTTTCTCTCTCTCTCTTTCTATATATATATATAGAAATCAGGGATATATATATATATATATATATATATATATATATATATATATATCAGGGATATTGTTCTGCAGTTTTCTTTTCTTGTAGTATCTTTGTCTAACTTTGCTATCAGGTTAGTGCTGGCTTTATAGAATGAATTAGGAAGTGTTCCCTCCTCTTCAGTTCTTTGGAGGAGTTTGAGAAAGATTCTTTAAATGTTTGGTAGAATTCACTGGTGAAACCACATGATCCAAGTCTTTCTGTTGTTGTTGTCGTACAGCGTTTGATTATGAATCCAATCTCCATACCAGTTATAGGTCTATTCAGATTTTCTACATCTTCCTGAATCAGCCTTGGTGAAGAGGGGCTACTTTGATAGCATCACTGAGCTATTGCAATTACAAGTACCACTCGTTGATCATCAAATGAGTACTAGCTCATTTGATTCTGCTAGTCCTCTTACAATATTAGTTCCTGATAATCCCACTCACTCTTCTGCTCAAAACCCTCCAAAGGCTCCCTATTTCCCTCAGAGTAAAAATCAAATCCCTACAGTGGCCCCAAATCCAATACAAAGTACCACTCTGAACTCACCTTCTATTGTTCTACCTGATAGGGAAACTGAAACTCAGTGAGGCTACTAAGCATCTAATCCATTTCCACTTTAATGATGACCCTCCAAGCAGCATGGGAAATTCAGATCAACAGGCCAGACACAACTTCTGTGGACTGTGCAGAACTCATGCGGCAAATAACTAAATAACCTTTCCTTTGCTCTCCTTGTCTAGGCTCCACGCCCATCCTTCCTCTTTTCTTGGCACAGTCTTTTCTAACACCTAGGATCATTTCATTAATTCAGTTTCAGTTCCTTGGTTAGAAGCAGATTCAAACCATGTTCCCCTGAAGCCATCTTAATTGAAATTGGGTGTTTGAGAGACTCCTCAGATATCTATTAACAGAAAAGCTCTTGGAATTCTTGTTCACTTCTATATGTAACTAATATTCAATATATTGATTTTTATTTCAATGTCTTGAAGTTGTCTGGAAGCCAAGACTTGGGGGTACCATCTGTAGATGTCAGTGCTGCTTGGAAGCCTATTATAAACTCATGGGTAATCACCCATCACCCCTCATCACACCTGCACTCTTCATCCCCCTTATCTCATAGCATTACTGGGAACAGCTTTGCTGGGCTATATTTCCATTTTCTGGTACAAACCATTTTTCCTGCATTTCTTTAGAATGAAACCTTCCCTACCTTTCCCTATGGGCCTGAACAGAAAATGAGAGAATTTTAGCCTACCCACCAAAACAAATGCCTTATTAGTGAAGGTCTCTGTTAAACATATTATTTGACATCAACATTTTAAAATATATGGTAAATAATAGATTATTGCAATCAAACATTAATTTTCTAGTTCCTTTTTAATCTCCTGAGCAAAATTGCTAACTGTCTCTCCCTTCTCAAACACGAAAGATATTTGAATGACCTAGTGAGAATCCCATTCCATTCCATTTAAGCCCTGATCATTTCTTATGCCAGGTTTCTACTTTCAAAAGATGTTAGACACAGTGGCATGATCGTGCATGATATACCCAGTCAGGAGTTTTCCAATCTGGATATTCAGTTGCATCCCAACCAGAAGAGAGAGAGGCAGCTTTTTGGCTTCTCTTAGAATACAATAAATGAATAGCTCTCATAAACTATGCAAATTTACGTGGTGCAGATTTGGCTATTGGCAACTCTCCATAAAAGACTGCAGAGAGCGGCAAGAATGCAAAATTTTCAGACAATTCAGAGATGAAAGGCATCGACTTACATTCCAAGCTAAGACGTAAAAGGTGACTGAATAATTTAACCAGATTTTAAAGCACCATTTTCAAGTGAGGTTACTATTGCATTTACAATTTGGTTAGAAATAGGGCATATTCTGTAAGTAGGAATTGATATGTTGGGGGAGAGAGAGTCAAAGGGAAGAGGCCGACCCGCATCTTTGAGCAGCACTTATTTCCAGCTCGTCAGAGAAAAATCTACCAATCTGCCCATGACCTGGTTGTTCCTTTGCCCTCAATTTTCACAGGTAGAAAATGCAAGTTCAGGGTTGACGTTGTTCATCAGCAATGGCCTAGGGTGCCTACCCAAAGAATCACTGCAGAGATTTCGATTTATTGGCAAGACCCATTTTTCTAAAATACCTACGTGTGTATAGCTGAAATTTCCAGTCTCTTGATGAAATAACTTGTAGTTGTGCATCAGTTAAAAAATAGTAATTTCATGATTCCACTCACTGGGTATGTTGGAAACTTTAAAATGTCTTACAGTCCAGGAACCCCAGGGGCTGGTTGAATGGATGGGCCGTATCAATTATGGGAAATTAGAGATTTCTTTTTCCAGCCACAGACATGGTTAACCTGATCTGAACTGCCTTTAGTTTTCCACTTGCAGTTCCTCCTTTCCAAAGAAAATATGGTTCATCAAGTTAACACTTTTTCCAGTATGAGGTTGACATTTGGTTTTGTAATTCTGCACCAGGGGAGGTCGGAGGTTGGAAATTTTAGGCAGTTAGAAGAAGGGGAATCCTCCACAAAGGACATCAAAATGCTGTGGGAGGTGTTTATGATCTTGTTCTGAAAAGCTGGTTTGTGTGTGTTTCGTGTTCAGTTAAATGGAAAATGACAACTGAGGCAACTGTTGGAACCTAAGCACATAGGCAAGATCTGATTGCCCATCGTAAGGGAGAAACTTCCCGCCAAACGAGTTACCTGCACAGTCCTGTAACTTAAAACAAGAAATCTCAACAAAAAAGGTAGTAAGATGTGCCTCACGTAACTTATTAATTATAATTAGTGCAGGGCTATTTGCAAATGAGAAGCTGACTTTTAAAACTGAAGGAATTTTTGATATAAAACAATGCACGATCGTGTAAAAGTGCAAACTGTTTATATGAACACCTAGAGTTAATTCAAAATTACCCCTTTTGGAAAACCACTCTCACCCATCTGCTTTCTGGTATACCAACTCAAGGTGGGAAGAAAGGCAGCAGTAGAGATGGGAAGTTGCCAGCCACCAGGAATTCCTGACCACACTCCTGACTGTGAATAGTGGTACAAGAAAATCACAGACACAGAGGCCGACTAAAGGGTGGAACTCTGTCTAAGGAGCCTCTTGAATGGGGCAGCAATGTGTATACCCTCAAACAGTGATAATTCCTCTCTATCTGGAAATTTTTTCCTTTTTGACCCAGCTGGATGTTTCAGGAGGGGACAAACTTGAGACAGTAATGGAACGAGGAGACCAGTGGCTTAGATCCTGGTACTTGGGGAGGTGATGGATCTCCCAGATGGCTCTCATCCCCAGGTCTTTTCTGAGGGTTCCAGAAGTGCTGTCTTGAGGAAAGATAGCCCTTTTGACTGAGTTTCTGCCGGAACTCTTCTAACCCGGCTGCGTAAGGCTTGCATCTCTATAGGGAGAAGTGACTTGGTGCAGTGATGTTGCAAATGGGCCTGAGGTATTTTCACCATTCAAAACCATGAAGCAAATATTGGTAGCCTCTAACAATTAGAGGCACCTGGGGGCTACGTGTCTGCCCTCTTGTAGCTTGCTCCCTGGTGATACATTGCAATAGAGAACGTCTCACAGGAATTCTGCCACAAATACAAACATCTGCTGGCACAAAAGAGTCCTATTTCCTGATCCTGTATACTGAAGAAAGTCACCAGATTCTGTCCTTTCATTATTTATTTATTTATTTATTTTGGGACAGAGTCTTGCTCTGTCACCCAGGCTGGAGTGCAGTGGTACCATCTTGGCTCACTGCAACCTCTGCCTTCCGGGTTCCAGCTATTCTCCTGCCTCAGCCTCCCGAGTAGCTGGGATTACGGGTGCCTGCCACCACACCCAGCTAAGTTTTGTATTATTAGTAGAGATGGCGTTTCACCACATTGGCCAGGCTGGTCTTGAACTCCCGATCTCAGGGGATCCACCTCCCTCGGCCTCCCAAAGTGCTGGGATTATAGGCGTGAGCCACCAAGTCTGGCCTCTGTCCTTTTAAATAGTAGCTCGTTGCATGCATAAATTAACATATAGGAATACAACAATATTCGAATGGCGAAGCCTTCAAGTCTTCTAATCAAATGGGGGTAAAGGACCAAATGAGGTTCAAGATCCATGATGCTTCTGTAGAGGACTTGGACATTTGAATGTGTCACGTTCTTTTTTTCTTTCTTTTTCTTTCTTTTTTCTTTTTGTGTGACAGAGTTTTGCTCTGTCTCCCAGGCTGGAGTGCAGTGGCACGATCTTGGCCCACTGCAACCTCTGCCTCCCATGTTCAAGCGATTCTCCTGCCTCAGCCTCTCGAGTAGCTGGGATTACAGGTGTGTGCCACCATGCCTGGCTAATTTTTGTACTTTTTAGTAGAGACAGGGTTTCACCATGTTGGCAAGGCTGGTCTCTAACTCCCAGCCTCAGGTGATCTGCCTGCCTCGACCTCTTATACTTCATTCTGCAAAGGCAAAGATGCCAGTCAGTCATGTCTCTTGAATACCGTTCTTCTCACAAGTGAAAAAACGGTGTCCCAAGTCTCTTATGCTAATTCACAAACCCTCCGGTTCAGATTCCGCCAGTCTCCTGTGAAACACTTGCTGTAGCCCCCTCTGGGTGCAGGTTCCCGATTAGGGTTCTTCAATCACTAACTAACCATCTGGGAGTGTAGACGCCAAAACTGACTTTGCTTTCGAGCAGAAAAATAAGGAAGAAGGTGTGTGAATTTGGCTTTTGGTCATCATTGGGTGAGGAGGGGATGCCCAATGCTGCTGTCACCAGCCTGTGAGCATGAGAGCAGGAGCCTGCAAAGAAAAACAAACAATCTAGGGATGAAGTGGCATGAGCTGAGATCGTGCCACTGCACTCCAGCCTGGGAGACAGAGTGAAACTCCGTCACAAAAAAAAAAAAAAAAAAAAAAAAAAAAAAAAAAATCTCGGCAGAATACAAGAATGAACCTGGGTCTTCGATGATGCCATGGAACCACTCCAGGCCCAACTGCCTGTCCTTAGGGTAGAGATACTCAGAGTGTTTACCCTACAGTATTTTAAAATAGTCCAAAACGGTTACAAGTTTGTGTTTTCCAAGGATAGACCTAACTACCCCTGGGAAGTCTCTAGGTGGCCTCACAGCTATCTCAAACTCAATGTGTTCAAAAATGAGCCATCTGCCGGGTGTGATGGCCGATGCCTGTAATCTCAGCACATTGGGAAGCTGAGGTGGACGGATCACTTGAGGCCGGGAGTTCAAGACCAGCCTGGCCAACATGGTGAAACCCCTCGCTACTAAAAATACAAAAATTAGCCAGGTGTGGTGGAGCACATCTGTGCTCCCAGCTACTTGGGAGAAAGGTGGGAGAATCGCTTAAATCTGGGAGGCGGGAGGTTGCAGTGAGCTGAGATCACACCACTGCACTCCAGCCTGGGTGACAGAGCGAGACTCTGTCGCAAAAAGAAAAAAAAGTAAAAAGAGCTATCTCCCTTCCTAAATTTCCTCCTTGTATCACTTAGCATGCTTTTAGTGGCAAAACCCAGAAAATCTTACTCAAACTAAATACTATGCAGATGTATTATCTCACTTATAAAAAGCCCCAATGTAGAGAAAAAGTGTATATAACTGTATGAGTACTTTTAACAATAAACCACAGAAATGAGATAAATATTAACTGCCATTTTAACATTTATTATCTTATATTGCGCATGCTGATTTGTCTGGCTTCTTGCCTAACAACAAGCGACTCAAAGGCAAAACCAATGTTTGATTCTTCATAGCATCTTCAGCACATATTAGGCCCCCATCAAAGTTTGTTGCCCTAAGAAATGAATGAAGACTTTAACACTTTAAAGTTAGACTTCACACTAATTACTGAGTAAGCACAAAAGAAATAACCTGATAAAGATTTTATTTGAAATTATGTGTTCCTGATTAAATTAAATTACTTTTTTTCTCATGAAACACCCCTCTAACTATATGTCTTTTTTTTTTTCTTTGTTTTTCTTTTTTGAGATGGAGTCTCGCTCTGTCGCCCAGGCTGGAGTGCAGTGACA
Organism: Macaca nemestrina; assembly: GCF_043159975.1. Taxonomy (NCBI): domain Eukaryota; kingdom Metazoa; phylum Chordata; class Mammalia; order Primates; family Cercopithecidae; genus Macaca; species Macaca nemestrina. The sequence continues at coordinate 129,111,842 of NC_092133.1, forward strand.
CTGTCTCGGCTCACTGAAACCTTCGCCTCCAGGGTTCAAGCGATTCTCCTGCCTCAGCCTCCCAAGTGGCTGGAATTTACAGGCGTGTGCCACCATGCCCAGCTAATTTCCGTAGTTTTAGTAGAGACGGGGTTTCACCCTGTTGACCAGGCTGCCCTCGAACTCCTGACCTCAAGTGATCTGCCCATCTGGAACTATAATATATGTCTTTGGCTTTGCTCTCCAATTTAGAAAGTAACCCATTAAGTGCAAGATTACATCCTTCATACTTCAATCAGATAAACTGAAAACATCTTTTAGATATTGAGTTCTCTGCATATCAGAAAAAACCTCAACCAAAAGCATTGTAAAGCTCGAATCGTGAAAAAACATCAATCTCTTCTTGGTAATATGCTTAATATAGTTAGATGTCTCATTAATGTGACCAATATTATTTATATGCTTCTCCATGTGCTATTAATGTCACAGAGAATAATAAGGTCAATGCATCTCTGTTTTCTTTTGTTCTTGATTCAGTGGTATCATTATTTATGTTATTAATATTCTATATTTTCTCCTGTAATGCTTAAAGTTCTGTATAAGCAATTGCTCTTTCTAATATAGTACTACAGTCATAAAAGTGATTATCCTTATTTTGCAAACAGGAAAACTGGCACATCCAAAGGTTAGTTCTCTGCTGTGCAAGAAATTTCAGTGAGGGGCCAGGAAATGGGTGAAGAGGACAGTCGAAAGGAAACCCTCTAGCAGAGTTCACTTGAAAATAAAATTTTCTGAGTACTTTGTTTCACATCTGAATAATACACAGTTCCTTCTTCAAGGGAAAAAAATTAATCTTGGACCCTATTCTCCCACATGGCCTTAAATTGTTTCTGTCAATTTCTAGAATAATGAATGGATTGCAAAAGTATTAGCAATGCTAAACAAAGGTGAAATAATAAGAAAGATGAAGGCTTGGCTAGGCATGGTGGCTCACACCTGTAATCCCAGCACTTAGGGAGGCCGAGGCAGGTGGATCACCTGAGGTCAGGAGTTTGAGACCAGCCCGGCCAACATGGTGAAACCCTGGCTCTGCTAAAAATACAAAAGTTAGCCGGGCATGCTGGTGGGCACCTGTAGTCCCAGACACTCGGGAGGCTGAGACACAAGAATCACTTGTATCCGGGAGGTGGAGGTTGCAGTGAACCGAGATCGCACTACTGCACTGAAGCCTGGGCAACAGAGGTGAGACTCCATCTAAAAAGAAAAGAAAGAAGGCTCTATACCAAAACCTCTCCTCGATTTTGATTTTATTGGTTTATCCTTTAATTTATTCAATGAACATTCATTAGACATTCATTAAATGCCCTCTAGGTGCCAGGCATTGTTCTAGGTGCTAATCTTAATAGATAAAAAGACAAAATGACACAGCCCCCATCCTCAAATTCTTCATAGTCTAATGGGAGAGTCAGACGCGGAAACAAATATACAGCAGTGTCATTTAATAAGTGCGTCAACTGAGATAAGCACCAGACCAGAAATTGGTGTTAGGGATGGTGTCAGGAAAGAATGGCAGAGAAGGGGCCAGAATAGTGGCTGTATGAGCAGATAATGTTGAAATGTAAATGCTTAAAGAACAAAGATTAAAAAAAAAAAAACAAAAAAAACCAGTCTGCTGGCACTGTTTGTTCTATATTCTTTCACCTACCTGGGAATGCGTGTCAGCAGCCCAGACCTTTGCTGCTTTTTTTTTTTTTTTTTTTTTTTTGAGACTGAGATTCACTCTTGTTGCCCAGGCTGGAGTGCAATAGTGCAATCTCGGCTCACCACAACCTCCGCCTCCCAGGTTCAAGCGATTTCCTGCCTCAGTCTCTCGAGAGGCTGGGATTAGAGACATGTGCCACCATGCCTGGCTAATTTTGTATTTTTAGTAGAGATGGGGTTTCTTCCTGTTGGTCAGGCTGGGCTCGAACTCCCGACCTTAGGTGATCCACCTGCCTTGGCCACCCAAAGTGCTGGGATTACAGGCATGAGCTACAGCACCCAGCTTTTTTTTTTTTTTTGAGAGAGGGTCTTGCTCTGTTGCCCAGGCTGGAGTACAATGGTGATCCTAGCTCACTTTAGCCTGCAACTGCTGACCTCAAGTGATCTTCTTGCCCCAGCCTCCCAAAGTCCTGGGATTGCAGGTGTGCCAGCACTCATGGCCTCAGACTTTTAACTTCAGATGAACATTTCACACTCCTGGATTTCTCAGGGGCCGGCCTATTGGTGTTCACTCCAGACGGGGAGGCAGGCTGAGCATCTAGGGCCGCCTGTGCCACGCTCTCCTCCCACCCTGTGCAGAGGCTCTCAGGCCCTGCTCTGCTCTTGGATGCTCAGAATCACTTGGGGGAGTTTTTAAAAGGTTACTAATACTAATGCAAACACCCCAGAACTTGGTAGTTAATTGTTCAGAGATGGAACTATGGCACCCATATTTTTAAAAAGCTCCCTCTAGTGATTCTAACATGCATCTAGAATGGGGAACCACCGAGCTACCTCATGGAGACTGAGGATTTGTGAAAGCCGGGCTCTGAGAACTGGCTGGCAGTATTTCTGTGAAATAGGCAATGAAAAATCCTAGTCAGCATCATGCAACGGCTTCCATTATCCTCACAATTTTCTAAGTTCCTTAAGGAAAAGGTTCCTACTACCAGGTGTGAAGGATTCCTGGCCATTCCTTTGTCAAATCAGGGGCAGAGCAAAGTAGGAAGGGAAAATGAAGTTTCCATGACGTATTCAGCATTTTTAAATGACTCGTTCACAATCTGTAAGTCATGCCTTGTCAAATCTCCTTTGAAACTTAAAACAAAAATTGCTCTGCTTATGAGCGCTGCACGTAGACTTAATTCCCCTCCTATCTTGCAAAGAGAATCAGTGGCATCCTTCAAATATTTGTCTCCAAAGCATAATTATATACTTGGTGAGTAACTGGAGATCTTTCAAAACTTACCTTCAAGCTCCGTGACTTGTCCCTCCAAGAAAAAACAAAACAAAACAAAACAAAACAAAAAAACCCAACCAGATGGTTTTGTGAAGAAAATAAAGATGAAAAATGTTAGAGGGTTTTATCCTTCCTTCTCTAGAACGGATTCCAACCAAATGATTTCCACGGGAGATCTTGGTTTTCCTTTACCTTGGACATTATGAGAAAAAGACTGCCTGCTTTAAGAAATCCTCAAAGGTAACGTCTTTTCTTTAGCTGCTACAGATTTCCTGCTTGGGCTTCACCATGTGACATTGCAGCCTTGAGGTCTCATTCACACCTCTCCAGCTCCCCGTGGAAGTCATCAGGCAGTGGTTTCTTGCATCGCACAGGCTGCCCTCTCAATCTCTCCACTTTCTGCAGAGAAATTTTGGATTCGCTCCATCTGGCTCACTGAATAGTTTATTAGCCAGGGTTCTTTCAAGAAACAGAACTGAGAGAGAAAAAACAGAGAACAGAGAGAGAGCGAGAGAGAGAGAGAGATAAATTTTAAGGAGTTGATACATGCAATTATAGGGGCCAGCAAGTCCAACATTCACAGGACAGGTTAGCAGCCTGGAAACTCAGGCAGGATTGGACACTGCAATCTTCCTTTCTTTCTTTTTTTTTTTTTCAGTCAGCAAAAATATTTATTGTGAATCTATTATTTGCTAAGAAACATTGACTATATTAGGTACATAGGATGCATTAAACAAAATTCCCAACCTTAGAGGAACTTGTATGGTTTTTGTTTTGTTGGTTTTTAAAAATGTTTTATTATTTATTTATTTTAACTTTTAAGTTTAGGGTTACAAGAGCAGGTTTGATGTTACGTAGGTAAACTTGTGTCCTGGGGGTTTGTTGTAGAGATTATTTTGTCACCTAGGTATTAAGCCTAGTAACCCATTAACTATTTTTCCTGATCCTCTCCCTCCTCCACCCTCCAAAAAGCCCCAGTGTGTTGTTCTCCTCTGTGTGTCTATGTGTTCTCATCATTTAGCTCCCACTTAAAAGTGAGAACATGCAATATTTGGTTTTCTGTTCTTGTGTTAGTTTGTTAAGAATAATGGCCTCCAGCTCCATCCATGTCCCTGCATATGACATGATCTTGTTTCCTTTTATGGCTGCATAGTAATCCATGGTGCATATATACCACATTTTCTTTATCTAGTCTATCATTGATGGGCATTATGTTGATTTCATGTCTTTGCTATTGTGAGCTCTGTTGCAATAAACATACGCATACGTGTCTTTATGGTAGAATGATTTGTATTCCTTTGGGTGTATACCCAGTAATGGGATTGCTGAGTTAAATGGTATTTTTGTCATTAGGTCTTTGAAGAATCACCACACTGTCTTGCACAATGGCTGAACTAATCTACACACCCACCATCAGTGGAGAAGTGTGCCCTTTTCTCCATAACCTCACCGGATGCTGCAGTCTTGAGGCAGAATCCTTTTGTGCTGGGAAACCCCAGTCTTTCCTCTTAAACCCATTGATTGATTGGATGAGGCCCACCCAAATGATCAAGGCTTTATTTAAAGTCAGCTGATTGTAGATGTTAACCATATCTACAAAATACTTTCACAGCTACTCCTGGATTCATGTTTGATTAAATACCTAGGTATTGTATCCTAGCCAAGTTGACACCCAAGACTAACTATGACGAAGAGTTTGATGAAGAGAATTAATTTATTAATATCTTCATCAATTTCTAGAATAATGAATGGGCCACAAATATATTCACAATATTAAACAAAGATTAAGTGAGAAGATTATATGAAGGCACTATACCATAAAGTTCCCCCGATTTTTATTGTATTGATCCATCCTTTAATTTTTCAATAAACATTTATTAAGCACTTCCTATGTGCTAGGGCCTGCTCTAGGTGCCAATCATATAGATAAAAAGAAAAAAAACAGCCCCTGCCCTTAAATCTTTTGCAGTCTAGCGGGACAGTCAGACACATAAACAAATATATAGTAGTGTATATTTATTGGGTTTTGGAGTCAGAAAAACCTGAACTTTAGTCCCCCACCCACGTGCTAAATGGATATCGATCTCATCTCTTAAACTTTCAGAGTGAAATTTACTCTTTTGAAAATTTGGGGATGGGGTGCAGATAAGAAGTTTCTAAGGCAATGATGTCTCATTTGTCTCTAAAATTTGGAGCCTTTCAAGATAATTCAGTATCCTGAATACTTTCCTCATTATCTTAAAGATATAAACACCTTGTGATTATGGATTTTTGTGCTGAGTTTCGTTTCAGTGAGTGAAAAGGTGTTCTCTGGAGACGGATGGGTGAAAAAGGAATTGATGGTGGGATTTCTAGAGAGAATAATTACAAGGGAATTGACTGGTAAGATTAAATTGAGGCTGATGATGTAGCGTGGTGGCTACAGAGCCTTTGCTTGGGAGATCTTACTTTCTTTTCTTTTCTTTCTTTTTTTTTTTTTTTTGAGACAGAGTCTCACGCAACCTCTGCCTCCAGTTCTCCCACCTCAGTCTCCTGAGTAGCTGGGATTACAGGCACCCACCATCATGCCCAGCTAATTTTTGTATTTTTGTAGAGATAGGGTTTCACCATGTTGGCCAGGTTGGTCTTGAACTCCTGACCTCTGTTCCGGGATCTTACTTTCGATTCTATGGCGGGTAGTTCTACTCTCCTGAACCCAACCTTGGTCTGCTACCTAATGGGACTTGTTCATGCTCAAAATAGATTTCTCCAGGACCACTGAATTATTTTAAGTTTCATTTAGACCATGGTTGGTGTTAACTACTCCATGGAGGTGTCAAGTCATGAAACCAATATGTTTGTGACTTGGCTCAAATGGTTGGTTTTTAAGTTTCTATTCATCTAATATATGCTTTTCTCTGGCAGTGAAAATATTGTCAGATAAATTAAACTGCCATTACAGCAGCTCTTGACTCAATTTCTGGCCCTGGTAAACAGAGACGACCTCAGTTATGTAGTTAGGAATCAAATCGAAGCTTGGTGTTAAGAACCATTTTTCTTTTTCCCCAGATCTGTATTTCATCTTTGACTCAGTAATTTTAAAAGGAAAGAGTTTGTGAATCTAGTGGGTGTAGTGGATTGCACTAAGGATGCAGGATGTCATGGATTGCAATAAGAAAAATAAAATTGGCCATATGGTTGCAGAAACATAACGGACCTGCTGTACCTGTGAAGGTGCATTTGTATCTTATTGGCAGAAATCACAGCTTAAACGACTAAGAAAAGTACACCTTTTGTTACTGAAAAGGCCCGAGTCAGGGCAGCCATCACAGTGGCTTGATACAGTGGCTCAAAGATGGCACCGAAGACTGGCCACCACGAGGGGAGAAGCTGACTCCCCTCGTGGTGGCCATGTGGCTGCCAGTAGTCCTTAGGGTTTTGATTCATCACATCCTCATTCAGCTGGAGGAGAGAGATTAGCAGGGAGAGGGCACATTTCTTTTCCAACCATAGAAAAACGTGTGGACTTTCTTCTACTGTCCTCGTGTGTAAGGGATAAGACCACTCTGCTTGGATTAGTCAAGTCAGATCTCACCTCTGGAGCTGGAGTGATGAAATCTTTCCCATCGCACATGCCATTCAGCAGGACGGGGCACCGTGGACTCAGAAGAGGCTCAATGACCCCTGCAGATGCATTTCACGAATTAATTGGATTCATTTTCCCTTTAAGAATTTTCACTGGTGGCCCGGCGCGGTGGCTCACACTTGTAATCCCAGCATTTCCGGAGGCCGAGGCGGATAGATCACCTGAGGTCAGGAGTTTGAGACCAGTCTGGCCAACGTGGCAAAACCCTGTCTCTACCACAAATACAAAAATTAGCTGGGCATGGTGGCACATGCCTGTAATCCCAGCTACTAGGGAGGCTGAGGGGGGAGAATCTCCCGAATGCAGGAGGCGGGAGTGGCAGGGAGCTGAGATGGTGCCACTGCACTCCAGCCTGGGTGACAGCAAGACTTTGTTTCAGAAAAAAGAAAAAGAAAAAAAAATTTTTCATCTGTGATAGAAAAAATTCGTTAGTTGAATTCAAGATGTTTTTTTTAGCCATTGTATTTGCTATATTTTATATGGGTGGGGGGAAGATGTTGAAATTTGGGGAAACAGATCATAAAATACCTTCTCTGGTTACTGAAATGGAAATATTTTCTTCTCTTCTTTGAGAAACAGTAACATTTATCATTCTCATGGCAGAACAGATGTGAAGTAAAACATTGAAGTAAACAAACGTCAGTCGTGGAAACATTTACCCTTTTATTTCATTCCTTTCCCCTCATTTTCTTCCCACCCATCTACACACAACAAACATAATGGATCCGAGGAAAACTGAAAAAGATGAGCTCAGTTTCACTTTGGAGTTAACTAAGCATCAAATAACTACAATGGTGCTGTCTGGTAAAATTTAGAAGTTCTTCCTGTGTATTGTGAATTTCACCTGAGCATCAGCAAGTTTGAGGAAGACCTGCCCATGAAGAAGGTGTCGGGATAGGGAGGGAGAACTTGGCTTTTAATCTAATCTTCATGGCTTTGATGTAACGGGGTTTTATGCTCCCATCCATCACTCGTTGTCGCCATTGCTATCCTGGTTAGGAACCAGTGGCAGACCTTGGGTTGTTGGGGAAAGGGTGGTCATAAAAACTTTCTATGTGTGTGTTGATACGTATGTATGTTTCTGAGTGTATACCTTTGTGTGCAGGTGTGAACATGTGTGTGTGCTATGCCTGCGTTTGTGTGTGTATTGTGTTTGTGCCTATGTGTGTCTACACACTGACATCTATGATTACTCTTTTTACCATCTTTTTGATAATGCCATAAATAACTTTTGAGATAGAAACTTTACAGGGCCAGCTTTGCACTTTGGGAGCACTGATACTTTATTAAAATTACACTTAGTGGATAAAAATTACCCAGTCTTGGCATTTCTCTTATACAATGTGTTATTTGAATAGCTGAGCTTTTATGAGTCATTTTTTTTTTTTGAGACAGGGTCTTGCTCTGTTGCCCAGGCTGGAGTACAGTGGCATGATCACAGCTCACTGCAGCCTCAACCTCCTTGGCTAAGGCAGCCCACTGGCCTCAGCCTCCAAAGTAGCTGGGACCACAGGCATGTGCCACCACACCTGGCTAATTTTTATATTTTTTGTAGAGATGGGGTCTCGCCACATTGCCTAGGCTGGTCTTGAACTCCTGTGGCTCAAGCAAACCACCTGGCTCCATCTCCCAAAGTGCTGGGATTACAGTTGTGAACCACCACACCCGGCCAGCTTTTATGAGTGATGCATTCATCTTATAGTCGCCAACAGATTCTCACCCACACAGAGGTCCCCCATACACGATGCGATTAAACTTCACCGCATGGTTTACTTACATCAGAATTGACAGTTTGTGTCCTATACTGAAACTCTTCTTATTCACAACTAGGGTTTATTAGAACCTATATGTCTTTGTATCTGGACTAGGTCCTAGAAAGGAAGCAAAACTCTCTTCTGAATGTTTTTCCAGTAGAATGAGAGAGGGAAACCTTTCAGTGTACGGGATTGAGAACCTGCAAAGCTGGATCCCTTCCAGGCACTCTGTCCTTCTTCCCTGGGAGGGAGGCTCAGAAATGATCACCCACGAAGAGGTGAGAGAGGAGCAAAAGGGGAGAAGCCCTGAAGTCAGGGAGATTGGTTTAGTCCCTGTTTCCAGGCATCACTTTCCAGGCTGAGCACAAACAGGAAGGATTGCCTGTGTCTCTGGCCAGAGCCCATGGCTCAGGCTCCCTGCGGGGGTCTGCTGCCTCAGCAGATGGGATATGGAGAAACCAACAGGCTGGGGGTGACATCAGTCTGATATGGAAAAAAAAAATCCTCCCTGGCCCAGTAAATATCACAATAGGGAAACCAGGGGGTATTTCAAAAACATCGGAAACCCAGAGCAAGGGAGGTGCCGTGGATTAAACCTCTTTTCTGATTCCCTTCATTCGTTTTGCAACCTTCTTGTCTTCCCAGCCATTTGGGAAACTCACGGGTCTTGTTCCCAGCCCTTTACTTCCTTTGGAGGTGGAAGCGGAAGCCCAGGCCTGGGCTTCATCTAGGTGCATTACAACCTTCTCTCAGCAGCCTAGTACTTCCTCATGCTCTTGGCCCTGCAGCTCTCAGGGCTGTAGACCAGGCAGGCGGAGCTCAGAGTCAACTCTAGAATCAGCTGTGCAGGGGTGATAGATCTCTCCAGGAATCCCAGGACTCCTCACACTTTCTTTCAAATGATTTCCATATAAGGAGGCCGGGAGTAGTGGCTCACGCCCGTAATTTCCGTCACTTTGGGAAGCCAAGTCGGAGAATCGCTTGAGCCCCGAAGTTAAAGGTTGTAATGAGCTCTGATCACACCACTGCACTCTAGTCTGGGTGACAGAGCTGGACCCTGTCTCTAAGAAAAAAAAAATTCCATATAAGTTCACTCCATTCAACCTGTCTTCCCTGGGAGCTCTGCCCAGTGTTTCTCAGCCCAGGTTTTCAGACTCCCCTTGTCAGTGGTGGTTTCCCAGCTGGACTGTTCAGCTCACAAAAGCAAGCACAGACCGTGCTGTATGGTCCGAGCACACTTAGCTCCTGGCAAGACAAGGGCTGTATATCCGAAATTGTACAAATATCAAACGTATTCCCAAAATGCCCTCTCGTTTTAATAACAAAGAGAGTTGCATTGGAAACCCATGTGTGAGGATCTGTACTGGCGCACCCTCCTTGGGGAGGCTGGGGTGGGGTCTTTGTGTCTGGATTCCGCCCCTCCCCTGGGACCCTAATGAGGAAGGGAAGCAGCAGATGTGCAGAGCCCATCTGCCCAGCTGGGGCCCATGCTCTTCCTCCTCATTATCTAGCGGGCGTCAACAGCACATGGGGCCAGGCCCCTCCCAGATGTGCCACCATGGAAACCATGCCTTGGGCAGGTCTGCCCCTGATGTTTGCAGAACTGGAGCAAGAGTGAAAAAGCCCGAGGCCAAGCTCCCCCATCGTGCCCCCCCTGATTCCTCATGGCACCCTGAGGGGTGTCCAGCATCTACCCATGCACCCCACAGCCTGCAGATTCCCACTCTGTCCCATGCCTCTCCAAAAAGCCACCCTTGGCACCCCCTTCCCCTCTAGAAGCATGCACCCTTGCCGTGAGATCCACCAGGAGCCTGAGGCCCACCTGAGGAGGAAGGCCCCACATGGAGTGGTTTGGTCAGGACATTCCTGGGCCCCAAGTATCTGGAGCACGGTTTAGAAGAGGCACAGGTGCAGGGTGGGTGTGTCTGCTGGCCCTGAGGACTCTGAGTGGGGTTTCTCTAACTAAGCGCTGTGGGAGAAGTCCCTGGTTGCCTGGGTCTAAGGGCTAGATTGCAGGTCCTACAGCTCTGTGATGTCCCCTGTGCAATATCAATAAAAGTAGTATGCTGGGTTTGTACTTTTCATAGATCTGAATGTTTTTCATTTCTTTACTTTTTAATAGAGACAAATCTTGCTCTGTCACTCAGGCTGGAGTGCAGTGGTGCAATTACAGCTCACTGCAGCCTTAAACTCCTGGGCTCAAGGAACCAGGAGTGAGCTATAATTGTGCCACTGCGCTCCAGTGGTGCCATTAGAGCACCAGGTTGACTCCATTCCCCCAACTACAAGACTGTAGGCTTTCAAAGGCCAGGTTGACTCCATCCTCCCGACTCAGCCTCCTGCAGACTGCAGATGCGAGCCACATCACCCAGATATTTTCTTTTTCTTTGAGTCTCGCTTTGTCACTCAAGCTAGAGTATAGTGGGGCGATCTCAGCTCACTGCAACGTCTGTCTCCTGGGTTCAAGTGATTCTCCTGCCTCAGCCTCCTGCGTAGCTGGGATTACAGGCACCTGCCACCACGCCCAACTAATTTTTGAATTTTTAGTAGAGACAGGGTTTTGCCATGTTGTACAAGCTGGTCTCGAACTCCTGACCTCAGGTGATCTGCCCACCTCAGCCTCCCAAAATGCCGGGATTACAGGCATGAGCCACCACTCCGAGCCCCACCCAGGTAATTTTTAAAACTTTTTTGTAGAGACAGCATCTCCCTATGTTACCCAGGCTGGTCTCAAACTCCTAGGCTCAAGCAATTCTCCCATCTCAGCCTCCCAGAGTGCCAGGGTTACAGGCGTGAGCCACACATCCAACGGAGACTAGAATGGTGTTGCCTTTGATAGCTTTGCAGTGCTATTTTATTTTATTTTATTTTTGAGACAGAGTCTCACTGTTGCTCAGGCTGGAGTGCAGTGGTATGATCTCAGCTCACTGCAACCCCCACTTCCCGGGTTCAAGCGATTCTCCTGCCTCCTGAGTAGCTGGGATTACAGGTGTGCACCATCCTGCCCAGCTAATTTTTGTATTTTTAATAGAAACAGGGTTTCACCATGTTGGCCAGGCTGGTCTCGAACTCCTGACTTCAAGTGATCCACCCACGTTGCTCTCTCAAAGTGCTGGGATTACCGGCTTGAGCCACCATGCCCGGCTTGCAGTGCTTTAAAAAAATGCTTTTCCAGGGAGTTCCATGTTTATGTCTTTCCATTATGATGCAGCTCCCCTGGTTTCCAAAGATACCCCATGCCCCAAGTCTTGGCTTTGACCACAGGCAGCTGTCTCGGGGGATACCTTTAGAAGATGCCTGTGGGTGAGAGCAATTCTTCTTCCATAAGAAAGCCTTGAGAATGCTACCAGTGGATTTTCATCCTGGCTTTGCTTCCAGCTTGTTTTTCTGGCCCCAGGTGATTTTTCCTGGGTGACCTCCTCACTGGAGCTGTTCGCTTCCTACTCCCGGAGTTCCCAGGTGCCTTAGGCCCCACACCCTGGCTCTTCAGGACGGCCTCTGAGGTGCCTCGTGCATGACAGGCTTCCTGGCATTCCCAGATAAGATTAGGCCTTTCTTTCCTTACCTGTTTCTGACCTTAGCTTTCATTCTCTCAGGAATTCTCTCTGGATGTGCCAGTGGCTCTCATGACCCCTCCATAACACATTTGTGTTGGCATAATGTGGTTTTGGAACTGTACCTTTTCTCAAAAGACATGGATGCTGGCAATTGCAGGGACTTCAGCGGGACAGTGGGGAGGATATGATGGGGATGCGTGGGCTCTTGGTGCCCCTGCTCTCTGGGATGGAAGAGGGCAATGGGGAGACATGGTCCAGATAGAGGGATATGGATAAGCAGCTCCTCAGCTGCTGGCTTGGTTCCCATCTCTGTGAAGGCCTCGCTGTGGCTGGGATGTGAACTTTGGTCATGACTTTGTTCTAGTAAGGCTGTTACATTATTCATTTGACCAGGGAGAAAGAGTGCTAGGTCAGGGGAAATTATTATATAATGAAGTATGTGTTTTAGTAAATGGATGAACTCACAGTCTAGCTTTGATGTGCTGAGTAGATTTTAGCCAGGACGAAGGGACAAGGCACTGCCAGATTGATTGAGAGGGGGAAGGGGAAGGAAGACCTCACTGGTGGCGCTGAGCTGACAGTGCATTAGGTCACATAGAGGGCACAGCCTTCCACCCAGCAGCCAACCCTCAGAGTCTCACTCAGGCCCTGGGTCCTCAGACAAGCTGGCTTTTAAGAGTCTGGCAGACCACACAGTCTGGGTTTTTGTTTCTTCTAATTGTTTCCTGGCTTACAAACATAGCCTTTCCACCTTGGCAATTCATCCCTTTCGGAAAGGGTGGCTGGCACTAAACTCCAGCCTCTCGCAGCCCTTGGATTTTCTCATCTGGTGCTGAACTCTGAGCACACCAGAGAACACAGAGGCTTGGGCTCTACGACTAGCATTCTGGCTTTTTCTTATTTTAAAGGAAAGTTACTCTAGATCCCAAAGGTATAATCAGATCTATTCTTACACCCTGCTTTGAGGAAGAAGGGGGTAAAATCCAGGCCAGTGGGTGCTCAAGCAAGGAGGCCACATGGTCCCTCTGGGGGTTGCTCAGGCTTTGAGGGCCCTGGAATTTTACCTGGTTTTCATTGTGCTACATTTTGGTGACAAGCTGTACCTTCAAAACCTCTCGGTATCAGTCAGGGTTTGTAGTTGCAAGCAATAGAAATGGAGTCACCAGGACATTGGAGAATTAGACTCTGGGCTGACATCCTGGGACCCATACCCCAGACTGCTGCAGACCCAGCCTGGTGACAGCTCTGCTGCGACTTTGACCTCAGAGGCTGCAGCCTGGTCCTCTGATTTTGCTAGCTGGCAACACCAGACCACTGTTGTCAGGCCAGGAATGCAAATTTGCTTAGTGGACACTTTTTCCAGTTCCTCTACTTTAAGCTGCTAGCTTCCCATTCAGTCTTGGGGAGGGGACATACCTGGGATTGTAGGAAGTCAGGTCAGAGCCAATGCCACAGATACAGGAAAGACGGAGCTAGTGAGCTACTGATATCATCAGAATCTAGAGTGGGAGGTAGGCTCTGCTTCCTCCTGAAACTCAAAGCGAGGAATTCCATAGACATAGACATAGAAGGAAAGTTCAGATACTAGGTGGCCAAAAAGAATGACAGATGTGCACTACCATCTATTAGAACTGACCTTGACCCCTGCGTGCTGCTTCCCAACTTGACGACATTCACTCATTCATTCAACATACATTTTTTGAGAACTTACTACAAGCCAGGCACTGTGATTACTTCTGAAAATATAGAGATAGAAGAAAATGACCTTCTTAAGCAGCCCACAGTCTAGTTGGGAAAATAGACAAGTAAACAAAATAAGAATGGTATAGTAAGTGCTTTGATGGAAGTATGCACTGAGCCACCTCATCAGAGGAGGCAACACATAAATTGAATCTTGAAGGATAATTGGGAATTGCCAGGGCAAAGGAGAGTGAGTGTGTTTCAGGAAGAAGAACTTCACTGTGGCCGCATGTGGTTGCAAGGAACTTGGTGGGGCTAGGGACGGAGGGACAGGCAGAGACAGATAATAAGAGCTTTGCATGGCTTGCTGAGAAATTTGGATTTTATTCCGAAGAATATGAAGAATCATTGGGGTACAGTGCACCCCCTCCACCAAGAGGCAGCCAGAGTGCTTCATTAATTGGGTCCCACATCCTGTGCCTCCTGACTGGGTGAGACCCGCCCCCCACAAACAGGGGTTGCCAGATACCTTATACAGGAGTGTTCCTGCTGGCATCAGGTTGGTGCCTGTCTGGGACAGAGATCCCAGAGGAAGGAGCAGGCAGCCATCTTTGTGGTTCTGCAGCCTCCACTGCTGACACCTCCAGGTGTGAGAGGAACCCAGATGCATAGGGTCTGGAGTGGACCCCCAGCAAGCCACAGCCACCATATGGAAGAGGGGCCTGAATGGTAAAAGAAAAACAAACAGAAAGCAACAACAACAACAGCGTCAACAAAAAAATCCTTACAAAACTCCATCCAAAGGCCAGCGGCCTCAAAGACTGAAGCTAGATAAACTCACAAAGATGAGAAAGAAGCAACAAAAATGCTGAAAACTCAAAAATGAGAGTGCCTCTTCTCCAAATGATCACAACACATCTCCAGCAAGAGCACAGAACTGGGCAGAGGCAGAGATGTATGAATTGACAGAAGTCAGCTTCAGAAGGTGGGTAATAATGAACTTCGCTGAGCTAAAGGAGCATGCTCTAACCTGATGCAAAGAAGCTAAGAACCAAGATAAAACATTACAGGAACTGTTAACCAGAATAACCAGTTTAGAGAGTAACATAAATGACCTGATGGAGCTGAGAAATGCAACACAAGACCATCACAATGCAACCACAAGTATCAGTAGCCAAACTGATCAAGTGGAGGAAAGAATTTCAGAGCTTAAATGCTATCTTGCTGAAATAAGACAGGCAGACACAATTAGAGAAAAAAGAATGAAAAGGAATGAACAACACCTCCAAGAATGATGGGATTATGTAAAAAGACTGAACCTACGACTGATTGGGGTACTTGAAAGAGACAGGGAGAATAGAACCAAGTTGGAAAACATACTTCAGGATATCATCCAGAACTTCCCCAACCTGACAAGACAGGTCAACATTCAAATTCAGGAAATTCAGAGAACCCCAGTAAGATACTCCATGAGAAGATCAACCCTAAGACATACAGTCATCAGATTCTCCAAGGTTGAAATGAAAGAAAAAATGTTAAGGACAGTCAGAGAGAAAGGTCAGGTCACCTACAAAGGGAAACCCATCAGACTGACAGTGGACTTCTCAGTTGAAACCCAACAAGTCAGAAGACATTGGGGGCCAATATTCAACATTCTTAAAGAAAAGAATTTCCAACCCAGAATTTTATATCTGGCCAAATTAAGCTTCATAAGCAAAGGAGGAATAAAATCGTTTTCAGACAAGTAAATGTTGAGGAAATACATCACCACCAGGCCTGCCTTGCAAGAGCTCCTGAAGGAAGCACTAAATATGGAAAGGAAAAACCATTACTAGCCACTGCAAAAACATACTGAAATACAAACATCAGTGACACTATGAAGCAACTACTCAACAAGTCTGCAAAATAACCAGCTAGCATGATGATGACAGGGTCAAATCCACACATACAATATTAACCTTAATTGTAAGTGGGCTAAATGCCCCAATTAAAAGACACAGAGTGGCAAGCTGGCTAAAGAGTCATAACCCATCAGTGTGCTGATTCAAGAGACCTATCTCACATGCAAAGACACACATAGGCTCAAAATAAAGGGATGGAGGAAAGTTTACCAAGCAAATGAAAACCAGAAAGAAGCAGGGTTGTGATTCTAGTTTCTGGCAAAACAGACTTTAAACTAACAAAGATCAAAAAAGACAAAGAAAGGCATTCATAATGGTGGTAAAGGAATCAACTCAACAAGAAGAGCTAACTATCCTAAATATATTTGCACTCAATATAGGAGCACCCAGATTCATAAAACAAGTTCTTAGTGATCTACAAAGAGACTCAGACTCCTACACAATAATAATGGGAGACTTTAACACCCCACAGTCAATATTAGACAGATTATTGAGACAGAAAATTAACAAGGATATTCAGAACCTGAACTCAGCTCTGGATTAAGTGGATTTGATATATATCTACAGAACTCTCCACTCAAAAGGAACAGAATGTACATTCTTCATAGTGACACATGGCACTCACTCTAAAATTAACCATATAATTGGAAGTAAAACACTCCTCACCAAATGCAAATGCTAACAAGGAAAGGACCTCTTCAAGGAGAACTACAAACCATTGCTCAAAGAAATCAGAGAGAATACAAACAAATGGAAAAACATTCCATATTCATGGATAAGAAGAATCAATATTGTGAAAATGACCATACTGCCCAAAGTAATTTATAGATTCAGTGCTATTCTCATTAAACTACAATTGACATTCTTCACAGAATTAGAAAAAAATACTTTAAAATAATATGCAACCGAAAAAGAGCCCATATAGTCAAGACAATTGAAAGTGAAAAGAACAAAGCTGGAGGCATCATGCTACCTGACTTCAAATTATACTACAAGGCTACGGTAACCAAAACGTCATGGTACTGGTACAAAAACAGACACACAGACAAATGGAACAGAGTAGAGATCTCAGAAATAAGACCACACATCTACAACCATCTGATCTTCAACAAATCTGACAAAAACAAGCAATGGGGAAATGATTTCCTATTTAATAAATGGTGCTGGGAGAACTGGTTAGCCATATGCAGAAAATTGAAACTGGATCCCTTCCTTATACCTTACACAAAAATTAACTCAAGATAGATTAAAGACTTAAATGTAAAACCCACAACTATGAAAACCCTAGAAGAAAATCTAGGCAATACCATTTAGGACATAGGCACAGGCAAAGATTTCATGATGAAAACATCAAAAACAATTGCAACACAAGCAAAAATTAACAAATGGAATCTAATTAAACTAAAGAGCTTTTGCACAGCAAAAGAAACTATCATCAGAGCAAACAGACAACTTGCAGAATGGGAGAGAAATTTTGCAATCTATCCATCTGACAAAGGTATAATATCCAGAATCTACAAGGAACTTAAACAAATGTACAAGAAAACCCATTAAAATGTGGGCAAAGGACATGAACAGACACGTCTTAAAAGAAGACATACATGCAGCCAACAAACATATGAAAAAAAGCTCAACATCACTGATCATTAGAGAAATGTAAATCAAAACCACAATGAGAGACCATCTCAGAATGGCGTTAGATAGTCTCTCTTTTGTTAAAAAGTCAAGGAACAACAGATGCTGGCAAGGCTGTGGAGAAATAGGAATGCTTTTACACTGTTGATGGGAATGTAAATTAGTTCAACTATTGTGGAAGACAGTGTGGCACCTGATAACCAATTAAATGAGAGATTTATGAGAGGGAGAGAAGTTACAGATGACTTGTAGCTTAATGGCTGGGGCAGTTATGTGGAAAATGACATCATAGATTTGGAGGAGACAGGATATGTTTGGTTTTGGAAAGAGCGAATTTGAGATGCCTGTGAGGCATTGGAATGGAGATAGCTGGTGGCCAGAGGGACATGCAGATTTGAATCTGAGGAAAGTGGTCTAAGCTGGAGATAGGGGTTGGAGACTCAACATCTTGGTCACCCTGGGAGTCATGAATGCGGCTGGTTAGGGAGTGTTAGGGCGACTGTAGAATCAGCAGAGGGAGGAGGTCAAAGGAGACCACCTGGGCATGGGTCATTAGCATTTAAAGATCAGAGTAGACCAGGCGCGGTGGCTCACACCTGTAATCCCAACACTTTAGGAGGCCGAGGTTGGCAGACCACCTGAGGTCGGGAGTTCGAGACCAGCCTGACTAACATGAAGAAATCCCGTCTCTACTAAAAATACAAAATTAGCCGTGTGTGGTGGCACATGCCTGAGGCTGAGGCAGGAGAATCCCTTGAACCTGGGAGGTGGAGGTTGTGGTGAGCCAAGATCACGCCATTGCATTCCAGTCTGGGCAACAAAGCAAAACTCCACCTTAAAAAACAAAAGAAAACAAAGCAACAACAACAACAACAACAACAACAACAACAAAAACCCCATAAAAAACCACAAACAAAAACAGAGTAAAGGGAGCCAGTGAAGGAACTGAGAAGGGTCAAACTAACAGAGGTGGGAAGAAAGCCAGAAGAGAGAAAGCCGACAGAAGAGAGAACTTTAAGAAAGAGGAAGTAGGAAGATCAAGAAACTCAGAGATTAAAAGGTGTGCATTTGATCTTGGTGGAAAGACGTCATTGGTGACCTTTGTGAGGGTTGTCTCTGTGGAGTGGTGGTCAGGAGGATTACAGTAAGTAAAGGAGAGAAGGAAAGTCAAATAGTGGAGTTAAGAAGTGCAGAATATTCTTCAGGAAGCTTGATTATGAAAAAGAAGAAACGAGATAGGGCAGGAGCTAAGAGGAGATATTGAATCCACAGTGGAATTGCTAAAATATGAAATATGGCCATTACTACCTCTCCAGCATCTTCTTGCCAGGCAGATGCTGGTCTTTGAATGTATGCAAGCCACTGTCACTCTTATCTTTCTATCCCTTCATCTCAGCCAACGAGGAAAAGAGAAATAGCTCATCCGGCATTTCACGAATATTTACTGAGTGGCTACCCTATCCCAGACACTGCTTTCAGTTCATCAGTGAACAAACAGACAGTGATTGCTGATCTCAGTAAGCCCATTGCAAGCAGCATTAATAATGTACTTTGTCAGCATCATCTGACGTCAAAACACACACTGAGTCGGGAGTGGTGGTTCACACCTGTAATCCCAGCGCTTTGGGAGGCAGAGGCAGGATTGATTGGGACCAGAAGTTCACCACCAGCCTGGGCAACATTGTGAGACCCTTGCCTCTACAAAAATAAATAAATAAATAAATAAAAATGAGCTGGGTGTGGTGGCATGCACCTGTAGTCCCAGCTACTCAGGAGGCCAAGGTGGGAGGACTGAGCCCAGAAGGTTGAGGCTGCAGTGAGTTGGGTCATGATTGTGCCACTGCACTCCAGTCTGGGCCACAGAGCAAGACCCTTTCTCAAAACAAAACAAAACAAAACAAAACAAAAACAAACAAAAATCCCCAAACACCTGTGAAAATATTACCTGCAGGTAATTCTGTAGCACTTGTTAGTTTATGCTAAACTTGGAATTGTGGGCATGTATTCCTAGAGTCAATGAGAGACATCGTGAAGTGAATCCCTGCAGGAGACTGGAGCTGGCCCAGGGATAAGAAAAGCCAAGAGACAGAATTGTTAATTCATGGGCAAAATTTATTCAGAAAGTTGGGGAGTTACGCATGGAAAGACAAGGAGGGGAAGAATAACACCATTTTGTCACATGTAACATAAGAAAAAAATAACAGTGCTGGTGACTGGATTTGAAGGAACTGGTGGGTTTTCAAGAAATGTATTTAAAACAGACTCTCCTTGGGGCTCAGATCTGGGGTCAGTGTTTGACTGGGCAGAGGGTATCCTCCATCCCTCCTGGAGATGCAGGGATTCACACCTTTCTCCACTCAGTGCTGCTTTCCCTCAAAGACTTCTTCGTAGGCTGGTGCAGTGACCTTAGTGGATGCTCTCTGTGGCCTAAAACATGGGGCTCCTCTATTGCCCTCCTCTCTTCTTGCTCTCATGCGGGGCAAAGAAGCCCCCTTGCAGGTCATTCTCCTTCTTCTTCCAGGTGCCTGGCTTTAGGCATCACTAGTCTGACACTCCAAGCCTTACTTCTTTCTGGTTTTACCTGTTTCGTGAGCAGATTGTCTTGACAATCTGCTCAGTATCTCAGCTCCTGCCTCACTCTTTTCATTCCTCTTTCTCTAGCCCAGGTTCTTGCCCCCAAACTCTCACCTGGCAACCTGATTCTGGCTGTCATCTTGCCAGCCACTCCTCTGACTCCCAAAGCCAGGGGGAGTCCCATCCCAGTGCTGTCTGCTTGTTGGAAAATCCTAATGTCACCTGCTGACTGTTCTCAGGGCCCAATCAGGTCCTGTTGTAGTTTTCACACATTGTTTCCTGGCCGCCAGACAGGATTTACTTTTAACACCTAACAGAACATTTTTGATCACAAGTGACAGAAAATGAACCCACACTTGCCTAAGCTAAAAAGAGGATGTATTGACTTGCAGCTGAATAGTCCAGGGGCTAGACTATTTTTAGGCACAGCTGCATAACAAATGATATCATCAGGACTCTGTCTAGCTCCTTTTAAAAATAGACTTTGTCTTTTAAAGCAGTTTTGGGTTTATGGGAAAATTGACGGGAGGCACAGAGTGCCTCCATAATCCCCTCTTACTGTCCCCTCCCCATGCACACAGTTTTCCCTATTTTTAACATCTTTTGTTGATGTGGTACATTGATTACAATTGATGAAACAATATTGGTTCATTATTATTAACTAAAGCCCATATACACATTAGGGTTAGCTCTTTGTGTTGTATAGTTGTATGGATTTTGAAAAATGCATAAAGTCACTTTTCCACCATGACAGTATCATATAGGATAGTTTCACTGTCCTAAAATCTCTGTTCTCCACCTATGCCTCCTTCCCCCCAACCCCAATGGCCACCACTGATCATTTCATTGTCTGTATAGTTTTGCATTTTCCAACATGTCGTAAAGTTGGAATCATATAGTATGTATCCTTTTCAGACTGGCTTTTCACTTAGCAATACGCATTCAGGGTTCCTCCATGTCTTTTTGTGCCTTGATAGCTCATTTCCATTTATACCTAAATAATAGGCCATTGTCTGGATGTTCCACATGTGTGTTTGTTCATTCATCTATTGAAGGACATCTTGGTTGGTTCCAAGTTTTGGTGAATATGAATATTGCTCCTATAAACATTCACGTGTAGGTATTTGTGTGAATTCAAGTTTTCAACTCATTTGGGTAAATATCAAGGACCACAATTTCTGGATCATATGGTAAGCCTATGTTTAGCTTTGTAAGAAATTGCCATCCTGGCTAACACGGTGAAACCCCATCTCTACTAAAAAATACAAAAAACTAGCCAGGGGAGGTGGCAGGCGTCTGTAGTCCCAGCTCCTTGGGAGGCTGAGGCAGGAGAATGGCGTAAACCCGGGAGGCGGAGCTTGCAGTGAGCTGAGATCCGGCCACCGCACTCCAGCCTGGGCGACAGAGCGAGACTCCGTCTCAAAAAAAAAAAAAAAAGAAATTGCCACACCGTCTTTCAAAGTAGCTGTACCATTTTGCATTCCCACAAGCAGTGAATGAACATTCCTGTTGCTCCATATCTTCTCCACCATTTGATGTCAGTGCATAAATTTCAGCCATTCAAGTGAATAATCCAGGGGATAGACCAACTAGACATAGCTGGATGTCAAACGATGTCATCAGGACTCTGTCTTGCTCTTTCTGTCTCTTGGCTTTTCTTTCCCCTGGGCCAGCTCCAGTCTCCTGCAGGGATTCACTTTATGATGTCTCTCACTGGCTCTAGGAATACATGCCCGCAACTCCAAGTTCAGCATAGAGAGAATACCTCTTTCTAGCACAAGTTGTAGGACTTGAATTATGTATCTATCCCTAAAACAATCCTTGTGGTCTGGGAAATGAAATATTTTCCATTTATTCACTCACTCGCTCATTCATTCATTCATTCATTCATTCATTCATCATGAACACCTACTATATGCCAGGCAGTCATGATGACCGGTCAGGCCTAAGTCACACATTCCAGGGGTAAAATTAGTCCTCTACCCAACCCATGGACTGAGAGCTGAGGCAGTAAGTTTCCCCAAGGTGATGTTTTCAGAAGAAAGCTGGATGGATCATGGATGTCTGGCAGGTACAAATACCTTGTCCTCCAACTGCAACTGTGGAGTCTGTCCCCAGCGCCTGCCGTACTCATTGAGTGGGGATAGTTCTATGTATCAGTTCAATTCCCCATTTCTGGATCATTCCAATTTCTCCAAACTCAGCAGTTGGCTGGGCCCTTTCTGGTCAGATCCCAAGGTAGGACGCCATGGCAGGTTAGCACTCCTGTCATTGAGAGGTGGAGGCTGCTTCTCCTCCCTTTAAATCTGGGCCACCCTGTGATCGCTTTACACGATGGGGTGTGTACGATGAACGTTGTTCTACTTCTGGACCTAGCCTTTAAGAGGACTGGCAGGTTTTACCTTCACCTTTTAGAAGCCACTTGCCATGTTAGAAGTATGAATATCCTGAGACTACCAAGCTGGGAAAAGTGTAAACCACAAGGCTCCAGGTACGTGGAGGAGGAAGCCATGGTGAAAGGCTCCCCTTCAACCCAAGCCACCCCAGCTGATGCACATGCATGAGAGTCAGATAGCCCAGCTGAGTCCTTTCCGAATTCCTGACCCACAAAGTTATGAGCAAAATAAATTCATTGCCTTGAACTGCTGGTTTTGGGGTTGCTTGTTATACAGCAACAATGTCCAGAACAGATGGCAACTAGTGTTACAATATAATCAATGGAAACGTAGCACACCAACCCAAAGGACCCAATCCATGTGTTAGGGGTAATGTGCGGATACCTTACCTTCCCGAGGCCTACAGGCAGTCCCACAGGTGCTGCTGACCTCATTTTGCATTCACTCCTCTAACCTCCTTTTTCAGGTGGCGTGTGACACGCTTCAGGATGCCCAGAAATAGGTTACTGCTGGGAATCCTAAGGGAATCTTTTGGAGTTGAAAGGATCCCGAGAGACCATCTCATTTTAGAGCTAAGATTTAAAGAGCCCTAAGGAGGTTCAGGGCTTAGGCTGAGGTCAGGAGGAAGCCCGGCCTGCACCTCAAGACAGCCATCAGTTACACCAC
This sequence comes from Macaca nemestrina, assembly GCF_043159975.1. Taxonomy (NCBI): domain Eukaryota; kingdom Metazoa; phylum Chordata; class Mammalia; order Primates; family Cercopithecidae; genus Macaca; species Macaca nemestrina. Next base: position 129,134,589 of record NC_092133.1, read on the forward strand.
TTTCTAGTCAATAACTGATTCTCTAGATAAGTGGATGAGCTCCGTGGTGACCTGGATAGTGCCTCGTTTTCTCTGAACTATACCTTATCTTTTCCCTAACTCCCACTGCTAACAGATTTGCTGTTCTGATAGCTACATCTTATCTCATTTAAGACTAAGATAACCTGCACCCTGGTGTCACATGTGGATTTGGGTTCCAATCCAGTCATTTATTACCTTTGGGATGTTGGGCGAGTCACTTCGCTTTTTGGAATTCAAGCTTCCTTTGCTGCAGAATGGGGAAATCTTCCTCCCCTCCCTGCCTGCTGCACATTTGTACATGTAAATATAGTAAATTCCAATGAGACCATGTGTGTAAATTGGTCCTCACAGTGCTGGCACATGGTAAATACTCTATGGTGGTGGCGTTAGCGGCTGCAGTGTCGGTGGAACGAAACGCCTAGAGACCGAGCTTTTATTCATGAATACATGTTGTTCCAAGATGTTCAGGACATTTTATAACATCGTCACCATTCGGGGGATAAACTGCATTTTCAGATGGAAAAAAAGAAATGAACTGAGGCACAGTGCTGGTGGCTGGTCCAAGTTTAGCCAACGAAGTAGAGAGATTGACAGAGAGAGAGAGAGAAAGAGAGAGGGAGAGAGAGCACAGCACTGCATGGGCTGGGGCAGCCTGGGAAACGTTTTCAGGGGAACCTCTTGGTTGGGGAATATAAGTTTTTCTTAGGGCATTTCCTTGTGAAAATAAAATGCTTTCTTTTTTGTTTGTTTGTTTGTTTTGGAGGCTGAGTCTCTCTCTGTCGCCCAGGCTGGAGTGCGGCAGGATCCCGGCTCACTGCAACCTCCACCTCCCAGGTTCAAGCAATTCTTCTGCCTCAGCCTCCCAAGTAGCCAGGATTACAGGTGCCTGCCACCACGTCCGGCTAATTTTTTGTATTTTCAGTAGACACAGGGTCTCACCGTGTTGCCCAGGCTGGTCCCCAACTCCTGAGCTCAGGTAATCCGCCCACCTCGACCTCCCGAAGTGCTCCCATGAGTCACTGCGCCTGGCCTAAAATGTTTTTTTCTATAGAGAGGAAATGCTTTTTTCCTTTCTTCTCCCCTCTCCACTCCTCTCTTTCTCTCTCACTTCCCTTTTCTCCCCATATCATCCTAACTCCCCCTCTGTAATCTATGAATACAAGAGAAGCCCTACAAGCCCAACAAAAGAGCCTACTGTGAGGCAGAGATTATGGAGTCTCTCTGTTTTTTCTCAGAGCCCTGACAAGATCTCCGGCCTCATGGTGCTCCGAGAAATCCTCTTAGCTCCCTTGTTTTTGCTTCCTTCATTTCTCCTTCCCTTTTCCTTGTCTGTCTCTGGGCTCTCAAGGCTTCATACTCCCCGCCTTCCTCAGGCAGTGAGGTCTGGTGTGTGGCCTTTCCCCAGACTGCCAACAAGGCTGCCTGGTGTCGGCTTCCTATCTGAGTGCTGGGAGACAACATTATCAAGGCTTCAGTGGGTCTCTCTACAGCTCTAAACCACAGCATTCAACTGCTGTTCTGTGGGCACGATTTCACATCGCAGTCATTGAGAGTCTATTTTTAGATGACCCTTCAAAATTCTAGCGTTGAATGTGCTGAAATAACATTGCATGCTTGTGATTGGACGTGAATCCCAGGAATATTTACCCCTGGCCAGAGTTAAAGTAACTTTTTGGAAATGATCAGTTAATGATTTATGATGTGTATACTTAGTGAAGGTTTTTCATGGATCTTGGACTCAGAAAATAGCATTGATTTATAGGACCAGTGAAGGAGACTGAGTGATAATGTGTTTTTTTCTTGTTTTTATTTTTTGGTAACGGACTTACTGTTCTTATATAAAGTAGTATTCACTTTAGTGCAATAGGATGAAGAGTACATCAAGGATAGAGTCTTAATTGTGAGTCTGTAAGAAAGCCATCCCAAACAGATTGGCTCGTCCCTTAGATTGGCTTGAACTACTCAAATCACCAGAGGTCTGCTATAAATAGGCTGACAAGTTGATGTTAACATATCGTGTCTTTTAACTTTCATAAGCAATGCAGCGGAATATGAATTTTGGATTCTACCTGTGTTTTTCTTCAGTTCTGCCTCTCTCCTGACATGTGACTTTGGTCTAATCACTTCCTGTCCATGAGCTTGTGTCTTGAAAACTAGAGAACAAACTGGAGATCTCTCAGTTCCCTTTCAGCTTGTCCAGTTTAAGGCTGGCTGCTAGTAATATATTCTGGAGCTACATCCTGTTTTAGAAGCTTTGCCACACAGAGGGATTGCTGTCTTTGAGGACTTCCATCTTTTTTATCTGCTCCTGAGAGGTGAAGCCAGCTGGGCTTCTAGGTGGGATGAGGACTTGGAGAACTTTTCTGTCTAGCTAGAGGATTGTAAATGCACCAATCAGCGTTCTGTGTCTAGCTAGAGGATTGTAAATGCACCAATCAGCACTCTGTAAAATAGACCAATCAGCACTCTGTAAAATGGACCAATCAGCAGGACATGGGCCGGCCAAATAAGGGAATAAAAGCTGGCCACCAAAGCTAGCAGCGGCAACCCATTCTGGTCCCCTTCCACACTGCGGAAGCTTTGTTCTTTTGCTCTTCACAATAAATCTTGCTGCTACTCACTCTTTGGATCCGCGCCATCTTTGAGAGGTGTAACACTCACTGAGAGGGTCTGCAGCTTCATTCCTGAAGTCAGCAAGGCCACAAATCCACTGGGAGGAACAAACAACTCCAGACGCACCATCTTTAAGAGCTGTAACACTCACCGTGAGGTCCACAGCCTCATTCTTGAAATCAGCAAGACCAAGAACCCACCGGAAGGAAGAAACTGCAGACACACTCTCCCCTTCTTCTTTTTCCCTTTTCCCAGGCACCATAGATAAAACCTCTCATGATATTTTATTGCATTTAACCTATAATCATTCCCTACCTTCCTCTTAGGTTTCTTGTAATAATAAAACATAATAGATATGTAATAGCCCTTTGGGACATTTTAGTAAGGTAGAAATGTAGTAATGTCATTAGGAAATGTAGTCATGCTAACCCCAAATCTTAGGTGTGACCATGGCTACATTTCCTAGAGATGGACTGTAGACCCCACTTAGTAAAGCTGGACAATCACAGATCCCTGGGAGTTGACTATGAAAGGCTTTCCAGTGTATGCCCTGGCTCAGAGAGGACTGACAGAACTCCAGCTACCCTTCTGCTTTAAATTCTATGAAAAGGAGTTTTCTCTTTCACTGGACTGAACAGTGCAGTCCAATGCTTTATTCCCTTGTAACTGGAGAATTTTTCCTAGAGTCATTCTAAAGCATACTATCTTTTGCCCCAAATGTTCTTGCTTATCTGTTAATGATGCATTTAACCAAAATGAACCTGAAACCAAAGTGCCATCTCCTTCCTCTACTGGGCAGACAGACATCCTGAGGAATCGTCTTGGAGGCCCCAGTTGGCTTTCAGCAAAGGCCACCCCAAAATAGCTCCAACAGATGAGTATCCACCACAGCTGTCAAATCTTTTGGCTTCCCGGGGCCACATTGAGAGAAGAATTGTCTTGGGCCACACATAAAATTTACTAACATGAATGATAGCTGATGGGCTAGAAAAAAAAAAAAATTGCAAACAATCTCGTAATGTTTTAAGAAAGTTAATGAGTTTGTGTTGGGCTGCCTTGAAAGCTGTCCTGGTCCGCATGTGGCGTAGGGCCATGGGTTGGACGTGCTTGATCTATCCTATCATGAAAGGCCATTGGCTCTTGAGGAATAAATTCTACTTATTTTATCTGCCAGAATGGACAGGACCTCAGAATGAACACCAAACTATAACCTACTTTTGCAAGAGAAGCCTGGAGACAGCAGGTGGACGACATCTTGCTGGACACCTGCAAGTGTGGCAGTTGATGCAGGCTGGCTCGAGACTCACTCTGCTGACTTGGCAGATTCGGCTGGAACAGATGGGCTTCTATGTGCCAGGGGAGGAGATTGCGTGTATCAATTTGTTTTCTTCAAAGGATTTATACAACTGTGTCCACTGCATTTCACTGCCAAGGTACTTGACAAATGAACAATTTAAAAGCACAAAGCTGGAAAGTAATGCCAGGATCAATGGAACATTTATAGACCCAAATTGTCACTCCGCTTGAGCAATGGAGACGTGTCCTAGGTTCCGGAGCACGGGTCCTGCTCATTCTTAGTAATCACTGGTACAATTCAAAAGTGTCCAGTCTTTTGGCTTCCTTGGGCCACACTGGAAGAAGAATAATTATCTTGGGCAACACATAAAATACACTAACACTAACGATAGCTAATGAGCTAAAACAAACAAACAAACAAAAAAACCCCAAAAAACAAAAACCTCACAAAAAGATTTCATTATGTTTAGGAAAGTTTGTGAATTTGTGTTGGGCCACCTTCAAAGCTACGGCGTGGCCTGTGGGCTGCAGGTTGGACAAGCTTGATTTAGTAGATGATTCCAACTCCCTGTAGGTCAGGATAGGCCAATGTATGGGAAATATAACTGGGTTGCAGTTGGTGCAGGACAGTTCTGGTGTGGATGAGTGTGCTACTCATTATCATGGAAACCATGTACTTTTCCCCCAGTGGCTTATTAAGCCATGATGCAATGAATCTTTGATTCAGTGTGTGGCAGGACATTTATTTCCCTTGTTATTGAAACGTTGTAATCTCATTACAAATCGATTGGCATTGTTTTCAGAACAAGAAGTGGTATTTTGTTTTTTAAAGGAAGTCCAAATGTGTGAGCTTAAACAAATCTAGTCCCAAGTTGATGTAGGTGCATTTAGCAGCCCACTTATTAATTCAGTGGCTCAAGGGTTGAACATTGGTTTGGTACCCATTCTCCTCCCAAGTCCTCTCTAAATACCAGGTGCCCAGAAACTCTTTTCAAGGACATTCATTGAAAATACTTCCAAAGGCTTTATGCAGTTAATATGGCCAAATTAAAAATCTCTTCAGAGAGAAAATGTGGAGAGGCAGTGTGGTTTGCTGAGAAGTATATGGGGTCTGGAATCAGACAGACTTGGACTTGAGTCTTGGCTATTTACTCACTGTCTGATCTTGAGCAAGTTGCACAGTGTCTTTGAGCTGCCAATTTCTCCTTGTTAAATGGAAATGATAAAACCTGCCTCTCAGGCTTGTGAGAGAAATAAGTTAGACAATAGGAACTGAATTAACCACAGTTTACCTTATCATTATTTTGGACGACCTTTCTCCAGTGCTGAGGGTATTTATTCTAATATTTAAGAGCCCCCTGATATATCATTTGCCAGTAAAATTTCCTGGTTGAGACAGACAGACTGGTGTCACTCTACCCTGCATTTAGGAACTAGTTTAACATCATGGGTAAAACAAGCCTATCTTGCTGGATATCATTTCTACTTAACATCATTTTAGTCAGGTTTGTATGAAACTTGATGGCATTTTGTTAACAAGAGATCTCAGTGATCTTTGCATGTTGCTAACAAAACTGAAATAAAATGTGATCTCTGTTGATGCAAAATTGAATCAGATACATTAGATCAACTCCGGGGCTGTTTGATTTTGAAAAGGCAGATGAGGTTGATTGCGTGTACTACAGCTTATATTCTTTTCCGTGACAGAAGTTATAGTGACAGCCAAGAAAGTTCAAATGCTGTATGCAATTTGAATAATGTATTTGGTTTCTGAATACCTAATACCTTATCGTATACAAAATATGCTATATATTATTATATATAATGTGTTCTATAGACTACATTGTATCTAATAATTATTAGATATATATTATATAATATATAGATATATAATACATAATATATTATATATAATATATATCTTATATATAAGATATAGTATATATTAGATGTAATATATAATATATTAGATATAATATAATATATATTAGATGTACTATATAATATATATTAGATATAATATATTAGAACATATTATATATTAGATAAAATACATATATTAGATATAACATATTAGATAAAATATATATTAGATATAATATATTAGATATATTAGATAAAATATATATATTAGATACAATATATAATTATTAGATGCACTATAATATATTCTATAGAATATATTATTTTGTTATATATTTAACAATGTTATTAAAGAATATTGTTAATTATGTGATATTATTACTATACATGCCTTCTAAATATTTGTACTTTGCACTCAGACATTCTACGTTTCCATCAGCAAGAATTCTATTGTGGATTAACTATGTCAATTACAATATAGAATATCAAGTGTCTTCTAGTTTCATATTTAGAATACCTTACATTGATATAGCAGTTCACAGTTTAGAAATACTTTTACATACATTTGCTTCTCAAAACAGCACTCTAAAATAGTCCAGGCAGATATAGTTATTTCCATTTGAAGATAAGGCTACTTACTGGGGAGCCAGGAAATGAAATGGCATCTAGTAAATGGCCAAGCCACCATTAAAAACAGCTCTTGGAACTCCTGGACCAATCAATATTTTCCCACCACACAGCACTGCCTCCCTGACAAGTTGATTAATTGCTGATCTTTGGGAGAGACTGGTTTATAGAGTGGAGAAATAGGTCTACTTCATGTCCTCATGCTTGCTTGCAGGTTTGGAATTAGTCGATACCTGCTGAATGATGATGTCTGTGCAGAGAGATAGCTGTAGTAAGAAAATGAACGCAGAACATCAGTAGTGTGATTGAGGTGGTATAGAGAGCAGTTAGGTCATTATCTACTTCACCATAGAAACTGGGGCACTTCCGAGATTGCAAAGTGTTGTTATTAATAATTACTTTGGGACCACAGGTGGAAATTGTTACTTTTCCAGGGGAAGCAGATGTTCGGTCATCTCAAAAACAGTAACATTACAGGAGGGCAAATGGTGAAAGCAGAGAAGTACCATCCTGCACTGCTTAACAATGGGCATCTGTTCCAAGAAATGCATCGTTAGGTGATTTTATCATTGTGTGAACATCATAGAGTGTACTCACATAAACCTAGATGGTGTAGCCCAGTGCACACCTGGGCTAGATGCTGTAGCCTGTTGTTCCTAGACTGCAAACCTGTATAGCATGTGATGGTGCTGAATACTGGAGGCAGCTGTAACACAATGACATTTGTGTATCTAAACATAGAAAAGGTACAGTAAAAATACAGTATCATACTCCTATGGGATCACTGTTGTATATGAGGTCTGTTGTTGATCCAAGTGTCGTTATGCAGGACATGACTGTGCATGCATTGAGAGATTTAAAAAGCTTCTTGTAAATTGATTGATTGATTGATTGATTTTTTGAGATGGAGTCTTGCCCTGTTGGCCAGGCTGGAGTGCAGTGGCGCAATCTCGGCTCACTGCAATCTTCGTCTCCTGGGTTCAAGCAATTCTCCTGCCTCAGCCTCCCAAGTAGCTGAGATTACAGGCACACACCACCACATCTGGCTAATTTTTGTATTTTTAGTAAAGACGGGGTTTCACCGTGTTGGCCAGGCTGGTCTCAAACTCCTGACCTCAGGTGATCCATCTGCCTCAGCCTCCCAAACTGCTGGGATTAAAGGCATGAGCCACCGCGCCTGGCCTTAAAGTCATTGATTTAATCCCGCTCCCTCACTGGACTGAGAGCTCCACAGGGCAAGCACCTTTTCTGTCTTATTTTTTTAGTACCTGACATCTTTTTAGTATTGACACCTAGGTGCTCAATAAATGGACCAATGGATTGTTGGATATTTGGGTACCATGATCCAAATTTTGGATTTTGTTTAAGACACACCGAAGTGAGTAGGTTCAAAACAAAGCCTGTAATATCCGCCTGTGCCACTAAACCCTCTCCCCGATTCCAGTCATGGTGACAGCACCCCTCTGCCAGTTGCTCAAGCCAGAAACCAGGTAGTCAGCTTTGATGTTCTGCCTCCACTCCCTAACCCCTAAAGTCAGCTCTGCTCCCTGCATCTCTAAAATCTGTCCATTCTCCATGCTGCTACTGGTGTGGTCTAGGTGGGTGACCAACTGTCTTGGTTTGCCCGGGACTGAGGAGTTACCCAGGACATAGGACTTTCAGTGCTAAAATAAGAACATTCCTGGGCAAACTGGGGAGGCTGGTCACCATAGGTCTAGGTCACATAATTTTTCGCCTGGTCTACTGCAGTAGCCTCTGCACAATCTGCTTTCTCACCTATAATCCATTCCTGCACTGTTGCCAGAAAAATCTTTGTAAACATGAACCAGATCATGCCATTGGTGAAAATCCTTCAAGGACTCTATAAATCTTCAACACACCACCTGGTCAATCAGGTTTCCATTCATCCCCCAACCTCATCTCTGCATTCTCTCAGCTCCGCTGGTTCCCCAAACACATCATATCCTCTACCTTCCCTCACTGGGCTTCATAATGCTCTTACTCCTGTGTGAATTGCCCCGATGCCTTTATCTGCCTACAAATCCAATTCTAGCCTTTAAATCCCAGCCCAAGAATACCATCTCAGGCAAGAGTTGGGTCAGGGCACCTTCACCATAGATCAGTGGTTCTCGCCTTTGGTTTCACATTAAACTCACCTGGGAGAACTTAAAAAAATTCCGATGCCCGTGTCACATCTCAGACCAATTCCCATCTCTGGATATGAAACCAGATCTCAGAGATTTTTTTTTAAATTTTTTTTTAGGCCAGGCGCGGTGGCTCAAGCCTGTAATCCCAGCACTTTGGGAGGCCGAGATGGGCGGATCACGAGGTCAGGAGATCGAGACCATCCTGGCTAACATGGTGAAACCCCGTCTCTACTAAAAAATACAAAAAACTAGCCGGGCGAGGTGGCGGGTGCCTGTAGTCCCGGCTACTTGGGAGGCTGAGGCAGGAGAATGGTGGGAACCCGGGAGGCGGAGCTTGCAGTGAGCTGAGATCCGGCCACTGCACTCCAGCGCGGGCGACAGAGCAAGACCCTGTCTCAAAAAAAAAAAAAAAAAAAAAAAAAAAATTATTTTACTTAAATTTCTGGGATACGTTTGCAGAACATGCAGGTTTGTTACATATTTATACATGTGCCATGGTGGTTTGCTACACCTATCAACCCGTCATTTAGGTTTTAAGCCCTGCATACATTAGGTATTTGTCCTAATGCTCTCCTTCCCTTTGCCCCCAACCCCCCGACAGGCCTCAGTGTGTGATGTTCCCCTCCCCTCTGTCCATGTGTTCTCATTGTTCAACTCTCACTTATGAGTGAGAACATGTGGTGTTTAGTTTTCTGTTCCTGTGTTAGTTTGCTGAGAATGATGGTTTCCAGCTTCATTTATGTCCCTGCAAAGGACATGAACTCATTCTTTTTTATGGCTGCATAGTATTCCATGGTGTATATGTGCCACATTTTCTTTATCCAGTCTATCATTCATGGGCATTTGGATTGGTTCCAAGTCTTTGCTATTGTAAATAGTGCTTCAGTAAACATACGTGTGTATGTGTCTTTATAGTAAAATGATTTATAATCTTTTGGGTATATACCCAGTAATGGGACTGCTGGTTCAAATGGTATTTCCACCTAGGGATTTTTAAGCTCCTCAGGTGATTCTGGTGCACCCAAGGTTGTGAACCACTGGTCTACAGTGAAGCTTCCCCGATCCTATGACTCTTTTTACTTCATATGCCACTGTGTTGATGCCTCCCTTTATCTACTTCAGGTACTTCATGTCTATGTGCCCCACACTCATCACACTACTCCTTGAGGGCAGGGACCCTGGCTAATTTGTATAAGCATTTTCACTGCCTAGGACCAGGCTTGGCACAAAGCAAAGGTTTAATTAATGTCAGTTGCATACAGCAATGACCTTGGGCAGCCTACATATCCTTTCTGGACCTCATTTTTCTTTTCCATAAAATGGGGATAAAAATATTTAACTTCATCAGGTGCAGTAGCTTGCATTTGTAATCCCAGTGCTTTGGGAGGTCAAGGCAGGAGGACTGCTTGAGGTCAGGAGTTTGAAATCAGCCTGGACAACAAACTGAAATCTCATCTCTACAAAAATGAAAATTAAAAAAACATAGGCAGGTATGACAATGCACACCTGTGGTCCTAGCTCCTTAGGAGGCTGAGGTGGGAGGATTGCTTGAGCCCAGAAGGTCAAGGCTGCAATGAGTTATGAATGCACCACTGTACTCCAGCCTGGGCCAAAGAGCAAGACCTTACTTTTTTTTTTTTTAAAAAAAAACTACACATATATCTATCTAACTTGAAGAGTTGAGAATTGAACAACTGACGTAAAGTGCCTGGCTCGTATTTTACTTGCTATTCATTATGAGGCAGATTAATAGGGAAGAACATTCTGCCATTTCCCCATTAGGCCTGAATCTAAAGTCTACTCTTGTCAAAAATTAAAGAGAAAAATCTACCCAGAATGAATGCCCACATACTCTTTATCTCCTAAGCCAGAGATGCTGAATGAGATTATGACTTGAAAGTGTTCAGAGGTGACTGGAGGTGAATGTACGTAGTGTTTTGCTGATAACTGGACACTGGAAGCACGTGTGTCCCCCCCCCAGCTGAGTGCTTTGCAAGCAGTTTTGCAAATAAATCACCATGTGGTAAGAGGGAATCAATATGACCTCCCAACCCACTATTCTCATTTATAAGGAGATATTAGGGTGGGGAAGCTATTGACAAAGAGAAGGATGTATTTCTTGAGGCCTTCAGTGATGGATAACCCACAAAAATTACCCCTGCTGGTCCATCTTGACTTCTGCAGCCACTTGGAATGGACACCCTGTGGCTAGTTCTTCTTTCCTTTCCCCTTGACTTTGATTTAGTGTCTTCCGTCTTTATATCTCTCACTGGCTTTATTTTCAAAAATAGTAATTTCTATCGCTGGTGATTTTTAAAAAAAGCACACACACACACACACACATACCCCTTATACCAAAGAAAGAAATAATCAAAATGGGAGAAAGATCATTGCTGGCTATTTTTCAAGAGAGTTGATGGATTGGAGTAAGTTTAGATCAATGGAAAAACCTTGATGAAAAAAATTATGCAAATGCAGTTGATATTAAAAATGCAAGTAATGATCCAAGCCATGACTTTAAGCCCAGCTCTCAGACCACCCACAAACTCACAAACATTGTGTTGAGTGGACATTTCTTTTTACTTTTCAGGTTATTCAAGAGGCTTCCTTACTCCATAAATATGTGAGGGGGAGGAGGATGGCAGTGAACAAGAGACAGAGGGAGCGAGAGAAGAGGAGAGAATATGATGATAGGGTTACTGATCACTGGCATACTTAGCTCAGTCCCTTTTCCTTTGTTTGGGATGTAAGAGTTTGCTGTTAGGATGTATTTTTTGTATTTTTTCCATCTGCATAGAACTTTTCTATTTACTTTAAATTCCCTGAAATTGCTTTTTAAAGTTTCTTGCTTAAAATTAGGAAGTGAAGTGGGCTATTAAAGAATGGAAATTTAGTGAAGCATCTTGATGTCTTGTTTTAGTGTGGGTTTCCCGAGAAGCCCCAGTGGGAGAGTGGGGAAGTGATTCAAGGAAGGGAAGTCTGTTATTAAGTCAGCTGCCACAGTGGACAACTGGAGCTTAATACCATAGGGAATCTCTAAGAAGAATGTAAAACACATGCCTCAGAATTGTCCCACTGGAGGGTGAGAGAGCTGAGGTATTTATACACCAATTCCCAAGAGTCATCAGTTGAGGGCTGCTCCTGGGAGGTGTTAATTGCTTGTCATTCCAGCCTGTGGAGTTCCAGGCTATCATCTTCCTTGGCTCTAGAAGATGCCCCATGGCACAGACATGTAGCTGCTGACAGTTGTAAATCCAGGCTGGAACACATTGTAATGGTTAAGATCTAAGAGATGTGGCTCAGCCAGTGTGACAAAAACTCAAGCATGATGGTGCTTTTTCTAAAACAATGCACACCTGTTTTTGAAGATTAGGGAAAAGTCAGAGTTTAAAGCAGGGGTCCCCAACTCCTGGGCCATGGACCGGTACTGGTCTGTGGCCTGTTAGGAACTGGGCCACAGCAGGAGGTGAGCAGTGGGTGGGTGAGCGTAGCTTCATTTGTATTTACAGCTGCTCCCCATTAGTTGCATTACTGCCTGAGCTCCGCCTCCTGTCAGATCAGTGTGACATTAGATTCTCACAGGAGCGTGAACCCTATTGTGAACTGCACATGTGAGGGATCTAGGTTGTTTGCTCCTTATGAGAATCTAATGCCTGATGATCTGTCACTGTCTCCCATCACCCCCAAATGGGACCGTCTAGTTGCAGGAAAACAAGCTCAGGGTTCCTACTGATTCTACATTATGTTGAGTTGCATAATTATTTCATTAGATGTTACAATGTAATAATAATAGAAATAAAGTGCATGATAAATGTAATGAACTTGAATCATCCTAAAACCATCCCCACACCCTGGTCTGTGGAAAAATTGTCCTCCATGAAACTGGTCCCTGATGCCAAAAAGATTGGGGACCTGTGGTTTAAAGGACTCTAGCGGGGAAGGCACAAAAATGTAGCTGATAATTTGGGAAATATGGAAAAGTCATTTAATCTACCCTGGTACTTTTGGGCAATACTTCTTGCGTAGGATCAAGCCATTTGTGGAAATTTGGCTGTATAGATTTCTAGCTGCCATGTGGCTAGACGTGGTTTCCAGGGGAAAGCATGAGATTATGGTTCTTTATCTTGGAATATTACCCCCAAATTTTAGCCTTGGGGAACCTGACAAATGCTTGACTGTCTTTCAAGCCTGGCTCCATGCTGCACTGTGCTATGGCTTTGGTTCTTTCTTTTCTCAAGCCTGGTGCGCACGTCCTGTCCTGCTGCACTTGTTCTGCTCGGCTCTGAGGCAGGCACACAAACACCATTGTCCCTGATTTGTAACAGGAGATGCTTCCCGCATAGATTCTTACGTGTTCATTTTCTCCAGATTTGACTGCTTTTGGCCAGGCATGGTGGCCCACGCCTGTAATCCCAGCACTTTGGGAGGCCGAGGCGGGTAGATCACTTGAGGTCAGGAGTTCAAGACCAGCCTGGCCAACATGGCAAAACCCTGTCTCTACTAAAAATACGAAATTAGCCAGGTGTGGTGATGGAAGCCTGTAATCCCAGCTACTTGGGAGGCTAAGGCAGGAGAATCGCTTGAACCCAGGAGGCGGAGGTTGCAGTGGGCTGAGATCGCACTATCGCACTCCAGCCTTGGCAACAAGAGCAAAACTCCATCTCAAAAAGAAAAAAAAAATTAGCTGGATGTGGTGATACTTGCCTGTAATCCCAGCTACTCGGGAGGCTGAGGCAGGAGAATTGCTTGAACCCAGAAAGTGAAGGTTGCAGTGAGCCAAGATAGTGCCACTGCACTCCAGCCTGGGGGACAGAGCAATACTCTGTTTCTAAAAAAAAAAAAAAGGGATTCGACTGCTTTTGCTCCCTAGAAATTCATATGTTGAAGCCTTAACCTTTAATATGATGAAATTAGGAGGTGGGGACTTTGGAAGATAATTAGGTTTAGATAAGATCATGAAGGTAGAAACCCCATAATTGGATTAGAGACACCAGACACTTACAAGAAGAGTTACTAGAGAGCTTTCCCTTTCTCTCTCTCTCTGTCTCTCTTTCTCCCCCTACCACGTGAGGATACAACCAGAACACAGCCATGTGCAAACCAGGAAGGGGGTCTTAACTAGGCACTGGATCTGCCAGAGCCTTAATCTTGGACTTCCCAGCTTCCAGCACTCTAAGAAGTAAGTTTGCTGTTTAAGCCACTCAGCCTACAGCGTATTTGATACAGCAGTCCAAACCAACTAAGACAGGCACTTTGATTGAACATGAAATCCAGAGTTAAAGATATTCTGTGGTTTACAAACCTTGCCTTTGAGGAGACATCTCAATCTCTTTCTCCATTCCCTTCCCTTTTCTTCTCCTACCCATTCCCTATAAGGGAACCATAAGTGTCTCTAGTTGCAAGTAGAGTTTCTAGCTTCTAGAAAACTCAGTCAAGCTCCATAAGCCAGCCCCACAAGTCTGGCTCTGTAGGGAGATAGGAGGGTGCTGACGGTCTGAGAGTCTCAGTTTTTCCTGCAGCCTTGTGGATCTACAAACACAAAGCCCTACCCAAAGGCATCTGGTCCTCAGGTGCTGTTTCTCTTCTCCCTGTGGAGCTGGGTTTGTTTTTGTGGAAATCTAAATCATATGTTTCTATTTCATTTACATTACATTCAAAGCAATGTTGTTTCCCTGCAGCCTTTTGAAGTTATGGGAGCTTTATGGATGGTTCTGCAAATGTTTACTTTTGAGCCTTCATTCTCAAATGAACTCTAGAAATGTCCCTGCTTCATTTCCTCACAGTCAGTGGCCCTGGAGGAGAAGACACTGGAGTCCAGTGCTTTAAGACCTAGGTATTGGGGCCTGGGGACTTCAGTGTGGATGAGCTTCTGTCATTTCCTTCAGGCTGTTTCCTGTCCTCACTATTAGTGGGTTCCTGGGAACTTGTGTGAAGGTGTTTTGGTGTTGATTTTTTTTTTTTCTTCTGGGAAGGTTTTGGTCTAAGCTTCTCATCCTAGGGAATGCTCTCCTCCTGAAAATAAAAATGTGACCACCTGCTCCAGACAATTACTGGAGTTAATTCATAAGGCTCACAGTGAACTGGGGTTCGGTACCACATTAGCAGATGGACAATTTGACCACGTGGGTTATCTGCAACATTTTCTACAAAGCTATAGTAATCAAAATAGCATGGTAACTGTTTTCTAGTCTATTCAATGGAATAGAATTAAGAGTTTAGAAATAAGCCATTATGCTTATGGTCAATTGAATTTTGACAAGGATTCCAACAAAGTTCAATGGAGAAATAATAGTGATTTCAACAAATAGTGTTGGAACAACTGGATAGACACATGCAAAAGAAGGCCGTTGGACCCTTACCTCACACTATGTACAAAAATTACCCCCAAATGTATCAAAGACCTAAAACTAAGAGCTAAATGTAAGACATTTGCAAAAGAAGACCTAAATATAAGACACAAATATTAGAGCTAAATATAAGACACATAGAAGACACATGCATGGAAGACACATGCAGCCTTTCCACGCTACCCACAGGGGAGTCCATTTGGCATTGTTCTGGATTCCCATCATAACTTAAAGGGAAACTTTCACAGTGTCTGAAGCCCTTGATGTCCTGCAGATGAAGGAGGAGGATGCCCTTAAGTTCCTTGGAGGAGGAACCAACTTAGGTGGCACTAATCTTGACTTTCAAATGGAACAGCACATCTATAAAAGGAAAAGTGATGGCATCTACATCATAAATCTGAAGAGGACCTGGGAGAAGCTTCTGTTGGCAGTTCATGCCATTGTTGCCATTGAAAACCCTGCTGATGTCAGTGTCATGTCCTCCAGGTATACTGGCCAGGGGGCCCTGCTGCAGTTTGTTGCTGCCACTGGTGCCACTCTAATTGCTGGCCACTTCACTCCTGGAGCCTTCACTAACCAGATCCAGGCAGCCTTCTGGGAGCCATGGTTTCTTGTGGTTACTGACCCCAGAGCTGACCACCAGCCTCTCGCAGAGGAAGCTTATGTTAACCTTCCCATCATTGCTCTGTGTCACACAGATTCCCCTCTGTGCTATGTGGACATTGCCATTCCATGCAACAGTAAGGGAGCTCACACAGTGGGTTTGATGTGGTGGATGTTGGCCTGAGAAGTTTTGTGCATGCATGGCACCATTTCCTGCAAACACCCATGGGAGGTCATGCCTGATCTCTACTTGTACAGAAATCCTGAAGAAATTAAAAAAGAAGAGCAGACTACTGCTGAAAAGGCTGTGAGCAAGGAAGAATTTCAGGGTGAATGGACTGCTCCAACTCCTGAGTTCACTGCTACTCAGCCTGAGGTTGCAGACTCATCTGAAGGTGTGCAGATGCCCTCTGTGCCTATTCAGCAGTTCCCTACTGAAGACTGGAGTGCTTGGCCCACTACAGAAGACTGATCTGCAGCTCCCACTGCTCAGGCCACTGAATAGTTAGGAGCAACCACTGACTGGTCTAAAGCTGTTCTTGTACTGGCTCTTAAGCAACATGGACACAAGGTTGATGGAAAATAAACATCAATTTCTTAAGAAAAAAAGACACATGCCAAAGAAGATCTAAATATAAGACACAAATATAAGACCTAAATATAAGACACATGTGAAAGAAGGCCGTTGGACCCCTGCCTCACACTATATACAAAAATTAACCCCCAAATATATCAAAGATCTAAATATGAGAGCTAAGACAATACAATCTTAGAAGAAAACATAGGAGTAAGTCTTCATGACCTTAGATTAGGCAATGGTTTCTAAGATATGACAAAGACAACCTATAGGATAAGAGAAAATATTTGCAAAGTATATATCTGATAAGAGACTTATATCTAGAATATATAAAGAACTATATATATTGCAACTTGACAATAAAAAGACCAATTAAAAATGGGCAAAGGATTTGACCAGATATTTATCCAAAGAAGACATACAAATGGCCAAGAATTACATGAAAGGATTCTCAATATTAGTCATTAGGAAAATGCAAATCAAAACAGCAGAGAGTACAACTTTACACCCATTAGGATGACTATAATAAATAAAAGACAGATAAATAACAAATGTTGACAAGGATTCAGAGAACAACCCAATAGCCATCAACTGATAAATGGATGAGCAGCATGGAATATGTCTATACAATGGAATATTATTTGGCAATGAAAAGGGATGAAGTACAGATATAGGCTACAATAGGTAACAACCTTGAAAACATTATGCTAAGTGAAAGAAATCATTCACAAATGCCACATATCATGTGATTTCATTTTTATAAAATGTACGAAATTGGCAAATCTATAGGGATAGAAAATCGAATAGTATTTGTTAGGGATTGTGTGGGAGGAAGGAATGGGGAATGACTGCTAATAGGTGTGAGGTTTCTTTTTAGAGTAATGAAAATATTCTGGAATTAGTAGTGATGTTTGAACAATTTTGTGACTGCACTAATAAATCATCAAATTGTACACTTAGAAAATAAATCCATAAAAAAGTATGTTCCTTTAGATTCCCTATTTAATAAATGGTGCTGGGAAAACTGGCTAGCCATATGTAGAAAGCTGAAACTGGATCATTTCCTTACACCTTATACAAACATTAATTCAAGATGGATTAAAGACTTAAATGTTAGACCTAAAACCATAAAAAACCCTAGAAGAAAACCTAGGCAATACCATTCAGGACATAGGCATGGGCAAGCACTTCATGACTAAAACACCAAAAGCAATGGCAACAAAAGCCAAAATAGACAAATGGGATCTAATTAAACTAAGAGCTTCTGCACACCAAAAGAAACTACTATCAGAGTGAACAGGCAGCCTACAGAATGGGAGAAAAATTTTGCAATCTATCCATCTGACAAAGGGCTAATATCCAGAATCTACAAAGAACTTAAACAAATTTACAAGAAAAAAAATGAAACAACCCCATCAAAAAGTGGGCAAAGGATATGAACAGACACTTCTCAAAAGAAGACATGTATGCAGCCAACAGACACATGAAAAAATGCTCATCATCACTGGTCATCAGAGAAATGCAAATCAAAACCACAATGAGATACCATCTCACACCAGTTAGAATGGTGATCATTAAAAAGTCAGGAAACAACAGGTGCTGGAGAGGATGTGGAGAAACAGGAACACTTTTCACTGTTGGTGGGAGTGTAAATTAGTTCAACCATTGTGGAAGACAGTGTGGCTATTCCTCAGGGATCTAGAACTAGAAATACCATTTGACCCAGCCATCCCATTACTGGCTATATACCCAAAGGATTATAAATCATGCTACTATAAAGACACATGCACACGTACGTTTACTGTGGCACTATTCACAATAGCAAAGACTTGGAACCAACCCAAATGTTCATCAATGGTAGATTGGATTAAGAAAATGTGGCACATATACACCATGGAATGCTGTGCAGCCATTAAAAAGGATAAGTTCATGTCCTTTGCAGGGACATGGATGCAGCTGGAAACCACCATTCTCAGCAAACTCTCGCAAGGACAGAAAACCAAATGCTGCATATTCTCACTCATAGGTGGGAACTGAACAATGAGAACACTTGGACACAGGGAGGGGAACATCACACACTGGGGCCTGTCAGGGGGTGGGGGGCTGGGGGAGGGATAGCATTAGGAGAAATACCTATGTAAATGATGAGTTGATGGATGCAGTACCCCAACATGGCGCATGTGTACCTATGTGACAAACCTGCACATTGTGCACATGTACCCTAGAACTTAAAGTATAAAAAAAAATTATACAAAAGTATGTTGCTTTAAAATTATTAGATATTCTACAGGGAGGGGAAAGGTGATAAAAACAGCATTTTTCAGTGAATTCTAGGTCCTCTGGATTACTTTCGTTCTTCAAATGCTTGCCTGGGAACTTCTAGAATTTAAGACAATGATGTCTGGTAGAGTTTTGAGGGAACCATTCTGCTCATTATAATTTTCTTATATTTCTAAAATAACTCTTCAACTGATTGATGAATTGGAGCTGATAAAGCCCTACAACTTTTAAAATTTACTTTAAAAATACCAAAAATAGGCCAGGCGTGGTGGCTCACACCTATAATCCCAGCACTTTGGAAGGCTGAGGCAGGTGGATAACCTGAGGTCAGGAGTTCGAGACCAGCCTGGCCAACATGGTAAAACCCTGTCTCTACTAAAAACGCAGAAATTAGCCAGGTGTGGTGGTGCACGCCTGTAATCCCAGCTACTCAGGAGCCTGAGGCAGGAGAATCACTTGAACGTGGGAGGCGGAGGTTGCAGTGAGCCCAGATCGTGCCACTGCACTCCAGCCTGGGCAACAGAGCGAGATTCCTTCTCAAAGGAAAAAAAAATTACCAAAAAGCTACGTCTTTTTACTGGAAACAGGAGTACAAGTTGGAAGGGTTCTGACACCGTCAGGGAATCATCTACCTACTTGATAACTACGAAATGGATGGCAGGAATCATCTAGTCCAGCTCTTTCATTTTGCAGAAAAGGAAACCGAAGCCCAAAGAGGTTGTGACTTGCCTGAGGTCACCAACTGGTTGGAGAAAGTGGCCAAACTCAGGCCCAGATCTCTTTCCTTCTAGGAGAAGGCATTCCCCCAACACATTTTCTCTGTGCGGTACCCAATCCATCAGGGCCCAGTGAGGAAAAGAGCCCACACTATGGCATTTAACAGACAGAATCGAACACAAAGAACTGGAGACAAAGGCATAAGAAGAACTGAACAGCCTACAGGCCATGGTAAGCCAACCCAGAGATCAGTAACAGCGGGAAGCAGCTCCCACCCTTTCGGCGAGAGAGACAGAAGACAGAGATGGTGTGAGCGGAGCCCAGGAGCCAAGGCCACCTGGCAGGAGGAGGAACCACAGCAGAGACACAGCCACTGTTGGGAGTGCTGCCTGAAGCAGAGAGAGAAAGAGAAGACCATAGATAGCCTGGCTTTTCCTTTCTCTCCCCGTCAAATCCCCTAGTGCCTCCCATTGGCCTTACCTGGCAGGAAGGCAGTATGCAAGGGAGCATGGGAAATGTCTGCTATGGGAGGAACAGGATGAGGCTGAGAGCAAGTTGGCAAATGACTGGCATGTGTTCCCTGGAACAAATGACTAACCCATTTGTATCTTTTACTCTCTACAAAATATTTATGTTCGTTGAAAGAACATGAATGGATTTCATTTTGATTCTCGAGATGAAAAAAAAATCATTAAAGGCAAAGTATTAATTATGTTGTATTAGGACACTTACGAACCCATTTCTAGTTTAATTTAAAAATGTTTATCTCTTCCCTGAGGACAGGCCAGTGAAGTAGGTCAGGATTCTTATTTTAGAGGCAAGAAAATAGGACCAGGAGAGAATGCGTTCCTGGCTGGAACTCTGACTCCTGAACTCAGGCCTGAGTGTGTGTTACTTGGGCAGGTTTAGTCCAGTGAATTGAAAATCAATGAGCCTCAGATCCTGCTCTACGCCCATTGTCTGACGGCTCAAGCCCTGTCTGACTGGGAAGGCACATCCCCTCCTATCACTAGCTAAGTGCGTTTGATAGGCTGATAATAGGAGCAGCCCTAGACACGGAGAAGGCCCGAACTCTAGTCTTAGTTCTGCACCAGTAAAATCTCAGGACTGTCCTATCACCTCTTTGAGTATCTTGTTTCCCCATCTATAGAAATGGGAATAAAAATTTAGACTCTTCCCACCTCTCAAGGTCGTCGAGGGTCAAAAACGATCATGACTGTGCAACATGAAGAGGCACACTGGAAGCCAAATTAGCATTCCTAATAATGTTGTTCATCAACCGCAATGAACAGAACCAGCATTGCTACAAAAGGCTGTACTACCTCTCCATGTCTTGCATAACCTATTTCACAAAGGCCAGGCAGATTATAGAGATACATTTCTTCTATAGAAGAGTGGAGGGAAAACCAATTAGACTTCCAGTTACTCTTGGATGCCAGCCTCATCTGGAAGATGGTCTCATCTTCAGTTGGTTGATGCATTCTTCCTACTGCTCACCTAATTCATGCTGTTATTGACTCTGCTGTGAAGTTGGAGATTCAAATTCCTTTCCTTCCTTCCTTCCTTCTTTCCTTCCTTCCTTCCTCCCTCCTTCCCTCTCTCTGTTTCCTTCCTCCTCCCCTCCAATCCTCCCTCCCTCCCTCCTTCCCTTCCTTCCTTCTTCCTTCCTTCCTTCCTTTCTTCCTTCCTTCTTTCTTCCCTCCCTTTCCTTTCCTTTCCTTTCTTTCCCTCCTTCCTTCCTTCCTTTTCTTTTCCTTCCTTCCTTCCTTCCTTCCTTCCTTCCTTCCTTCCTTCCTTCCTTCCTTCCTTCCTTCCTTCCCTTCCTTCCTTCCTTCCTTCTTCTTTCTCTCTCTCTCTCTTCTTTTCTTTTCTTCTCTTGAGTCTCACTCTGTTGCCCAGGCTGGATTGCCAAGGTTGGAGTGCAGTGGTGCAATCTTGGCTCACTGCAACCTCCACCTCCCAGGTTTCAACTATTCTCCTGCCTCAGCCTCTGGAGTAGCTGGGACTACAGGTGTGTGCCACCACATTCAGCTAATTTTTGTATTTTTAGTAGAGACAGGGTTTCACCATGTTGGCCAGGCTGGTCTCAAACTCCTGACCTCAAGTGATCTGCCTGCCTTGGCCTCCCAAAGTGCTGGGATTACAGGCGTGAGCCACGATGCCCGGTGAGATTCAAATATATTTCTTCTCCTGGACCTCCCAGGAACCAAGAACCAAAACATGACCTTTTGTTAGCTAAAAAGTTTCCTCCAAATTCATAAAACCCATACTCCAGAAGATTTCTCTGGGCTGTAAGCAGAATCTGCATCAGCATTAAAGAAAGATACAGTGGTGCATTCCAGTTGTTCAGCTGTCTGTTTCTGAGACAGTTGAGAGGGTGTGGTGGTTAATATTAGGTGTCAACTTGATTGGATTCAGGAATGCCTAGATGGCTGGTGAAGCATTGCTCTTGGGTGTGTCTGGGAGGGGGTTGCCAAAGGAGACTGACATTTGAGTCTGCAGACTGGGAGAGGCAGACCCACCCTTGAGGTCTGTGGACACCATCCAATCGGCTGGCAGTGTGGCTAGAACAAAGCAGGTGGAAGACTGGGGAGAAGAAGCTTGCTGAGTCTCTCGTGCTCTCTCTTTTCCTGGGCCTGGATGTTTGCTTCCCCTCCTCTTGCCTTTGGACATCAGACTCCAGTTTCTTCAGCCTTTGGACTCTGGGCCCAGTGACCTCCCGGGGCTCTCAGGCTTAGGGCTGCACTGTCCGCTCCCCTGGTTTTGAGGCTGTCGGACCTGGACTGAGCCATGCTACTGGCTTCTCTCTTTCCCCAGCTTGCTGATGTCCTATTGGGAGACCTCACCTTGCAATCCTGTGAGCCAGTTCTCCCTAGTACACTCCCTTTTACACACACACAGATCTGATTGATTATGTCCTCTAGAGAGCCCTGACTGATACAGAGGGGCTTTGGCTGGGTTTTCTGAGCTTTTGTTTGGGCCTAAGCCAGGACTTCAGAACAAACCACATGCTTGCTACCTTACCCAAGGCATCTCAATATTAATAACTCTGCTTTGTTGGGTGCTTGCCATGTACAAGTCACTTTAATTTTTAATTTTTATTTTTGAGACAGAGTCTCATTCTGACCCCCAGGCTGGAGTGCAGTGGCACTATCTCAGCTCACTGCAACCTCTGCCTCCCGGGTTACAGAGATTCTCCTGCCTCTGCCTCCGAGTAGCTGGGATTACAGGTGCTCACCACCACGCCCAGATTATTTTTGCATTTTTGGTAGAGATGGGGTTTCACCATGTTGGCCAAGTTGGTCTCGAACTCCTGACCTCAGGTGATCAACCCATGTTGGCCTCCCAAAGTTCTGGGATTACAGGCATGCGCCACTGCACCTGGCACAAGTCATTTTAAATGGTTAACTCTCAACAAGTCTCTGCACAGTGACAATATCATCCCCATTTTACAGATGTGGAGCCAGGAGAGGTTAAATGATGTGCTTGGGGAGGAGCCAAGATTCAAACCCGCGATCACTTGACAGCAGATCAAGTACTCTCCCCAGCCTACCCCACCACTCCTTGGCACCATGGTGGCCATGTCCTTACTGTTACTTTTGTCCAGCTTGCTCTCTATGAGCCAGATGTAGGAACTCACTTCTCACAAGTAGCCTGTGATGGAAGTATCAGTGTGTTACTTCTGAAAAGCATGACGACCTTCTCCTTGCACCCCCTCTTGGGTTACTTGCTCTGGGGGAAGCCAGCTGCCATATCATGAGGACACTCAAGCAGCTCTGTGGAGAGGCCCACGTGGCAAGGGACTGGGCCTCCTGCCAACAGCCGGTGAGGAGCTGCCCTCTGAGGGAGTCATCTTAGAAATGGATCCCACAACCCAGTGGAGCCTTCAGGTGATTGTGGTCCTGGCCAACATCTTGGCCACAACCTCAGGATAGGCCCCAAGAGCTAGAACCACCCAACTAAGTGCTGAGTGACCTAATAAATGTTTATGGTTGTTTTAAGCCAATATATCAGGGCTCTCCGGAGAAATAGATATATTTCACAAAAGCCGGGTAGATTATAAATAGAGGTGCTCTTCTCCTATGGAAGGGTGGATGGAAAACCAACAGGGCTTTTACTTACCCTGGATGCCAGTCTCATCAGGAATATCTATAGAAGTATATGTTCTATATATCTATTTCTCTGGAGACTCCTGTGTCTATGTAAATGTAGATTTATACGGGGGGGATTTATTATGGAAATTGGCTCACATGATTGTGGAGGCCAAGAAATCCCACAATTTGCACCTGCAGGCTGGAGAACCAGGAAAGATGGTATGATTTGGTCAGAGTCCAAAGGCCTGAGAATCATGGAAGCCAGTGGTATAACCCCCATTCCAAGGCCAAGGGCTTGAGAACCACCAGGAGGTTGGGAGGCCCTAGTGGTGTCAATCCTGGAGTACAAAGGCCAGGGAACAAGGGGTGCTGATGTCCAAGGGCAGGAGAAGATGGATGTCCCAGCTCAAGAAGAGCGAGTGATTCCCCCCTTCCTCCACCTTTCTGTTCTATTCAGACCCTCAATAGATTGGGTGGTGCCCACCTATGCTGGGGAGGACAGGTCTTCTTTACTTGGTCTCCTAATTAATATGCTAATCTCTTCCAGAGATGCCCTCACAGACATGCCCAGAAATCATGTTTCACCAACTATCTGGGCATCTCTTAGCCTAGTCAACTTGACACAAAAAATTAACCATCACAGCTACTGCGTTTTGGGGTAATCTACTATATAATGATAGATAACTAATACAAACTCCTAAGTTGGTCTAATTTTCTTGTATTTTTCTATCTTACTAATCTTTCTGTGTCTTTTTGTTTTATATCCTGATAGATTCCTTTGATTGTATATCTTCCAGCCTCTTTTAATTTTGGCGATCATATTTTTAATTTCCAAAGAAAGGTTCTTTCTTGAGCTCTGAAGTTTTTTTTTTTCAATTTTTATTTATTTATTTATTTTCACATCAACTATCCTTGTTTGAGGGATCTTCTCCTTCCTCCCTGAAGATGCCAATGAGTCTTTGATATTTCCCTCACTCTTTGTATTCTCTGATTTTCTGAGTTACTTGTTTCCTTTTCTGTCTTGTGTTGGAAGTTGTCCTTGAGTATTGGCTGATCCCTACTTGTACATTTATATTTGGAAGAAAGGGGGTTGGAGACTCTCTTTGTGTGGCCTGGAATTTGCCCATTAGTGACTTTACTACAGGACCATGGGTGGACCACCTGCTTCTTATGTCAACATCCAAATATCAATATTCGGTGGTCTGTGAAGAAGGATCCTCTAGTCTCCTGCCTTGAGGATAAACCTGGCTATATATATATGTAAGTGTAGTGGGTATAAAAATTAATGCAACACTACTCAGATGAACCAAAAAATATAATTTGTCTTCCATCACTGAGCTAATCTTTCTTCTCTGGCCTGTCACTATTTTGAGAAGAAAATAAAAATTCTTTCAGTGTTTTCCAGGTGAAGTCATCCCTTTCAGGGCAGTTTCTTTGGACGAATGCTCAGTTGTTCAGGTTTCCTTTCCCTCCCTCAGCTCCTCCCTAAGATTGAGTCTGGATTTACAATGGGGCGGTGGTGTTGATTAAAGTCTTCGAGTAGGTGTGCCGCCATCTTTACCCTCGTTGCCTGCTAATGAAGGGAGCAGGTAGGTCTGGATTTGTCCCGGGCCTGCTGTCTACTGAGGTGTGGCAGCATCTTAGGGCCTTTTGAACCTATTGGTGATTCCTACTACTGAATGTCATGGTTCCAACCATTTGCATCTTATTTTCAAGTCCTGGCACACTGTCCGCCTCTGTGTCCTGAGCCAAGGCCTCTGCCAGTCCACCAATCCTCTGTGCCCACACCGAGACACAGGGAGACTTGTAAAGTCCCTGAGCTAACAGAGGCTGTGGGGGTCCAGGAAGATGGCCTGGGGGTCCAGGAACATGGTCAGCCCTCTCCTACCAGTAATGCTACTCCAACCCTAGGTTGGATGAGGCTAAATAAGAACCTTCTCCTAGATTTTTTTTTTAACTTTTATTTTAGACTCAGGGGTATATATACAGGTTTGTTATGCAGGTGAATTGTGTGTCACAGAACTTTGGTGTACAGACTAGTCTGTCATCTTAGGTAATAAGTCTAGTACCCGATAGGTAGTTTTTTTTATCCTCACCCTCCTCCCACCCTCCACCCTCAAGCAGGCCCTAGTATCTCTTTTTCCCTTCTTTGTGTCCATATGTACTCAGTGTTTAGCTCTGACTTATAAGTAAGAACACGCGGTATTTGGTTTTCTATTTCTGTGTTAATTCACGTAGAATAATGACCTCCAGCTCCATCCATGTTGCTGCAAAGAACATGACCTTATTCTTTATTATGGCTGCGTAGTATCCATGGTGTATATGTACCACATTTTCCTAATCCAGTCTACTCTTGATGGGCATTTAGGCTTATTTCATGTCTTTGCTATTGTGAATAGTGCTGCAATGAACATACATGTACATATGTCTGTTTTTTTCAAGGTTGACATGTGGCTGTGTTTCAGATGACATCAAATTAGGATTTTCTTTTCCTGGATGTTTGCAGGAGCTGACAAGCTAGGAAATCATGAACACTGATGTTTTCCTTCCTCTTAATTAACTTAACTCTGTCTGTTCCAGAATTTCGGTGCAGAATAGGGAAAAGAGAACACCAGTGCCTATTTCTTCCTCAGCTCAGTTTTCCGCTCTTTCTCCCTCTTCCAGAAATGGCAAGAGATTCATGCCAATTCTTCCTGCTCAAAGACTGTCCCTGGGTCACAGATTCCTCTATGTCTTGATGACATTCCCTCTCCTTGAATCTTGGGCCACAATGGTGAATGGTTACAGGGAACTTTGTGTTTGAGGTGTAGTCACTTGTGAAATATTTTCAGAATGTTTTCTATGTAACATTATTCATGCTGTAATATGAACGTTCTAGATAAAGCTTTGCTGGCATTTATTGAATTGCTGGGTCAAGGTTGATGAACAATATGGAGGCTTTTGATGCATATTGTCCATTGTTGAGGGAGGTAACATAATAACCCATTATCCTCCATTACAACAATGTGGTTTACTTAATCTGATTAGCCAGAGAGAGGGAGGATTTGAGTGTGATTCTAAACCTGTACAGTAGAGCAAATCGTATCAGGGAGTTCAGTCCTGGGAGAGGGGAGGGGAGGAGCAGGGTCACCCTGAGGGCTCAGTAACTAAGGACTGGGCTGCAGCAGAAACCTGCAGTATAGGAAGAGGGTCCAGGAAGGAACCAAGAAGCCCTAAAGTGAAAAGTGGGTACACTTTAATCTCAGTCACCATCAAGAAAATTGCTAGAAACTAGAGCCCAAGGCCAATGCGAATTTTGAACTCCTGTTCTAAAACAAGGCCCTTCCTGGGTAGTTCCAAGAAAAGGAAATTTAAGAAACAAAGAAATAAAAAACAACACTTCTCATCTGAACTCTGATCATGTTGTTTTTTTAAACCTTTTCCCAGCAATGGTTTGTAAGTCATTAAGGCTTAGACTACTGCATCAAAGCTCTTGGCTTCTATTCATTTATCCCAATTTCTTTCTTTTTTTTTTTTTTTTTTTTTGGTGGGAGTCAGGGCAGGGGACTGGAATCTCACTCTGTCCCCCAGGCTGGAGTGCAGCAGCACAATCTTGGCTCACTGCAACCTCTGCCTCCCGGGTTCAAGCGATTCTCCTGTCTCAGCCTCCCGAGTAGCTGGGATTACAAGCGCCCATCACCACAGCTGGCTAATTTTTTTTTTGTATTTTTAGTAGAGACAGGGTTTCACCATGTTGGCCAGGCTGGTCTTGAACTGCTAACCTCAAATGATCCACCCGCCTCAGCCTCCCAAAGTGTTGGGATTACAGGTTTGAGCCACCGCACCTGGCCCCAACTTGTTTTTAAATATTTTTTTATTTTTTAATCTTTGTGGGTATAAAGTAGATGTATATATTTATGGGATACATAAGATATTTTGGTACAGGCATGTAATGTGTAATAATCACATCATGGAAAATTGATATCCTAACTTTTGTACTTCAAAACCTATCAGTAAATCTGTGTGTTTTTAAGTGATGCTGACTGGTTAGGGTTGAAAGTCCTGTCTTCTTGACTTTGTAACCTCGGGGGATTTCTTGCTCTTTGGCAAGAACCTGTGGGTTTAAGCCTTAGACTACTACAGGGAAACCGACATGTAGCACTGCACACTCATTAAAGTCTTGCATCACTTAACAACAGGGATACATCTTGAGGCCCGGCGCGGTGGCTCACACCTGTAATCCCAGCACTTTGGGAGACCAAGACCAGCTGATCACTTGAGGTCAGAAGTTTGAGAGCAGCCTGGCCAACATGGTGAAACCCTGTCTCTACTAAAAATATAAACATTAGCTGGGTGTGGTGGCAGGCGCCTGTGATCCCAGCTCCTCGGGAGGCTGAGGCAGGAGAATCACTTGAACCTAGGAGGAGGTTGCAGTGAGCCGAGATCGCACCACTGTACCCTAGCCTGCACGACAGAGCGAGACTCTGTCTCAAAAATAAAAAAGAAAAAAAAAAGGGATACATTTTCGGAAATGCCTCATTAGGCAATTTCATCGTTACACGAACATCATAGGAGTGTGCTTACACACACCTAGATGGTCTAGCCTACTACACACCTAGGCTAGGTGGTATAGCCTATTGTTCCTAGGCTACCTGTGTAGCATGTGCCTGTACCGAAGACTGCAGGCAACTGTAACACAATGGTAAGTATTTGTGTATCTAAACGTAAGAAAAGGTATAGTAAAAATACAGTATGAAATAAAAAATGACACACCTGTCCAGGCACTTACCATGAATGGAGCTTGCGGGACTGGAAGTTGCCCTGAGTGAGTCAATGAGTGAGTGATGAGTGAATCTGAAGGGCCAGGACATTGCTGTGTACCACTGTAGCCTTTATAAATACTGTACACTTAGACTACACTATTTATTAAGAAAATTTTATGGCCGGGCACAGTGGCTCACACCTGTATTCCCAGCACTTTGGGAGGCCAAGGTGGGTGGATCACAAGGTCAGGAGTTTGAGACCAGCCTGGCCAATATGGT
Organism: Macaca nemestrina; assembly: GCF_043159975.1. Classification (NCBI taxonomy): domain Eukaryota; kingdom Metazoa; phylum Chordata; class Mammalia; order Primates; family Cercopithecidae; genus Macaca; species Macaca nemestrina. The sequence goes on from NC_092133.1 coordinate 129,162,795, forward strand.
GAAACCCCATCTCTACTAAAAAAAATACAAAAATTAACTGGACGTGGTGGTACGCCTGTAGTCCCAGCTACTCTGGAGGCTGAGGCAGGAGAATCGCTTGAACCTGTGAGGTGGAGGTTGCAGTGAGCTGAGATCTCACCATAGCACTCTAGTCTGGGTGACAGAGCGAGACTCCATCTCAAAAAAAAAAAAAAATTTCTTTAATAATAAATTAAACTTAGTTTACCATTAATTTTTTACCTTATAAACCTTTTACTTTTTCAACTTTTTTACTGTTTCATAACACTTAGATTAAAATACAAACACATTGTTCAGCTCTGTAAAAATATTTTATCTTTCTTTATATTCATACTCTATAATCTTGTTACTTTTTAAAAAGTTTTTATTTTTTACTTTTTGAACTTTTTTTGTTAAAAGTGAAGAAACAAGCACACACATTATTAGCCTAGGCCAACACAGGGTTAGGATCATCAGGATGTCACCAGGCAATAGGAATGTTTCAGCTTGATTATGCTTTTACAGGACCACGTTGTGAATGGCACCCATTATTGCCCAAAATGTCATGATGCAATAAATAACTGTAAATCAGAATCTCTGGGGTGGGGCCTAAGCATTGGTATTTTTAAACATTTGTGTGTGTGTGTGTGTGTGTGTGTGTGTGTGTGTGTATTTTTAGAGACAGGCAAAAAAATATGTATATATATATATTTTTATCCCACGCTGCAGTGTAGTGGTACAATCGTAGCTCACTATAGCCTCAACCTCCTGGGCTCAAGCAATGCTCCTGCCTCAGCTTGGCTGTTTTTTTGTTTTTCATTTCTTGTAGAAATGGGATTTATGTTATATTTTTAAATTAATAGACTTTATTATTTTTTAGTAGTTTTAGATTTACAAGAAAATCTAGCAGAAAGTAGAGTTCCTATCTACCCATCCTCCTAGTTTCCCATTATTAACGTCTGATATTAGTGTGATACATTTGAAGTAATTGTTGAGTCAATACAGATACATTATTAGAAACTAAGGTTTACCGTTTACATTAGGGTCACTCTTGGTGCTGTACATTCAGTGGGTTTGGACAAATGCCTAATGATATGTATCTACCATTACAGTATCATACAGAATACTTTCACTGTCCTGAAAATCTCCTGTGCTCTGTTTTATTCTTTTCTCTCACCTCCCCACTATATCCCAGGCTACTGCTGTCTTTTTAGTCTCTGTAGTTTTGCGTTTTCCAGAATGTCATATATTTGGAATCATATAGTATATAGTCTTTTCAGATTGGCTTATTTCACTTAGCAATATGCATTTAATGTTTCTCCATGTCTTTTCACAGTTTGATTGTGCACTTCTTTTTATCACTGAATAATATCCCATTGTCTGGATGTACCACAGTTTGTTTTGCCATTCACCTATTGAAGGACATCTTGGTTACTTCTAAATTTTAGTGATGATATGGTTTGGCTGTGTCCCCACCCAAATCTCATCTTGAATTGTAACTCTCACAATTGCCACGTGTCATGGGAAGAACCTCGTGGGAGGTAATTGAATCATGGGGCGGGTCTTTCCCATGCTGTTCTTGTGATAGTGAGTAAGTCTCACAAGACCCGATGGTTATAAAAACTGGAGGTTCCCTACACAAGCTGTCTCTCTTTGCCTGCTGCCATCCATGTAAGATGTGACTTGCTCCTCCTTCCCTTCTGCCATGATTGTGAGTCTTACCCAGCCACGTGGAGCTGTAAGTTCATTAAATGTCTGTCTTTTGTAAATTGCCCAGTCTCAAGTACGTCTTTATCGGCAGCGTGAAAACAGACTAATGCAAGCCATTGTGAATAAAACTTCTATAAACATACCTGTGCAGGTTTCTCTGTGTGGACATACATTTCCAGTCATATGGGTAAATACCTAGGAGTGCAATTGCGAATCATGTGATAAGAGTATGTTTAGCTTTGTGAGAAACTACTAAACTGTCTTCCAAAGTGGCTGCACCGTTTTGCATTTCACCAGTAATGAATGAGAGTTCCCACTGCTCCACATCCTGGCCAGCATTTGTTGTTATCAGTGTCTTGGAATTCAGCCTTTCTAATAGGTATGTAGTGGTATCTCATTGTTTTAATTTGCAATTCCATAATGACATCTATATTGAGCATATTGGAATTCAGCCTTTCTCATAGGTATGTAGTGGTATCTCATTGTTTTAATTTGCAATTCCCTAATGACATCTATATTGAGCATCTTTTCGTATGCTTATTTTCCGTCTGTATATTTTCTTTGATGAAATGTCTGTTCAGATCTTTTGCTCATTTTTTAAGTTGGGTTGTTTGTTTTCTTATTGTTGCATTTGAAACATTCTTTCTTTGGCTATTTGGGGTACCAATCCTTTATCAGCTATGTGCTCTGCAAATACTTTCCCCCAGTCTTGTCTTTTCATTCTCTTAATGGTGACTTTTGCAGATCGGAAATTTTTAATTTTAATGAAGTCCAACTTATCAATTTTTTATTCTTCAAACATACCGCTGGGTTGAGATCCAATGTTCAAATTAAAGAGTAAATATGGCCTGGCTGCACATTTGCTTTACCACTGGTCTCCAGGCTTTTCCCTGGGAAATTCATTTCCCTGGATCTTGAGTGGGAAATACACTGTCATGTCTTCACTGCAGATGACTGTCTGAAATGCACACAAAGTCATGAGAAAGGGAACTGGTCAGAGTGATCTGGGGTTCAGTCCTTCTAAGGTGGGCCAGGTGCGGTGGCTCATGCCTGTAATCTCAGCAGTTAGAGAGGTCCCCAGCAGGTGGATCACCTAAGGTCAGGAGTTTGAGACCAGCCTGGCTAATATGGCAAAACCCCATCTCTACTAAAAATAATAATAAAAAAAAATTAGCCAGATGTGGTGCCGTACACCTGTAATCCCAGCTACCGGGGAGGCTGAGAAAGGAGAATCTCTTGAACCTGGGAGGTGGAGTTTTCAGTGAGCCGAGATTGTGCCACTTTACTCTAGCCTGGGCGACAGAGTGAGACCATATCTCGACAGCAACAAAAAAAAGACAGTCCTCCTAAGGTGAAGAGAATGGACAGGGCTGGAAATGGAAAGGAGAGGGTGGAGACAGAGCACTGGGTTGGACATAATTGTTAGGATAGTTTGGGGCTGAAGGCAGGACCAGTCATGGCTATTTTAACATGTGTTGTGCCTTCCACAGCCTGGTCTGAATTTGTAATTTTCTTTTTTTTCCTCATAAGCTTGGTGTCTCCTTCACAAGGAGACATGAAAGATTCATGGCTTCTTTTTAAATTACTTAAAAAAAATTCCAAGACATATGCACATTTTACTAGTATGATGAAGTGGGAGTTGGGAGCCATGTTTATAGATGGGAAAAGCAAAGGGATTTTAACAGAATGAAGAATGCAAAAGAAAATGAGAATACATACTTGGGCCCTCCCACTGAGAGTGGCCATGTGGTTCCTTAATCTATCCCAGACGTCACAGCTTTCAGCAGAGAGTGGAGAATCTGTCCCATGAGACCAGCATGCCCTGTAAGTTGCAATAAATGCCCACAGAGATCACAAAGTGGGAGAAGGGCCTTTTTCTCTGCTGTCACGGATTCACCTCTCGTCAGTCTCGGGGCATCCCGCTGGGTGATCCTTATTCTTTTTGTCCTGGGGCCTCTGTTCCTATTAGAGAGCTCAGGGAGGTACCTGGGAACACAAATTCTCTGAGCTGCTAGAGCGATGATACAGTCTCTCTTTGTGTCTTTGAGAATTTCACTGTGGGAACGCAATTGGTGGGTAGTTGAAAGAAGGTTATGACAACCCCTGAACTCACTTAGGAGGTGGCACTGATTGAATCAGAATTAGACCACTGAAAATCATCTTTCTTCAATTTTCTTTTGTTGGGGTGGTGATAAAATACACATAACATGAAATTTACCACTGTAACCATATTTTTGTTTTGTCGTTGTTTGTTGTTGTTTTGTTTTGTTTTGAGACAGAGTCTCGCTCTGTCGCCCAGGCTGGAGTGCAGTGGTGCGATCTCGACTCACTGCAAGCTCCACCTCCCGGGTTCACACCATTCTCCTGCCTCAGCCTCCCAAGTAGCTGGGACTACAGGTGCCCGCCACCTCACCTGGCTAATTTTTGCATTTTTAGTAGAGACGGGGTTTCACTATGTTAGCCAGGATGGTCTCGATCTCCTGACCTCGTGATCCGCCCGCCTCGGCCTCCCAAAGTGCTGGGATTATAGGCTTGAGACACGGCACCCGGCCACCATTTTTTAAGTGTATAGTTCGGTGTGTCATCCAAAAGACCACCACGATGGCTGAAGGGTAGAAGGGACAGTTTTATTGGCAATATCAATTTGCAAACCAGGAAAAGATAGTCTCCAGCATGGACTGAAGCTGCTCACTCTTTGAAGAGGGGAAGGGCAGGTCAGGTTTTATGCCTTACAATGTCCATATTACACAATAGTCATATATATTCAGCAGATTTGGGGAAAAGCTATACATATTTATAAGGATGAGGTCGAGCACATATGCAATAGGTAAACATACTTGTAATATACATTCCAGTTCACTTTGGGGTGAAGTTTTAGCATTAAAATGAGGCAGATATCCCAGCACTTTGGGAGGCTAAGGTGGGAGGATCGGCCAGGAGTTCAAGACTAGCCTGGGCAACATAGTGGGGACCTTATCCCTACAAAAAAAAAAATTAAAATTAGTCAGGTGTGGTGATGTGTTCCTGTAGTGCCAGCTACTTGGGAAACTGAGGCAAGAGGGACACGTAAGCTGTCTGAAAACAAAACAAAACAAAAACAATTTGGAGTTTGAGGCTGCAATGAGTTATGATTGTACTAGTGTACTCCCACCTGGGTGACAGAGTGAGTCCCTGTCTCTTAAAATAAAATAACAAAACAAGATGGTATATATCAAAAGGTGAAGTATAGGACACAAAGACAGTTTGTGCACATGAGCTGCTGAAACTGGCTTAAGGGCTGCAGTTGCTTATCAGGAAAGAATGTTTATCAGGCCAATCCTCTGTCCAACAGAGTTGTAGTGGTCTGGGTTGTAAATCAGAACGAGGAAGGGTCTGTTAATTTGCCTGATAGTTCCTATTGTATAGGAGTTTAGTAAGAGTGCGGTTTTTCTTGTAGCCATAGGAATTTAGAAATTTGCCCTGCCAGTTGGGTCCTGAACCCTTGATCCGTAGGTAACTTCTGTTTCCTTAACCTTAGAGTTTCTCTTAGTTGACAAAAGGGCATCTGTTTTGGCCTCTCAGATCACAAGTGGCATCAAATACATTTACATTGTTGTGCAGTCATCACCACCCTCCATCTCTAGAACTCTTTCATCTTGCAAAAAACTGAACCTCTGTACCCACTAAACAACTCCCCATTCTCTTCTCCCCCCAGTGCTTGGCAACCACCCTTCTGCTTGTTCTCGCTATGCATTTGACTAGTCTAGGGACCTCGTAGGAGTGGAATCATGTATAGTGTTTGTCTTTTTGTGGCTAGCTTATTTCTTTGATTATAATATCTTAAAGATCCAGTCATGTTGTGGCGTATGTCAGAATTCCCTTCCTTTTTCAAGCTGAATCACATTCCATCGTATGGCTAGACCACACTTTGTTTATCCATTTTTCTATCAGGGAAAATTTGGGTTGTTCACACCTTTGGCTATTGTGGATAATGCTGCTGGGAGCATGGGTGTGCAAATATCCATTCTAGACTCTGCTTTTAATTCTTTCGGATAAATATGCAGAAGTCTAATTGCTGGCTCCTAGGGTAGTTCTACGTGTAATTATTTTTTAGGAATGAGTACTGTTTTCTATAGCACCTGCACCACTACAGTTCCCCCAGCAGTGTACAAGGGTTCCAGTTTCTCTACATTCTCACCACTGCTTATTATTTTCTTTTTTCTTTTTTTAAAAATAGTGGTCATTCTAATGGATGTGAAAGTCGTATCTCATTGTGGTTTTGATTTGTATTTCCCTAATGATTAGTGATGCGGAGCAGCAATCCATGAGCTTACTAGCGTTTGTGTATCTTCTTTGGAGAAATGTTTATTCAAGTCCTTTGTCTTTTTTTTTTTTTTTTTTTGAGACAGGGTCTCACTCCATTGCCCAGGCTGGAGTGCAGTGGTGCCATCTTGGCTCGTGGCAAGCTCTGCCTCCTGTGTTCAAGCGATTCTCCTGCCTTAGCCTCCCAAATAACTTGGATTACAGGTGCCTACCACTATGCTCAGTTAATTTTTGTATTTTTAGTAGAGATGGGGTTTCATCATGTTGGCCAGGCTGGTCCCAAACTTCTGATCTGAAATGATCCACCCGCCTTGGCCTCCCAAAGTTCTGGGATTACAGGCACGAGCCACTGTACCTGGCCCCTTTACCTATTTTAAATTGGATTGTTTGTTTTGTTCTTATTGAGTTGTAGGCATTCTCTATATATTCTGTATATTAATCTCATATCAGATATATTATTTACAAATATTTTCTCTCATTGTGTTATACTATTTTTATTTCACCTGAGATTCAATTAAATATTCAGTTTAGGCCAGGCACAATGGCTCACTCTGTAATCCCAACACTCTGAGAGGCCAAGGGGGGCGGATCACGAGGTCAGGAGATCGAGACCATCCTGGCTAACAATGTGAAACGCCGTCTCTACTAAAAATACAAAAAATTAACCAGGTGTGGTGGCAGGTGCCTGTAATCCCAGCTACTTGGGAGGCTGAGGCAGGAGAATCACTTGAACCCCAGAGGCAGAGGTTGCAGTGAGCCAAGATCATGTCACTGTACTCCAGCCTGGGCGACAGAGTGAGACTCCATCTCAAAAAAAAAATTAGTTTAATTTTTAACCGTCTTGAACTTTGAAGGCTACCCAGTCTTGACCAGGTGTCCCCTCTATGATTTGTAGATTTTGTCAGAGACCTGTCCCTGGGTAGACCCACCTTTTTGAAGATAGGCTACAACCACACAATATTTTTAGGGTAAACAGTTGGAAGCCATTAGTTATTGGATTCTTCTATGACACTTAGCATTTTGTTGGCTATTAGTTAAAACCTGTTCCTGTGTGTTTGGATGACTCATTTATTGTATTTATTTTATACATACTACACACACACACACACACACACACACACACACACACACACACACACACACAGAGCAATTTACCTAAACCTTTACAATTAGCCTCTTTGATAATTTACAAATTTAGGAGAAAATAAAGTGATTGGATTTCTCCTTCTAAGCCTTAAAATCTCTAAGGGCATTTAACGTTCTTCAAGGATGTGCAGGTAGACCACCTGGATGTACTGTCAGCGCATAGAAGGCAGTTCCTACCATCTGTAGAACGGGAACCATGATGGCTGTTTCTCTCAAAAGGTTTGTGCAAAACCCACAAGGTTCGCTTAATACCCACTGGGAGGAGAACCCAGTTTTCCGTCCAAACACTTCAGCATTTTTCTCTTTCTTTTCCTCTCCCCCTTTAAAAATGTTTGTTTTAAAATCATCATGCCTGGTTATCTACTCAAGCACTTCAGTGGCTGCAGAACCTGGGGAGAAATAGAAATTGCAGTCTATTATGATCAGCTGCTCATAAATGGCAACCTTAAAAAAATCGAGACGGCGTTTCTGAAAAAAAAAAAAAAAAAAAAAAAAAAAAGACTTTCAAACCAAACTTGACTTCAAGTCCTGATGTAAGTGTGAAAACTGGAAGCTTTTCCTGACTGCTAAAGCAGAATTGGATACCACATTTCATTATAATTCAAAGAAGACTTAAAATGAGTCAGTGTCACTCTTAAAAGATTAGTTTTTATTTTGTGTGATTTTCAAATTTAAAAAGACCTGGGCTGGGCGTAGTGGCTCATGCCTGTAATCCCAGCACTTTGGGAGGCCGAGGCAGGTGGATCACTTGAGGCCAGGAGTTCAAGACCAGCCTGGCCAACATGGTGAAACCCCATCTCTATTAAAAATACAAAAATTAGCTAGGGATGATGACACACGCCTGTAATCACAGCTACTCGGAGGCTGAGGCACCAGAATTGCTTGAACCTGGAGGCGGAGGTTGCCGTGAGCCGGGATCACGAGATCACGCCACTGCCCTCCAGCCTGGGGGACAGAGAGAGACTCTGTCGCAGGGGGAAAAAAAAAGGAAAAGGAAAACGTAGAAAGACTTTGTAGGAGCAAAGGGAAATCTTGTGAAATCTTCCCCTTTGCCCTTGGAGGGTTCATTGAAAAATCAACTGACAAAGGCTGATGATTAGGAGAAAAGGCAAATTCATTAGCACGCACTTGGGGAGAGCCGCAGTGATGATTCCCTATCCCACTGGGCCCAAGTGCCTTTATTGCCTTACCTCAGAGGGGAGGGAGAGACGGGGAATATAGGTACTTTGGTTGAGGGGCAATAAATGATTACCTGGGAGAATGAATGGATGGGGGAATAGAGATTAACTTGTAAATAGTTCTTTATGGAAACTGAATGAGCCTGAGAGATAAACATGATTTTGTAATAGGGTCAGTCAGGTCTGGTGACATTTTTGGTCTTTTTTACTGCAATAGATAATGAGATAACAGGGAGAGGAAGGAAAAACAATTCTTGGTGAGTCTGTCTGGTCTTTCTGTAGATAGGGGAGAAGTCTATTCTGGTGTCCGTTGATCTCTAAGGGCAAAATTTTCATTTTACAAGGGAGCCATGTTTTGGGGTGGAGTTCACTGTACTCTGTCAACCCAAAACTTATTCTGCTACAGGAGAGCTCATCTTCCTGTTGCAAAGCACCAAATGCATGGCTTTCTACTAAATTTTAAAGATAATACACTTTGGCCGGGTGCGGCAGCTCATGCCTATAATCCCAACACTTTGGGAGGCTGAGGTGGGTGGATCATCTGGGGTCAGGAGTTTGAGAACAGCCTGGCCAACCTGGTGAAACCCCATCTCTACTAAAAGTACAAAACAATTATTTGGGCGTGGTAGTGTGCGCCTATAATCCCAGCTACTCAGGAGGCTAAGGCAGGAGAATCGCTTGAACCCAGGAGGTTGAGTGAGCCAAGATCGTGCCATTGCACTTCAGCCTGGGAATAAAGTGAGACTCTGTCTCAAAAACATAAAATAAAATAAAATAAAATAAACATAAAATAAATAAAGATACACGATTATTGAATCAAAAACTTTATGAAAAGGAGCAACAACATTCCAACAAAAGGTTAATTTAACTTCATTTGTCTTAGGAAAAATGCTGAGTATGAGATGGCGCCCTAGGATATCCATGTACATATATTCCAAATACATAAAATATTGTGGATGAGCATAAACAAGCTATGTGCGTGTCTTTGTTCATTTAGAATATTGCATGAAATGCACTGTGTTTGTGGAACAAATTAATTGTTGTCATTTTTGTATTTACTTATCAGTATATTCCCTGTTCTTCATCTGAAAAGAAGAAATACGAGAATTTTCATTTCTGCAATATGTTTTTTTGGGTGGGTAGCTATTGCTGCAGCAGGAATCCTAAACCTCTGAAAGTTTGTTTTTGCACACTGCTTTTGTTGTGACAATTGTTTGATTAGACTTTGTCGACCAAGGAGTAAATTCGAGTGTGCTGAACTATTCCTTAATCTCTCCAGCCCTGCTCCAGGTTCCAGGGACTCCCCTGCTCTTTTCACAGGCCAGCAGAGGGATGAGTTTTACAACAGGCCAGTGTTTCCAAAGGTTACAGGTCTGATATCATATAATGCCTATGTCCATCATGCTTTTTGTTGGGGAAAAAAAAAAAAAACTATTTGCCTAGGGCCAGTCATTGCATTCTTTCTGGCCTCTGTTTCTGTTTCCTGGCACGTAACACAAGATGATGGCGGGAGGTGACTCTGGCGTTCCTTTTAGTTCCCTTGGGATGATTCATTGGGAGACAGGTCAATATTCTTGGAGCTGTGAGGACTATTTAATATGAAGAGGTTTTGGCCGGGCATGGTGGCTCATGCCTGTGATCCCAGCCCTTTGGGAGGCTGAGGCAGGAGGATCACCTGAGGTCAGGGGTTCAACACCAGCCTGGCCAACATGGTGAAACCCCCATCTCTACTAAAAATATAAAAATTAGCTGGGCGTGGTGGCACATGCCTGTGATCCCAGCTTCTCAGGAGGCTGGGGCTAGAGAATCGCTTGAACCTGGGAGGCGGAGGTTGCAGTGAGCCGAGATCGTACCACTGCACTCCAGTCTGGGTGACAGAGTGAGACTCTGTCTCAAAAAATAAATAAATAAATAAAATTTAAAATAAGAAATAAGTAGTAAAATGAAAGGTTTTTGCCTGGCACTAAGCTTTTAAAAAATAAATTTATTAGAGGGAATTAAATGAGATTCAGCTTGTCCCTGTCAATGTCAGGGAACATAAGGTGAAATTAGGACATTAAAGAATGTCTTAATGGAAGTGGCTTAAAATCAGAGGCCTTCAATGCTTCCATAAAAAAAGCAGTGGTGGAGAGAGTGTTTTCCAAGGAAAATATGACTAGGTTTCACTTCTGGTCCTCGTCCTGGCACCAAGAGGAAGCTCTTGCTGGATTACAGCACACCAGGGGCCACGTGTAGGGCGAGGTATGATATGTGTGTGTGCCCCAGGTTATGAGTGAGCATAGCTCGACTTTTGCACTCACACTAATGCCATTTTTTTTTTTTTTTTTGCCTCTTGCCATCAGCATCCAAGTGACCAGCTGGGCCTGTAGTTTATCCAGAGCTGGTGTGATTTCAAGTAACTTCAGCTGTCAGAGTTGCCAGCAGAAAATGGTTATTTAGTCTGTTTCAACATCTGGGGAAAAAAAGTGTCATTGTTGTTTATGGCAGACAATGGATGTAGAGGGAGTTGCAGCAGATTCTACATCGTGGATTGAGCTCAGGATGAAGGCAGGGGCACAGGCTGGGCTTTCAAACTCCCACCCCACCCTTCATTCTCAGGCTCATTTCTGCATCAGGACATTCATCTTTTTATTGGATCTCTTCTGATATTGTCACTAATAACTATCCCTGCATTAAATTCGATGCGAGCACTGAAATACCCTTAAGGTTTGCTTCCATATGGCTGTTCATGGTGTCCACGATTTCCTGGAGCTCTACAAATTGCCCAAAGAAATAGCTCATATTCAAAGAATAGTTCTCCTACCCAGAGGTTATCTCTCAGTGCTTTGCTGACTCTCTCCCGGCTTTTGCTTGTCCCCATTTAGTCTGCCGCTCTCCCTGCATCGCAGCTGTCAGTGCTGCTTTTTAAAAAGGGACACTTGGCCTGGTGCAGTGGCTCACACCTGTAATCCTAGCACTTTGGGAGGCCGAGGCAGGTAAATCACTTGAGGTCAGGAGTTTGAGACCAGCCTGGTCAACATGGTGAAACCTGGTCTCTACTAAAAATATGAAAATTAGCTGGGTGTGGTAGCACACGCCTGTAATCCCAGCTACTCAGGAAGCTGAGGCAGGAGAATCGCTTGAACCTGGGAGGTGGAGGTTGCAGTGAGCTGAGATCGCACCACTGCACTCCAGCCTGGGCAACAGAGCGAGACTCCATCTCAAAAATATTAATAACAATAATAAATAAATAAATAAAGACGGACTCTTCACTATCCCCTGCACTCACTGGCGCTCCACAGGCCAACCCAGCCTGCACTCTGTCGCCAGACTAACCTTCAGGATGGACGATCCTTTTGCTCCACTGCAGGCTTCCTGCTGCCTTGAAAATTACATGAAAATCCTTACCATGACAGGCAAACACCGTACAATGTGTGTGATGGTGAATTTTCTGTGTCAGCTTGACTGGGCTAAGCGGTGCCCAGATAGCTGGTAAAGCATGATTTCTGGATGTGTCTGTGAGGGTGTTCTGGAAGAGATTGGCATTTGAGTTGGTGGACTGAGTAAAGTAGCTATCCCTTGCTGATGTGGGCAGGCACCCTCCAGTTCACTGAGGGCTTGACAGAACAAATTGGCAGAGGAAGGGCAAATTTGTTCTCTCTGCTTGATCTGAGCCATTCACTTTCACCTGCCCTGAGCATCAGTGTTCCCAGTTCTCCGGCCTTTGGGCTTGGACCAGGAGTTACACCATCGGCCCCCTGGTTCTTATTCCCTGGGGCTTGCACTGGGGAATACACCACCAGCTTTCTTGGGTCTCTAGCTTTCAGATGACAGACTGTGGGACTTCTCAGCCTCCATAATTGTGTGAGCCAATACTTCATAAGAAATTTCTTTCTCTACATCTGTATAAATATATCAACCCATCAAAATATCTATATCTCTATAGCTTCTTTGTTCTATTTCTCTGGGGGAACCCTGACTAATACAGCACGGTCCAGACTGTTTCTCCCTGCTCCGCAAATTCCTTCTCTACAACCAGAACCTGTCACTTCATATCAAGTACCAGACTTTCCTTGCCTTTGCTCCCTCTGTCTTTTCGTTTTCAGTGTACCCCCTGTCCCTTACCTCTGCTTGCTCACAGGGTACCCACTTTCCATGCTCCAACTCAGACCTATGGTGTTCTCAAGATTTTTGTCATCTCTGAAAGAGATGTGGAGAACCCCCACAGCACGTGGCATGTGCTTATGCCTCATTTCTGGTAATTCTACCTACTTCCTATTATTGGGCTGGTGAAAAGTAATTGTGGGTTTTGCCATTACTTTCAACGGCAAATACTGCAATTACTTTTGCACCAACCCCAAACAAGTTATTTGTGCTTCAGTCTCTGCCTCAAAGAGGACAGGCCAATGCTTTCTAATTTGTCATTCCCTGAAAGCCGACATCTGTTTTGCATAAGGTAACCCTGAGTCAGCAGGGATACAGTAAAATGAATGCCAGGCTGAATGTCAGGCAGGTCTGGAGCTGAGTCACAGCTGTAGGACCTTGGTCAAGGCACATGTGTTTTTGAGCCCTGGCATGTCCACATATGAAATTAGTATGACAGACTGTTTCTCAAGGGGCTGCTATATGGCTCACGTGAGATAATATACATGAAATGTGATCATCAAATGATGACGTGCAATGCACACATTAAGTATAAACAGTAATTATTTGGAGAATTAGGTTTAAAAGTTAGCAAATGGTTTCCAAAAGTCTCCAAGACACAGATATACAGATAATCCTCCCGGATTAGCAGAGCTTTGTTCACCCCTGCCAGTGTCACTTCTTTCTCCTTTTGCTCAAATCACTCTTTCAGTTGGGCCTTTGATCGCAGAATTAGAAAGACACCGGGAACGGACCTCAGTAGATTTTGACCTCTCTTCTAGCAAAGCCACCATGATTTAAGTTGGCTTAGGAGTACTACTGCATGAATGATTTGTTTTCGTGCATATAAAAATTACTCTGAGCATACATTATTTTAAATCTTGGTGTTTGTTGGTATTTCTTTTCTTTTTTTTTTTTTTTGAGACAGAGTCTCACTCTGTTGCCCAGGCTGGAGTGAAGTGGCACGATCTCGGCTCATTGCAACCTCCACCTCCTGGGTTCAAACGATCCTTGTGCCTCAGCCTCCTGAGTAGCTGGGAGTACAGGTACACACCACCTAGCCCAGCTAATTTTTATATTTTTAATAGAGATGGGGTTTTGCCATGTTGACCAGGCTGGTCTCAAACTCCTGACCTCAAGTGATCCACCTGCCTCGGCCTCCAAAAGTGCTGAGATTACAGGCCCGAGCCACTGTGTCCATCCCGTGGTATCTGTATTTCAAGAACAGAAGTTGAGTTGGGGCTGGGTCACTGTGTGACAGGTGGTCTCACAGAAATAAAGATACAACACTATAGAAACAGTCTAGGTAGAGTCCCTTCGAGACCGACATCAGGAGCTCCACGTGCACAATGCAACAGCAGCTACATAGGCCTGAGCACCAGACAGTGAATGCATTTTGCAGAGGAATAAAACAGCTTTCAAGAGCACCTTTGTATCTGTCCTAGAAGTAATGTCTTTAGAAAATGTCTGTTTCTATTTCTCTCATCCCTGTTCCTTCAAGGCTATTGTAAGAGGAAGAAAAACAGATTCTGGAATACAGTAGTTTACACATTGTTTGCAGCCAAATTTGAATTTGGCCTACGATTAATTCCTGGGCTAGCATGGCAAACTTTCCAATTACATAAATGCAGAGCCCTGCATTATTTCAAAAACACATGGTACTTGCTCTGAAAATGATTCCGGATTCCAGGCCACGGAAAATCTGAAGGAACTGTTCTGCTGCTATTTCAGGGACCCAGTTAGGTTGGGAGAAGGCTGGGTAGCGGGGTCTCAGGAGAGGAGGAGAGGAGGAAAGAAGAGTTGGCCATGAGCTGATGAAGCGGCAGAGGCAATGAGGCAGCCTTTTCTGGCTCCTCTTTGAGGGGCTGAGATTTTTACATCCTTGCACTCCATAGCCTCAGCCAGAGGCCCAAGCACAGAACTGGCTCCCTGTCCAAGCTTTGAGCCAAAGAGCGTGCACTCTAATGACCTTTCTCCCTGTGCCTCCCCATTTTTTTCTCTCTCTCTAGACTGTGAATGTATCAGACATCATCTGAAGAAAGTTGTTAGGCCTGGTTGGGTAGTAGTGGGGGTTGGGGACACAGTTGATTCAGGGCCACAGTGAACAGAACAGAGAGGAGCAGACCTTTGACACTTTTCAGAGATGCTAAAGGAGCAAATCACTGAAATTGAACCACAGTGTCCCTGGGCACAGCCCACAGGACCTCGGGGTCTGCTCCCTCATCCCACCCTTCTCTGCAAAGTCAGATTGAGCGGTAGACAGGCACAATCCACATTCAGAAGCATCTGCTGAGTGTGAGATAGACACCTTTCTGAGATTTGTTAACAAGGGACCGAGATCCTGGACATTTTGTTACGTAAACACATGCAAACACTGAAGAAGTAAAATCGAAATTTCCCGACAAAGAAAATCTCAGGACCAGATGATTTCATCACTGAATCCTACCAACATTTAAGGAAGAATTTCTACTAATACTTCTTACATTCTTCCTTTCTTTATTTTTTTGGAGACAGAATCTCCCTGTCTCCCAGGCTGGAGGGCAGTGGCGTGATCTCAGCTGACTGCAAGCTCCGCCTCCAGGGTTCACGCCATTCTCCCGCCTCAGCCTCCCGAGTAGCTGGGACTGCAAGCGCCCGCCACCAGGCCCGGCTAATTTTTTGTATTTTTGGTAGAGACGGGGTTTCACCGTGTTAGCCAGGATGGTCTCATCTCCTGACCTCGTGATCTGCCCGCCTCGGCCTCCCAAAAGTGCTGGGATTACAGGCGTGAGCCACTGAGCGCGGCCACTTCTTAAATTCTTTACCCCGCCCCCGCCACCTCCCCCTAGAAAACAGAGCTAGAGAGAATACTTCCAAACACATTTGATGAGGCTAGGATGCTTGGTACCTAAGCCAGACAAAGACATCACAAGAAAAGAAAACCACAGGTCAGTATCTCTGATGAACACTGATGCAAAAATCCTAAATAAAATATTAGCAAATGGAATCCAAGAACACATCAAAAAGATTTTACATCATGACCAAGTGGGATTTATTCCTGGCATGCAAGCCTGGTTTTAACATATGCAAATCAATCTGTACAATACATCACATTAACAGAATGCGAGATTAAAAGCCACATGGTTACCTCAATTGATGCAGAAAAACATTCAGCAATGCTCAACATTCTTTCTTGATAGAAACTTTTAACAGTTTAGGTATAGAATGAAAGTTCCTCAACATAGTGAAGGCCATTTAGGAAAAAACCACAGCTAACATTTTAATAAATGGGGAACAATTAAAAGGTTTTTCACTAAGTTATGGTACAAGGCAAGGATGCCTACTCTCACCTGTTCTATTTGACACAGTACTGGAAGTATCAGCAAGAGAAATCACACAAGAAGAAGAAAGAAAAGTCATCCGAATTAGAAGAGAAAAAGTGAAATTATCTCTATTTGCACATGACTTGATCCCATATGTAGAAAACCCGAAAGATTCCACACACAAAAAAACCTGTTAAAACTAGTAAGTGAATTCAGTAAAGTTGAAGGATACAAAATCAACACACAAAAACCGGTAGCATTTCTATAAGTAACAACCTAGCTAAAAAATAAATTAAGAAAACAATCCCTTCTATGATAACATCAAGAAAGTACTTAGGAATAATCTTAACCAACAAGGTGAAAGATTTGTACACTGAAAACTATAAAGCATTAGTGAAAGAAATTGAAGAGGATTCAAATAAATGGAAAAATCTCTCCTGCTCATGGATTGGAAGAATGAATAGTGTGAAAATGTCCCTACAACCCAAAGGAACATACAGATTCAATGCAATCCCTATAAAAATCCCAGTGTCATTCTTCACAAAAATAGGAAAAAAAATTCTAAAATCCATATGGAACCACGAATGAACCCAAATAGCCAAAGCTGTCTTCAGAAAGAACTAGAGGCATAACACTTCCTGATTTGAAATTGCGTTATAAACCTACGTAAACAGCATGGTGCTGGCATAAAAATAGACACATAGACCAGTAGAACAGAATAGAAAGCCCAGATACAAATCTAAACATATATGGTCAACTAATTTTCAACAAGGGCACCAAGAGAACACATGGGGAAAGGAGAGTCTCTTCAATAAATGGAGCTGAAAAACTGGATTCCCACATGCAAAATAATGAAATTGTACCCTTATCTTACAACGTACACAAAAATCAACTCAAAAGGGACAAAAGACCTAAACATAAGACCTGGAACTGCAAAATTTCTGAAAAGGGACACCAGGGGAAAAGTTCCTAGACATTGGCCTTGGTAATGATGTTTTGCATATTACACCAAAAACTTGGCCATAAAATTGAAAATAAATAAGCAAGACTATATCAAACTAAGAAGCTTCTACACAGCAAAGGAAACCATCATCAAAGTGAAACAGCCACCTATAAGTTGGGAAAAATATACAAAATATATCTCTGATAAGGGGTTAATATCTACAACTTGTAAAGACCTCATATAACTCAATAAGAGAAAAATAAATAACCTGATTTAAAATATGGTCAAAAGACCTGCATAGACATTTCTCTAAAGAAATAGCCAACATTAATATGAAAAGGTGCTCAGTGTCATTAGTCATCAGGAAAATGCAAATGAAAACCACTATGAAATTTCACCTCACATCCATTAAGATGGCTATTATCAAAAATTCAAAATACAGTGTCCTGCGCCTGTAATCCCAGCACTTTGGGAGGCTGAGGCAGGCAGATCACCTGAGGTCAGGAGTTAGAGACCAGCCTTGACCAACATGGAGAAACTCCGTCTCTACTAAAAGTACAAAATTAGCTGGGCGTGGTGGTGCATGCCTGTAATCCCAGCTACTTGGGAGGCTGAGGCAGGAGAATCGCTTGAACCCAGGAGGCAGAGGTTGCTGTAAGCCAAGATCGAGCCATTGCGCTCCAGCCTGGGCAACAAGAGTGAAACTCCGTCTCAAACAAAAGTCAAAACATAGCAAATATCGGTGACAGTGCAGAGAAAAGGGAACGCTTATGTACTGTGGAAGGGAATGTAGGCTGGTGCAGCCATTATGGAAAACAATATGGAAGTCTTAAAGAAATTAAAAATAGAACTACCATATGCCCTAGCAATCCCTCTGTTGGGCATATATCCAAAGGAAATGAAATCACCACCTCATGAAGATATCTTTACTCTCAGGTTCACTGCAGCATTTTCCTACCAGCTAAGATATGGAAACAGCCTGAGTGTCCATCGGTGCGTGAATGGATAAAGAAACTGTGGTATATACATACAGTGGAATATCACTCAGCCTTAAGAAAGAAGACCCAGCCCTTTACCACAACACAGATAAACTTGGAGGACAATATGCTAAGTGAAATAGGCTAGACTCAGAAAGAAAAATATTGCATGATCGAATTTCATGTGGAATCTAAAAAAAGCAACAAATACTGTATATAGACACATCATCTCACTTATCTCATTTACATGTGGAAAATCAAATACTGTTTACAATATTACATGGTCACTTACATGTGGAAAAAAAGTCAAACACTTCATACAGAGGTAGAGAATAAAACAGTGGTTACCAGGGGTGGGAAGGGTAGGTGGGGAGAAGAGATGGGGACGTGGAGGTCAGTGGATACAAAGCAAAACAATACGTAAGATAACCATGTCTCGGAATGTTACCTACAACATGAAACTGCCACTAAAAAAAAATTGTACTCTATTTGCCCTTCCTGCTAGACGAGTAGATTTTAGCTGCTCTTGCCACACAAAATTAAACAAAAGAGTAAGTATGTGAGATAATGCATGTGTTAATTTGCTTCACTCTAATAACCATTTTACTATCTTATGTATCCCATAGTGTCCTGTGGTATCCTTTTTTTTTTTTTTTTTTTTTGAGACGGATTCTCACTCTGTCGCCAAGGCTGGAGTGCAGTGGCACCGTGTCGGCTCACTGCAACCTCCGTCTCCTGGGTTCAAGCAATTCTCCTACCTCAGCCTCCCGAGTAGCTGGGATTACAGGCACCCACCACCACGCCTGGCTAATTTTTATATATTTTTAGTAGAGATGGAGTTTCCCTTCCCCATGTTGGCCAGGCTGGTCTTGAACTCCTGACCTCAGGTGATCCACCTGCCTCGGCCTCCCAAAGTGCTGGGATTACAGGCATGAGCCAACCTGCCCAGCCGTATACCTTAAATATATACAATAAAAGTTATATTTAAAAAACACACACAGATGTAGACTAATTGAAAGTTAGAATTCCACCTGATAAAAAACATAAGTCGCCAAGTCATCAGCTCTCTGTGATGTTTATCATGGCTGGGTTGACTTGGTAGGTTTCTCCAAAACAGTAACAGAGGACCCTAGTGAAGGCTGACCACATCCCTGCGATTTCTGCATGGCTCGTCATAGCCCTGTACCCTGAATGATCTCTTGAGGTTGTTTCTAGCTAAAAGATCTATAACTCTATGAACCACCTCTATTTATTATGGCTCGTAAAAGTCATTGGCCACATATTTTATTCTCACTTGGCACATAAAGAATCAGAGAGGATAATTGAATAACCCAGGCCTATGCAGCAAGACAACATTCATTCTGCAACCACACTTGGGCTATTTGAAGCTCAGAGCCCACTGCCTCGCCCACCTTTCTTTGTTGACCAATTGCATACAGCAAAGGAAGAGTGACAATTTATCATCCAATTCGACACTGTTGAGAGTACACGGGGACACCGTTAATAGTCATGCTGAGACAACAGGCATAAACCATGCCATAGGGGGATGTTCGGCAGAGGGGGAAAGTAAGGTAGCTTTTTATGAGGGCATCAACGGGTCTTAAATATGAATTCTACAGAATTTATGGGGTACTTTAAATTTACAGCCATTTATATTGCTTGCCACTCATAAAAACCCTCCTATGTGGCTAGGTTGTCTGCCCTTGTCCCTAAAGGAAGCATATGATGAAGTCACGCCACCCTCAGCCCCAGTCACAAGTACAACAGCCTCAAACTCCAAATGGGTTTAGTACCCCTCCAACGAATACTGCAGTCTCCAATAAAGCGATAATGCCCAGATGATTCCAAGGGAGCAGAGCCGCCACGGGAGCACATCTTTGGTGTGCCCCAGGGGTACACCTTGTTTTTCTTGTCCCTTCTCCCTTCTTTCCACCCAGAGCAAATTGTGGGTGGATGTCTGACTGTACCATGCAGAATCCAAAGGGGGCTCCCCTCGATTGCCCTCCCAGCCTGCTTCTTACTGTGTGGATGGAATAACAGAGATTAAACCACAATTGCAGGATAGTGCTTGCCTCCAAACCTATAACTGTCTCTTCTTCACTAAACACCCTTTGGTCTTGGCCAAGGGTTGTCTATTCTGAGGAGAGATGATGCAGTAATATAGGTGGGAATGTGTGGTCTTCGCTCCAGATGCAGATGCAAGTCCAGATGCTGCCTACTTTTGTGTGTGTGTGTGTGTGTGTGTGTGTGTGTGTGTGTGTGAGACAGCACCTCACTCTGTAGCTCAGGCTGGAGCGCAGTGGCACAATCTCAGCTCACTGCAACCGCCGCTTCCCAGGTTCAAGCGATTCTCCTGCCTCAGCCTCCTGAGTAGCTGGGATCACAGCCACCCGCCACCATGCCTGGCTAATTTTTTGTATTTTTAGTAGAGATGGGGTTTCACCGTGTTGGCCAGGTTGGTCTCGAACTTCTGACCTCAAGTGATCCACCCGCCTTAGTCTTCCAAAGGGCTAGGATTATAGGCATGAGCCACCACACTCAGTCAAGTTTAATGTTTTAAGCCTCGGCTTTCCCTTCTGTTGAATGAGGAAGATAAGGCCTGTTTTATAGGGTTGTCATAAAGATAAATTCAGTATTGTGTGAAAAGCTTTCAGCTCACTGCCTGGCTCATACCGGGACTTTGTGATTATGGAAGTTTCGATTCCGAATCAGCAGCCTTACCATTCAACAGGGCGAGGGAGCTTGGCCTGCAGAGTAACCTGCAGAGTGCAGAAGTGGCACTTGATTGTGTCTTAGACTTTCTCCGTTTGCTCTTTTCTTTTAGAGACATGGACTCTGCAGGACTGAGCTAACCTCTGTACTGTGAGAGTACAGATCCCATGTTTCTCATTCTTCCCTTACCCACAGCTACTGAGATCATATTTTCTGAACCCCAAATTAAAGTACATAGCTTAGGGCTGAGTACAGGGGCTCATGCTTGTAGTCCCAGCACTTTGGGAGGCTGAGGTAAGAGGACCACTTGAACCCAGGAGGTCAAGGCTGCAGTGAACTATGATGGTACCACTGTACTCCAGCCTGGGTGATGGAAGCTAGACCTTGTCTCTAAAAATAAAATAAGCCTGATCATAACAAGGAATGTTGTCACGAACACTGTATCATACAACCCAGGAAATATGGTTTTCTTACCCATTGTGCTTTTCACTTTGTTAACCATCAATCAATCAATCAACAAATGCCCATGAAATAATGAATGGATCAATCAGACATCATCACTACCATCATAGCATATATATAGTTTTTGCATCCTGTTCTCCCTGATCTATTTGTTGTATCAGTCAAGGTTCCAGCAGGAAATAGATGGCCCTCAAATTAGAATAATGCAAGGAGAGCTTAATAAAGGGGCTAGTTGGCTGGGTGTGGTCGTTCACGCCAGTAATCCCAGCACTTTGAGAGGCAGAGACGGGCGGATCATGAGGTCAGGAAATCGACACCATCCTGGCTAACAAGGTGAAACCTTGTCTCTACTAAAAATACAAAATATTAGCCGGGCATGGTGGCACACAACTGTAGTCCCAGCTACTCGGGAGGCTAAGGCAGAAGAATGGCGTGAACGTGGGAGGTGGAGCTTGCAGTGAGCCCAGATCATGCCACTGCACTCCAGCCCGGGCGACAGAGTGAGAGTCTGTCTCAAAAAATAAATAAATAAATAAAATTTAAAAATAAATAAAAATGAAAATAAATAAATAAATAAAGGGGCTAGTTATGAAAGTGTGGGTGAGATGTAGAGCAGCCACCAGGGATACTAGTAATGGCAGAAAAGCTGTGACAACTCCCACATCCAGAAGAATGAGGGGAGGAAGCAGACACAGGAACCAGAAGCAGAGTCTTTCATAGGAAAGACTGCCTTGAAGGGAGCCTTGACCTTCAGTGACCTGAAGGTGAGAGCCAGTGGAGTAAGTGTCTTGACTTCACTCTCCTCCCTCACTTAGATCTGCTAGTGATCTCCTTCGACTGAACCCAGTGAGAAGCCAGAGGGTGAGGGAACCCATTACCTATTGATATGATCAGTCAATAGGCGGGGGGAGAAGGATGGGTCTCATGGAGGATACCGGATACACGTGCTGTCTCTGAGATGCCAGGTGTCTCCCTCCCTCCCTCCCTCCCTCCCTCCCTCCCTCCCTTCCTTCCTTCCTTCCTTCCTTCCTTCCTTCCTTCCTTCCTTCCTTCCTTTCTTCCTTCCTTTTGTCCTTCTTTCTTCTTTTTTTCTTTTTATTTCTTTTTTTGAGGCAGAGTGTGTCACCCAGACTGGAGTACTGTGGTGCCAGCTCAGCTCACTGCAGCCTCGACCTCTCCAGGCTCAAGTAATCCTCCTGCCTCAACTTCCCGAGTAGCTGGGATTATAGGAATGCACTACCACACCCAGCTAATTAAAATTTTTTTTTCATAGAGATGGGCTCTTGCTATATTGCCCAGGCTTGTCTCAAACTTCTGGGTTCAAATGAGCCTCCTGCCTCAGACTCCCAAAGTGCTGGGATTACAGGTATGAGCCACTGCGCCCAGCCAAGGTATCTTTTTTAAACAAAAATTAAAAGTATAAAATATTGTCAGATGCTTTATTCCCTTAAGTGGTTCCCTAGCTGGAATGCCACCACCTCCACCTTCCTGGCATGTGTCCTCTTCCCTGAGAAGCCTTCCTCGTACTTACCTGTCATTACCGTCAGGCCAGGAGGTGTCCTTCCTCCTTCCTCAGGACTCCTAAGTGCATTGCTGTAAACTCTACCCTAGCACTTCCCAGTTTGCAATGATTGCTTTCCTTCTCTAGGAGCTTCTTTTTTTAAAGAAAAATTTATTTATTTATTTATTTTTGAGATAGGGTCTTATTCTGTTGCCCAGGCTAAAGTGCAGTGGTACGATCTCGGCTGTCTGCAGCCTCGACCTCCTGGGTTTAAGCAATCCTCCCATCTCAGCCTCTGGAGGAGCTGGGACTTCAGGTGCATACTATCAAGCCTGGCTAATTTTTGTATTTTTTTGTAGAGATGTGGTTTTGCTATGTGGCCCAGGCTGGTCTCGAACTCCTGAGCTCAAGCAATCTGTCCACTATTACAAGTGTGAGCCACCGCACCTGGCCACCAGGAGCTTCTTGAGGACAAGGTCCCATGTGTTGGTTCTCCTCGTATTTCCAACACTAGCCCAGTGACATGCACATAGTAGATGCTGAGTCAGTGTTTGTTGAATAAATGAAATAAAATGTTTCCCATGAAATGAAAGAATGCTTGCCCTTAGATTACAATGAAGTCCTCCCTTGGTTTTCTAGCCCAGAATCGACCCCTTGTCCCAACAAATACATCTTTTCTCTCTTAGGCATGTTCAGACCAGCAGAAAGAGGTCAAAGGGCCCTGATGGATTTGAACATCTGGATTGTGTTAGCAGCAGCTGTGGGAAGCGGCAAACCAGCAGGAAGGTGTGGGTGGAGAGGGTGGTCAGACTGTGGAATGATGTCTGGAAAATGGAAACTCTGTTTACTGACGCCTTGCAAAGAAACCTTGAGCACCATTTAAATTCACACTCAAATTCTAGGTAACATCTCTTTGCTTTCCGGAAGCGCTGACAAAAGAGACGCTAAAGCCAATGGTGTATGTCTTGTTATGAAGATCAGAGGCATTGACAGGAGGCTTGGGAAGGCTGAACAATTGAAAATCTTATTAACGAGTTTATTGTTTGTTGTTTGGTTCACTTTTGGTCAGTTGTGTGTATGTGTTTATGTGTGCACGGGCATGTGTGTGTGTATTAGGGTTCTCTAGAGGGACAGAACGAATAGAATAGATGTACGTATGAGAGGGAGTGTATTAAGGAGTATGGACTCACACGATCACAAGGTGAAGTGCTACAATAGGCCATCTGCAAGCTGAGGAGCAAGGAAGCCAGTCCGAGTCCCCAAACCTCAAAAGTAGGGAAGCCAACAGTGCAGCCTTCAGTCTGTGGCCAAAGGCTTGAGCGCCCCTGGCAAACCACTGGTGTAAGCCCAAGAGTCCAAAAGCTGAAGAATTTGGAATCTGATGTTCAAGGGCAGGAAGCGTCCAGCATGGGAGAGAAATGAAGGCTGGAAGACTCAGCAAGTCAGCTTCTCCCAACTTCTCCTGCCTGCTTTATTCTAGCTGCGCTGGCAGCTGGTTAGATGGTGCCCACCCAGATTGAGGATGGGTCTGCCTTTCCCAGACCACTGACTCAAATGTGAATCTCCTTTGGCAACACCCTCACAGACACACCCAAGATCAATACTTTGCATCCTTCAATCTGATCACGTTGATACTCAGTATGACCATCACAGTGCATTTGTGTGTATGTGTGTGTGTGTATGTGACTGTTTTTGTGTGTGTGCATGTGTGTGTGGTTGTGCATGCACGCTTGTGTGTGTGTGCAGGGACTACCCCAGTCTTTATTGTCTAGAAGTGGTTCTATCAGGCTCTATCCAGGAATAAGAATTGGGCAGAGAAACATTTAGAGGCAGAAATGGAATGGAAATGGAAGAAAATACTCAGCGGCGCACTTTTCATTATAACCTGCCTCTCCCCAGCCCTCCCAGTGCCCCCTCCCAACACCTGTCCTTCCCTCGCTGTGTTTTCCTGGGTTCTCCATGCAGACTCGAAATGGTCTGTAGGGTGAGGTCACTCCACAAACGACAAATATTTGCTCAGTGATCACTGTGTACAAGGTGACAGAATTCCAAGCATTGTGTGGGTTTTTTATTTGCACACAAGTGCCTGGGTTCTATGGAGAAAATTCTAAAGATACATACTGACCTTTATGATTATCTCTTTCCAAATAACGAGAGTGTTGAACCTCCCGTTATTCTAAAGAGCTCAGAATGCTTTTCAGTCTTCCTCCCTATTTGATCTGTAGGTTTATTTGACCATGAGGTTGCAGAGAGCTGTTGTTCTCTCCATTTGGTTAAGGAGAAAATGAAGCCCAGGGAAGTGTGGGTTTGATCAGCTTCACATAATTATGTTGTCCTGGAACATGGATCTCCTGAGTCTCGTTTTCCATTAGATGGCATTGCCTTTCTAGAATGAGGTTAACAAGGATTCATAGGAAGCACATTATTTAGAGAACAATTGTTGGGTTGGGGACAGACTGAAAGATAAGAGCTATTTACTGAACCAAGGAAATCGTTTCGTCTCTCTGAGGCTTCGCCACCCTTTTTGGGCATAACGTTTCCTGAAATTCCTGAAAAGCAACGAGTTACATTAGATGACTGTAATTAAATGAGCTTGTACAATTATATTCAAAAATAATATTGCTTTAAAAGTTGCATTAACAGTCATGCATAGCAAGGGCCCTGTGCATTGGTGGGGGCCAGGAGAGAGCTGGAGAACAGGCCATTGGCTCCCCCTGCCCCTCTCTCTTCAATTCTTTAACTGACAATGAACAACTTCAGTTTAGCATTTCTTCCCAGGATGAATTCAGACCATATTTCAAGTTCACTTGGGCACTTATGCATAGCGCTTTGTGCTGACTCAAGCCTCAGGAAAAGAGGTTGGGTTGCCAAGCCTGGAGTCTAAACTTACAGCTTCACTTCAGCAAGGACGAGAAAAATGCAGGTTTACCAAAAAAATTCGCTACTGAGTTTCCATTCATTCTGAAAGGTTCTACAGGAAACCAGAAGCGTTGCTGAGTGTTACTGTCTAGGGCTGAGACTTCTGCTCATAGATATAGTTCCAGCTTCCACAAATACCAGGGCTTAGAAGCTTAGAATGCCTTCTGAGACGGTGATATAGTTTGGTTGTGTCCCCACGCAAATCTCACCTTGCCACCACACTTTTTTTTTTTTTTTTTTTGAGACGGACGAGTCTTGCTGTGTCGCCTAGGCTGGAGTCCAGTGGTGCAATCTCAGCTCACTGCAACCTCCGCCTCCTGGGTTCAAGCGATTCTCCTGCCTCAGCCTCCTGAGTAGCTGGGACTACAGGTGCCAACCAACACACCTGGCTAATTTTTGTATTTGTAGTAGAGAAGGGGTTTCACCATGTTGGCCAGGCTGGTCTCAAACTCCTGACCTCGAGTGATCTGCCCACCTCGGCCTCCCAAAGTGCTGGGATTACAGGCGTGAGCCACTGAGTCCCGCCCCAGATCTCACCTTGAGTTGTAATAATTCCCACATGTCAAGGACAGGGCTAGGTGGAGATAATGGAATCAGAGGGGCGGGGCCCTCTAGACCATTCTCGTGGTAATGAACAGGTCTCACAGGATCTGATGGTTTTATAAATGGGAGTTCCCCTGCACAAGCTCCCTCTTGCCTGCTGCCATGTAAGACAAGACTTGTCTTCACTTCTTTTTTGCCTTCTGCCATGATCATGAGGCCTCCCTAACCATGTAGAACTGTGAGTCCATTAAACCTCTTTCCTTTATAAATCACCCAGTCTTGGGTATGTCTTGATAAGCAGTGTGAGAACAGACTGATAGAGAGGGAGATTAATCAAATGCAAAAACCCAAACTAAGAAGTAACCTCCAGGATTCTTACAAACGCTCCAAGGATGTGTTCATCAGAGGCAGTCTGAGGCTTCTGGCAGCACCTCTCCTCCTTCTCTACTTTCTGAGACTCTTGTCTGAACTTTACGGAAGTGACAGGAGCCAATAGGAAGCTACGAGGCTGCACTCCCTTAATGGCTCACAAGCAGGGCACCCTAACTTGCCTTTCTTTACAGTTGTGTGGCTGTGGGGATTAAATTCTTCCTGTGAAAACTGGGGGACACCTGTTCTGTCCACCATAAAAAGTTATCAAGACCAGGTGCAGTGGCTCACACTAATCCCAGCACTTTTGGAGGGAGGCCTAGGTGGGAGGATTGCTTGGGCCCAGAAGTTTGAGATCAGTGTGGGCAACATAGTGAGACCTCATCTCCACCAAAAATTTAAAAATTAGCTGGGCATGATGGTGCACACTTGTAGTCTTACCTGTTCAGGAGTGTGAGGTTGGAGGATGGCTTGAGCCCAGGAGTTGGAGGTTGCAGTGACCTCTGATCACACCACTGCACTCCAGCCCAGGTGACACAGCAAGACCCTGTCTCAAAAAAAAAAAAAAAAAAAAAAAAAAATGTTGTTATTGGCTGGGCGTGATGGCTAACACCTATAATCTCAGCACTTTGGAAGATTCACTTGAGCCCAGGAGTTAGAGACCAGCCTAGGCATTGATAGGGAGACCCCATGTCTACAAATAATGTAAAATAATTAAAAAATTAGCCAGGCATAGCAGTGCACACCTGCAGTCCCAGCTGACTGGAAGGTTGAGATGGGAGGATCACTTGAGCCCAGGAGGTTGAGGCTGCGGTGAGCCAAGATTGCTCTCCTGCACTCCAGCCTGGGTGACATAGTGAGGTTTTGTCTCAAAAAAAAAAAAAAAGAAAGTCACTGAAGAAGTCAAAGGAAACCATCTATTAAATATTGCCTTATGAATGGAGAGGTACCAGGTAGATATGAGGTGTTACTAATTTTGTGAAACCATAAAGAGAGAGAATAAAAAAGTATGCCTTAGTTTTGAACAAAACCCCTCATTCTCTCATTCACAATGTATTTGTGAGATACTTTTGGCACAATGCTGTTGTCTGAATGGTTGTGTCCCTCTGAAATTTCTTTTTTTTTTTTTTTTTTTTGAGACGGAGTCTGGCTCTGTTGCCCAGGCTGGAGTGCAGTGGCCGGATCTCAGCTCACTGCAAGCCCCGCCTCCCGGGTTCACGCCATTCTCCTGCCTCAGCCTCCCGAGTAGCTGGGAGTACAGGCGCCCGCCACCTCGCCCGGCTAATTTTTTTTGTATTTTAGTAGAGACGGGGTTTCACCGTGTTAGCCAGGATGGTCTCGATCTCCTGAACTCGTGATTCGCCCGTCTCGGCCTCCCAAAGTGCTGGGATTACAGGCTTGAGCCACCGCGCCCGGCCAATGTCCCTCTGAAATTTCTATGCTGAAATCCTAACATATTAGGATATTAGGAGGGTAGGGCCTTTGGGAAGTAATTAGGTCATGAAGGTGATGCCTTCATGAATGGAATTGTTGCCATTTTATTTTATTTATGGTTTTTTTTTTTTGAGATGGAGTCTCGCTCTGTCGCCCAGGCTGGAGTCCTGTGGCACGATCTCGGCTCACTGCAACCTCCGCCTCCCAGGTTCAGGTGATTCTTCTGCCTCAGCCTTCCGAGTAGCTGGGACTACAAGGCGTGCACCACCACACCTGGCTAATTTTTTATTTTTAGTAGAGACAGGGTTTCACCATGTTGACCAGGCTGGTCTTGAACTCCTGACCTCAGGCAATCCACCTGCCTTGGCCTCCTAAAGCACTGGGATTACTAGGTGTGAGCCACTGTGTCTGGCCATTGTTGCCATTTTAAAAGAAACCCCAGGGAGCCCCTTCCAGCTTATGAGGACACAGCTGAGAAGGCACTGCCTGTGAACAAGGAAGTGCACCCTCATCAGACACCAAGTCTAACACTGCCTAGATCTTGGACTTTACAGCCTCTAGAGCTGTAAGAAATAAATGGCTGTTTTTTATAAGACAGGTAGTCTATAGTATTTCATTGTAGCAGCCCAAATGGACTAAGACACACATCTCTCTTTAACCGTGCATTGTTTTCCAGAGATATATAACAGTGCCCTATAGTGCTTAAGGCCAGGGGACATGCAAGTGTAACCTCTGGGAGCTTCAGTTATATGAAAAATAATTTTTGAGAGAAACATTTTTCTTTAAAAAATTATGATGTATTCACTTATTTATACATTCATTTGACAAGTGTTTATAGAGGACTTGTAGAGGAAAATTAGATGCTCTCAGTAGCTGGAGAGTCATGATTCTCTTGGCACTCACTCATGATCTGTAACCCTATCTCCATATGATATTTCTAATAATTCTCAGCTCATCAGTATAGACAATCAGTCTTACCCCTCCATTTTCCAGTAGTTTGATAAGTGTTTACTTGAATGCAAATCTTTTTGGAATTATTGTACAACTTCGAACTTTGGACCAGCAGGTTGAATTGCAGTCAGAAGACTGTGTCAAACTTTCCTATGCAACTGGTTCTGAAATTTCCACCACGCGATGAATGTTGTTTTGTTCCTGCGGCTTTCTTGGCCTTTGGCTCTCTAAACCTCAAAACACACAACGGTTTGTCTTTGCAAAGGCCTTCCCTGACGGTGTGGAATAATCACTCATTCCATTGCAGAACTGTCCCACCTACCTTCTTCCTTACCTCAAAGTTCTGCTCAGTGAGTTCTTTCACTAAGGAGAGCTATTCGATAACTTTTCTTTCCACTGAAGATTAGATTTCTCAAAAATCAAAATAACACCAGCAAGACCAGCGAGGGGCTAGAGTTCAGGAAGGCAGCACGATATTGCTGAGAGCACAGGTGCTCTGAGCCAGGCGGATAGTGTGGATTCCTGCTCCACTTAAAAGTATGCTTTGCACCTTTAGACAACGTCTTCACCCTGCCAGTCCCACATTTGTAATGGGGACACAAATGTTGTCTATAGGGCAGTTTCTCTGACAATGCTTTGCAGTCTTTGCTGCAGGAGGGTCCCTTATGTCAGGGACTCCACGTTCGAGCTTCCTTGACATTCTTTTTATTTTTATTTATTTATTTTCTTTTATTATTATTATTATACTTTAAGTTTTGGGGTGCGTGTGTAGAACATGCAGTTTTGTTACATAGGTATACACGTGCCATAGTGGTTTGCTGCACCCATCAGCCCATTATCTACATTAGGTATCTCTCCTAATGCTATCCCTCCCCTAGCTCCTGAGCCCCTGACAGGCCCCGGTGTGTGATGTTCCCCTCCCTGTGTCCACGTGTTCTCATTGTTCAATTCCCACTTGTGAGTGAGAACATGTGGTGCTTGGTTTTCTGTTCTTACGTTAGTTTGCTGAGAATGATGGTTTCCAGCTTCACCCATGTCCCTGCAAAGGACATGAGCTCACCCTTTTTTATGGCGGCATAGTTTTGTTTATTTATTTATTTTGAGTTGGAGTTTCACTCTGTCGCCCAAGCTGGAGTGCAGTGGTGTGATCTCAGTTCACTGCAACCTCCACCTCCCAGGTTCAAGTGATCCTCTTATCTCAGCCTCCTGAGTAGCTGGGACTAGAGGTATGCGCCACCATGCCCAGTTAATTTTTGTATTTTTAGTAGAGGTGAGGTTTCACTATGTTGGCAAGGCTGGTCTTGAACTCCTGACCTCAGGTGATCCACACCCCCCCCCTTGGCCTCCCAAAGTTCTGGGACTACAGGTGTGAGCCGCCACACCCAGCCCAAGCTTTCTTGACATTTTATGTTCATCCTAAACATTTGTGTCTGTTCTGCACACTGTTCAGCAATGTAATCAGGTTTGTTTTAATACACAAATGATGTTTTCCTTCCCAAATATTTGAGTAAAACAAGTGCTCCAGAAAGAGACTTTGCGTAACTCCAACATCCTACAGCATACATACCTATGTTCTGGAAGTATGGTTATTAAGAGGATACTCAGGGCTGAAAATATTCAACAGGTGTGCATCTGTGAGAAAATATGGGCTGTAAAAATATTGAAACATATTTGTTTTGACTGGTGTGTAGGTGCCCTCACTTGGCTCTCAAACCCTTGATATCAACCACTACACTAAACTCTCCCCCTACTACCAATGCCTCTCCCTTGTTAAAGCTACTAGTCTTATGGCTGTGATTAGAATTCAGTCTACTTGGGAGCAAACCATTGTGCTGCGTGTATTTGGAACAGCATTGTATCCAGCATCCCTTGCTCCTCTGCTTTGAGACACAGCCTTCTTTACATCAAGGAGCTCTGACTTCCCCATTCCGTGAGGTTCTGGGAGGTTTCTAATCATAGCACCCACTTCCTCCCTCCAGTGGTTCTTGGAATGGGCAGTGATACAAGTCTGGAGACTTATAGTCCCCCTCAGTCCCCTGGGTGCGGTGACGGTCACAAGCATGTGACGAGGGGCAAGTATGTGACCCGAGATGGACCAGTCAGTCTTTCCCTGAAACCCTGTATATGGATGTAGGGACTGAGAGGCTCCTTGTCTGCCTTTGAAATGAGCTGAAAGGATGTGACCCAGAGCTTTTAGTGGCCTTGACCGTGTAATGAAGAAGGACCCTATGGAATGACACCCAGACAGCAATGGACAGGTGGAGACATTGAGAAAAAGAGAGGGCCCTGATGATATTGTCTGAGCATCAGACCATACCTGCCTCCTTTGCAACGGCGACTCTCAAACTTCAGTGTGTACTAGCGTCACCTGGAGAACTAACACAGAAGCCGGAGGCCCAGGCTTGCTGAAGAGGGGTTGGGCCAGGTCCTCTGCATTTCTTCCACATTCTCCAGGTGATTTGAACACACACCAGACTTTGAGAAATACAGCTCTGCAAGCACGTGAACCACTCTCTCTTCTGCTGTAGCTACTTAGGGTTCCTATAAGAAGCGATAGAGAAAATCACCTAGCATTCTACGCAGTGAAGGTGGCAAACCTCCCGTCAGGACCCCAGAGTCTCCCTGATCCTGTATGGCTGAGTGAGTTGCGGTGTTTGCTCCTGGGAAATACACTTCGTGGACCCAGCGATGGCTGGAGTGGGGTGCTAAGGTATAACGTTGATTAGGGAATGCTCCTGAGATCAACCACTGTGGATGGAAAGAGAAGAGAAAGGGGCAGGATTGGGCAGAGGGAGACACTGGGCTACAGTGAAGTATTGATGAAGGCTTCAGCCAACCTCGCAGAAAGCTCTGGAGAGAGGAACTCCATGCTAAATCAGGAGTGACACCTTCCACCTGTTTTTACTCCCTCATGTCTACAGTTACCTGAAGAGCATTCCTTGAGCTGGAGGAAGTTAGTGGGAATTTGGCAGAAGAATGGGGAAAAAAACAATGAACAATCACAGATGAGGAATCCTTGCAGGAGGCAGGGCCACCATTTCCTCAGCTTCCCTCTCTGCACTTTTTTTTTTTTTTGAGGCAGAGTCTTGCTCTGTTGCCCAGGCTGGAGTGCAGTGGCAGGATTTCAGTTCATTGCAACCTCTGCCTCCTGGGTTCAAGCGATTCTCTTGTCTTAGCATCCCAAGTAACTGGGACTACAGGCATGTGCCACCACGCCTGGCTAATTTTTGTATTTTTAGTAGAGATGGGGTTTTGCCATGTTGGCCTGGCTGGTCTTGAACTCCTGACCTCAGGTGATCCGCCCGCCTCAGCCTCCCAAAGTGCTAGAATTATAGGCATGAGCCACCGCACCCGGCCTCTCTTTGGCTTTTGTCTGATCTCATTAGGTCCTGGGTTCATTCTCTTAATAACTTTCTCATGGGATGTGACTGTTGCTAGCTCAGGTTTCTATCCTAGGAACTAAAGAATATAAGACTTCCACCAGCCCAGTTGAAGAGTCCCAGCCAAGCCACCTGTATTACAGCCACTCCTGATACCAAAATCTGTATTAGTCAGGGTTCGCTAGAGGGACAGAACTAATAGGATTGCTGAACATATAAAGCAGAGTTTATTAAGGAGAATTGACTCACATGATCACAAGGGGAGGCCCCACAATAGGCCGTCTGCAGGCTGAGGAGCAAGGAAGCCAGTCCGAGTCCCAAAGCTAAAGAACTTGGAGTCTGATGTTCTAGAGCAGGAAACCTCTGGCACAGGAGAAAGATGGAGGCCGGAAGACTAAACCAGTCTAGTCTTTCCTCATTCCTCTGCCTGCTTTTATTCTGGCCGTGCTGGCAGCTGATTAGATGGTGCCCACCAGATTGAGGGTGGGTCTGCCTTTCCCAGTCCACTGACTCAAATGTTAATCTCCTTTGGCAACACCCTCACAGACACACCCCAGGACAATGCTTTACATCCTTCAGCCCCTTCAAGTTGACACTCAGTAGTAAACATCACAACACCCTAGCTTGAATTAGGTTTTGTCATCTTGCCTAGGTTCATCCTTATGTCCAAGGGGTAGCAACTTTTACCAGAAGGGGGGACGGGTAGATGATAGTCCCACTATCTCACAATGACAGTGACTAGGGAAGTAGTTTTACATCCATCACCTCATTTCATCTTCACAGAAATCCTGCAAGGACATTAAGTATTACCTCAACTTTTTGTTTGCCTAGTCCAGTGGCTCATGCCTGTAATCCCAGCACTTTGGGAGGCCAAGGCAAAATGATTGCTTCAGGCCAGGAGTTCAAGCCCAGCCTGGACAACATAGTGAGACCCTGTTTCTACAAAAAAATAAAAATATTAACCAGGCTTGGTGGTGTGTGCTTGTAGTCCCACATACTAGGGGAGCTGGGGTAGGAGGATCGCTTGAGCCTAGCAGGTCAAGGCTGCAATGAGCTATGATCACATCACTGCACTCCAGCCTGGGCAATACAGTGAGACCCTGTCTCCAAAAAAACAAAAGGAAAATAAATGACCTTGACTTTTTGATGAGGAAACTGAGGCTCACACAGTTCCTGCATGGAACTCTAACTCCAAGGCCCACATCCTTTCCAGCACCCCTATGGGATGCCAGCAGGCTTTGCTTCTCTCTCTTCTCACTTGGCACTTTTCACAATAGTTGTATCTGCTGTGTTAACTTCTTAAAATGAGAATCACTCAGCATGTTTTAGAATTGACTGGATGTGTCCGCCACCTAAGCTGTTCTGTGTGCTGAGGCCTGGAGATGCTTGTGTTCACCAGGGACTCACCCAGAAAATGAAGGCTGAGGACACAGAAGAGCTGATGTTATTTCTGTCACCTTCTCTCTTTCCAACATGCTAGTCAAACTCTCTTTCTCTCAGGTTCTCATGTTGAAGTTCTTTTTCCTATTTATCCTGCATGTTCTGCCCACTTCATGAGGAAGACAGGAGAAGAAAAGGAGGCAAAGAGAGAGGAGAGGAGAGGAAGCTATTTGTTAGCTTTAGGATTTTTCTTTTCCCAGGAAGACTGAGATCCATGTAATCCATCTCTTCTCTTTGTTGATGAGTTCCTGGAGGTCCAGGATTAGGTTTGTTCACTGCAGCGTCCCCCACGTTTCCTAGCAGAATGCCATGAACATGTAAGTTTCTCGGTCAATGTGTAGTGACTTAAAGTGAGTTTTGCCTTGGGTCAGTTTTGCTGACAGTTCTGTATACGATCAGGAAACAGCTCTAATCCTCTTCTTAGTGTCCAGTGGACAGAAAACACACACTTGCCATCCTACCGAGGAAGAAAGGAAGGGAACATCATACGTATTCACTCTGGGAGGTGCAAAGGAGGTGCTTTATGTATGTTACCTTATTTTACCCTAACGGCAACCACCCATGGGCAGAGATATTCTTCTCTCCACTCCAGGGGAGGAAATTTAGAGAGAGTAAGTCATTCTGAATTCAGCATGGGGTAGGGTTTGTCAGCACAGACTCCAGACCACCTAGGCTTGTCGTCAGGTTCCACCAGGTACTCGCTTGTGTGGCCTTGGGCAAGTTCCACGATTTCTCTGACCTCACTTTCCTCATCTGTAAAGTGGGGATGATAATATCTAGTAAACAGATTGCCCTGTAAACACAGTGCCTAACACAGAATAGAGTTTGATGATGGTCATTTAACAACACTCGCCCATCATTAGGACTTCTTTTTATCAGTACACTACTTGTTTAAAGCTTTAGAGTGCACCGGAAACACCCAAAGAGCTTGTTGAAATTACAGATACCAGGGACACACCCCAATTAGGGTGACCAACTTGCCCCCGTTTCCCCAAGACTTTCCTGGTTTTAGCTCTGAAAGTCCTGCCTCCTGGGGAACCCCGCAGTCCTGAGCAAGTTAAGATGGTTAGTCACTGACCACCCCATACTAACCATATCAGAATCTCTGGGTGTGGGGTTCAGGTATCTATAGCTTTAACGAGAGAGGCATTGGGATTAGGGAGAGAGTTTAGTGTAGTGGTTTATATCACGGGTTTGAGAGCTGGGTAGACCTGGGTTTGAATCTCCTTTTTGTCGTTTTTTGAGAAGTATGACTTTGGCTATGTTGAAGAGTTCCTGGAAAGCCCACCGGGAAATGGAGAGTAGCAGGTATATTGTTGATTAGGGATTGCTCCTGGGATCAACCCTTGTGGGTGGAAAGAGAAGGGAAAGGGGCAGGATTGGGCAGAGGGAGGCATTGGGCTATAATAAAGTCTTGATGGAGGTTTCAGCCAACCTCACAGAGAGCTCTGGAGAAAGGAGAGCTGTTAAGAGTTGTCCTGAGTTGGAGAGAGGGGGCCAGGCCTCTCTGCTTTCATGTCAACCAAGTCAGTGGATGCTGGCTACCCTGCAGCAATCACCCGGGAGGCTGACAGCTGAGAGCTATCTGTCAACAGCGTTTCTTGCAGCTTTGAGAATAAATATTACAGAGAACAACTTTTTCAGTTGCCACATCACAGCATCCACTATAGGGTGAATTACTCAACTCCTCCAAGAATTAATAAGATTCCCTGCACAGAGGATTGTTAAGTATTAAGTGCACACGTACAGTGCAGTTTCTCCGACACTCTGCAAGCACTCAAGTCATTTTAGCTAATATAATACTCTAAAGATAGAATGGGGTAGAGCTTGAGATGGAGGTGGGACTGCTTCAGAAAGCTTTCTTGGAGGCATTTCTGACTTGTCTGTGTTACTAGAAGCAACGATGTTTGAATTTTTATTGTAGGATGTGTTACTAGGTTGGGCATGAAACGAAGATATAAAGTGGGTAAACAAGTGAATTCATTTAACAATTGTTTAATAAACACCTGTTAAGAGAGAGTGTAGACTCTGAATGAAGGTTGAAAAGGAAAGTAGTTTTTGCTCTGGAAGAATATGTAATTTAGTGGGCTACAGATGGCTTATACAAGAGATTCCACGGAAAATTAAACACATTTTTGTTAGTAGCAATGCAACGCGGTATGGAAGACTGTTGGTACTAGAATATGGTGGGTGTTGGATATTGGGTTCTATAATTACCTCCGATAAGAGACTCTTCATTTCCATCAAAATGTGGAATTAGATGCTGCTGCTAGATACTTTTTTTGTTTTTGTTTTGTTTTGTTTTGTTTTGGAGATGGAGTCTCGCTCCATCGCCCAGGCTAGAGTGCAGTGGCACGATCTCGGCTCACTGCCAGCTCCGCCTCCCAGGTTCCTGCCATTCTCCTGCCTCAGTCTCCCCAGCAGCTGGGATTACAGGCGCCCGCCATGATGCACCACTAATTTTTTATATTTTTAGTAGAGACGGGGTTTCACCGTGTTAACCAGGATGGTCTTGACCTCCTGACCTCGTGATCCGCCCGCCTTGGCCTCCCAAAGTGTTTTTGTTTTTGTTTTTGTTTCTGAGACAGAGTCTTGCCCTGTCACCCAGACTGGAGTGCAGTGGCATGATCTTGGCTCATTGAAGCCTTGACCTCCCCAGGCTCAAGTGATCCTCCCACTTCAGCCTCCCAAGTAGCTGGGACTACAGGTGTGCACCACCACATCTGGCTAATTTTTCTATTATTTGCAGAGGCAGGCTTTCACTCTGTTGCCTAGGCTGGTCTTGAACTCCTGGGCTCAAGCGATCCTCTTGCCTTGGCCTCCCAAGGTGCTGGGATTTCAGGCGTGGTTCACTGCACCGGGCTGTGGAGAAGCTGTAATGGGATGGCTACACTCTAACACATTAACTTGCTGAAACATTTTTGGGGGTAATTTTGAATCTACATCAAGAGCCTCAAAGACACCCATGTCCTTTGAAACAGAATCCTACCCTTGAGACTCTTATCCAGAATTATTTGAAATGAGAAAAAATAAAAAGAAAGAAAACACTGAAAGATGTTTTCTTTGTTATATGGCTCCTAACAGAAAGACTCTGAAAATGCTTTCGATGTTTCATGATAGGGAAACATTTATTTAAAATTAAAATGCAATTATCTTGGAAAGGGTTGGGTTTCATTTGGGACCCATTTTCCAAATGAAGGAAGTTGAGGCCATTAATCGGTCATAGGTTTGTTGAGACAGGTGGAGACAAATGCAACCAGGCCTTGGGTGACATCAGGAATATAATGGGACAGAAAGCTACTGACCTCCCTCCATGTATAGATGCACCAAATAAGCATCTACCCACAGATCCATTTCCTCGGGAAGTCGGAGGCCAGTTAGAGACACCTACCCACCAGACAACTGAGAAAATGTTGATATCAGATAGACAGGAAAACTGGGGCACACTTGGGCACAGTACGCACCCTGACCACTGTGCCATAAAATTGGCAAAGGAGTTCCCATCACCCAGCTTATTCCTGTGGAGAGGATGGTCTGAGCCCCGCATGAAGGGCCCCAATCCTGTTTCCCCACGGTTTAACACTTAATGCACCGACCACAAGAACAGAGGGGATTAGATACACATGTGTAGGAAAAAAATCTAGCAGTTTGATATGGGCATGCAAGTATTTTCAGAGACTTTATACAACTGTGATTGTATAAAGCGCAGAGAAGGGGCTTAAATCAGTGCAGAGAAGGGGCTTAAAAACACGTGTGGCCAAGCACAATGGCTCATGCCCGTAATCCCAGCACTTTGGGAGTACGACATGGCAAAACCCTGTCTCTACAAAATACAATTATAAAAATTAGCCAGCTGTGGTGGTGCATGCCTGTAGCCCCAGCTTCTCAGGAGGCTGAGGCGGGAGGATCACTTGAGCCCAGGAAGTCGAAGCTGCAGTGGGTGAAGATTGTACCACAGCACTCCATCCTGGGCAACAGAGTGAGAGTGAGACCTTGTCTCAACAAAACAAAACGAACAACTCTGTTTCCACTTGGAAGGAGTTTCCAAAACATACCTGCAGCTGCTACATGGTGGCCTGGCTTCTAATTAACTTGCTTGGGGAGTTAACAAGACAATTATTAACCTGTCATCAGTCTGGGAGGAGTTTGTACTCATGCTAAGTGCTCCGGCCCTTATAACATCCACCTAAGGAACTGCATCTTAAATCTCCTAGTGCAGAGAGAGGATGGGACTGGCAAACACATGTCTCTCTAGACTGCAGAGGGATAAAAAAGTGGTGGTTTTACATTATAAAGGGTGCATAAGCAATTTGAAGGACTCCATCCCCAGGGAGCAGTGCTGAGAAGGCTTTTAAAAAACACAGCCCCTGTGTATTCTGGATATTATTCCCTTGTCAGATGAATAGTTTGCAAATATTTTCTCCCAAACTGCAGGTTGCCGCTTCATTCTGTTGTTTCCTTTGCTGTGCAGGAGCTTTGGAGTCTGATATAATCTCATTTGTCTATGTTTGCTTTTGTTGACTGTTTTTGAGGTATTATCCATAAAACCTTCGCCTAGACCAATGTGCTGAAGTGTTTTCTGTATGTTTTCTTCTGCTAGTTTCATAGCTTCTTGCGTTTAAGTCTTTGATGCATTTTGAGTTGATTTTTTTATCTGGTGAGAGACAGGGGTCTACTTTTATTCTTCTGCATGTGGATGCCCTCTTTTTCTAGAGACACTTGGGACGCAAACAACTCAACAACAAACAAACAGAACAAAAAACAAAAACAAAAACAAACAATCTGATTTAAAAACGGGCAAAAGATTGGAATAGACATTTCTCAAAAGAAGACGTACAAATAGCCAAGTATACAAAAAAATGCTCAACATCACTAATCATCCGGGAAATGCAAATCAAAACCAAAAGAGATATCATCTCACCCCAGTTCAAATGGCGATTATCAAGGAGATAAAAAAATAACAAATGCCGGAAAGGATACGGAGAAAGGGGAACTCCTACAGTACAGCCGTTATGAAAAACAGTATGAGGTTTTCTCCAAAAACTAAAAATAGAATGACCATATGATCCAGCAATCCCGCTGCTGGGTATGCATCCAAAGGGAAGGAGATCAGCATGTCAAAGAGATGTCTACACTCCCGTGTTTATTGCAACACTACTCACAATAGCAAAGATATGGAATCAACCTGAGCGTCCATCAACAGATGAATGGACAAAGAAAATGGGGCACTTATACAATAGAATACTATTCAGACATTTAAAAAAAGAATAAAATCCTGTCATTCACAGCAACATAGATGAGCCTGGAGGACATTATATTAAGTGAAATAAGCCAGACACAGAAAGACAAATACCACGTGTTCTGACTCATATGTGAGAGCTGAAAAAGTTGGTATCATGGAAATAGAGAGAACAGTGGCTGGGAAGGGTAGGGAGAAGGAGGAATAGGGAGAGGTTGGTTAATGAGTACAAAACTACAGCCAGATAGAAGGAATAGTTTCTAGTGTTCTATAGCGCTGTAGCACTGCAGGGTGACTCTAGTTAACAATAATTTATTGTCTATTTTCAAATAGAAGAACAGATATT
Organism: Macaca nemestrina; assembly: GCF_043159975.1. Lineage (NCBI taxonomy): Eukaryota > Metazoa > Chordata > Mammalia > Primates > Cercopithecidae > Macaca > Macaca nemestrina. The sequence continues at coordinate 129,201,768 of NC_092133.1, forward strand.
GAATCTTCCCAACACAAAGAAATGATAAAAGTTTGAGGTGACGGATAGGCTAATTACCCTGATTTGGTCATTTCACATGTATACCTGTATTGAAATATCACAGGTACCCATAAATATGTATAATTATTATGTGTCAATTGAAAAGAATGGAACAAAGCCTCTTTAATTCTTGGTCAGGAATTCTATTTCTGTCTCCAACAAACTACCTTTTTGCTTCTAAACTTGCTGCCCTAGAGTGAAATGTTAACTCCCAGTGTTGCCAACTATGAGGCCAAAAGAAAATGACTTGATGTATGTTGGTGAAGGTATTTGGTTTGTGTTTTTAAATCTTTTTTTTTTTCCTTCCTTCTTTCTTTATTTCTACTAATGTTCAATCAGTTGAATCTTAGGAAAAGAAACTAATTTCTACCAAAATCTTACCTTGAACTCCCTAAGTGTAAACTTACTGTGGTTTCACATGCCCTTTCAATGAGGCATCTTGGGATTAGTCCTCGAGGGAAATACAGTCATGACCCATAGAACCATGTTTCAGTCAGCAACAGACCTCATATAGAATGGAGGTCCCATCACGTTATAAACTGTCTTTTTACTGTACTTTTCTATGTTTAGAAACATAAATACTTACCATCGTGTTACCATTGCTTACAGTATTTGGTACATTAATGTGTTGGACAGGTTTGCAGCCTAGGAACAATAGGCTAATCCATTTGTCCCAGGTGTGAGTAGCCTATACCACCTAGGTTTGTGTAAGGACAATCTATGATGCTCCCACAATGATGAAATCACCTAGTGATGAATTTCTCAGGACATATTCATGTTGTTAAGTGACAACACATGACTGTAAATGAAAAGTCCATTTGTTTGACAAATTTTAATAGTACCTTCTTGGTACATCATCATGGTCACATTTGATTTAATTAGCATGTAAAACTCATGATGGGGCTGGGCATGGTGGCTCATGCCTGTAATCCCAGCAGTTTGGGAGGCCTAGGTGGGTGGATCATCTGAAGTCAGGAGTTCAAGACCAACCTGACCGACATGGCGAAACCCCGTCTCCACTAAAATACAAAACTTAGCTGGGCGTGGTGGCAGGTGCCTGTAATCCCAGCTACTCAGGAGGCTGAGGCAGGAGAATCACTTGAACCTGGAAGGTGGAGGCTACAGTGAGCCGAGATCACACCATTGCCGGGCAACAAAGCAAGACTCTGTCTCAAACAACAACAACAACAACAACAAACAACAACAACAAACAACAACAACAACTCATGATGGCAGGAGAGGTACAGAACTAATGATCAGCACACCTGACTCCTGGTTTCCCAGAGCTAGGGTTCTTACACTGGTGTATCAGTTGGGACTCGCTCTTTTAGAAGTGACAGAAAACCTGATAGGAATCAGTTTGATTAAAAAACAAAGGTTTTGTTTTTTGTTTTTTGTTTTTTAAATAAAAGGGAGTGTATTCGCTGGATTTTGCAGAAGAGTCCAGGGTTAATCTTGCTTCAGGCGCGGCTGAATTTGGGGCTTAGTTGATATCAACAAAAGAAAGCATTGGAGCATCTGTTGGCTCCGCCTTCCTTTGGGTGGGCTTCAGTTTCAGCTGCAAGTGATAACGAGGTGGTGGCTACAGCAGCAGCTGCAACCCCTGTCTCTGGTTTCAGGGCCAGTGGGTGAGAACAGGAGTCATTTTCCCAGAAGTCCAGAGAAAAATCTCACTAGGTCTCATTAACCCTGAGTGGGTCACATTCAGACAGCGAGATGAGAGGGAGGTCCCCAGAAAACCTCCAACCAGCCTGCCCACTTGGGGTGGAGCCTCGGGAATTTCCTGCCATTTGCATCAGGGAGGAGCCTGGCCCCTCCTCTTCCTGTGTGTAACCTGGGATTCCATCAGGAAGGGCTGTAGCCAGACTGACCTAGGAAGAGTCCCTGTTTCCCCCTTTTCTTCCTTTTCACCCAATAAAACCCTGTCTTATTCACCATTCAAATTGTTGGTGAGCTTTTTCAAATTGTCTGCAAGCCTTAATTTTCGTGGCCACGGGACAAAGAACTCTGTCTTTAGCTGAACTAAGGAACAGTCCTGGAACATGACCACTCTACCAATCAGAGGGAAATGCAACAGACTGATGGGCACAGGCCTGGGTCCCATGTTCCACCCCTGGAGTTGGGTGGTGGGGAAGGAGTCGGTTTCATGGAGCACAGAAAACCACAGTTCCTTAAGAGTGGGATGAGATGGGATGAGATGGCTTTAAGGAGGAAATCGGGACGCACTTACTAGGTAGTGAGTGAGTGAGTACCAGGCGGCAAAATCAACAGATGTCTACTACAGTTGGACTGTTGTCATTTTATTCTAGCTTTGCTGAGAAAAAGCCACTACGAATGCATTCAGCAAATTGCAGACTTGCGCTGAAGAAAAGAGACACAAGAATTGAAGGAGCTCAGCTTCTTTTCTCTAAATAGAACATAGTTTGTACTATTGAGGACAGATGCTTGTTTATTCTGTGCTGAGAGCTCTCCAACCAAGAGCATTTCCAACATCCTTCCCTCTGCAGATTGTTGCGGGACTTTGCAACTTTCACTAGTCAAAGGGAAACCTTAGGGAGGGGCTATTTAAGATGGAGTAATAAATATGTTTGGAGAAGAGCTAAAGAGCTATGTTATTTCACAGTTCTGGAATTCAGAGCAATAAAAAAGTAAACAGTCTTATTGGCTCAAAGGGGAGAGTCTTTTCATCTTGAAAATGACTTTATTTGGATTATTTCGGCCTCTCAAGAGACTTCCCCTGTGGCTGTATTATAAAATAACTCCTCGTGGTTCATTACACACTGTTCTGTCGGGCCTTGTGAAACAAGAAATGACTTACTGCATTTATTTGCTGTGTGATGGGGCTTTTCTGTTATTTACACATTCTTTGGTATACTACTATTAATTCATACCCCCTTCAAATATGTGATTTTGGAGGCAATTTTCATAAAAATTTCTTATAACACATACATTTGAGATAATTGAACTGAGACCTTATTTACTCAAATTGCTTATGCCAATGCTATTCCATGGGTTTTAAAAGTAGGACACATTTTTGGAAATGGTCTCTGATGATGAAAATTTGGACGTGATTCTTGATCTCTGGAAAAGCATTTGTTCCCAAACAGGTGAAATCAATTCACTTCTAAGTTGATACTTATGGCAATTTAATGAAACCAGTTTTTATGAATTAAGAAAGACATTTCTTTTTAAAAACATGTTTATTGATACATAATAGTTTACATATTTATGGAGTACTCATGATATTTTGTTACATTCATAGAATGTGTGATGATCAAGTCAAGGCATTTAGGATATCCATTATGCAAGTATTTATGATTTCTATGTGTTGGGAACATTTCAAGTTCTCTCTTCTAGCTACTTTGAAATATGCAATACATTGTTGTTAACTGTAGTCACCCTGCTCTGCTATGAATATTAGAATGTATTGCTTCCGTCTAGCTGTATGTTTGTAACCATTAACCAACTTCTCTTCATTCCCCACACCACACCCTTCCCTGACTCTGGTAATTATCATTCTACTCTCTATTTCCATGAGATCAACGTTTTTAGTTCCCACATGTGAGTAAGAACGTGCAACAAGAATAAGAACATATGAGAAAGGCAAACAGATGTTTATCTTTCCAGGTCTGGCTTATTTCATTTGATGACTTCCAGTTTCATCCACATTGCTGCAAATGACAGAGTTTCTTTTTTTTTTTTTTTTTGTGGCCAGTAGTATTCCATTGTGTATATTTACCGTATTTTCTTTATGTATCCATTTATCTGGTGATGGATGCTCAGGTTGATTTTTGTGAATAGTGCTCAAATAAATATGGGAGTGCAGATATCCCTTTGATATACTGTTTTCCTTTGAAAAGGACATTTCTTTCTTCCTTTTTTTTTTTTTTTTTTTTTTTTGACAGAGTCTCACTCTGTCGCCCTGTCGCCCAGGCTGGAGTACAGTGGTGCAATCTCAGCTCACTGCAACCTCCACCTCCCGGGCTCAAGTGATTCTCCTGCCACAGCCTCCCAAGTAGCTGGGATTACAGGCAGGCAAAACCACACCTGGCTAAGTTTTTTTTGTATTTTTTGCAGAGATAGGGTTTTGCCATGTGGCCCAGTCTTGAACTGAGCTCAGGCAATCTGCCTGCCTCAGCCTCCCAAAGTGCTAGGATTACAGGCGTGAGCCACCGCACCTGGCCTGGACCTTTCTTTATCTTACTAACTGAGCCCTAGCGTCTGGTGGGTTCTAATCCAGATGAGATATTACTGAGAACTGGCAAACTTAGGACAAATTTGAGAGAGTATTCCTATGATGAATAATATCAGTTTTTGAATTCCATTTTTTCACTCTGGTTATAGAATAACCCCAGTTTTTATTTATGGAACTCTACACCCATATACTTTACTATGGTCTAGTGTATATTCTATTGGGCTAAATTCTTAGAAAGAACAAAGTAAGCACGTAGCCTTCCTGCTAGGCTAGGAAGGAAGCTGAGTAGGTAACTTCCTGCAGTATAATTCAAGGGATGTTAGAAGGTATCCTGCCTAAAGGTTAAGATCCCACAGAAATAGCCCGTAGCAGACACTCAACAAATATTTGTTTAATGAACAGAGAAACAAATAAATTAATTGGCATAAAGTCATCTTGCAAGCAAAATTAGAAAAGGATTATTTAGATATTCCTCTTAATTTATCTTCTCATTTCTAATGGGGTCTACTGTTATCAGTGTTACAGCAGTGACAACCGTTGTCATTAAAGAATATCATACCGGGACTCAGAGAAGAATGTGTACACCTACCTTCTTAGAGATAAAAATATAACTGTGAATAATGAGGGAACTTTCAGAAGTACATGAAATCAGTTCCTTGAACAATGAAAAACAAAACATAATTCTCTTTGTTCAACCATGCCGGTGGCATTTCTATTTTATGAAAAACCTGGCCTGGCGTGGTGGCTCACAGCTGCAACCCTAGCACTTTGGGAGGCCAAGGCAGGCAGATCATGAGGTCAGGAGATCGAGACCATGCTGGCCAGCATGGCGAAACCCTATCTCTACTAAAAATACCAAAAAAAAAAAAAAAAAAAAAAAAAGGCCGGGCGCGGTGGCTCAAGCCTGTAATCCCAGCACTTTGGGAGGCCGAGACGGGTGGATCACGAGGTCAGGAGATCGAGACCATCCTGGCTGACACGGTGAAACCCCGTCTCTACTAAAAAAAATACGAAAACTTAGCCGGGTGAGGTGGCGGGCGCCTGTAGTCCCAGCTACTCGGGAGGCTGAGGCCGGAGAGTGGCGTGAACCCGGGAGGCGGAGCTTGCAGTGAGCTGAGATCCGGCCAGTGCACTCCAGCCTGGGCGACAGAGCGAGACTCCATCTCAAAAAAAAAAAAAAAAAAAAAATTAGCCAGACATGATGGTGCGTGCCTGTAATCCTAGCTATTCAGAAGGCTGAGGCAGGAGAATCACTTGAACCAGAGAGTTGGAGGTTGCAGTGAGCCGAGATCGCACCACTGCACTCCAGTTTGGTGACAGAGCAAGACTCCACCTCAAAAAACAAACAAACAAACAAACAAAGAGAAAACCGTCACCATCATTTCTAAGTCTCAGGTGCCTTCAAATGTATTAGTCACAGTGGGCCCCTGGGTTGTACCACTCCAGGGACAACATGCATAGACACTACCGTGGGAATAGCACGCTGGAGTTGTGTCGCCCAACGCTCCTGTAGTTACTCTACTTGGCATTTATTGTTGATTTGTAGTAGCTTGTCCAAAACCTCAGTTCTTTAAGGCATGGTTTAAGTTTTTCAGGTGTTGATCTCATATTAATTAGCAGGCTTGTAAAAAATATTGCCTTACATTAATGAATTATTTTTACTTTCTCCCTGCTTTTCTGTTCTGTGGGCACTTAGGAAGAAGAATTTCAAGAAGAACGTAAGTGCCTCGAGCTGGAGCAGAAGATGACATCAGGTAGAGTACATTCTGTATGATTGCTTTTCCAGGCTGCTGTTGCTGACAGAAGTGCTTGGAGCATCCTAAAGCTTTGCAGATTGCAAAGGAAAACCTGTATGTTCCAAATGACTGGAAACATGACTAGAAATGTCACGTGTGATGTATTCCAGGCACGACATCTGGACAATCTGGTTGTGATGCAGAAAATAGCTCGTTCTCTTCTTTGTCTTCTTTCTTTTATTGATTACAGTTCTTGATGAACAAACAGTTGCAAAGAAGTAGATGATGATAATGATGAAAACATTTCAAATTCAGTAATGCTAAGCTAAGAAGTATCATTATTTACTGAAATATTTATGATTTTCTTGGGAAACATTATTTAGATAAGTTTGTTGGGAGATTTTTATGTTTGTGAGTGGTCAAGTACACAGCTTTGCTGAAGTGATTTATGCCACAATAGGACTCCCTAGGAGCTAATGTGGAAAGAAATAAATAACGAGTGAATTTGTAACTTGGTTTGTGACTAAGATCTGTAATGATAATGAGATGTAATTGTCATAAAATAAACATTAGCTGAATGGACCTAATAATAATGAAAGCTAAATCTTAATATTCTCAACCTTTATTTACCAATGGCTTTTAGTTTTAGTTTGGTGTTTTATGTGATTTGGTGTTAGAAGATGGCTCCAGATGTGTTTGCCGCTGGCAAAGGCTCATGTTCTTGTAATTTAATGGAAATTAGGGAAAAGAATTAAGAAATTGGAAGTGGTAATGAAAAGAGTATGCAAAGCGAGAGGAAAAGTAGCACCCTACTCTGGTATAGATGAAGGAGACAGAATGAGCAATTAATCAACTCCACCCTTTCCCTCTACACCCATCCCCTCCCAAGTTCCCTGTAACCCCATCAATTACCAACATTGCTTTAATTTAGTGCCTCTTCCTGGAACACTCTCCCCTTGCAGATCCTTGTACAGATGGCTCAGTTCAAACATCCTGTCCCAGAGAAAACTTTCCCAACCATCTTGGCATTCTTCCAAATCACTCTTCATCCCATTACACATTTTTCTTTTTCATGATGCTCATTCCAATCTGATATGGTTTGGCTCTGTGTCCCCACCCAAATCTCACCTTGGATTGCAGTTCCCATAATCCCCATGTGTTGTGGGAGAGATGCAGTGGGAGGTAATTTAATCATGGGGGCAGTTACCCTCATGCTATTCTCATGATAGTGAGTTCTCACGAGATCTGATGGCTTTATAAGGGGCTGCTCCCCCTTCACTCTGCATTTCTCCTTGCTGCCATCATGTGAAGAAGGACGTGTTTGCTTCCGCTTCCACCATGATTGTAAGTTTCCTGATGCCTCCTTAGCTCTGCAGAACTGTGAGCCAATTCAACCTCTTTTCTTTATAACTTACCCAGTCTCTTGCAGTTCTTTATAGCAGAATGAGAATGGCCTAATACATGATCCAAAATAATCTTTCTGTTAATCTGTGGTTTATTGCAATATTGTCTCTTAGAGAGCAAGGACATTAACAGTCTTGTTTAATGGTATCCCTAGTACCTTGGACAGTGCCTGGAACATAGTAGTAATTCAGTAAATTTTTGTTAAGTGACCCCTGATGTCCATTATGAGCAAGGCACTCTCTTCCTGTCTGTAGTGGGGGTATAGGTGGGGTAGGTTTGGCGTAGGCCAACACTATGCCTATTTTAAATTTCTGGGATATAAAAAAGAATACAACATGGCACTTGCCCTCAAGACAACAAATTATATTTGCAATATGATAAATAATGTGAAAATATCTATATAATCAAAGTGCTGCTGGGAGCACCGAGGAAGGAGCAATTCAATTTGCATTGGGAAGCAGGATCAAAGAAGGCCCCTTGGGGTTGATGATACTTGTAATGAAGATTGGAGTTTGAAAGCCTACTTTCATAATAGGGGCATAGTAGGGGCAGTGGTGGAGTTTACATATCATACCTTTGGAAATGACTCTGAGTACCACTTTTGCACATTTGCCCTTGATCTTTCACTTCTCAGCTAGAGAAGAAGGCTGGGAGGATGGTCTTGGCTGCATCAATGCAAATTCAGCCAACTCAAAGGCTTTGAATTTCCCAGCTGCTGTTATAAATGCTTTTATTTGCTCTCTTGGCATAGTGCCTACTACATTTTGTGAACATTTGTTCACACATGGTGGGAGGGCATCACTACTCACTAAAGACTTTCTAAGAAATGAGATGACTTTATGGAGTTCTTTCATGACACCTCAGGGTGAGAAATTAGACATCCCATTCTGAAAATTCTGCTAGGCTTCCCAGTTCCCTGCTAGGGTTCCCAGTTCCCTGCTAGGGCCCTCAGTGTGTGTTACTAGAGATTCAGCAAAGTGGTAAGGATTTCCCTCAGCAAATGCATTTGGAGCTGGACATCTCCCTGAAAATAATTCTGCAGAAAAGAACAAATGAAGTGTAGGTAGACATTTGCAATCCCGATTTCTCTGTGATCAACTGGTATGGTTTTACATTATTGACACAAGAATAAAAGGCTTATTACTTTACTTTCTTCAAAAACATCTAACAATGCTATTGTTTAAGTGGAAATTTCAAGCAGAAAATGCAGTTCCTCCTTATTTCTTTAAAACGCTTGGGTCCACTGACTTTGGGGCTTGCTATAGAGCTCCTCTTCCTCTTTATTCAGGATTTATTCCTAAATGTGTGTATTTGCATTGCATCTTGCTTTGGGTGTACTTGTGTTTCTAGTTCTAGATCATTCTATCCAGATCTCCCATATTGATTAACCATTCTTTAAAATCCTATTAGGTATAAGTTGTGTCTGCTAAATTATTTGAAAAGTATGAACATACGCTATATTCATTCAAAAAACTTTTATTGAATGTCTATGTGCTAGATATTGTAATAGGAATTATGCTATATAGCCATGAATCTGAGAATGAGGAGGAGGATACATTCTGAGAAATGTGTCACTAGGCAATTTTGTCATTGTGTGACCATCATAGAGGGCACTTACACAAACCTAGACAGTATAGCCTACAACACACTGAGGCTATATGGTGTTGCCTACTGCTTCTAGGCTATAAACCTGCACAGCATGTTATTACACTGGATATTGTAGGCAATTATAACACAGTGGTATTTGTGTATCTAAACATATCTCACTATAAAAGAGGTACAGCAAAAAATACAGTAGTATAATCTTACAGGTCCACTGTTGTATATGTGGTTTGCTGTTAACCAAAACATTGTTACATGGTACATGACTGTTTTTAGCATGGTAAATACAAGACATGACTCCAGCCTCCTGGAATGTATGGAAAGTGAGAAATACAGCCATTAGACAAATAAAATGTGAGTTATAGAGAAATGGCAGCTTTTAAATAGTAAAATGTAAGTTTTAGAGAAAGCAGGGTACTGTGAAAGTCTTGCCTTCACAGAGCTTTAGTCAAATGGAGCCTTTCAAACATGCACACAGAGAGCTAGGACAAAAGGTGGAATATAGCATATGCTGAAACAGAGACATGAGTCAGGAGCCGGGGAGCACTAAGGAGGTGAAAGAAACGCAGCTGGAGGAATCCAGGAAGTTTTTCAAGAGAATGCACCATAAGAGCTGGGCCTTGAAGGATAGAGATGAAATTCACGTGTGAAGGGAGACACGTAAGCCAGGGTGTTTATAAAGCAAAACCCAAATACTGTAAATTGAATTCCAAGTGATACCTACTTGGAGTTCAGTTCATTTGTTTTTATTATTATTATTATTATTTTGTGACTGATGATCTAAGTCTTGGGCATCTAACACTTCATCCTGAGGTCCATAGTTTGTATTAATACTTGTAGGAGCCACCCACGTGACAATGACAGACCAGTTAGGAGTGTGCTCTGTCTTTACCACCATCGTTACTGTCTTCTGCCCTCAGATAATTGTGTCTGTGTACATTGGAGACCTTTCTTAGTAGGTGATTGAAAGATGGAACCTTAATGCCTTTCCCGGAATCAGGTTGCATTTCCTCATCACTTTGTGGGTATACTAGCTTCATGGATACATTAGCCCATTTATAAGAAGTTCCTTTTAATTTGATGAATTGTCAATGGGTGCCCCATTTCAGCAAGAGAAGTGCTGAGCAGGTTCTGCAGGGAGATGAAGTTTATCTTTTTATCACACCTGCCCTTTCTATGTTCCAAGCCTCCTCGGTGAGTGTATTAGTGAGAGTTCTCTAGAGGGACAGAACTAATAGGATAGATGCATATATGAAGGGGAATTTATTAAGGAGTATTGACTGACATGATCACAAGGAGAAGTCCCATAATAGACCTTCTGCAAACTGAGGGGCAAGGAAGCCAGTCCAAACTCAAAATCTCAAAAGTAGGGAAGCTGACAGCATAGCCTTCAGTCTGTGGCCGAAGGCCTGGGAGCCCCTGGCAAACCACTGGTGTAAGTCCAAGAGGCCAAAAGCTGAAGAACTTGGAGTCTAATGTTCAAGGGCAGGAAGCATCCAGCATGGGAGAAAGATGAAGACTAGAAGACTCAGCAAATTTGTTCTTTCCACTTTCTTCTTCCTGCTTTTATTCTAGCCACACTGGCAGCTGACTAGATGGTACCCACCCAGACTGAGGGTGGGTCTGCCTCTCCTAATCCACTAACTCAAATGTTAATCTCCATTGGCAACCCTCTCACCAACACACCCAGAAACAATACTTTGCATCCTTCAATCCAATCAAGTTGACACTCAATATTAACCATCACAGTGGGGTTCCTTCCTCTACACCTTCGCTTCCCAGTTTCTCTATCATCAGAATGGCATGCACTCAAGCACATATACCTTGGTGCACTGTGTCCCCTCTTTCAGCCTATTGGTATGTTAAGCCTCAGATCTACTTATGGAATGAAAAGATGTGGTGGTTATGAAAGGGATTTTAAACATCAACAAACAGGTAAAGAAGGACAGAGATCATCATGGTGAGACCCAGTTTCTACAAAAAATAAAAATAAAAAAAATTAGCTGGGCGTGGTGGCACATACCTGTGGTCCCAGCTACTGGGGAGGTTGATATGGGAGGATCACTTGAGCCCAGGTGGTCGAAGCTGCAATGAGCCATGATTGTGCTACTGCCCTCCAGCCTGGGTGACAGAGTGAGACCCTGTCTCAAAAAAAAAAAAAAAAAAAAAAAAAACCAACACCCAGACAGGTCAGAGGTCAGATGTAGAGAGAATTGCCTCCAGCAGCAATTACACAGCGTGGCTGGTCATTTCCTTCACCTGAGCATAGAAGGCCCTAAATGATGGGAGCAGTCAATGAAGACTCCGTTAGACTGTGTGCTCCCCAAAAGCAGGGATTTTGTCTGTTTAAAAGTGAGGTGAGGTCCTTTATTCGAAGGTGCCATTTTTAAAGATGCTTTGCAATCCCTTCTATATAATATTCAATGCAAAAATAAAGAACATATAAAAAAACTGAACCTGGGCTGTGTTTATAACTCCACATAGGGAGAAGGAAGAATGAGGTAATGGTGATACGTTGGGTGGAGACCCTGCAGAGGAAAGTTTTCCATACTTAAGAGTTCCTATGATGTGGTCAGGATGCTGTTCTGATAATAGAGACTAAAACAAAGATCCTTTATTAATAGTGACGAGGGAAGGGCCACAGTGCCACAGACAGAGAGAACTGCATGTCAGCGAGAAAGCACAATTTGAAGCCTCACTACATGACTCTCTGAGGGTAAGCCAGTTATTTGAAGTTGCTGAGGACAGGGATAGTCACTGGTTTACCTTTTCTCACCTGGGCTTGTGCCTCACTTCTCAGCAGCTGCAATACCAAAATCAGTCTCTTCCTGAACTAGTTAGAGTTCTACAGAGAAACAGAACCACTGGGACATAGATATAGAAGGAGATTTATTATGAGGAATTGGCTCACATGATTTTGGAGGCTGAGAAGTCCCACGATATGCCCTCTACAGACTGGAGATCCAAGAGCCCAAGTGGTGAAATTCTAGTCCAAGTCCAAAGGCCTGAGAACCAGGAGAGCCAATGGTGTCAGTTCCAGAACAAGGGTAGAGAAGACTGATGTCCCTGCTCAAGCAGTCACACAGAAAGCAGAAGGAGTGAATTCCTTCCCCTTTCCCCTTTTGTTCTATTCAGACCCTCCACAGATTGGGTAATGCCCACCTACACTGGGGAGGGTGATCAGCTTCACTGAGTTTGCTGATTTAGATGTTCATCTCATCTGGATACACTGTCATGGACACATCCAGAAATAACGTTTAATCTGGGCACCCCTTAGCCCAGTCAATTTGACACAGAGAATCAACCATCACACTTCTCTGGTGAATTAGTCCTTTCTTGCATTGCTGTAAAGAACTACCTGAGACGGGATAATTTTTAAAGAAAAGAGGTTTAATTGGAACACAGTTCTGCAGACTGTACAGGAAACATGGCTGGGGAGGCCTTGGGAAACTTACAATCATGGCAGAAGGTGAAGGGGAAGTAGGCAGGTCCTACATGGCTGGAGAAGGAGGAAGAGGGCGAAGAGGAAGGTGCTACATACTTTTAAACAACCAGATCTAGTGAGAACTCACTATCACAAGAACAGGGGAAAATCCACTCACATGATCCAGTCACCTCCCACCAGGCCCCTCCTCCAACATTGGGGGTTACAATTTGACATGAGAGTTGGGGAAGAACACAAATCCAAACCACGTGACCTGGGTAGCATCTCTTTCTTTTTTGCCTTTCCATGGTATGTGCTCCTTTCTAGAGCCTTCTATGGATTGCTCTGCCTTTTCATTTTAGAAATAAAGTTCTAGAATGAGGCTACATTTACTCTCTTCTTATTCCACCAAATGGCTCTCAGAACAAGCTAAGCACCATGCATATATACTACATGCAATATGCAAAGGCATTGGTATTGGATAAGATTCAATTGAACATTTGAACAATTTTAGCACAAAGACTCAGGTTTATAGGTGACATACGGAAACTACGGATCCTTCACTTACTAATTTTATTTGCAATCAAATGAGTAGAAATCACATAGTACCACTTTTATGGAGAGAGGGAGATTAACAGTCTTTCAGAGGTGGCACATCTTGTCTTCATTCATTCATTCCTTTGTGGGCAGGGAGATGGATGAATGGGCCAACCATGCTTTCTTGATAGAATTCTTTTTGAAAATAAGTTGCATTCTTTCTAGTGGCCATTTTTTTTTTTTTTTAAGTGAAATGTGTTTGAAAAATGTTGGCTTCAATTTGCCATTCCTTTCAAACCATGCATTGCTTTAGAAACGGGCCAAGTCTTTTTGAATGCTGAAACAACTTTCCAATTTGTGCACCATCCCAGAAGACCTTGTGGAATCCTTATTGTCTTTTAGGTTGCACTCAACTTGTGCTGCCAGGGCCTCAAAGATTACACTGCTTGGTCGTATGAGGGGAGAATCCTGTAAGTTGGAGGCAGTTGGTTACAAAGGGTTTCATCAGAACACCCTCTTTTTGCTAAAGGTCACTAGAACTGAGGGGAGCCCAGTACATTTTCAGAGTTGGCTGTCTGTGTCATCTGCATTTAGTCAAGTTTCATTTCCTGTGGTTTGTAGATTTCTTAAGTGTGAAGTAACGAACCCCAAACAGTTAAAATTCTTTACCTAAAAATGGATGCAATGAGGAAAAAAATAGGTATTTTTGTAACTTCTATGGGGAAGTGAGACTGGGGTTCCACTGAGCAGTTCCTTGTTGCTGTGCACACGAGGCCAGCCCCTCTGCGGGAAGGTCCATGACACTTGGTGTTCAGATCTCCTTGCTGGGCATCTCAGGAGGTGACAAAACGAGACCCATTTTCTGACAATTCAGACGAAGTGTCTGCTTTTACTTTCATGTCGTGGGAGAACAGTCAACAGTGCAGTTTCCACCAGAACCCACTATTTATCTCAGTCACACACCTCTACTTTTGCACAAGAGTTGTTTATCTTCCATACAGATTTTTCTGAGTCTTTGGCCACAGATGAACAGAAAACCGTTGAGATAGGAAGGTGAGAAAAAAAAGAAGGGAAACTTATCCTAAGTTTGCTTTCTTTCCATTTCCTTAACCTTAGGGCAGACAGTTTTTTTGTTTGTTTTGTTTTGTTTTGTTTTTGAGACGGAGTTTCTTTCTTTCACCTAGGCTGGAGTGAAATGGGACAATCTCAGCTCACTGCAACCTCTGGCCCTTCCCCTGCAGCAAGGCACCTGCCTCAGCCTCCAGAGTAGGTGGGACTACAGGTGCACGTCACCATGCCCAGCTAATTTTTGTATTTTCAGTAGAGACAAGGTTTTGCCATGCTGGTGAGGCTGGCCTCTAACTCCTGACCTTAAGTGATCCACCCACCTCAGCCTCCCAAAGTGCTAGGGTTACAGGTGTGAGCCACCGCACCCGGCCAAGACAGATAGTTTGAGGGTTCATGGGAGGCCTTTTATTACGGAAAATGCTACTGGGGGTAGTAGATGACTTTCAGTGAACACCTTGTCCCCAAACTCTTTATGGGACTTTTTGGTCGGCACAGCTCCTTCTTTTGGGTCTTTGTTTTCAGTGACCACTTCCTTGACCACTTTCTGCAAAACTGCAACCTTTCCTTCAACTCTTACTTCCTCGTGTGTTTTGGTTTTTGAAACCACTTGTCACTATCCACATATTATATAATTCACTTGCTTTTTGTCTATCTTCCCCTTCTGTAAGGTAAGCATCATGAAGGCAGGGATGTTTGACCATTTTGTGTCCTGCTGCAAATATAATGAATGCCTAGGATGGAGCCTGACATATTGGAGGCACTCCATGAATATTTATTAAATGGAGAATGAATACTTGCTCTTTTCAATCTTACTGAAGCAAGTAGATGCATCAGTCACTTCTAGGCCTTTGGTTAATATCAAGTGAAGCAGATGAATCAGACACTGGATGTTACGTCTTTTTCTCTTTGTTTTCTCCCCCCAGCTCCTCGCACAATGCTTGGACTAGGTAGGAATTGAAAAGTAATGGTTGTTTGACTAAAGTATGCATGCGTGAATGAATAATTGAGTCTGGTTTACAACGTGACTTTTGATATAAAAACTGTTGTTTATTTGGGTACTTAACACATATAAAGCAAACCATGCTGATCCACGGAGAGTCAAAGATGAGTCAGACATGGGTCTTGCCTTCAAGATGCTAAATGTACTTCCTTTGTCCTGAGTTTACTTTCTTTCTGTTCCCTTAACCCTAGGACAGTCTGTGGGGTCACAGGAAGACTTTTCTTAGGGGAAATGCTCCTGAGGGTTGTAGATGATGACTTTCAGTGAAGACCTGGTCTCTAAACTCTTTTATGGGACTCAACTATCATAGCTTGCATTTTAGTCTAAAGAATCTCACCATTTTGTCTCTATTTCGAATAATAGTAATTGGATTTTCACTGTCGTATAAATTCTTCCCAAGAAATGAAGGTTAACCGGGTGCAGTGTCTCATGCCTGTAATCCCAGCACTTTGGGGGACCGAAGTGAGTGGATCCCTTGAGCCCAGGAGTTGGAGACCAGCTTGAGCAACATAACAAAACCCCAACCTACAAAAGAAGAGAAAACATTAGCCAGGCATGGTGGTGTGTGACTTCAGTCTCAGCTACTCGGGAGGCTAAGGTGGGAGGATCTCTTGAGTCTGGGCTGCCAAGACTGCAGTGAGCTGGGATCGTGCCACTGCACTCCAGACTGGGCGACAGAGTGAGACCAGACTCAAAAAAAAAAAAAGAAAAAAAAAAAAGTGAAGGTGGCAACATGCTTGTTGCTGGAGGTTTATTAGAGGAACATAGACGTGCAAGTGATATGTACCCTATTCCAAGAACTTAAAACACCAGTGAACAAGAGGCCATGGGCTTTAATATATATTAACGAAAAGAAAATGTTTCTAGAACGCACTTACAGATCTTGCATTATTACGTGTAAGTAGGAAAAAGTTGGTTGGTTTTCCATCTAGGTTCTAGGTATTTTTCCACCTGTTAAGTCTGTTGAAATTGCCCTAGAATCCAAGGAGATGTTTCTCTGGTGACCAGGGGTGGGGTGGGGATTTGGGGCTGGAGGTGTCTGTCTTTGGGAGGGTCAGGCCAGCAATGGTATGCTCCGGGTCTGAAGTAAAGGGAGACTTCCTGGCCTGCCTATTCAAGATGTACCAATCTACATCCAGTCCTCTGCCATTTTGCCTTGAGAAGGTGTCAGGCTAATGAGATAGGATCTCCAAGTACTCAGCAACCTTCTAGGCCGAATCTGTCAAGTGGTGTTACCACCCAGGGTTTGAAAACCCTGGCATTCATCCTCCTCAGAGTCATTGGAGAGCAATCTGTGCTTTCTCCTCTCTACATGGGCAGGGAGCAAATTGCTTCCAGATTTTTCTGTTTAGAAAATTTAACAGACCATTTATTGTTCATAAATGAGAAAATACAAAAATACATAAAATGAGGGTTTGATTTAGTCCTCTGTATTCAAAGTAAGCCTGATGTGTTGTTGATGGACTGGGCACATGTGCCTTAAAGGGGAGCTGAGCTGCATCTGTGCAGCAAGCTGTTCAGCCTTGACATTGTGCCCACCCACCCATGGGACACCTCAGTAGTCTATTTAGTATTATCTATTCTTCTCCATCCAATCCTATGTCTTCATAACACAGTGGGAATGGAGGCATGGAACTTTCCAGAAGTTTACCCAGGTTGCAAGGTGAACCAGTTACCGGTTACCAGGAATGAAATTTTCAGTGTGCACAAATTGCAGCAGAATTGCCTAATTTTTTGTGTGTGCCACAAGATGCGTTTCTACACTCTTTCACTTTCTTTTAATATTTGTTTGTTTAAAATTTAATGTTGGCCCTTTGTAAAAATTCCTTAGAGGAGGAGGAATTCTGAAGGTGACATTAACATCCAAAATCAGAAGTAAAGTGATGGTCTTTAAATGTTTCCATCCTGAAGGAATCTCTCTACCCATTTCTTACGTCTTACTTCCTTCCCCTACATAGGCATAAAAAGATGAACTTGTATATTGCATGCCAGGGACCCGAATGTCCAATCACCTGTCTCCTTGGAGTGCACCTCTCCTTCCATTCTGATGACGTGGAAGGTGGAAATTGTCATCTAGAAATTTCAACCGATGGTCACAAAGACTCCCAAGAGAGAAAATCCAAAGTTTTCAAATCTCAGAGATGGTTGTTGTTGGCATTGTTTTTGCTATTTACCCATGTTTTCCTGAAAACCTTCAAATGAAGTGAAATTTTGGCCCTGGAATTTCCCTGTGAAGTCAGCCTCTTTATGGCCCCGCATGCCCCACACTCTGGTTCAGGGTGGTGTAGGAGCCACCATACCTTGCTCTACTCCTCAGTGTTTCCTGGTAAATCAGTCGCTGCTCCAGAATTTGTATCTAGGAGGAGCACAGGGGCCAGACCAGGTTGAAAAGACATTATCACTGTATTGAACGCAACCATAACATATTTTAAAACATTTGTGCCAGCTCCTCAGGAGGCTGAGGCAGGAGAATCACTTGAACCCGGGAGGCGGAGGTTGCAGTGAGCCAAGATTGTGCCACTGCACTCCAGCCTGGGTGACAGAGAAAGACTCCGTCTCAAAACAAAACAAAGCAAAGCAAAACAAAACAAAACAACATTTGTGAGCCTGACTGAGATAGCAGGAAAAAAAAAAGAAAACCTGTCAAAAAAAATTAAAACACTAAATGCAAACTATCTTCTTTGACTACTTACTACCTGCTATGGTTTGGATATTTGTCCCCTCCAAATCTCATGTTGACATTTGGTCCCCAGTGTTGGAGGTGGGGACTAAAGGGAGGTGTTTTGGTTGTAAGTGCAGATCCTTCTTCATGAATGGCTTAGTGTCAATCTTGATGGATTGAGGGAGCTCTCACCCTTAGGTCC
Source organism: Macaca nemestrina (assembly GCF_043159975.1). Lineage (NCBI taxonomy): Eukaryota > Metazoa > Chordata > Mammalia > Primates > Cercopithecidae > Macaca > Macaca nemestrina. Next base: position 129,219,637 of record NC_092133.1, read on the forward strand.
CATGGGATCTGATTGTTGGAGAATCTGGCACCTCCTTTTCTCTCTTGCATCCTCTCTCAACATGTAATGTCTGCACGTGCCAGCTCCCCTTTTGCCTCAGATGCTGGTGCCATGCTTGTATAGCCTGCAGAACCATGAGTCAAATAAACCTCTTTCCTTTATGAATTACCCAGCCTCAGGTATTTCTTTATAGCAATGTAAAATGGACTAAGACACGACCCCACTGACTGGGTAAAATGGTAGCATTCTCAAGCTTCTTAAAATTCCTTTTCTGAACACAGTTTTCTGACCTTTTCTGAACACAGTGTTCTATCCTCAATGCATCCATTGAGGGGCACTTAATGATTAGTGAAAGGGAAGGGGATTTTTTTCACCTTGAAGTTGACTATGGTAAAGCATATCTACTTAGTTACTGCCATATTTCAACTCAACTTGAACGTGCTTATTTGAGCGTAAGAATGGATTTAAATCATAAAATCATTTATTTTTGAATTACCCAATGTGGGCCAAAATATTTGGATTAACTGCTGTTTGGTTCTGTGTGAAATGGAATACATAATCAGATATTTTGTTTTGAGCCTTAAAAAAACAACAGCTAAGAAAAGTCTTAAAGGAAACTAGCTAAGATCACCTCTGGTTTCTTATCCTTCACCACAGATTGATGATGAGAGCAAGAGATAGTCAAATGCAGCAGCAGTATGTTAATAAAGACCTTTCTCCAATGAATTATGGCTTTCATTAATGAATTAATACATAGCCATAATTAATAATTAGGGTTAATATGCAGCCTATATTCCACACAGATATTCAGAAAATAGGAAGTAATTCTGAAGCCCTTAAAGGTGATTTCAACTGCTTATGACTGATGTTACAACCAGAGCAAACTCAGCTGTAGATGTGTTTTTGTGACTTGTGAATTTTTTGAAAATTGGTTGCCAATGTTTAAAAAACTGGAAAATTTCATGTAAAAAACTAGGTTCCAATTTCTCTTGAGAAATTGTAAGAACTAGCCAAACCAGGCCTGCATTCCTAAGCAGTGAAAAAAAAAAAAAAAAATCAACCGGAGTTGCCTTTTTAGCTGGTACCTCCCTATCCTGCCTGGCCCCTGCAGGCATGTGGGGTTTAAATGCCAGGCTTATGACGTTAGAAGACATATGAGATAAAAGGAAGAAACACAAACAAATAATAAACCTTACAGTTTTCAGGCAAGAAGAAACTCTTCCTTGCATATTTACAGTTGTGTGGACAGTGTTGTGTTTTTGCTTGGTTGTCAGAAATCTCTTCTTTGGCTCTGGTCTGAGGAGCAGGTAAGAGCATGTGGGGTCGTTGCTATGGAAACAGGAGAAAACACTAGCATCAAGCTTGTGGGCGTTACCTCACCCAGTGATCTTGACACGATTCCCTGAAGTTTCCCGCAGTTACATTTTACTGTGTATAAGCAGCTAATACTATACTCTTTAGGGGCATCTTTGTGATTTCAGTAATGAATAATTACAAAATATTTTGCAACTATGAAGATTGCCACCAGGAAATGGAACCACACAGACGGCTGTGGCCAGAAATAACAGTTCTGGCTTGCACCACGATGGCACAGGTGTTTGGAGGTCTCAGGAAAAGTTCCAGAACCATGGGTTTTTCTCCCAGAGCTCTTCCTTGCAAGGGGAACTGAGAGACCGCTGTACGCTCCTGAGAGGCTGGAGTGAAGAACAGCTTCTGCTCTTGCTCAGCAAGGCTGGTGATGTGAAATCACCTTTGAGAACATTTGCCTGCCTGGCTGTGTGCCTGGCACCTTTTAGTTAGTCTTTGATCAAGCGTGACTCCAGTGTGCATGGTAATCATGGAAATTTTCAGCTTTCCTCTCCAAGGAGAAAATGATAAAAGGAACAAACTTCTCTTGGCTTTTGCTGAGCCATGGAAACAGAACAGTTCTAAGACTCAAAAAGTCAGGGCACATGCTGCAAAGGCCTGATTCTAGTATTTGGCCTTAATTGTAAATATTGTGGCAGTGGTACATTTGGTCACAAGTTTAATTTGTCCACGTATTCATTAAGCATTTATGGAGCCTTCCCTCTACTCAGGGATTGCGAGTTTTCTCTTCTTGGTTTTTGTTTTTTTTGTTTTTTTTTTTTTTGAGACGGAGTCTCGCTCCGTCGCCCAGGCTGGAGTGCAGTGGCCGGATCTCAGCTCACTGCAAGCTCCGCCTCCGGGGTCCACGCCATTCTCCTGCCTCAGCCTCCCGAGTAGCTGGGACTACAGACGCCCGCCACCTCGCCCGGTTAGTTTTTTGCATCTTTTAGTAGAGACGGGGTTTCACCGTGTTAGCCAGGATGGTCTTGATCTCCTGACCTCGTGATCCGCCCGTCTCGGCCTCCCAAAGTGCTGGGATTACAGGCTTGCGCCACCGCACCCGGCTCTTCTTGGTTTTGTGTTCAGCCAAGGCCAGTTATGAAGCTGCACCCTGATGGCCATGTTTCTAGAAGTTGATGCATCACAATTTTTCTGTGCCTGAATTCGTTTCACAACTGCCGTGCTCCAGGTGGGCTCACAGCATGTGGTTTCTCCCAACAACCTGAAAAGTCTTAAGAAGACGGATAATTGCATTAACTTCTTCAGGTGACTATAACTGTCTCAGCTTCCTACCAATTCTAATCCACTGGTGGTGTCCTGAGTTAATCTGGTCCAGCTGCCATATTTGATTTTGGCACTTTCAGGGCCGTGTTATCTTAATTGGTCTTTTCTCACAACTGAACACAAAACCTCTGGTATCCACGCTACCCTTGACACTATGGCAATAACAATAGCTAACATTTTCTAAGTAGTGTTCTTGCAATGCATAACGTGCCATGCTAAGTGCTTTACATGGATTTTTTACTTAATCCTCTTAACGGCCCTAGAAAGTAGTGCTATATTTTCTCCCCTTTGCAGATAAGAAAACTCAAGCTTTAAAAGTTAATTTAACCAAGGTCACGTGGCAAGAAAGAGCTGGAGCCAGGACTCAGTCCAGGCCTGGTTGAGTCCAAACCCCTATACTTTTCGTCATTTCCACAACTCTGCAAAGACCAATACGTATCTGGACAGAGTTGAGAATTTCTCTCTATAACGAGAGTGTTGATTTTGTGTCTTTCTGACTTAGTGAGTTTATCAGCAGGGATCTGGGATCCGGTGCTCTTTAGAAAGCCTAACCCTCGTGATTTCGGTCAGGAAGGAGCTCTGCGGGAGGGTGAGCTCAAGGAATTTTCCCTGTGCATAGAAAGTCATTCTTTGATTGAGATGAAGTATAGAAATGAGAGTCACTGCTTTTTTACTTTTAACATTTGAAGTTGAATATCTATGTTTTAAATCTGACTTCACTCCATCAAAACATTATGTTTAAGTCTGGTAGAATCAAAGACAACAAACATCCCTTGAACTTGGCCCTTCTCTCTGACTGTACAACTTCTGTTTATGGTGCTACGATCCACCCTGGCTTCAAGCTTCAAGGTCACGTTGGATTCCTTCTTTCCATTTCACCTCTGTATGAATCTTATTGAGTTCATTTGCTGTATTTCTCATACTTATTCCAAATTTTCCAGTCTTGGTATCACACTCTGGTTTGGGTTATTATTCTCTTACACCCAAACCGTTTTCATTATCTCCTAACTTGTCTTTCTGTGTCCCGGCTTTACTTGTTCTTATAAACCCTACACACCACTGTCAGAGTATCTATTCACCTATTAAAATCCCACCTAGACATGAGGGTACAAGTCAAATTCTACAGTCTCAAGGAAGTCAATAAGTACCTACAAAAAAAGTAATCTCTCCAGTCCCCTTCTTATGGCTCATAATTTATGGTTTTGTGTGGATATATCTGTTTTTTTTTTTTTTTTTTTTGAGATGAAGTTTCATTCTTGTTGCACAGGCTGGAGTGCAATGGCGCAATCTCGGCTCACTGCAACCTCCACTTCCCGGGTTCAAGCAATTTTGCCTCAGCCTCCCGAGTAGCTGGGATTACAGGCATGCACGACCACGCCTGGCTATTTTATTTTTGTATTTTTAGTTTTGTATTTTTAGTAGAGTCGGGGTTTCTCCATATTGGTCAGGCTGGTCTCGAACTCCTGACCTCCAGTGATCCGCCCGCCTCGGCCTCCCAAAGTGCTGGGATTATAGATGTGAGCCACTGCCCCAAGCCATGTGTGGATATATCTTATCTCACATGGCAGAGATGGCCAGATATTTATCCAATATTCATATACTTTAGCCAGAGAATCCTAATATTGTCAAGGGCAGTTATAGCCTAAGCTTTAAAATGACATTTCCCAGTATCCTTATAGATAGGGCTGGCCAATCATATACTAGCTGAAGTTGTCAAGTGGTGTCTTAATTTGGTTCTCCCAGAAGTAGATCCTGAGACAAGAATTCTAGTACAGCTTGCTTAATTTGGAGGTTGTCTCAGGAAGCATCAGTAGTACAAAGAGGCCAATAAAGCATTGCTTATTAGGAACAGAATCACTTTTGGTGACTGGAGTTTCATTCTACTGGGGAGCTCTGGGATGTAGCTCAGACATTAGAAGTTTCCTTCACTATCGTTAACACTTAACACTGAACTTATTCTAAAATTGGAGTAGAGTGCGTTGTAAGGGTAAGAGCGAGGGAATACGGTTGAGTTTTTTAAAAATATTATTTTCACTTTTACTGTGAGCTTATACGACTTCTTGAAATTTAGTGATATAACAAAATAGAAAAAAGCTAATGATTTAATGCTGTGTAGAAAGAAGTAGGATATAAAATTGTTTACCATACCTGTAAGTACAGAACACAACAACTGATGCATAGTTTTATGGAATGGAGGAACTAAACCTGAATGCTCACAATGCGTATGCAATAAGTATTTGTTACTCTTAAATAAGTATCGAGAGGCCGGGCGCGGTGGCTCATGCGTGTAATCCCAGCACTTTGGGAGGCCAGGGTGGGAGAATTACCTCAGGTCAGGAGTTCGAGACCAGCCTGGCCAACATGGTGAAACCCCATCTCTACTAAAAATACAAAAATGAGCCGGGCGTGGTGGTGGTTACCTGTAATCCCAGCTACTAGGGAAGCTGAGGTGGGAGAATTGCTTGAACCTGGGAGGGAGATCATCGTGCCCTGCATTCCTGTACTCCAGCCTGGGCGACAGTGCAAGACTCCATGGCAAAAAAAAGAAAAAATCAGAGTTAAGAATGAATTCATTTATTTTCCAAATTTTCTGTAATGAGCCTCTATAACCTTCCTAATGAAAAAAAATAAAAAACTGTATACAAATAAGAATTATTTTACAACCCAAAACAATAACTCGGGTGAAGAGGCTTTCATGCTTTTGCTGGGGAGACTTCGAATGTAGCATTGACAACAGTGGGGCTCCTGGAAAGCTTCCTCCAGGGAGCACGTCCTTCCTCCTTCTTGCTGTCTGGAACATTGACAGGATATTATGGCAGCCACCTTGGACTAGGTGTTGACCCAAGAGATGAAACCATGTGTTAAGGATACTGGAGGAAATGCACAGGAGATGCCTGCACCTCTGATGACCAAAAAGCAGCAATACTAACTCTGCACTGCCTACCTACTGGCCTTCATTATGTGTAACAGTCAAACAATGTGCCAATGAAAAGAGTCAAACTCTATAAAAAAATTTGAAGAGATGTATTCTGAGCCAAATATGAGTGACCATGGCCTGTGACACAGCCCCAGGAGATCCTAAGAACATGTGCCCAGGTGGTCAGACTACAGCTTGGTTTTAAACATTTTAAGGAAACATAAGACATAAATTAATACATGTAAGATGTACATTGGTTCAGTCTGGAAAAGGTGGGACAATTCGAAGTAGGCAGATTTCCGGGTCACAGGTGGATCCAAAGATTTTCTGCTTGGCAAGTGGTTGAAAGTGTTGAGTTATTATCTAAAGATGTGGAATCAATGGAAGGGAGTGTCTGGGTTAAGATAAGGAACTGTGGAGACTAAGATTCTTATTATGTAGATGAAGCCTCCAGATAGCAGGCTTCAGAGAGACTAGATGGTAAATGTTTCTTAACAGACTTTAAAATGTGCCAGACTCTTAGTTAATTCTCTCCTAGATCAGAATAAAGACCTGGAAAGGGAAGAGGATTCTCTGTAAAATATAGGTTTTCCCCACAAGAGACAGCTTTGCAGTGCCATTTCAAAATGTGTCAAAGAAATATATTTTGGGATAAAATATTTTTATTTCTTTCAGGTCCTGTTGTCTGTCAGGTTGTTATCTTATTGCCACACAGAGTCTGTTTGGTCAGTCTTACGGTCTCTGTTTCAATGCTAATGCTAGTCAGCTGTGCCTGAATTCCAACGAGAGCAATGTAAACTGAGGCACGTCTGATCACGCATTCCCATCATGGCCTGAACTGGTGTTTCAGGCTTATTTTAGAATGCCCTTGGCCGAGAGGAGGGGTCCATTCAGTTGGTTGTGGGGCTTAGAATTTTTTATTTGGTTTACAAATGAAACCTACTGTGTTGTTTATACTGCTGTTATTTGTGTTACCATTATTTGTAGACAAACCTCATCCTCATTGGTGTTTCTGAGATCAGGAAGCTTCTTTGGGTGCATAGTCTCTGTGTCTTTTTTAATCTCTATCATAGCATCCATGCAGTGCACATAGAACCAAGTCCTCGATAAATATTTGTGGAATGAAGAAGCTGAATTCCACCAACTTGGAGAATGGTGTGGAAAGCACTGGGCTAGATGATGTGGGTCCTGAAGATGAAAAGAACAGTATCTCATTCTCAAAGAACTGATAATAAAATTGCATGTGGGTTGTGGGTGTGTCACTATTTGCCACCAACGCACCTGGGTGGGGTCAGACAGAAGGTGCCTGTCTTCTGTGTCTCAATAAAACACAAGATGCCCATTCACTTCTGGTTTTCTCCTGGTATCATTGGCTCTTTGGTGTCTGCTGGAAAAGCTGGGCTTTTCCCAGTGTTACCATGACGTCTGAGCTTTGAGAGCTATTTCTTTTCCCCTTGGAGCCTGAGAGAGATTATTCCAGTGATATCTGAATAGCTTGAGTTTGCTGGGTATGAACACAGAGGAAGTGGTTCCCTAGCAACAAGCGCCTCTGAAAGCCTCTTAGCACTCAGTACTTCTCCGGGCTTTTTGTTTCCCCTTGTCCATGCTGCCTGTCAGCAAATGGCCAGAGTGATTGCACCTGCTCCGAATTAGGGCCGGTCAGTTCGACCCCAGCAGTTCAGTTTTACTAAGTCAAAGGCCTCTGTTCCTCTTTCGGTCAAGCTTCCTTGTGAGGCCTGGGACCTATTTTGCTCCTGGTTAGACCATAATTACCTCAGATCACACTTCCTTCTTTGTTGTCTAGATCTGACCAGAAATGGAAAATACCGAAGTGACTGAGATCATTTTAATTGAATTAGTAAAAGAATACTTTTTTTTTTTGGCACATCTTTTCAAATATGCTAAACCTCTTAAGAAAATGTTTTATATCGCCTTTTTTTTTTCCGCTAAAAATGGATTCTCGCTCCATTCTTTCAGTTTTTCCGCAGACTTAACAAATTCTGCCTTCCTTAACTATGTCAGCATCCCAATACATATTTGAATATATGAGTTGGTTGGAGCAATATTAGAGGGTGTTTCCCACATTGCCTTGGGGTCTAGAGACAGCCCTTACTGAGGGCATTGGTCACTGGGACAGACCATGGCATATAACTCTGAGATGAGTCCAGAATTGTTGACTGCAATGCCTAGTTTCATTTTCAAACAGCAATCCATATTACTGTTCGAATTAGCAATCTTTTTTTTTTTCTTTGAGATGGAGTCTAACTTTCTCACCCAGGTTGGAATGCAGTCGTGTGATCTCAGCTCCTCTGCAACCTCTGCCTCCCAGGTTCAAGTGATTCTTCCTGCCTCAGCCTCCCGAGTACCTGGGATTACAGGCACCCACCACCATGCCTGGCTAATTTTTTTGCACTTTTTTTTAGTAGAGATGGGGTTTCACTATGTTGGTCAGGCTGGTCTTGAACTCCTGACCTCAAGCGATCCACCCACCTTGGCCTCCCAAAGTGCTGGGATTTACAGGCGTGAGCCACCGCACCTGGCCTGAATTAGCAATTTTATAGGAGATGCTTATACGTCTCTGCCTACCAGTAGGCTAGTATCAATTTGTGGCACTGAAAATCTGGCCAGACTGTGGTGATGAATGACAGTAATTATAATGAGTAAATTGTAATTGAGCCTAACAGCTCCCAGAATTCTTCTCATCTGTACCTTTTAAAATATTTTCTTTCCTTCATTCATTCAACCAACAAATATTTGTAATTGTAATTGAGTGTCTGCTATGTGGAAGACATTCTGTTATGTCTTATGGGAAAAACATGAATGGCCCATCTTAGGAAGATCTCCATTTCAAAGAGGAGGAAATGGAATGTCAATCAGTACAACCTCTATGGAAAACAGTACGGAGAGCTCTCAAGGAACTAAGAGTAGATCTACCACTTGATCTACCCAGATCTACCCAGCAGTGGGACTGCTGGGTACCCACCCAAAGGAAAAGAAGTCATTATATCAACACCTTGCACTCATATGTGTATCGCAGCACGATTCACAATTGCAAAGACATGCGATCAACCTAAGTGCCCATGAAGCAAGGAGTGGATAAAGAAAATGTGGCATATATATACTATGGAATACCCCTCAGCTATAAAAAAAGAATAAAATTTCTTTTGCAGCAACTTTATTGGAGCTGGAGGCCATTATCCTAAGTAAAGTAACTCAGGAATGGAAAACCAAATACTGCATGTTCTCATTCCTAAACGGAAGCTAAGTGATGGGCATACAGAGTGGCACAGTGGACATTGGAGACTCAGGAGGAGGGAGGGTGGAGGGGGGTGAGGGATAAAAAATTCCCTGTTAGGTACAATGTACACTGTTCGGGTGACAGGTACACTAAAAGCCCAGACTCCACCACTATATAATTCATCCATGTCACCAAAAACCAGTTGTACCTATAAAGCTATTGAAATAAAAAAAAAAAATTTAAACAGTGGGTAAGATGTGTACACATGTAACTAATGACTGTCAAGCAAGATCACAGCCTAAAGAAAGATAAGCCGTGCATTACAGACAATCTGTTGAATCCCCTCTTCCCCGAGAGGGCAGTGGTGGAGTTTCAGGGCGACCCACCTTGCAGACTGATCACTTGGAGAGGAGGGAGGAGAGCTGAGAAGGTTGTGTCTGTTCTGCAGATAAATCGAGGGCTTGTTTCCAACACTATTAGTCCGATTCTTATTGTTAACCTTTCCATTCATTAAAATAACAAAACAGTAAAATCCCCTCTGTGTCATGATATTCATTTCCACCCAATGGGTTATTTTTAATCAAGGTTAAGAGCTTGACATGTGTCAGCCAAAGTGACGTGTAACAGAAATCAGGGAGAAAATTTATCTGGGAGCTGGGAATAGTAAAAAAATAATAAACCCTATCTTAGGGGAAATTGGAATTGCCACTGTTTTTCTCATTCTCCTCCCAGGCATTATTTTCCACTTGTAAACGAGAAAGGAAGAAAAATACGTCTCAGTAGCCAAGCCCTCTGGGAGCGAGGTTCTCCCTTTAGCAGCCACATCCCCCTACAAGCTGAGAAGTCTCTCCAGGGTCCTGTGCTCAGTTACAATCACGGTCACGGTGAACCAGAAAGAATGAGTTATAAATGAATGGAGATGTGGGGGCGAGAAAGGACCATCTAAATCAGACAGCCACGGCATGTTCTTTTTCAGGCTTGCTTAGACGAATGAGAAGCGGAAACCTAAAAGCCGTTCTTGATATATACAGGTGACAAGCCCTTGGGGATCATTTCAGACTTACTAAAATAGCCACTGCCTTCTGTGCAGCTGACACCTCTGGAAGATTTATGAAGTGGAGAGTGCAAGACAGGCAATAAAGGAGCTTTTTGTAGCCAAATAAGTGATTTGCACTGTTGGGCAGAAAGGACAGTCAGGTCCTGCCCATGAAAAGAACCACATTTCTCCAGCAGCATGTTCTGAATCACAAGGCTGGGGCCCTGTTGTAACTAAGTGGTTCCTCAGGCATAGTTCCCTCTCCCCACCACACTCAGTATTTTCCATTTTGAATCAAATCACACACAAGAAAGATAATGGCTGATTATTATTTTTAGAATCCTGGAAACAGATTCCCCATGACACTTGGTGAGCAGGTAGGTACCAGGCTTTGACTCCTATGCCCATTCACACAAAGTAAGGAAATTAATATTTATTGAGCGCCTACTAGACCAGACATGCTTTGTATATCCATTCTTATAATTAGGAGGCAATTTGTTTCCTGCTTTGCATAGCTGGCCATGAAGATGATGGGACAGAGGAAGCATCTAGGAAAGACCTCTCCTGTCTGATGCACAAAAAGGAGGAAGGATTTTGTGTTTTGTAGTAAGCACACTCATACCAATACCTGCATTTGTATAGCACTCTTCATAATGCTTTCATGGTCATTTTGTTTAGACCCATCATTAAAATGCCTTGACATAGATGGGACAGATAGAATTTTCACTTTATGGGTAAAGAAATTGAGTCCTAGAGAAATTAAGTGATATGTTAATGTCATACGGCAAATGAGAAGCAAAACCAAGATGAGATTTTCACATTTTCTGAGTTCCAATGCAGAGGAGAACATCAGACATAGCCATATTATTTATTTCTGTTAGTGTACAAATGTACATGGTGTAATGTGTCTTAGCAGGGCAGGCAGCACATGCAAGAAAGAACAACATGGGCCATGCTGGATGCAAACCCCAGCTCAACCTCTGGTTTGTTGTTTGACTTTGGGAAATGTCTTTATCTGTAAAATAGATAAAAAAATATAAATGACCTACCTCATCAGCTAGGTGTGAAGATAACACAATGTAATGTATGGAATATACAACACCGGGTATAGTAAAGGGTTAGAGAATTAAATAAGAAGAGTGCCTGGAACATAGTAAGTGTTTGATAAATGTTAGCCATCATCATTATTATTGTATCATCGTAAATTTTCAGTAAATGTTGGTCTCTTCCCCCACGATTCTACTATCTTACTGCAATAACAGGATTACGTATACAGAGTGAGAGAGAATAAGAATACAAAGACAGAGAGGAAATATCCTTCATTCTTACCCTCGATCTCTCCTTCCCATTACTGGTATCACTAGGCAATTTCTAAGTAAGTAATACAATAGCAGCTATGAAAATTCTTGGACAGCTGTTTTCTTATGTCTTTGCCCAAAGTGATGTTGTTGAAATTGCCTTCTTGAGGAATTATTTTCTAAAAGCCTGCAGTTGTTGTGGAGTACTAAAATCATGTACCTGAGGGTCTGTGCATGATTAGTTTTATGTGTAACTTGAGTGGGCCTTGGGGTGCCAAGACATTTGGTCAGACATTATTCTGGGTGTGTCAGTGAGGATGTTTCTGGATGAGATTAATGTTTGAGTTAGTTTGCTGCATAAAACAGACTGACAGCTGGGCGCAGTGGCTCACGCCTGTAATCCCAGCACTTTGGGAGGCCGAGGCGGGCAGATCACTTGAGGTCAGGAGTTCAAGACCAGCCTGGCCACCATGGTAAAACCCTGTCTCTACTAAAAATACAAAAATCATCCCACTGTGGTGGCATGTGCCTGTAGTCCCATCTACTCGGGAGGCTGAGGCACAAGAATCACTTGAACCCAGGAGGCATAGATTGCAGTGAACCAAGATCACATTACTGCACTCCAGCCTGGGTGACAGAGTGAGATTCTGTCTCAAAACAACAACAACAACAACAAACAAACAAAAAACCAGACTGACCTCCCTAATACGCTGACCTCCCTAATATGGGTCTTTGACTGAAGACCTAAATAAAGCAAAAAGGCTAACTAAGAGGGGATTCCTCCTGCCTGACTGCTTGAGCTGGGATGCTTGTCTTTTCTAGCCTTCAGACTTAGACTAACATTGGTTCTTCTTGCATTTTAAACCTGCCAGCTTTTGAACCGAAATTATGCCATCAGCTCCACTGAGTCTCTAGCTCACTAATTGTAGATCTTGGGAATTCTCATCCTCCATAATCACATGAGCCAATTCCTTTTAATAAAACTATCTACCTACCTATCTACCTACCTATCTCCAATCAGTTCTGTTCCTCTGCAGAAACCTAATACAAAGTTTGGACCCAAGAAGTGGAGTGCTGCTGTAACGAATACTTAAAAATGTGGAAATGGTTTTGGAATTGGGTAATGGGTAGAGGCTGGAAGAATTTGGGGGTGCACACTAAAAACATGAACATTAAGGGCAATTCTGGCAAGGTCTCAGACATGAGGATTGTGTTACTGGAAATTGGAGGAAAGATGATTGTTTTCATAAAGTAACAAAGAACTTGGGTGAACTGTGTTCTAGTATTTTGTGAAAGACAGAATGTGTGAGTGATAGAATTGGATATTTAGCTGAGGAACTTTCTAAGCAAAGCGTTGAAGGAGTGACTTGGTTCCTCCTGATTGCTTATAGGGAAATGTGGGAAAGAAACATTAATTGAAGAAGGAATTATTAAGCCAAATAAAACAAGAACTTGCAGACTTGGAAAATACTTCATCTATCCATATTGCAAAAAAAAACACACCAAGGCCAAACTATCACTTGATAGTGTTTATAGGGTTATATGAGCAGAAACACTGCCAGTTTGAACTGAAGGGGATGGAGACATAACAAAATGAAGGAAGGCTATTAGAATTCTTGGATTTCACTAGACGAGAATGTAGAGTTACTTGGAACATGCACTATTCTCCCAGAAGAGAAAGAAATGATGCTGAAGTTGACTCAGAGCTCCTTGGGGCCAGGGCCTTGGTTTCAACCACCGGAAAGCCCCTACCTGAAGCTTTGCTAGAGGACCAGTGGAGCCTTGGGGACACAACCTTCTGACAAGACCCAGGGTCTGCAAGAACCACAGGGGCAGGACCCCTGCCTGGAGTCATTGGGGTGATGCTGCCACCCCAGTGAGCCTGGAAGATGTGACATTGAGCCAAGGAGGGTAATTCCTGAGCCTTAAGATCTAATGGGATTTACCTTGCTAGGTTTTGGACTTGCTTGGGGTCTGTCACCCCTTTCTTTCTTCTGAGTTCTCCCTTTGGAATGGGAACATTTATCTTACGCCTGTCCCAATGTTGTATTTTGGCAGTGTGTAATTTGTCTGGTTCCACAAGTTTACACCTGGAGAGGAATTTTGCTTCACAATAAATTGTACCTCAAATTCCACTCATATCTGATTTAGATGATATTTAAAAGAGACTTTGGACTTTAGACATTACAGTTGGTGCTGGAACAAGTTAAGACTCTTGGAGCTGTTGAGATGAAATGAATATATTTTGCATACAAGAAGAATATGAATTTGGGGAGCCAGGGATATAATGCTATAAACTGAATTATGTCTCCCTCTTGCCGCATCACAAATTCATATGTTGAAGCCCTAATCCTCAATGTGATAGTATTTGGAGATAGGGCATTTGGGAGATTTAAAAGATTCCCAATTAGGTTCAGATGAGGTGATGATGTTGGGTGAAGTGATGATGTTGGGTTCTTCCTAGAAGAAGAGACATCAGTGAGCTTCCTCTCTCTCTCTTTCTCTCTTTGTCATGTGAAAACATAACAAGAAGGTGGCCATCTACAAGCCAAGAAGTGAGTCCTCACCATAACCTGACCATACTGGCACTGAGATCTTGCACTTCCAGCCTCTAGAACTCTGAGAAAATGAATTTCTGTTGTTTCAGTCACCCAGACTATGGGATTTTGTTATGGCAGCCTGAGCTAAGAGAGCCAGTCATTTGAAACTAGCCTAACTTGGTTTTGTATCTATTCTAATAGACATCTAATCCAAGTACAGAGCTCAGTGCAGCAAACCAATGTTGGCTCAAATTAATCAGAAGTCTCATGTGCCAGAGGACCCCAAAATGCATTTTATAGATAATATTTATCTGTCAAAATTGGTACTTAATATGTAGCTTGGAAATTGTAGCTGTTAGAAAGGGAAATTACCAGCTTAGTTATCATATCTACCTAGGAAGAAACTACAGAAGCTGGTAGGGCTTTGTTGATGATCAATTACATTATTTAAGCAAACACATTTGGTGAAAGCACATTTTCCCCTTCTGCTAAAGCTGCTAGTAAGAAAAGCAAAGTAATCTCTTCATTTGTGAGACAAAAGAACATTCACCTAGCATGACATTATAGAGCCACCATAAATCCTTTGAGTCCAAGCCAATTTGGAAGTGGAAACCATAGATAATTATGCTAGGTTAAGGGGGAAACAATTAACTCTAGATTAAAATTTCTTTAAAGCAAATTTTTTTCTTTAAAAAAAGGAGAAAAGGTGAGAATTGGGCAGTCCCCTTGAAGAAAAGGAATGTGCCAATATCCTTTGGGAGTGTTCTGTCTCTTCTGGATGCTAGCCCGGGAATCATTAACTAGCTGTGTGACCGTGAACAGTTTGACTATTTTGCTGATCTGAGCCTCAGTTTCCTTATCATTAAATTAAGGGGTTGAGATGCACCATCGATCATTCCAGTTGTCAAATTCTGTGATATTAACTAGGATTTATGCAAGGTGATATCCTAGGGAATCCAGCAGACAAAAAGAAAATCCATTGGCTTTATTTCACTTGCAGGAAAGCACCTCTTTATTATCCAGTATTTGCCACTCAGCTAGGTCACCTTGGGCTCATCTCAGAGCTCTATTGGTCCAGAGTTGACTAGTTCTCTGCTTTGTTTCCAAGAGAACTCAAGCAGATGGGAACCTTCCTCAAGAGATGTGGATCCAAAGAGTGTTTACTTTGGGTATGCTAAAGTGATCAATGGAGGCATAGGGAAAGAACAGCTGATCACCTTCTACCATTCTGGAGAAATCATTCATTTGTGCACCCATTCATTTCACTGGCACTCACTGAGAGGCAGCATAGCGTGTGGTTAATGGTTCAGGTTCTGTATTCAGAAGTCCTGGGTTCAAATTCTGGTTCCATCACATACGCTTTGTGGCCTTGAGCAAGATATCTAATTGCTCTGTTCCTTCATCTATAGTCCTCATCTCAAAGGCTGGTTGTGAGGGTTAAATGAATTACTAAATGCAAAATATCTATAGCAATGCCCAGCTCATAGAAATTATTCAATGATGAGTGTGGATTACCATGACCAAGCTCTGTATTATTAACAGATACAGATGGGATCTCTGAGAGATGTCGCTAGGGACAAGATCAGCATCAGCATACGATGAAGGAAGGGGTGGCAGTCAGGGTGAAGTTCATGGAGGAGGCAATTTCAGCTGAGTCTTAAAGTTAAGATAAGCCTTTGTTAGACAAAGAAAGAAGGTCACTCCAGGTAGTAGCAGCAGTGTTAGCTGAAGGAGGAAGGTGCAAGTTATGCTTAGATTCAGATAACGATGCTGAATGTGGCTGGAGTATAGGAGAAAGGGAAAGCAAGGTGGGAGATGAGGCTAGAAGAGCAAGTGAGGTCATGGAGGGCTCCAAGATGGGGGCAGTCTATGCTCCATGGAAGCCATTAGAGGTGTTTTAAGCTGGACAATACCGTAACCAGAAAGCCCTCAGGTTTGGAGCAAGGCTGGAATTGGAATGATAAGGGAAGTCAAGGAACGGGATTGAACTCAAATCCAGGGTCTGGTGGATCTTGGAGGCAGTCTTGAGAAGAATGAGAAATCTTGTTAATTTTTCTTATTTCATGATTCCCAGCCCCATGTCACTTCTTTATACTAGATTTCCTGACTAGTCCCACATTTGCTGAACCAAAAATCAGGCAGTTTTTCAAATCTGAGTCACAATCTTTTAAAAGGGGTTTAACACTTGCTATATGGAAAGCACTGTACCCAGAACAGATACAAAGATGTAAAGCATGGTGCTACCTAACCCTAAGGTTGCTGGTCTTGTTTGAGTTCAGAGGAGAAAGAGCTGTCTTTGACTTTGTTAGTCAGAGAAAGCTGCCTGGAGGAAGCTGTCTTTGAGCTGGATGTTTAAAGGTAGGTACTATTATTATTATTATTACTATTTTTGGAGACAGGGTGTTGTTCTGTCACCCAGGCTGGAGTGCAGTGGTGCCATCACTGCTCACTGCATCCTTGACCTCTCAGGCTCAAGCAATGCTTCCACTTCAGCCCCCCATATAGCTTGGACTACAGGTGGGGCATGACACTACACCTGGCAAATTTTAAAATTTTTTGTAGAGATGGGGTCTCACTATGTTACTCAGACTGGTCTCGAAATCCTGGACTCAAGCAATCCTCGCACCTCAGCCTCCTAAAGTGCTGAGATTACAGGTGTGAGCCACTGTGCCTGGACAAAGTAGGTGAAATGTTGGTAGACAGAGAACACTCTAGAAGGAAGTAACCACGTGGGCAAAGTTGAGGAAATGAGAATGCAAAAGGAAGGGCACTGAAGAGAAAGTAGTGCAACATGTGAACATGAGATGGTAAGAGCCTAAACAAGGGGATATTGGCTGCAGCATGGCAAAAGGAGAAGCTGATGCGAGAAGAATTGTAAGGAAGAAGAAAGAGCTCTTGGTCACTAACTGGATAAGGGGTGAGTGAAGGTGAGCATTGGGAAATGATTAGGAAATAATCCCCCTGAAAGGCAGGCAAAAATAGGTAGCAGGGATTTTGGAAAGTAAGGTGCTTAATGTCAAGATAAGACCTCCAAAAGAAAACTATTTCTAAGAGACAGCTAAAAATGTGGATTGGCATTTTGAGAAAAAGTTAGCATTTGAGATAAAGTTGAGTCTCAAACTTAAAGGCTACATGCCAACATTGAGAGTAGGTGGATTTTCTGGAGAACAGAAAATTCATTCAAGGAGAAGAGAGCATAATGCTTCTACTTTGACTGGAAACCTTTAAGGTGTTGTACCATTTCTAGCAATATGGAGGACTTTATAATATGAAACTTATCCAGTTTACAGCAGAAAAAAAAAAAACCTAACTAGGCTGTACACAGCGTAAGATTTTTGTAAATCCACAGCTAATTGTTAAAGAAAATAATAGAAATTCCCAGGGACCAAAAACAAAGAAGAAACTGAAAACCAGAGTAATAATTTTATAAATTACTGTTACCACTGCTCTGGAGGCAGGTCTTAGCAATCTTTGGCCTTGGGTTTGGTGACCATCTGAATTGGGAGAGTATATTAGTTATCTTTGGCTATGTAACATATTACCACAAACTTAGTGACAAAAAACAACATATATTTATGATGTTCCAGTTTCTGTGGGTCAAGAGGCTAAGCATGGCACAGCTAGGTTGTCTGCTTGGGGTCTCAGATGACTGCAATCAAGGTGTCTGCTAGGCTGAGGTCTCCACTGGAGAAGAATCCACTCTTGTTGGCAGAATTCAGTTCTTCGCAGGTGTAGGTAAGATTGAAAGCTTCTGGTTTTTTTTCCTGGTTGTCAGCCAGGAGGCCACCCTTAGTGCCACATGGGCATCCTAATATACACCACCCCAACATGTCAGCTTGCTTTGTCAAAGCCAGGAAGGGAGTGAGAGGCTCCAGCAAGATGAACAAAATCATCTTGGAATCATGTCCATTCTGTCACCCTTGCCGTCTTTTTTTGTTTGTTTGTTTTGAGACAGGGTCTTGCTTTGTTGCCCAGACTGGGGTGCAGTAGCGTGATCACAGCTCGTTGCAGCCTCAGCCTCACAGGCTAAAGCCATCCTCTGACCTCAGCCTCCTAAGTAGCTGGGACTACAGGCATCACAAAAAGTTAGTCACCACACCTGGCTAATTTTTGTATTTTTTTGTAGGGATAGGTTTCGCCATATTGCCCAGGCTGGTCTCGAACTCCTGGGCTCAAGTAATCCACCTGCCTCAACCTCCTAAAGTGCTGGGATTACAGGCGTGAGTCACTGCGGCTGGTCTCATATTCTATTGGTTAGAGCCAAGTTACAGGTCCTGCCTACACTCAAGAGGAGGGTATTATTCAAGGGCATGAACACCAGGAGGTAGGGATTGTGGGGGTCACCCCAAAAATTAGACTGCCACAGGGAAAGGCCTAGGTGCTAGGAGAGGCATGGTGTTAGAAATAAGACCCTCGTGAAACCGAGATCTTGAGGGATGACACCCTTGTTAAAAGGGAGACAGCGATGAAGCTTGTCTGTCTCAGCATGCGCGCTCAGGAGGAAAAAAGTCCCCCGTAAGAATTCATGATCACAGGTTATGCAATGCATGGGTTTGAGATTTAAGTTTATCTGTAGAGTACAATGACTTCCGAAGTTGAAAAATGAACATACAAAACATCCTAGATCAGTAAATCCTCCAGGACATCTGGCAAAAGCGAATGCACAACCTCTTTGGAAAGATATGCCCACAATCCTTTGGAAGGATACCCGCAGATAAAGCAGCATGGGCCATCCACTCAAGCAATTCCCAATTATAAACCCTGCAAGGAGCTGAGCCATAATGAGTTGGAGTTCAAGGCTATAGCAGCAGGATTCAATCTCCAAGAACTTGACTCGGTAGAGAGTGATACGCATTATGGGCTGATTTCTCTTCATACTCACTCCCCCTAAAATTCACATGTTGAGCCCTAACCCCAGTACTTCACCATGTAACTGTGTTTAGAGATGGACCTTTAGAGAAGAGATGAAGTTAAAATCAGGCTGTTACAGTGGACCGTAATCCAGTATTACTGTGTCCTTAGAAAAAGAGAATATTTGGACACACAAGATATATAGTGTTCAATACTTTGCTTTTCTACTGAAATCTGATTCCTTGGTTCTTATTCTAAAATGTAACATCATTACCTTGAGTTACTAAATAGTTCATATACTATAACCCCCAAAAGGAGTTAGAGGTATGTAGAGAAAGGCAGAATGTTTATATTTAGTTCTATGAGCACGTAGAAGTAGACATTTCTCTCTCTCTCTCTCTTTCTCTCACTTGCTCTCTCTCTGTCACACACTCCTGAGATCGTTATTGGCTTTTTTTTTTTCTCTTTAACTCCTTTTAAAAAGAGACACACTATGGCAAAATTCTGAGTGCTTATCCACCCTATTCTGATTGCACATAGGATGCCACTATTGTGTACGGGGATTAACTGGTGAAGGTAGCTAGTTTTGAAGCCAAAGGAGCATTGAAGAAGTAGTTGTGCTCCAGAAATTTCAAAGTGTGTTGTATGAAACTTGGAACACATTTTCTCATAGAAGCAATAAGACAAGTTATGGTACTATTTCTAGATTGGTGTAAAGACTACCGAGTTCATCGTGCACCTGACTCCACACGAGCTATCATTTATCACAGTGTTTCAGTGGAAAACACATTCTGGCTGGGCATGGTGGCTCACGCCTATAATCCCAACACTGTGGGAGGCCGAGGTGGGCGGATCACTTGAGGTTAGGAGTTCGAGACCATCCTGGTCAACATAGTGAAACCCCGTCTCTAATAAAAATACAAAAATTAGCCAGGCATGGTGGCAGGCACCTGTAATCTAAGCTACTCAGGAGGCTGAGGCAGGAGAATTGCTTAAACTCAGGAGGTGGAGGTTTCAGTGAGCTGAGATCACGCCACTGTACTCCAGCCCAGGGACAGAATGAGACTGTGTCTCAAAAAAAAAAAAAAAAAAAAAAGAGTAAGAAAAACACATTCCAAGTTCCAACCAGGGAGGTTTGAAACCTCTCCTTAGAGCAGAACTAAGGGTGTGTGCAACTGACATTTTGAATAGAGTAGAACTTCGTGGTGTGGGACTGTCTCTTACAGTGAAAAAAGGGATATCCCTGCCATGTCCTAATCACACACTGGAGGATCACTGGCAGAGGGGATTGATTTTTGTTGTTGTTGTTTTAATAAGTAATGAACAATAGCTAAAATCTCCATTTAGTTCTTTCAGCCGTAGGTGGGCTGCTTGAAGTCTAATGGTTGCAAGCAAAGTTTAGGGGTCAGCCAAGCATTTAGGTAGGGTTCCTGCAGAGAATTTAGGGCTTCCTGGTTTCTTGCTCCAGTTCTTCTTCTGCATATTTCTCCTCTTCCTTTTCTAGCTGCCCATGGCCCCTAACTGACCCCCACCCTAGTTCTTCAGGCCAAGAAGACTGAGGTTTGTTCCTTTCTTTTTCTTTCCCTCCCTGTCTCCCACCCTCCATCCCTCCCTCCTCCCTCCCTCCCTCCCTCCTTCCCTTCCTTCCTTCCTTTTTTTTTCTTTTCTTTTTTTTTTTTTTTTTTTGAGACAGGTTCTCTCTCTGTTGCCCAGGCTGGATCGCAGTGGTGCAATCTCAGCTCACTGCAGCCTCCGCCTCCTAGTTTCAAGTGATTCTCCCGCCTCAGCCTGCCGAGTAGCTGGGATTACAGGTGTGCACCACCATACCTGGCTAATTTTTGTATTTTAGTAGAGACGGGGTTTCACCATGTTGGCCAGGCTGGTCTCGAACTCCTGACCTCAAGTGATCTGCCTGCCTCGGCCTCCCAAAGTGCTGTATTATAGGCGTGAGCCACCGCACCCGGCCAAGACTGAGGTTTCTATCCAAGTGTTAGACACACACCCTGCCTAACTCTCCACCCCCACGCTGATGGCATCATCTGACTTTAGGTTAAAAGCTGCAAAAATGGGAAACTCAGCTAATGCCATCCTCCTCCCAAATGTAGACCCTCCCTGCTCCAGTTTCTGCCTGCTTTTGGTCACTCAGGTAGTTGGTTTGTTGGTTTGGGTTTTTGTTGTTGTTGTTGTTGTTGTTTTTAGCTGGCAGTTGTTTTCTGTGGGAGAGTTAATTCCATCATTACTGGAAGCAGAATTTCATCAACTTTCCCTCTATTTACTCCCATCCTCTTGAAAAGCTATTTCCGTGTGAATAAACCCAGCTTTGCCTGCCTGTTTTCCAAAGTTTGGACACCAAGCATATATTTTGAAATTATTTATTTATTTATTTATTTAGTTTGAGACAGAGTCTTGCTCTGTGGTCCAGGCTGGAGTACAGTGGCGCGCTCTTGGCTCACTGCAACCTCTGCCTCCTGGGTTCAAGCGATTCTCCTGCCTCAACCTCCTGAGTAGCTGGGACTGCAGGTGCTCGCCA
Source organism: Macaca nemestrina (assembly GCF_043159975.1). Classification (NCBI taxonomy): domain Eukaryota; kingdom Metazoa; phylum Chordata; class Mammalia; order Primates; family Cercopithecidae; genus Macaca; species Macaca nemestrina. Next base: position 129,240,678 of record NC_092133.1, read on the forward strand.
CCACGCCCGGCTAATATTTTTTGTATTTTTAGTAGAGACGGGGTTTCACTGTGTTAGCCAGGATGGTGTCGATCTCCTGACCTCGTGATCCGCCCGCCTCGGCCTCCCAAGGTGCTAGGATTACAGGCGTGAGCCACTGCTCCTGGCCTGAAATCTTAAAAGCGATTTTGTATCATTTTAAAAATCAATAACAATGTCTTAAAAGCATAACTCAATTAGGGGCAAAACATCACAGTCTACTTTATAGCACTATGGAAAAGCCTGCATGAAATGTGACCGTGTCCCTTCACTTTAGAGCATGTGAGTTGAGGCTTGGTCATTACAACTTGTTTTATCTCTTCCCTAAGTCCTATTTATGCTCCACAAAGTGATGTAATGATTGACCGGAAAAAGAAACATTTGAAATTTCTTGCTATATGGGGAGCAAAAGAAATATGAGATTAATTTTGAAAACCAGGTGTCTGTTGAATCAATATCTTCTCTAGCTGCCTTATGAAAAAAAGTTGTCAGGTTGCAGATTGGAAAATTATCATTCTGAGATTTGAGGGTTAATAAGGGATTTGTTGACATTTTATTGACTGGCTCAACAAAAATGTGTTAGACCCCTACTGAATATTATTTAATTTAGTTTGTCTAATGAAAGCTAATTTAGTATTCTGTGGATTACAGATTAGGTGGTATATTATGCTTTCATTCATCAATAAATTAATATATTTTATAAATGTAATTAAGTTAATGTAGAAATGAATCAATGAAATGATTTAATCCATCATTAAATTCCTACTGGTTATTCAAAGGTACTAGAAGATCTTGGAACACCTTCCACAGTATTAGGTTGATTAAGTTTCTGCAGAATAGTTTTAACATCAATTATATCTTGTATAGTAGTATTTGAAAACCAGGAGTCTATGTGTATATGTATTTCTTCTCTTAAGGAATTATGTAGATTCTCTTTTCCATTAGTTTCACAATCAAAGACTTAGGTAAATTACACATGATCCCTCCAAGGGGGCCATCACTCAGTGAGGTGCTTTTGACCAGCCGTATGATTTTTTTTTATTTTTTTTTATTTTTTTTGAGATGGAGTCTCTATCACCCAGGCTGGAGTGCAGTGGCACAATCTTGGCTCACTGCAACCTCTGCCTCCTGGATTCAAGCGATTCTCCTGCCTCAGCCTCCTGAGTAGCTGGGATTACAGGCATGCACTACCACGCCCAGCTAATTTTTGTATTTTTTGTAGAGACGGAGTTTCACCATGTTGGCCAGGCTGGTCTGTAACTCCTGACCTCAAGTGATCTGCCCGCCTTGGCTTCCCAAAGTGCTGGGATTACAGGTGTGAGCCACTGTGCCCGGCCTCCAGCTGTATGATTTTAAATCATTGCTCATTCCTGCAAATGAGTCTCCAGCTTCATCTCTGAACCCCTTCCCTAGTTGGCATTTCTTGCCCTGCGCCCCCTGTCTCTGTAGTCTGCTAGTCAGGACCCTCAATCACTTTGTGATATCTTGTGTCTCTCCCTTCCTTTCCCTACTTCAGACGCTATCTTTTCTCTCCCAGCCTTTCTTTGTACTCACTCTTTCCCTGAGAAAAACTTTCTTTTGGGTTTCTTTACGGAATAATTCTTAGATGCAGATTTCTGAATTCTTTTTTTTTTTTTTTTTTTTTTTTGAGACGGAGTCTCTCTCTGTCACCCAGGCTGGAGTCTGGAGTGCAGTGACGCAATCTCAGCTCACTGAAACCTCTGCCTTCTGGGTTCAAGGGATTCTCTTGCCTCAGCCTCCCAAATAGCTGGGATTATAGGTGCACACCACCATGCCCGGCTAATTTTTGTAGTTTTAGTAGAGACAGGGTTTCACCAATGTTGGCCAGGCTGGTTGAAGTCCTGACCTCAGGTGATCCGCCTGCCTTGGCCTCCCAAAGTGCTGGGATTACAGATGTGAGCCACCTGCGCCTAGCCAGATTTCTTAATTTTATCAGAGGATTCCAATTGTCCTAATGGCTCAGGAACCTGCACTTTTTTCATGGGCTACAACCTGTGCAGTCGTATGGCAAAACCTACCTTACAAAGGCCGTCACTTGGCTTGATGCTGTGCTGTCACCCTCTAGAAATGCCTAATCATTTGGTGACAAAGGACCACAGATTTCCATGTTGCACTGGACCTCACAACCTGGGTAGCCAGCCTGGCATTACAGAGAAATACTTATGGCAGGGGGTTAGGAGGGGTGCAATTCACTGGGGAGCAAAAGGGCAGAATCAGGGCTGATGATGAAGTCGCTGGGGTGGGGGTTCAGGAGGTTAGAGAAGGAAAAAAGAGGGGTCATTTTCAGTAGTGCTCACTATTCCCCTGGAAGCCTCCTTGAATTGCAGGGCTAGGTTTGGGATGGGGCATGGTGGTAGACTTCTTGTAAATCAATCAGGAAAATGATCAAATGGTCACAGTCAATTCTGAACTGTTCTTAAGGAATTTCTGCCAAATTCCAGAAAAGTAATCTGTCTCTAAAAATAGATGGATTCTAAAAGTTGTGCTGTAGAATTTACACACTGGTTCATCTTTTCCATTTAAACAGATAACCCAATATAAAAGCAGAGACAAGATTATCCCAGTAAACCAAGACCTATCTTGTCCTGACATGGTACTTTATATGGATGTTGGCTAGAAGGAGATGTTCTGGTGGCAGTTCATGAAAGAAATCCTGGAAGAGTAAACTAGGAAGGGGACTGTGATGCAGTTCTGTTGAAGGGATGATGGGATGCTGCCCAGACCCAGCCAGGGAATATGCACTGAGACTCATCTGTGAGAAAAAAGATGTGAGATAATTACAAACTGTCCCAGGGAGAAAAGTGTCTGTTTATCCCAATAGAAAGATTTTTGTAATGATCAGTACAACAGAAAGAGAGGCAGAGTTTAGATGACAAATTCATGCCTTTCTGTTTGCTTTTCATTCATTGTTTCGCTGGCTCTCAATAAATGTAAAATAATAGAAGTCGATTAGGTAAACCATTTCAAACAGACTAGATCCCTTTATATTCATAGAATTCAGACAATAGCAGTTGAAGGTCCTTTACTGATGCTCTACTTTATTTTATTTTAAAATTTTTGTTTGTTATTATTATTATTGAGACGGGGTCTCCCTCTGTCACCCAGGCTGGAGTGCAGTGGCACGATCATGGCTCACCACAGCCTCAACCTCCTGGGCTCAAGGAATCCTCCTGCCTTAGCCTCCCAAGTAGCTGGGACTACAGGCTAATGCCATCATGCTTGGGTAATTTTGGGGGTATTTTTATTTTAGAGGCGAGGTCTCACTATGTTGCCCAGACTGGTCTTGAACTCGTGGGCTCAAGTCATCCTTCTGCCTCAGCCTCCTACAGTACTGGGCTTATAGGCATGGGCCAGCCCAATGTTGTTTTTTAAAAAAACACAGAACTGACTGCTTTTAAAGAGAATTAACTTCAAAATATAGTTTTGAAAGGGAAACTGAGAAATATATAACCTATATTCCCTAAGAAATATATAACATATATGTAAAATTCAACTCTGCCTACGTGCATTTTTTTTTCTTGTTTGTTGGGATTCTTCGGGAGCAGTGGGCATTTGTAGGCAATTCTATATTTTGCTAATGATCACTTTGGTAAATATCGCAATTCAGCTATTTTTTCTGCAATTCTATTTCCATCTTTTCTTTTTTTTTAGCATCAGGAGAGAAGCAAGGCATAGTGAATTGCATAAGCATGTCTTAACGTTGTATATGGGACATAAAGTGCTTACTTCAGGTGAAACTGCTGAAGTGAGCAAGAGAAATATACATTTTGCATGTTTTCTTTTTTCTTTTTTCTTTTTTTTTTTTTTTTTTTGAGACAGTGTCTCGCTCTGCCACCCAGGCTGGCGTGCATTGGCCTCCGAAAGGGCTGGGACTACAGGCATGAACCACCGTGCCCGACCCCATGTTTTCTTAAAAGTCTTGATTCTTGCCCTGAGATTTAGGTGCAGATAACAGGAAATTCTTCAGTGAAGGAAACTCCTACTTACACACAGCATCCTGTGGAAGGAGATAAAGCTCTATCAAAGTTGCACGTGATAAATATTGTTCATTTGTTGTGTAACATCAAAGAAGATATATGTATCTTAAGTTGAAAGTGTGTTTGCACTTTCGTCATTCACGTGGTTTTTTTAGTATTAATACTTGATTTTAAAAAGTAAATGTAAAAACCATGATTTTTTCTTAAATGTATATATTTTGCCATATATAATAATAATGTTTTAAAATTACTTTTATATCCTTGGTTAATATTTGGTTGCACTTAGAAACTTAAACTCCTTTAAACATCTTAAATTGCATTCATATTTATAAACTTTATATATTTAGTTTTCTTTCTAAATCCTTCAAGTTTTTAATACAACTTCCCAGAGACTTGTAATATAAAGCTAACATGTATATAATATATTTATAAACATTTATGTAAACTTTAATTCTCCTAAGTTTTTCCAGTACTGTTTACAAATTTGGTTTTATTGTGTCAACATAAAAGCATGAGTCTAAATCTATTAGTCATACCAAATTATTTTATTTTGTTTTATTTTATAGAGATGGGGTCTTGCTATATTGCCCAGGCTGGTCTCAAACTCCTGGGCTCAAGCGATCCTCCCACCTCAGCCTCCCAAAGTGCTGGGATTACAGATGTAAGCCATCATATACAGTTCCCAAATTATTTTATACAATACAAACATTTAAAATATAAGGCATGCACAAAACTATTCCCTATATTAACACACAAATAATACTGTGAGTTTGATTTAGTTAATCTTCTTTAGACTTGACTTGGATCTAACCTCACCTGGGGTTAAAATGTATTTACTCACCAAAGAACCAATTACACTATCCCACATTCATTTCACTTATCGTTCTAAGAAGTTTACAAATACTTCCCCAAGGAAGTTGGGGTTTCCATTCCTAGCACATTGGGGTTACCTTCTCAGAGACTGAGTAGCACATAAACTGGAAAGACCCATCTGGGTAGGAAAGATAGAGCTATGGGCCAGGTGCGGTGGCTCACGCCGGTAATCCCAACACTTTGGGAGATCAAGGCAGGTGGATCACTTGAGGTCAGGAGTTTGAGACTAGCCTGGCCAACATGGTAAAACCCCATCTCTGCTAAAAAAGACAAAAAAAAATCCAGGCATGGTCGTGGGCACCTGTAATCCCAGCTACTCGGGAAACTGACGCAGGAGAATCACTTGAACCCAGGAGGGGGAGGTTGCAGTGAGCTGAGATCGTGCCACTGCACTCCAGCCTGGGCAACAAGAGCGAAACTCCATCTCAAAAACAAAAAACAAAAAAACCTCAGCAAAACAAACAAGCAAACAAACAAAAAGAAAGACAGAGCTATGGACCTCCAGCATAACTTTTCTCACAAATAGACTGCTGTATTGACTTTTTAAATAATAATTGTAGCTTATACCAACCGTGGACTCCAAGTCCATGTCTTCTGCCCTAGGCCCTTGAATTCACACTTACCCTTTGTAGTTACTCTCAATTATATCTTCTGGTTAAGGCCAATTATATCTTCTGGTTAAGGCAAATCCTGTGACCTTCCTTCCAAACCCCAATTCTGATCTCCCTCTTTGTGCCACTCCCTCACTGGATTCAACCAAACTGTTAAATCCTTCTTTCTACTCTGATTTTTCCCTCCTTTTTTATAGAGAAAGAAAAAACCTGGGGATTTCACTTTTTTCCTCCAGGTGAGGATGCAGATATGTGATCCTAGCTCACTGCACCATTGAACTCCTGGGCTCAAGCGATCCACCTGCCTCAGCCTTCCAAGGAGCTGGAACTACAGGTGTGCTGCACCATGGCTAATTTTAAACATTTCTTTGTAGAGATGGGGTGTCGTTACGTTGCCCAGGCTGGTCTCAAACTCCTGGCTTCAAGTGATCCTCCTACTTTGGCCTCCCAAAGTGTCGGCATGACAGGCGTGAGCCATTGCACTCAGCCTCACCTCTGTATTCTTTTTACATTCTATCTTCCTATCTAGCAGAGCTGCTATTTTAACAGATATTTGTATGATTTTAACAGATACTTGCATGACATCCTTTAGATTCCGCAGATCTTCTCCTGCCTGTTTATCCCTATGGTCCGTTTCTAAAGTCATTCTAATGATAATATTCTGAATATAACCTTAAACAGCTTGGGATGGAGGAAATTAGGACTGAGACGAAAGTATGTTTTGGTAGAATCAGATTGCAATACTTTAAGAATTAATAACATCCATTTAGGAAATTTTCCTTTTTAATCTTAAGGCCACAATTTAGACTGCTGTTCAAACGTTGGTAATTTACCTAAATTGCCCTGTGGTAATTGGTGCCTGGCAGGAACTAGGTCCACCAGTGTCTGTCTTGTAAATATCCTGTCTGAAGCTTACCTTCAGGTTATGGTCATATCTAATTAAGAGCGTCCGGAGAAGGAAGAGATGTTGATGAGAAGAGGGAACATAGCCATTTGGTGCAGAAGCAAATCAGGATAATAAATGAGGATTTAAATCCAGACGCCCAAAAAATAGAAGGAGGCACAAATAGATCATGTGGGTGCAGATAAAACATTAAATCAGAGGCCATCGATGATGTGCTCCGTAGTACTTTTTATGCACGGCCAAAGAGCTTTGCTGAGATACACGGAGTCTCTTAAAGGAACCAAGCAGCACAACACAACTAATACTATAAAATGATCCATCTCAAATTCTGCAGTTTGTTTCCGTGAAAGTCAGGTCCTGTGATAACTAACAGCCCAAATGAGAAACCAAATGGCAGAAGTACTGTGAGAGAGTATGCTCTCATGCACCTAAATTCCAAGATTTCCAGCTCTTAGACAATTGCACAGTCCGACTGAAAACTGTAAAATTCCCTTCAAATATAGACCAGCATTGTTTTTATTGTTTATGTAATGAATCGTATATTGAAGACAGAGAAGAAGGGGGCGATCTCAGTGAACTCGTGCTATATGAAGAGGGGCCTCTGTAAATCCCAGGCGACCCAGGGGCTGGCAGTGACCAGCAGTGACCAGCCTTCAACAGAGTAAATAAAATCATCACCATAAGAGAAGATGGCTTTTCTCTTCTCTGCTTTGCCAGCTTCAAAACAACCACGGTCTTAAAAGAGTCCCAAGTGTACTGGGGGGGACCGTGTCCCAAGCCTCCCCTTGGCTCTAATGAGGGAGGAGGATGTGCTTTGCTTTGATGTACAAAGCTGTATGTCCTCTAACGATGTAGGCAACAGATCAGATTCCATTACGACTTCTCCTTTCAAGCCTTGATTATTCAGCAGCCCTGTTGAAATTAGCTTTTTTTTTTTTTTTTTTTTTTTTCCATGAGCAGCTGCATGGAGGTCAGATGGTTTTGTGTGTTGTGTTGCACTGAATCTGTCTGGGCCAAAGCACTCTTGAATATTTACTTAATTCAATTATCCTTCTGTGCCACTTTTTTTTTCCTTCTAAGCAATAGCACTGGACTCTGAAACCATGAGAATTTCACCGTAAAAGTGACCAAGAAATTTGATCTGGATTGTAAAACGCAGCTCAGTTCTAACAAGAGATAAATCCTTCTGTCCCTTCCGCCTTTTTCTCCTGCACGCGACATTAATGCCTATTTTGGCACACCATGTCACAGCTGCCAGGCAGAGCTGGTCCCTCCTGTTTCCCTGTTCTTATGAGCTCCCTGCAGAGCTGCCAGGACAGTTGTACTCATGGCTGTCAGGCCCTGGCTGGAGCAGTTACAAAGGCTTTTTCTAGAGCAAGGGGCAAGCTCTGCTCGCTGTTCTGGGGAGGCGTTTGGGACTAGATGAGGCGTCATCAGAGAGTCAAATAAGAAGAAAGGAAGGATGACTCTGAGACAAAACACAGATTTCATGGCAGGTTGAAAAATTCCCAGGGCTGGGAGGGATACACACACACACATGCACACACACATACACGACATTCCTTTTTTTTTTTTTTTTTTTTTTTTTTGAGACAGTCTTACTCTGTTACCCATGCTGGAGTGCAGTGGTACCATCTTGGCTCACTGCAACCTCCATTTCCCCAGGTAAATGGAGGAAGCCTGGATTATTCAGCAGATTATTGAACGATTCTCCTGCCTCAGCCTCCCAAGTAGCTGGAATTACAGGTGCATGCCACCACCCCAGCTAATTTTTGTGTTTGTAGTAGAGACGGAGTTTCACCGTGTTGGCCAGGCTGGTCTCGAACTCCTGACCTCAAATGATCCACCTGCTTCAGCCTCCCAAAGTGTTGGGATTACAGGTGTGAGCCACCACGCCCGGCCACACATGGCATTCTGATCAACAAAACTGTTGTCGTCCACCTAGATCAGTGGATTACCTGAGTTTCTTACCCTTGAATATTTACTGATAGAGAGAAATGAACTTCCTTATGTAGGTACTTTCTGTTTCTCAGACCTCTGTATCATTGATTTAACAGCTCCACCCGCTCTGTTTTTCTTTTCTTACGTTTGCCAGCTGCTTCAGTTCTTTTATGACATTTGTCATGAGTGCAGCTTGTTATGCTCAAGTATGAAAACTGACTCAGGGACATTCAAATTCTTTGGGAGTTGACCCTCCAGTCTATTTTTTTTTTTTTTTTTTTTTTGAGACGGAGTCTTGCTCTGTCGTCCAGGCTGGCATGCACCGGCACAGTCTCTGCATATTGCAACATCCTCCCCCTGGGTTCAAGCAATTCTCCTACCTCGGCCTCCCAACTAGCTAGGATTACAGGTGCACACCACCACACCTGCAGTATTTTTGTATTTTTAGCAGAGACGGGGTTTCACCATTTTGGCCATGCCAGTTTCCAATTCCTGACCTCAAGTGATCCACCCGCCTCAGCCTCCCAAAAGTGCTGAGACTCCCCCTGGTTCTTTTGATTTCGAGATGGGGCAGGATAGACAAAGCCGTGGTCCAGTGGAAACTGGCTTGGTCATTTCTTCTCCAGCTTTTCCCACCAGCCTTGGGACAGTTTCCACACTTCTCACATCTTCTGATGGGTTTCATGGTTTTATTCATTGTCCTTATAGCCACTCCACTGTTTGTATAGTTAATAGATCTCTTTCAAAGCCTCTAGTGGTTTTTTAATGATCCTCTGTGGGTTTCGTGAATTGGGCACCAGCTTCCCTCACCTGCCTCTCCATTGTTTTATGTTTGCTAGGAACCCTTTAGGAGTCAGTACTGTGGTTGTTGATGACACGAGCAACTGATATATTGTGATGCTCCATTCTTCTGAAGAAGGCTTTGTAACAAATGTTGGCATGTTCATTGGAATAGTGGTGTCTTCACCAGTGTTCAGCGTTGATGTTGAGAAAGATGAGTTTGACATTCTCATAGTGACAGAAAAATTAAGGAAAATGAGTTGTTTTATATGCCTTTAAGATACAAAGCCCAAGTGTGAGCAATTTACTTATTTATTTAAGACAGAGTCTCTGTCCTCCAGACTGGAGGGCAGTGGGGCAATCTCAGCTCACTGTGACCCCCCCCTCCTAGGTTCAAGCAATTCTCGTGCCTCAGCCTCCTGAGTAGCTGGGATTACAGACATGCACTACCATGCCCAGCTGATTTTTATATTTTTAGTAGAGATGGAGTTTCACCATGTTGGCCAGGTTGGTCTCAAACCCCTGGCCTCATGTGATCCGCCTGCCTCAGCCTCCCAAAATGCTGGGATTACAGGCATGAGCCACCGTGCGGGCCCAACTGTGAGCTAATTGGCTTGAAGCCTGAACTCTCCCGACTCCTCCTCTGAATATGGGTTGCTTCCTTTGTGCCCATCTCAGCTCTCTGTGTTGGTCAGCCTCCTTTGAATGTCTGTGCCTTTTGGGTAGTAGATGTTTTAACAGATCTCTACTTAGCCACAGTTGGGATGAACTGTCACCTAAATTCCTGATGTAAGATGCACAGGATGCATCCTGTGGCCTGCTGGACTCCTGCAGGTGATAAGCTGTTCTCCACCTACTTCTGTGTCTACTGATTGAGCTGTTTGCTTAAGAAAAATAAGGTGTGTTTGCCTCAAACTTGTTCTGCTAGTTGTTATTTTAATACGGTTATATAATTAAACATCAAATCAACAAAACATGAACACCAAAAGAAAGAGGGTTGTGATGATCAAAATCAAGTCAAATGCTTTGAAAAGAATGAACATGAGCAGCTTAAAACAAAATGCTGTCAAGTTAGGTGTGGGTAAGAGAATTGTATCAGATGGATAAACTAGTATCAGTCAAGAAGAATGCTTTACTCAGGTTGCTTTGCAATTCTCTCCACATTCCTGCTCCCCTTTGAAGAGGCAAACTAGAAATTGTGTAGTTAATGAATGCATTAGGAGTGTGATTTCTACAGGAAAGAAATCCCTGTGATTTCTACAGGGAACTCCAATTAGAAGATTTATGGTTAAAGGAAAATGTTGAGTCTACAGGCAAATAAACTGAGACACAAATGCTCAACATATGTTTATGTTAAATTAAGTGTTTAAGGCATACATTATGTTTCTATAATTTCCTGTTCTGATTAACTGACCATGTACTTGAATGAAAATAGCCAATAAGAGGGTTTCTAGTGTACAGAAGCTTTTATGTGCTGCTTAGATGCCTTCTCCAGGAAGCTTTCTGACTTTCTCCCTCTGACCTGGTTTAAGAATCTCATGCCTGTAATCTTAGCACTTTGGGAGACTGAGGCAGGTGGATCTCAAGGTCAGGAGTTCAAGACCAGCCTGGCCAACATAGTGAAACCCTGTCTCTACTAAAAATACAAAAATTAGCTGGGCAGGGTAGTGCGCACCTACAGTCTCAGCGACTCAGGAGGCTGAGGCAGGAGAATCTCTGAACCCGGGAGGCAGAGGTTGCAGTGAGCTGAGATCATGCCACTGCACTCCAATCTGGGCAATACAGCGAGACGCCATCTCAAAAAAAAAAAAAAAAAAAAAAAGCGTCTCTCATACTGGCTCCCAGGTGCTTGTCCATCACAGCATTTATTGTATTATGTTTGTTCCAATGTCTGTCTCCTCCGCTAGGCTGTAAGTCTGCTGAGGGCAGTGACCGCATTTTTCATCTCCATATTCTTAGGTCCTGACATATTGCCTGGCCCCAGTTTGATGCATAAATGTTTATTGAATGAAAGCTGAAAGATGGACTTTATTAAATGTGTTGATGGAAAAGCCAAGATGAAAAGCCAGGCATGTTACTTCACGGAGAGACTGTGGAAAAGCTTTGTTGGTATAAGGGGTCATTTTGGCGGGTATTTAAGATGCGTGTGATTCGTTGGAAGGGAAAGGCCTGGAATCAGAGAGCAACTTGAATATATTTTATTGTTAGTGTTTGTTGACGTGGCAGACCCTCTCTTAACTGCAAGGTACTTTTGTACATCTTTTTTACCCTGAAGAATTTTTCCTTCCCTTTCTTTTTGCTCTCCAAGAGTCATACTCCGCTTTCAGTAGCGGACAAGCGAGCTGTGGAATGGGGCTGCTGCCACCCGACATTGGCTGGGAAGGCCTCAAAAAATCCAAATCCTGTTTCCAATCTTGTTTATGCTCCTTCCTCTCTTCCCCAACTTCAAATTAACAGATGCTTCTCGTCTGGGAACCTATGGGAGTTCTCAAGGCCATGTATCCTGTTTCTTTGAATAGAATTGCAGCCTGACTAAGGTAAGAATTAGTTTCCTTTTTGTCTTTTATATTCTTTAATTCCTTGTCTTCACTCTTTAATCAAATGTCTTGTTTTAATTTTTCCTTGCCCTGTGGCATTGGCTTATGGGTAGCCACAAAATGTCCCATTTCATATACGTTTTAAAAAGTGGACCACAGGAGGAAATATTTTATCCAAAGGGAACATTATAGTTTGAACACTTAAGATCTAGAATCAAAGAGTCTGCAGTAGGAGTCAGTCACAGGACACAGATAACAGGGGCACAGTTTGACATAAAAATTTAGAAATGAGTCTACGTAACATAAACAGCAGTTTAATGTTGCTTTCAAAACACCGAAATGTGAAACCAAATCTCCTTCTCTTCACTGGCTGTGGATGTGCCTCTTCCCCTGGAATTCCCTGAAAAGAATGCCAAATTTAAAAAAACCGAGAACCTAAGAAATAAAATGGTCTTTATTACAAAAGACCTGATTATCTACATTAAAAATCCCAAAGAACTATTGTAAAAATGACTAGGAACTATAACATGTGAGTTTGTCAAGTTCATAAGATACAGGGTCAATCTGTGGGAATCAACTGTATTTTTATATACAAGCAATAAATAGTTAGAAATTGAAATTCTAAAAATGTATAATTTACAATAACATCAAAACCGAGAAGTACTTAGGGGTGACTTTAACAAAATATATGTAAGGTTTATATGCTAGAAATTACCAAATATTGATAAGGAAATCGAAGAAGACTGAAATAAATGGAGAGACATACTACGTTCACATATCAGAAGACTATATATTAAGATATCAGTTAAACACTGCATGTTCTTACTCATAGATGGGAGTTGAACAATGAGAACACATGGACACAGGGAGGGGAACATCACACACTGGGGCCTGTCGGGGCTAGGGGGCTAGGGGAGGGATAGCATTAGGAGAAATACCTAATGTAGAGGATGGGTTGATGGATGCAGCAAACCACCATGGTACGTATATACCTATGTAACAAACCTGCACGTTCTGCACATGTATCCCAGAACTTAAAGTATAATAATAAAAAAAATACAGTAAGCGTTTTGAAAAAAATCAATGTTACTCTAAAATGTATTTGAAAGCAAAGGTCCTAGTACAACCCAAATACTTTTGGAGAACAACAAATTTAGATAACTCACAAAACCTGATTTTTAGAGTTGCTATAAAGCAATATAAATAAGATAGGGTGGTAGTGATGAAAGGTTAGATATATAGAGACATGGAACAGGATAGAAAATCCAGAAATAGGCCAGATGCGGTGGCTTATGCCTGTAATCCCAGCACTCTGGGAGGCCGAGGTAGGCAGATCATGAGGTCAGGAAATCAAGACCATCCTGGCCAACATGGTGAAACCCTGTCTCTATTAAAAATACAAAAATTAGCTGGGTGTGGTGGCGCACGCCTGTAGTCCCAGCTACTCAGGAGGCTGAGGCAGGAGAATGGCTTGAACCTGGGAGGCGGAGGTTGCAATGAGCCAAGGTTGTGCCACTGCACTCCAGCCTGGCAACAGAGCGAGACTCCATCTCAAAAAAAAAAAAAGGAAAGAAAATCCAGAAATAGATAGACATTGACACAGTCAATTGATTTGCAACAAAGCTACCAAGTTCATCAATGTATAAAACATAGTCCTTTCGGCCGGGCGCGGTGGCTCACGCCTGTAATCCCAGCACTTTGGGAGGCCGAGGCGGGCGGATCACAAGGTCAGGAGATCGAGACCACGGTGAAACCCCGTCTCTACTAAAAATACAAAAAATTAGCCGGGCGCGGTTGTGGGCGCCTGTAGTCCCAGCTACTCGGGAGGCTGAGGCCGGAGAATGGCGTGAACCCGGGAGGCGGAGCTTGCAGTGAGCCGAGATTGCGCCACTGCACTCCTGCCTGGGCTGGGCGACAGAGCGAGACTCCGTCTCAAAAAAAAAAAAAAAACAAAAAAAAAAAACATAGTCCTTTCAACAAACAGAACAATGGAACATCTGTATACTAATGAAAAAAAAATAAAGAAATTTTGCCTTTACACCATTGACTAGCACCATATGAAAATATTCATTTGAAATACATCATAGACCTAAATGTAAAAGCAAAAACTATAAAACTTCTAAAAGAAAACATAAGAGAAATTAATTGAGTGTTTAGCTTGAGCAAAGTTTTTTTGTTTGTTTGTTTGTTTTTTTGCTAGGACACAAACACAAATCATAAAAGAAAACATGGATAAATAAGCCTTCAAATTTAAAGTTTTTTCTTCTTCAAAAGACATTGTTAAGGAAATAAAGAGAGAAGTCATAGATGGGGAGAAAATATTTAGAAAACACACACCTGTAAAAGAACTCTTACAACTTATTAAGAAAACACACACAACCAATAAAAACTGGATAAAAGACTGGAACAGATGCTTCACTAAGGAAGATATATGGATGGCAAATAGCACATGAAAAGGTGCTCAACATAGTACGCCATTAGAAAGATAAAAATTAAAACCACTATTCACCTATTAGAATGGCTAAAATGAAAAACGCTGCTAGTGTCGTGTGCTGATGGATCATAGAGCAAGCAGGACTCTCATGCACTGCTGATGGGAAAGTAAATATTTACGGGCACTTTGGGGAAAAGTGCCCATTAAGTGAAATACACACGGACCATACTGCCTTACTTTCCTAGGGTTGCTGTAACAAGGTATCGCAAAGTGAGTGGCTTAAAATAACAGCAATGTATGTCTCCCGCTTCTGGTGGCTACAAGTATCGGATGAAGGGGTCTGCAGGTGGTGCTCTCTCTGAAGCTCCCTCTGAAGCTTATAGGAGAGTTTCCTTCCTCGCATCTTCTAACCTCTGGTGCTTGCGGACAATCCTTGGCACTGTTTATCTTATTGATGCATCACTCCAATCTCTGCCCCTATTGTCACAAGACCATCTTCTTCCTGCGTGTCTGTTTCTGTGTCTCTTCTCCTCTTCTTATGATACCTACCAGTCAGATCAAGGGCCACCTTACTCCAATATGACCTCATCTTAATTACATCATCTTCAGTGACTTTTTTTGTTTTTTTGTTTTTTTTTTTGAGACACAGTCTTACTCTGTCGCCCAGGCTGGTAGGCAGTGGCATAATCTCAGCTCACTGCAACCTCTGTCTCCCGGATTCAAGCAACTCTCCTGCCTCAACTTCCTGCATAGCTGGGATAACAGGTTCACACCACCATGCCCGGCTAATGTTTGTATTTTTAGTAGAGACGGGATTTCGCTCTGTTGGTCAGGCTGGTCTCAAACTGTTGGCCTCAAGTGATCCAGCTGCCTTGGCCTCCCAAAGTGCTGGAATTATAGGCATGAGCCACCAAGCCTGGCCCGCAATGACTTATTTCCAAATAAGGTACTGGGGATTAGGACTCAACATCTTTTTGGTGGGCGTGGGGGCAGGGGACAGAATCCAACCCAGAACACCATACAACCCGACAGTCCTACTCCTAGGTTTTCACCCAAGAGAAATGAAAACATATGTTCTCACACAGACCTGTGTGAGATGTGTATAGTGGTTTTATTCACACTCACCCCAAACTACAAACAAGCCAAATGTTTGTCAACTGTAAATGGATAAACAGAGATAAACAATACAATGGAATACCACTTGGAAATAAAAAGTACGAATTACTGATAGACCTGAGAACATAGAGAAATCTCAGAAGCATTGTGTGAAGTGAAAGCAGCCCCGAAGGAGACTGTGAACTGTATAATACCCTGCAGGTTGCATTCTGGAAATGGGAGAACTATGGAGCAAGAATCGCAGGGACTGTGGGTGGGCAGGAGGAATTCACCACAAGGAGACATGAGTCAACTTTTTTGGGTGGTGAAATATTCCCTATGATAATTGTGGAGGTGGTAACACAACTGTATTACATGAGTCAAAATTCATAGATCTGTACACTAAAAAGAGTAAATCTTACTGTGTATAAATTTCACTTCAAGAGGCTGGGTTTGGTGCTCCACACCTGTAAACCCCACCTCCCAGCTTCAAGCAATTCTCCTGTCTCAGCCTTCTAGGTAGCTGAGATAACAGGTGTGCACCACCACAGTAATTAGGCCCCCAACTCTGGGTCATGGGCCTGTCTCAGACTCTTTTTTTTTTTTTTTGGCATCTACCTGAATCTGTCTCTAGTTCTTTGTTCTTTACTCCTGACCGGACAGCACCTTCCTAGATGTGGCGGTGTCCTTTCTTCCCCACCAGGACAGCTTGCTCTTGGTTTACATGTGTTCAAGCTCTGAGCACACCGTTTTACTTTTGTCTCTGCTCGAACATAGATAGCCACTTCCATGTTTCATCACTTCTAAGCAGTCATCAATTGTGAAATTAGGATATCTTAAGCTTCAGATGCCAGAATGTACAATTTTGTGTTAAATCATATTCAGTTTAGCCCATTTTTGAAAAGACAATGTCTCCTGAGTGGCTTGACTCGTCGTGAGCAAGACCCGGGCTCTCCCTCACTTCCTGTTGCAAGTTTGAGAGACACGTATCCTCCCCAGGGATTTAAAGCAGTAAGGCCCCCCACCTTGAGGTGCAAGCCCCTTCTCTTTGCAGATGCTTTTATCTGGATATGCAACAATCGCTAGCAAGGTGCAGAGCAGGAATTACACACAGGTCTCAACAGGAAAGGCTGTTTCCTGAGTCTTTAATTCACAGTGAAAACCGGGGCGTGACCTTCGAAAAAACCTGAAAATATCCCAAGTCGGTTAATTTCCTTTTCCTTTCCAGCCTCTTTATTTCCTTTTCTTCGCTCCTGCCGCATTCTTGTCTGTGATTAGTTCTTCCTCTCGGTTCTCATTCTTCTCTTTTCTCCTATTGCTCCTCTCCTTTTTCTTCTCTTCCTTATCCTTCTCTTATTCACCCACCTGCCTGCCTTATTTTTATTTTTACTTTCCTTACTCTCTCTCTCTCTCTTTTTTTTTTTTTCTTTTTGAGAGAGGGTCTCCCTCTGTCACCCAGGCTGGAGTACAGTGGCACAATCATGGCTCACTGCAGCCTGACCTCCCAGGGCTCAAGGCATCCTCCCACCTCAGCCTCCCAAGTAGCTGGGACCACAGATTTGTGCCATTACACCCAGCTAATTTTTGTATTTTTTGTGCAGAGACAGGGTTTCCCCATGTTGCCCAGGCTGGTCTCCAACTCCTGGGCTCAATCGATCTGCTTGCCTTGGCCTCCCACAGGGCTGGGATTACAGGCGTGAGCCACTGAGCCCAGCCTCCTTACTCTCTCGAGTGTACCTTTCATTATTGCTGTTCTTATTCAGTAAAGTTTTGTGTTCTCCAATATGCCTAGAAGAAAGTCTGCCACAAACTTGCCAATAATATACCCACTGGGTCTTTCCATTTTTTTTATACCAGGCTGACCTAGGCAATGGAACAATACCTTTTATCAGCTTCTTGATGTGATTCCAGCTCATGCATATTCATTTTCAACCTCATTACTAGTCCCCTGGGCTTATTTTGTGTCATCAGAAGAGGAGTGAGAATTACGGAAATCTCAGTAAAAACAATGTCCTTTGTCTTTTCATTTCTGTAGTACTTTTGAAGCTCAAGTTTCCAGTAGCTCTGTAGAACTGCTAATCAGATTTTTTTTCCTACATATAAAGCTGAGTCTTAAGAACACTCATTCCAACAAATGTGCAACATGCCCTTGTAGTTCAGCTTTATCAAAATTTTCAATAAAGATACTCAGTTTTGCCATCCACAAGCAGGTCAATATTATTATTGTTTTTAAAAAACCACTGTCCTTAAGGCTCTTTATTTAACACAGCAGGGAAATATCAAACCTCTTTTAGAAAGTTTTAAAATAATTGTTATAAAATGTTTGAAGGAATAAACTATTAAGGGAAGTTTTTGTGATTATTTTATACAATTGGGAAGTAATATAATGATGCCTAAGTAATTCCATTATACTTATTTTTAATTTAATTTGATAAATATCTATCTAGCTCTGATTATGAAGTTCTTGTTGTGCTAAGCACTAAAAAAAGATTAAAACATTGATTCCTGCCTGCCTTCAAGGTTGACAAGGTAATTAGGGAACACATACAAAAAATTATTACAATAAGAAGTTTGTGGCCGGGCGTGGTGGCTCAAGCCTCTAATCCTAGCACTTGGGAGGCTGACGCAGGTGGATCATGAGGTCAGGAGATCAAGATCATCCTGGCTAACAGAGTGAAACCCCGTCTCTACTAAAAATACAAAAAAGTTAGCAGGGCGTGGTGGCGGGCGCCTGTAGTCCCAGCTACTCGGGAGGCTGAAGCAGGAGAATGGCGTGAACCCGGGAGGCGGAGCTTGCAGTAAGTCGAGATCACACCACTGCACTCCAGCCTGGGCAACAGAGTGAGACTCGGTCTCAGAAAAAAAAAAAAAAAAAAAAGAAAAGGAAAAAGAAGTTTGTTAGCTTCTCAAATATAGACTGGTGCTTTTTATTTAACTTATTCTGTTCCCAAATCTAGCTCACTCCTTTCCACACAGAGATACTTAATAAGTAATTTATAAATATTAAGTGCTATTAAAAAATTAAAGAAGCAGTTGGTCTAGGTTACAAAAGTTAAGGGAGGCCTCATGGCAGACCTAAGGTTTGAACAGAAGCTTAATGCATGGGCAAAACCTGGATCTGCTAACAGAGGGGAGGAAGAGCATGTCTGCTAGAGGGAGCATCATGAATGAAGATTGGGAAGTGGAAGTGTGTGTTTATGTCTCATAGGAAAAATGGCTAGAGTAGAGTTCACTTCAGCAAGGCCTAGGCTTAATGTCCAGAAGACCAAAATATATCCATTAATTCTCTCCCTACAAGATCATTCCTATCAGCTTACGGATAATTATTCGTTTCTGCCTTTTTTTTTTTTTTTTTTTTTGAGATGGTGCCTCACTCTGTCACTCAGGCTGGAGTGCAGTGGTACAATCTCAGCTCACTGCAACCTTCGCCTCCCAAGTTCAAGCAATCCTCCTGCTTCAGCCTCCCAAGTAGCTGGGACTACAGGCACATGCCACCGTGCCCAAAAAAATACAAAAAATAATTTTTGTGTTTTTAGTAGAGATGGGTTTTCATTATATTGGCCAGGCTGGTCTTGAACTCCTGACCTCAAGTGATCCACCTGCCTTGGCCTCCCAACGTGCTAGGATTACAGGTGTGAGCCACCACGCCCAGCCGTTTCTGCCATTTTTAAAAACAAGCAAAGCAATGAAACAAAGCCTTTCTTGGCCCTGGATTCCCCTCTGTCTACTGCCGTTGACAAAGCTGCCTATAATAGCTGCCTCCAATTGCTCTTTTTCCATTATGTCTTGAAGCCACTCCAGCCAGGTCTTCATCCCCACTCCTCCCCGAGTGATTCTTGAGTTGGTAAACACTCCCTGTCTCATGCAACCTGGTAGCAGTGTTTGACAAAGGTGCCCATCACATCCTCTCCTGCTTGAAACCCTGGTCTCACTTGGTCTCCAGGTTTCATTCATAGCTCCCTTGGGTCCCATTCACTTTCACTGGCCATTCCTTCTCTCTCTCTCTTTTTTTTTTTTTTTTGAGACAGAGTCTCGCTTGCTGTGTCGCCCAGGCTGGAGTGCAATGGCACAATCTTGGCTCACTGCAACCTCTGCCTCCTGGGTTCAAGCAATTCTCCTGTCTCAGTCTCCCGAGTAGCTGGGATTACAGGCATGGGCCACCATGCCTGGCTAATTTTTGTATTTTTAGTAGAGACCGGGTTTTGCCATGTTGGTCAGGCTGATCTTGAACTCCTGACCTCAGGTGATCCACCTGCCTCAGCCTTCCACAGTGCTGGGATTACAGGTGTGAGCCACTGCACCTGGCTCCTTCTCCGTCTCTTTTGCCAGTTCCCAGCAGCTCCCCGACCACCAAATGCCAGGGCGCCCTGGGCACAGGCCTCAGTTTCTCCCTTGGTGATGAACACAGGCTCCTGGCTTTCAGTATCACGCACACTGATGGCTTCTGATCATGCTCAGAGCCTCTAAGAGCCCACAGGACCTCATGTGATCTGTGACCCTCACAGGACAATGACTGTCAGGGGGAAAAGAAAGAAGTGACTTCAAGTTTTATTGATTGATTGATTGATTGATTGAGATGGAGTCTCACTCTGTTGCCCAGGCCGGAGTGCAGTGGCATGCTCTCGGCTCATTGCAACCTCTGCCTCCCACGTTCAAGTGATTCTTCTGTATCAGCCTCCCAAGTAGCTGGGACTACAGGTGCCCACCACCATGCCTGGCTAATTTTTGTATTTTTGGTAGAGACAGGTTTTCACCATGTTGCCCACGCTGGTCTCTAGCTCCTGACCTCAAGTGATCGGCCCACCTTGGCCTCCCGAAGTGCTGGGATTACAGGTATGAGCCACCGCCCCCAGCTGACTTTGAATTTTAGTAAAAGAAAAGCCAGTGGTCTGACTTTGAGGGGAAAGTGTTGTATAATTTGTTTTACTAGATTAGCCTAGCCGATGTGGCCTGCTTGTGCGATGACTTGAGTCATAGTGTATACCTGTGTGGGGCAGACAGAAGGAGAGCAGTATTAGTGGATATGCGCTCTGACAATTGTGTGTCTGTGGGCCAGGCAGAATTTGATAGAGATGGAGAGAAAAATGTAGATTTGAGAGAAATGATAGACAAAGCAATGTCTTGGTTTTGTCACCAAAGTAGATGTGGGGCTTAAGTGAGGAAATTAAGATTATCTTGAAGTTTGTGCAGTGAAAAAAACTGTCAGGGTTAATGAGGGGGCATGGGGTAAATAAGGAAGTTCCGAGTAAAAAGAGAAGTTCTGCTTTTCATTAGTTATATGGATAAACTGTCTTTTAAAAGATTATGAATCTCTCCAATCAAGCTAAGAATCATTCTTAAAATCAATTTCATGAGCAAATCATTCTTAAAATCAATTTCCATACCACTAGGTTCCTCCTGTTCTATGATAACATTTTAATTGCCAAGTCAATTCATTGAAAGTTTATGGGCTCGGTGCGGTTGCTCACACATGTAATCCCAGCACTTTGGGAGGCTGAGGCAGGCAGGTCACTTGAGGTCAGGAGTTTGAGACCAGCCTGGCCAACATGGCGAAACCCTGTCTCTCCTAAAAATACAAAAATTAGCCGGCCATGATGGTGCACGCTTGTAATCCTAGCTACTCGTGGGCTGAGGCAGGAGAATTGCTTGAACCTGGGAGGTGGAGGTTGCATTGAACTGAGATTGCACCACTGCACTCTAGCCTGAGTGACAGAGTGAGACTCTGTCTCAAATAAATAAATAAAATTTGAAAAAGAAAGTTTACCTGTTTCATCCTGAGTCACTTGTATTTTTCTAGGAATTTTTATTTCATCTGCATTTCCAGACAAAGTTGCTCATGGTATTTCTGTATGCTTTTTTTAGTTTTGGGGTATCTACAATTATGTCTCCATTTTTATTCCCAATCTTTTTTTACTTGTTCTTTCTTTGTGTGTCTTTGTCTCTCAGCCTGTCTGTCACTTATCATTTTGGACAAAGGTCTGTTATTTTCTTTGGTCTATCAAAGACAAGGACAGTTCTGTCGTATCTTTGTATTTCTTTCTTCTGTCCTTGTAATTATTTGTGTATTAAATGATACAAATGATAGCAAATGGCTGAAGCAATTGTTGCAGAGAGAAATGAGCTGAGAAAAGCAGGTGCATGTCAAAGTACAGTTTCCTGCAATGTGTGTCAGCTGTGGACTTAGAAAAAGGAGGCCACCAGAACAAGCTAGAATCTTGGACAGGGTAAGTAAGGAAGGACAGGGCAGGTTGTTTTGAGTGCTGATGGCAACTGAGAGAGGAACAAGGAGACTTGCAAAACCTCTCCAGAAACTGCCCTCAGCTGCCCATGAAGGATTCTGTCCTTCCATCATGCATTCATTCTCTCTTTTTCCTTATGAAGTTCAAACTTTTATTAAATTAACGTTATCCAGCAAACACTAACATTAGTTAGAATTTTAGTTTAAATTTGGTGGAACAAATAGAAGAGTGTTATTACTTGAACAGCAGTTTTAAAAGTCTAGTAATCATTAGCAGTTCAAATGTGTGGGTCACACACATCTCTAAGCAGAGTTAATAAGCAAACCTTCTCTGGCACGATTTAACATTAGCTGCAGTTTGAACTTTACTTCTAAGGTCGGAGTGGATCACACAGCCCTCTCTTCCAGCCAAGCCTGGACAGCAACCCAACTAAAGCTGGAACTTTTTATAGAAATAAGGACTTATATATAAAACATGTATACATATTTATACTCATACACGTACACACACATGCATACACATATATAAGGACATAAAAATGTTTTATATGTATGAGGATATAAACATAAAAATGTATGTATTTAGTGGCTGAGAGTGGTGACTCCCAGCTAATAACTAGCAAGGAAAAATATATACATATATATTTTTATATATATTTATAAATGAATGAGCTTAGAAGAGGATCTTGAGCTCCAAACGAGATGAACTATGATCCCTGCCAAGATCTTGATTTTGATTTTCGGAGGACTTCAGCAGAGAATGCAGCCATGCCATTTCAGGACTACAGAAATAGCTATGAATTCATTTACCGTTAAGACCAGAGGAGGCTGAAGCTTTGGTTAAGTTTCTTATCCAAGGTCACCAGGCAGATCTCTTTAGTCCTAGCCTAGCCTTCCTTCCATTCTTCCATAAACTGATTTTATTGCAATTAATAGAAGTTAGGTGAATATATATATATATATATAAAACTGGCATTCAACTAGTTATTAATAATATAAGCATTCCAAGGGATACTTTCTGCTAATGGAAATGTGTGTATCTAGAGTGAATATCAGAAAGAAGAAAAAGAAGTTGGAGCAAACTGTAGAATGTTCACAGAAATTTGGCCATTTGTATTATATGTTAGTTATTTGAATCAGGAAATTTACAGAAATTATCTTCATATTGCTTAATTGCAGAGATGGCTTGTTTACTCATTAGTATCTATCATGAAGATATCTTAGTATTGACAGGATGAACACTTGAGGATTTTGTTCCCCGTCTCTTTGCTATTTAGAGATCTTAGTTTTAATACACAGGAAGACTCTCGGGAAATCCTTTTTTCTGGTTTTGGATTCATGGAAAGAAAAAAAAAACTTAAAATGCAGATCTTTGCATCGTTCAGGAGTCGTTTATGTGAGTAACAGCTGTTTCTCTTGATTCTTTGTGATGTCCAGTTACAAGTTAGAACCACCATTTCATAGAGTACCTTTGATTTTAAAATTTTGAACAACGAAAAGCAAGTGGTCTTTAAAAATGAAATTTAGTATTTTAGGCAATACATATATTAAGTGTTTGGAAAATAAAACGCTCCTGAATTTGTAAACTCTCTAGAATTGGCAAAGTACTCAGTTACATCATGAAATACGGCTCTGTTTTGGAGCTTGCAAAGTGCTTTTGTAGTGGATAACTACTGCAGGGGACAATACTTATCTTTACTGTTGGTGCTATTAGCATATTTAATGAAGCAATTCCATTCCTGTGCTCACAAATGCTCATACACAGAGGCTCTTTTAATGAAACAGCTTATCATCTGGTTTCTAGCATATTCTTTCAGATTTGGGCATATCATTTTGATTCTTCCTAAGTACTATTAATTTAAAAAGGTACGCATGTGCTATATTTGCTTGGCAAACCACACAGCTTTTCACAAAAATTTTCCACAAATGAGTTATCTAAGTCTCTTTATTGAAAAGCATTATCTTCCTGGGTTATGGAACATTACATTAATGTCATACAACAATTGTGCAAACTAGTTAAGCAAAATAAAGGAAATTCTGTTATATTTACATGATTATGCTATTTAAATGATAAAATTAGGATGCCATATTCTTTTTTTTTTTGTGGGGGGATGGAGTCTTGCTCTGTCTCCCAGGTTGGAGTGCAGTGGCGAGACCTCGGTTCACTGCAAGCTCTGCCTCCCTGGTTCACGCCATTCTCCTGCCTCAGCCTCCCGAGTAGCTGAACTACCAGTGCCCATCACCACGCCCGGCTAATTTTTTGTATTTTTAGTAGAGACGGGGTTTCACCATGTTAACCAGGATGGTCTCAATTTCCTGACCTCGTGATCCACCCGCCTCGGCCTCCCAAAGTGTTGGGATTACAGGTGTGAGCCACCGCGCCTGGCCTAGGTGCCATATTCTTAACTTTGTTTTCCTTTCCCTATGTTTTTCAGTATTCAGGTCATCAGGGTTCAATGAAGACTTGGTAACCATTGAATCGTGTGGGAGCTCGGTTATTACTCAATAAGAATTCCTCCTTAGGCCTGGTTCCTGGTTTACTGCTGAGCTCTGCATGTGATACCTTCCACCTTCTGCCTGCTTCCACTTTATGTTTATATTAAAGAGCATGTGTTTGCCTATCCTTCCATCTATCATAGAATTCTAAGATAGCCTCCACAATTCCTGGCCTCTGGTATACACACATCTTCTCTAGTTATTCAGTCATAATCTAGGTATTGTTGTGAAGGGATTTTGCAGATGTAAGGAAGGTCTCGAGTCAGTTGCCTGTCCAGATAGGAAGATGATCTGGGTGTGCCCGACATAATCACATGAGTACTTTAAATCTGAGTCTAGAACCCAAGATGGTTGAGTCAGAGATTGGAAGCATAGAAGGATTTGTGGAGACACTGCTCACCAGAAGATGGGGAGGGCCACATGATGAGGTTTCTGGGCAGCCTTTAGCCTTTAGCAGCTGAGAGTAGCTCTCAGCTGACAGCCAGCAAAGAAACTGGGTCCTCAGTCCTATAGCCACAAAGAACTGAATTCTGTCAGCAATCTGAATGACCTTAGAAGAGGACCTTGAGCTGCAGACAAGATGAACTATGAGCCCTGCCAAGATCTTGATTTTAGCTTTGGAAGGCCTTCAGCATAGACCTCAGTCATGGCATTTCTGGACTGAAAAAAGGATGAGTCAATATCTGGGTGTTATAAGCCACTAAGTCTATGGTAAGATGTTATGCAGCAATAGATATCTAAAACAGTTATTTAGAACCCAATCCACCTTAGTTGCATTACAGTCCCAAAGCCTTTGTTCTTTTTTCTTTCCCCCATCTTTTTCTTATTTAAACCAAAAACAAATAAGCAGAAATTAACTATTTTCTTTGACCTATCAGTTGAGGCCATGAGGTCAATACAAATGTACTGAATCTGTCCTTGTGGGTTTTGTGTTGAATGGCAAAGTGTTTTTGTCTTATCATCGGAAAGATTTCCCTTGAGACTATTGTTAGCACCTGTTACTTTGCCCTCCATTCTGTAGTTCCTCATGTCTGATTTAGAGGAAGATTATCTGCAAGGATGGCCACAAGAATTCCTCCTCTCCTAGTACCACACGCAAGCCCTGTTGCAACATGACTACTGCTTCTACCATCAAGGGGAGTCTGTTTCCCCAAACCTGGGATTTGGGCTGACATTGTGACATTTTTAATGGTAGAATGTAGCAGAATTCTATCATTCTTCTAGACCTATAATGCTACAGCTCCAGGGGCCTTACCACTTCCTCTTTCTCCCTCCTGGACCGGGCTGCTGTGTGAGGAAGTCCTATGTAGCCTGCTGAGAGGCCATACAAGGGGATTTGAGATGCCAGAGCTGACAGCTGCCATCAACTTCTGGACTTTGAGGCCACTCAGGGCAAGCCAGTCCCTGGCTAACCTCCCAGTTGACTGCAAATGTATGACAGAGCCAAGCTAATGCCACATGGGGCAGAAATAAGATATCCCAGCTGAGCCTTGTCCAAACTGCCAACCCACAGTATTGTGAGCAAATCATGTGCTCTTATTTTAAGCCACTAAAGTTTTGAGGTGATGTGTTATACAGTCGTAGATAATTGACACAGAATGAGAGAGCGTGGCTTAAAAATAGGATTTTAAAATTAAGATTTTATTTCTTTTTGAATGGATTACGATTCAAATGTCCACATACACAGTGCAAAATTTAAGGTACAAAAGAGTATACATGTCAAAACACATTTCCCTCCTCTAGGGCATTGTTAAGTTTTTCTCATCTCTTTGGAGCTCTTCAGCATGGTGGTTTGGGTGTAAAGTAACAATTTTAAGATTATGCATGAGGAAAATGACCCAAGTAGAAGATAAAAAAGCAACACATCTTATTCCAAATTGATTTGCTTTGTATCATTTTATGTCCCCAAATATTCATTTCTGCTTTCTTCAATTTTCCTTTGGGATGAATTTACAAGGTCCCCAGATGTCCAAGCTAAAGGATGAGGTCATAGCAGAGTATATGGTGACCCTGTAGGTTGCTGCTCTGAAATGGAAAATTATTATGTATGTTTTCCAGTAATGCAAGATCAGAGAATCTATCACCAGTGATGGGTTAAATGACTCAGAAACCATTCAGCGGAGTGTTCCCTTTGTATTGTAAGGGAAATCAGTATTTGTATTGAAAGCAAATCAGTAAACACCATCTAAGCCACCTGATAAACTGTGTCAGCCCCATAACAAAATCTTAAACACAATCCAGCAGGCTATTTAGGCCACTAGTTCCCCTTACTTTTTCCAGAGTCCTGTCTACATTCAGAATGTGAAATCTACAGTATATCAGACTTGGGCTGAGGGTCCGGTGTTACCTGGTATAACCCTGGGAAGTACCAGGCTTATGCATTCAACAACATCTATCACACACAGAGTGATATGTTGCAGATACTCTGGTGGATGGTATGGATACAAATGGAAATATCACCATAGCTCATAACCTTTAAGCTTTTATTTCCCGGGATTCACCCACAGTAGCTCCAGGGGCCCCAAACCAAATTGGATACTTGATCTTACCTGTATTAAAACCCCCCTAAGATTCCCTAGGGATGTGAGATATTCAGCCCAAAAGAGTGGTTTTAACATATTGATATTGGCCTCCTGTCTTTTATTTGAATTAATAAATTCAAAGTAAATATTTGCTTTTATTTGTTTCTGGTTTAAAAGAAATTATGGTACCTGGTACAAAAGGTAGCATGGTGACTTTGAGCCTGTAGGCATTTATACCCTGGAGTATGGAACAAGCCTTTGTTTCTATTTCTCTCATGGGGCAGGGAAAAGACCATGGTCACTTATCACATTCAGACACTCTGCCTGGCCTTGCATCACAGATGTTCATCCAGGCTACTTTGTATGGAGAAGTCAGGCTCACTGCTGGGTTGGGGTTTAGAATCTCGAATCCAATGAATCTTTGGTTAGAATCTCGAATCCAATGCACGCTTCTCCTATTCATCTGATGGGGCTGCCATAACCGAATACCCCAGACTGAGTGACTTAAACAAGACATTTCATTTTCCCACAGTTATGAAGGCTGGAAGTCCAAGATCGAGATGGCAGCAGGGCTGGTTTCTGGTGAAGTCTCTCTTTCTGGCTTGTAGTTGGCGGCCTTCTCATTGTGTCTTCATGTGGCCTCTTCTCTGTGTTTGGGCAGAGAAAGAGAGGGTGGGGAAAGGGACAGGGGGGAAGGAGGGAGGGAGAGAGGAAGAGAGAAGGAAGGAGGGATCTGGTGTCTCTTCCTCCTTATATAAGGCCACAAGACCTAAGCTTAGGATCACACCCTTATGACCCTGTTTAACCTTAATTACCTCCCTATAGGTCCTGTCTCCAAATACAGTCACATTGGGGGTTAGGGCTTCAACATATGAATTATAGGGGTAAGTGTTAGCTCATAACACTTCCTATATGCCAGATATTACATTAGGCAAGTGGATATAAAGATATGTATATATGTCAAGCACAAACTCTGGGCTCACAGAGGTACATATTTACAATACAGTGCAATAGTGGCAATACCGTGCCGGGTATGGAAGGGGCAGAAAAGATTCATCTAGCCTGAGCAGGTCAGGAAAGGTTTTCCAGAGAAGGCTGATTCTCAGGAGAGGAGCTCTTGGGGATGGGTGAAGTTCTGCTAGGCGGAGGGGAAGCCCGTGGAAGAGCATGACAAGGCCATATATTCATTATTTCATCCAGTCTTCATCACAGAGCAGGGCCACTTAGCAAATACGGCACGCTGGCTGAGTGGAGTCTTGGATGTTTGCTGGGGAGCTTGGACTTGATCATGTAGCAGGAAGCAGGTACCCACTAAAGTGTTTCAAGCAGAGGAGGACACTGAGCATCTTGCACCTGGAAAGTTCACTTGCACCCCAGAAAGTTGAGAGGAAAACCATGTGTTAGATCAGAGGCTGGGGCCAGTTAGGAAGTCCCTGCCACCATATTGTGACTGAGCCCAAAGGCAACAGTGGCAGTGCCAAAGGAGGGGGAGGGAGACGGCCAGGAATTGCACACATTGCACAGGCCTCGGAGTTGATGCCAATGTGGGGAGGGAGGGAGATAGTTTAGGCTGGATCCTAGGTTTTAGTCTGGTGACCGGTTGAGCCATTGTGAAGAACAGAAACACAACTCAAGGACGGGAGAGAAGGAAGAATCATAGGAAACACCATGTATAAAGTTCATGGAATTCAACTTCCTGAGCTGGGAAGGAGTTTCTTTAAGTTCTCTGGCAGTGATTCCAGCCCTCAGTGGGTTCCAGGGAACCACGGATGGCCAGACCCTTACACGGTTGGCGGGCTGTGGTTTAGAGCATGGTGTGTGATAAATATCTTTGGAATAAGTAATTTGTTTACCACAATCCATAACTGATGTGAGTTTTCTGTATGACTATGACCCAAACTGTCTTAGTCAGAAAAATCTCCCCATAAATAAGCCCTTAGTCATCTGTTGCCAAGACAGTGAAAAAGCTTTTGATCTAAAATCCACGAACCTGTTGTCTTTTTGCTACGCTGAAACAGATACTGTTTCAGTGCCTGATTTTGTACCTGCTGTGATTCAAGTAGATGGTAATCTCAGAGCCTTAGGGTTGGTTAGAGCAGCACTTGTAAAAGAGCTGAAGAAAAGGAGATCAGAGAGCAGATAAGAGGCAGAATAAACCCTTTCTTTCTTGCATATTTAAATTTCCAATTACCCTTTGATGAAGGGAGGGGAGGAAAATGGGTGAACCCCCAGGTCACTGGGTTTTGATTTGTACAATTACAACGAATGTCTCCTTTTCCTCCCTGATTCCGTCTGCGTTTTCTTCCAAGAGGAACTGGCAGGATTTCTATGGGGACGGCCTCTAAGCATTGCACGCTTGCCGGGGAGACAGAGCCCGGACACCCAGGAGCCAGATGCTCTTGGGTACCTGTGTGTGTGAGAGAGAATAAGAGAGAGAGACGGGGGGTGGGGACAGAGAGAGAGAGAGAGAGAGAGAGAATGAAAGAATGAGACGGGGAGAGAGAAAGAATGAGAGAATGAGAATGAGAGAAAGAGAGACAATGAGACAATGAGAGAAAGAGATTAAGGGAGAGAGAGATAAAAAGAAGAGAGAAGTGACAGAGACAGAGACGCAGAGGGAGAGAGCGACGGAACCAGGGAGTGAGAAAACAGGAGAGTGTGGCTGTGACCTACGCGGCCGCCTTCCCACTTTCCCGGTCGTCCGGGGCCGCCGCGCTTCCCCTCCAGCCCTCGCTCCCACCGAGTCCCCGAGGCTGAGCGCTGGAGCCCCTGCTGGCGCCCCTCCCGGTGCGGATGCCCGGCCTGTCTGGATCTCCGCCCGACGCGCGCGAGCGGTGGAAGGAAGGCGGGGGCGGGGCTGCTGGGGGCGGGGCGCGTCGGGGGTGTGGCCTTGCCCGCCCCGCCCCTCCCCGCCCCGCCCCGCCGCTTAATTCGGACGCGCGGGGCCGCGGAGAGCGACAGCCGCCCTGAGCCGGACTGGCTTGCGGGTCGGGCCGCTGCCGCCGGAGCCGCCCTCGCGCCGCCTCGGGCCGCCGCGGAGCAGTCGGGCCGCTGGGCGCCGCCGTGGGTGCCCGGAGCGAGCCGGGAGGGAGCCGCGCGTCTTTGTGCGCGCCGAGGTAGGTTCGCCTCCCGCACTTACTTTGCACACAAAGACGAGGGGCGCGGGGAGGCGGGCGGCGGCCCGGCCCGACCCCGGCTCCGGGGACCCTCTCGGCGGGCGGGCGGCCGGGCGGGTGGGGGGGTCCCCGAGCGCCGGGGGCGGGGGGCTTGCGGGGACTGCGGGTCACCCCATGCGGCGCCCGGGAGGTGCCGAGGTTCAGGGACGGCACGCGGCGGGGCCGGGCGAGGGGCGCCGCGGAGGCGGGGACCGCTGCGGGGAAGGGGCCCAGCGGCCTCCCGGCTCATTGTTGCCTCCTCGGCGTTGCCGCTGGGGAGCCCTACCCGGCGCGGGGTGCCTGCCCTTGGCGCCTCTCGCCCCGCGGCGCCCGGCGTGGACCGGGTCGCGCCCCGACGCCAGCCCCCGCCCCGCAGACAAAGCCGGAGCCGGGGAGGTTCGCCCCGCGCCGAAGGTGGCCGTGACACTGACTGCAGTCTGCAAGTAACTTTTCGTCTTTTGCCTCTTCTCTTTCTCCACTGTTCCAGTGAACCCAGCATATGGGGTGGTGTGACACACACAAGGAGTCCTAATACAATTTGGGTTCCATAATTTCCCCCAGGCATCTTTAGGTGCCTTGGAGGTGGCACTGATGCGTATGGCAAAGTGTTAGTGTTGTGTAGGGGGTGGTGTTCACCACTTGTGAAGTCTGCAAGAGGAATTAGGTTGAGAGGGTGAACTGCAGATTTCATTCTCTGCTGCAAGGTACCAAGCCTCCTTCCTTCCTCCCTCCCAAAGATTTCAGGCAATGACAGCAGAGCAAAGTTACTTGATAGGATGGGAGCGATTTTGAGGGGACATAAAGAAAACGGAATGAGGCCTGTTCAACTTCACATTCTTAAACTTGAGATTTGTTGCTATCAAGTACATCGGTTTTCTCCTCCAGCCACGTTTTCCTAACATCACTTTGGAAATTCTATTCAAGTGGCTTTAAGTTGAAATAGTGCCTGGGCTACCTGTCCAGAGAAGATTTCTTAGCGCCGCTGGTTTCCGGGTTAAACTTTTCATTAGAAAATTTTATATATTAATTAAAAAATTGATTGAAAAAATACAGAAGAAAACCACTCGTGCTCACCACCCAAACACACCCTAAGGATGAAGGCATCTTTGCTTAATTTATAACTTGGCAGCCAAAAAGAGTGTGTGTGTGTGTGTGTGTGTGTGTGTGTGAGTGTGATAGAGAGGGAAAGAGAGAGGGAGGGACAGAGGGTGGGGTGGTAAATGAGAGCATTACTGACCAGCCACATCAGCCTAAAATACATTTAATCATGATAATTCTACAACATTGGTATGCCACTTACATCCAAGATTAATACGGACAAGTTGTTTTGAAATATATTTTCTTATAGGTTTGCAAATAACCACCTGTACAGAAGGGAGAAGAAAGATACAGGAAAGACAATGTAGATTTCCACTTTATTTGGAAGAATGGGCTGACAAAGTTTTATGGACTGTATTTTTGAATTCAGGAGTCATTTGGGATTACTTTTGTCTTTAAATGAAATCTTTCAGCTTTAAAATATTTAAAAAGTTACATTGTGTTCTGAGATTCGTGAGAAATATGTGATGGAAAGGAATTCTTGTTTGTGGAACAAGGAATAGCAGTGATTGTACAACTGAGTGCATGCTGGTTTCTTAAAGACCTTTCACTGAGAAAGTAAAATAAGAGTTTTCCTGAGAGTTGTGAGTTGTGTTGAGTGTGTATGTTCTTTTAAAATAAAATCGTTCTTTAGCCACAAATTTGGCCACTGGACGCTTTTGTTATTACGTACTTTTATTTTCCTCTTGTAACATTTTTGGACTTTTGAATTCTCTAATATGCAAAATAAAAGGTCTTTGAGACAACCATTTAGAAGTAGGTTGATCATTAGGATGATGCAATACATTTTGAAGTTAGAAGAATTTACAAGAAGGAAGTCGTGGCTGTGTACACTCAGGTGCATTTTTGTTGCAGTTCCTAACACTTGGGGCGCTTTAATCTGCACGCACGCTGAGCGTTGAGGTGTAGTAGTGGCCTGTGAGTCAATGAGTCATGCATGTAGTCTGCTCTAACGATCGGCATTCCTTCAGGAGTCCTGATGCCTTTCTGTCTGCAAAAGTCAAACGAAGCTCCAATAGAAAATGTCACAATCCCCTACCCCAGGGGACTAGAGATCCCCTTCCTTGGATGGTTAAAAATGGACTTGGTTTACGAGTCTGAGAAATTGACATGTGAAATCTTGTTCCTGATGTGGGAGGATGGATGCCGTCATTCATTCATTCATTCAGTCTTTCCTTTGACTCTTAATTGTTTAAAATGTCACAAGTAAAGGTGGAAAAGAGTTTTACTGATTTTCTTTGGGAATGGTGGAGGGGTAGAAGACGTATCTCCGGACGGAAAGAGGAAACACAGTAGATGAGGAATATAGTTGAATGTTATTCCTAACTTACCTTCTGCCCCTTCCCTCCAGAATTCTGTGCGCAAGCATTTTGAGGAAATGCGTTGGGAGTTTGGGTGAGATCTAGATTTTGGGCATTTGTAGAAGTCTCCAGCTATCTCTGGGAGTCATTGCTCTTCTTTCAGCCTAGAGAAGGTGGCTATGGGTGCCACTGTGCTTTGGGCACACTCTGGGGTGGGAAAGCTGCCGTGGAGTGGGATGCCCTCTGCGTGCATCATGGGGTCAAGTGTGGCTTTGGGATGACCTCATGAGACCTTGCTGCATTTCCTTGTATAGTTCCCTTGTCTAATCATGGCCTATTTTTGCTTTTCCTTCTTGAAGCAAACCATTTTTCTCTCCTTTTCCTTTCTAGTTCAAGAAGGGCTGGGCCTGATCCATCTGAACTTTCCCTCTCCCTAAGTACTTAGGATACTTGCTGAAGAGGAATGGACAGTCTTACCCATCTCATATCACTGATTCCAGTACCCCATCAGTGAAAGAAAGAAGATTATTTGGCAAGCTGGTTTAGATTGCCATTTAGTCATGGTTCATGGACAAGGGGCTATTTTAAGGTTGATGGGGGAGGCTTTGCTTGTCATTTACTCTCCATTCACCAGACATTTAGTGCCCATCATGCGCCAGGCACTGGGTTTACTACTGTTAACAAGACTACAAGGTAGGTGAGGAAGATATGTAAAGACTGGGCTGGGTACAGTGGCTCGTGCCTGTAATCCCAGTGCTTTGGGAGGCTGAAGCAGGAAGACTGCTTAAGGCCAGGAGTTTGAGACCAGCCTGGGCAACATAGTGACCTTCATCTCTACAGAAAATTAGCTGGTCACACCTGTAATCCGAGGCGTGCGGATCACGAGGTCTGGAGATCGAGACCATCCTGGCTAACATGGTGAAACCCTGTCTCTACTAAAAATACAAAAAAATTAGCCGGGCGTGGTGGCGGGTGTCTGTAGTCCCAGCTACTCGGGAGGCTGAGGCAGGAGAATGGCGTGAATCTGGGAGGCGGAGCTTGCAGTGAGCCGAGATTGCGCCACTGCACTCTAGCTTGAGCGACAGAGACTCTGTCTCAAAAAAAAAAGCTGGGTGTAGCAGCGCGCTCCTGTGGTGGAAGCTACTCGGGAGACTGAGGCAGGCGGATTGCTTGTGACCAGGAGTTTGAGACCAGGCTGGGCAACATAGTGACCCCCATCTCTACAACAAATTTTTAAAAATTAGCTGGGAGTGGTGGTGCATGCCTGTAGACCCACTATTCTGGTGGCTGAGGCAGGAAGATCACTTGAGCCCAGGAGTTCGAGGCTGCAGTGAGCTGTGATCATGCCAGTACACTCCAGCCTGGGCGACAGAGTGAGAGCCTGTCGCTAAAAAACACATATACATAAACAAGAATTACACAAAATTACACAAAAATTGTTTAATTACAGTTAAGAGCTGGGAAAGGAAAGCAGTGCGTGGTGAATTAAGGTAGCTCAGAAAGAATGATGTCATTGCCAGTGAAGGTGGGGGTTGGGTATCTGACAGTGGAAATGTCAGGGTGGGTGGGTACGGCGGGCCATGGAGCTACATGGGGATTTGCCCAGTGCCCATCAGTTCAGAGCCTAGCTGAACAGGGGGTGGACTGTTCACCTAGGCTGAACAGGGGTAGGGCCGTAGCTGAACAGATGAGGTGGACTGTTCACTTCTGTCTGGAATTTGGCTGAGGGGTTCAGACGCTTTGTCTTGGAATTGAGGTGGATCTGGAAAACATATGGTTGTCCCAGTGTCCTTGCTGAAGGTAAACTTTATGGCCAGTAGCCCCGGGAAGCCAGTTGTGGTGGGATGTGGTGTCCTGAGCTGGCCTGGATTCCAGGAGTGAGGACTTGTGTCACGCAAGGCTCACCCGACTACAGCTGTGCCCACCAAAGGTTTTGTTGCAAATGAAAAGATAAGAGGGATTTGTGGGGAACGAGCGAGAAGACTTATTTAAGAACATTATTCGGACTCAGATGAGCTGTAGGAAGGAAAATGGGGAGAGAGATGCAGAAAAAGGAGGGAATCTTGCTTTGACACCAGGTGAACTCTTGACTTAGGGACTGACTTTTTTTTTTAGTGAAAATAAATCTTTCAGCTTTAAAAATATTTAAAGAGTAAAATTGAGTTCTGAGATTCACGAGATGTATGTGATGAAAAGAGCTCTTTTTTTTTGTAGAACAAGGAATAGCAGTGATCCCACAGCAGGGTACATGCCGGCACTGAGAAAGTTAAAGAAGAAGGGCTTCCCTGTGAGGAGTGAGTTGTGTTGAGTTTGTATGTTCTGTGGAAATAAGAATCATTATTCAGCTGCAGATTCTATATTCTTTTATGTTCCCTGATCAAAGATGTTTTACCAAAGATGTGAGTTAAGCATATCTTTTTTAAAAAAAATGTAGAGATGGGGTCTCACTATGTTGCCCTAGTTGATCTCAAACTCAAGTGATCCTCCTGCCTTGGTCTCCCGAAGTGCTGGGATTATAGGCATGAGCCCCCAGGCCTAGCCTACCAAAGATGTGAGTTAAGCACATGTTAGTAGTCCTAAAACAGGCCCCGTGGTCTGTAGTGGTATTGGGGGTATGTGTAAGTCACATGGTTTGGTGACAGTAATGTTTCCTCCACACAGCAAAGTCTTGGGGTTCCTGCTGTGGCAGAGACTGGGGTGTAGGAAGAGCACCCCCTTAGAGGCTGTGAGAGGGCAGGGGCCCTCTGGGCTGTTCAGCAGGGCTCTTCCTGGTGGGGCTGCTGAAGTCCTTAGCAGTCAGGAGACTTAGAAGTCTTGAAGTGGGGGGACGCTGAGCCCCGGCACCCCTCAGGTTATGTATGTGCTGTCAAGTCTCCCGCAGAAACAAGATAGAAAAAATGCAGCTTGCCGACGGCTTCTTCCCGCCATGGCAGGTTTCGGTGCATTCAATTAGAGGGTTTGCCTTCCACATTCTCTGCTCTCCTTTCTGTTGTCATTGCTCACTTGAATTATGCTGGAACATCTCCAGGTGACAGCCCTGTCTGGCCACAGCCCTGAGCCAGAGGAGTGAAGTTGCTGAACGGAGCAAGGTGCTGAATGTGGTGTGGGGGAAAGGTTTGGAGCTGTGAGCCCGGCCTGCCAGGGTGAGGATCCAGGCCCCAGCTCTGTGACCTCCAGCAAGTCCCGTAACCCCTTTGAGCTCTAGTGTTCTCATCTAGTGTTTTCATCCCTGGGTTATATGCACCTCCCATGCATCGTGTGGACATGTGGTCCCTGAGATTTGGCAAATGAGGGGTGTTTATGCTGTTATGCCAGTGCCCACGGTCTTTAAAAAAATGTTCTTTGCAAAATGTTACTGTGATAAGAGCACTTAACATGAGATCTACCCTCTTATTTATTTATTCTTTTGAGATGGAATCTCGCTCTGTCGCCCAGGCTGGAGTGTAGTGGCTCAATCTTGGCTCACTGCAAGCTCCGCCTCCTGGGTTCGCGCCATTCTCCTGCCTCAGCCTCCCGAGTAGCTGGGACCACAGGCATCCGCCACCTCGCCTGGCTAATTTTTTGTATTTTTAGTAGAGACGGAGTTTCACCGTGTTAGCCAGGATGGTCTCAATCTCCTGACCTTGTGATCCGCCTGCCTCGGCATCCCAGAGTGCTGGGATTATAGGCGTGAGCCACCGCGCCCGGCCAAGATCTACCCTCTTAAGAGATTTTTCAGCGTGCGATGTTTTATTGCTGACTGCAGGTGCAGTGTTGTGGGGGAGCTCTCTAGAGCTTATTCCTCTTGCTGAACTGAAACCTTGTGCTCATTGATTGGTAACTCCCCATTTTCCCCCACTGCGGTCCCTGACAACCACCATTCCACTCTTCAAGTCTATAAATTTAGCTACTTAGATGCCTCATCTGAGAGGAGTCACATGGTATTTGTCCTTCTGTGCCTGGCCTCTTTCAATTAGCCCTCCAGGTGCCTGCATGCTGGCGCTTGTGGCGGAACTACTGCTTTTCTAAGGCTGCCCGGTATTCCATTGTGGTGCATTACCATGTGTCTTAACCCATTCATCTGTCCTTGATGGTTAAGTTGGTTCCACGAAACTCCTGGAAGAAAACATAGGTGAAGACGTTCAGAACACTGGTCTTAGCGGTAGTTACATGAGTGCGACACTAGAAGCACAGGCAACAAAACCAAAACTAAACGAGACTGCATCGAACTAAAAAGCTTCTACACAGCAAAGGAAACAGTCAATGGAGTAAAAAGGCAACCTGTGGAATGGGGAAAAATGTTGGCAAACTGCATATCCGATAAGGAGTTAATAACTAGAAAGTATAAGGGATTCCCACAAATCAGCAGTAAAAAAACAAAGAACCCAACTCAAAAATGGGCTAAGGACTTAAACAGACATTTCAACTCAGAGTTTTTTATTTTTATTTTTTATTTTTTATTTTTTTGAGATGGAGTCTCACTCTGTTGCCCAGGCTGGAGTGCAATGGCACCATCTCGGCTCACTGCAAACTCTGCCTCCTGGGTTCAAGCGATTCTCCTGCCTCAGCCTCCCAGGTAGCTGGGACTACAGGCATGCACCAACATGCCCAGCTAATTTTTGTATTTTTAGTAGAGATGGGGCTTCACCATGTTGGCCAGGCTGGTCTTGAACTTCTGACCTCAAATAATCCACCTGCCTCAGTCTCCCAAAGTGCTGGGATTACAGGTGTGAGCCACCGTGCCTGGCCTCAACTCAGAGTGTTAGTAACGTAGCCGGCAGTGATGTCCAGATGCGGACACAGGGACACTTGGGAGGGAGGATGGGAGCTTTGTCCCTTGTCCCCACCTGCTCCTCAGTATCTCTTCATGCCTTCAGGAGAGTTTTAAAGTTTTAAAGGGTTTTCATATTAGAAATAGCCTGTTTTATTCTATTCTTGGACATGAGTTTTGGCATTGTTCCTAAAGTGTCATAATAAAGTGTATAGGAAAGAGGGCTGTCATACTGTGGTATAAGCTTTTCTGTGCCCTTATTAATATATGAGACAGAGCATACTTCGTCAAAGTAAAAACTCACGCTTTTTCCAAGTTTTAAGGTATCTGGGCCTGGTGAGAGCTAATGAGTTTACAAAAAATTGCACAGTCTCATTATGAAATCCTGCAGTATAAATAATCACACGTGGTTTGTGAGTGTTTAATGTAGATGTATTAAAATTCCCGTGTCCTGGAGGAAGTTGAGAATGCCATTTGTGCATATGCGCATGTAGAGGGGGCTTTATGATATTCTTTCCCTTGTAACTTGATGCTATTTGAAACACGTAAAACTGGTCAGAGTTCTTTCTCATTTTTTCTTTTTTTAGTGGATGTGCAGGGCAATGTAGTATTTTGGAAAGAGAGAGGCCTAGACTTTAAACATTTTCAGAATCTGAAGCCTGAGCTTGCCGTGAATGAGTGTATGACTTTTGAGCATGTCATTTTTTCTGTTTCCCAGTGTCGTCTTCTGTAAAACAGAAATAGTCACACTCGCTTACCTTTCAGAGTTGTCTTAGGGTGAGACAGAAGCCTGCATTCTTTATGCCTGCTTGTCCTTCCAGGGAATGCTCTGGAATTGGAACAGCCCGTGGGCCACCCCCGAGGATAGGTGACTCTTAGAAGCTGAGAGGAGGCAGGGCCCAGGGTGTGCGAGAGAATCAGCTACATCATGTTTCAGGTTCCTGCCGCGGTGGGTGAATTCTGTTACTCTGTGCCCGTGAAATGGGAGGCGTCATAGAAGTCATAGACATCAGACGTAGAGTTTGACCTGAGTGAGTCAGTTGCCCTCTTAGGGCTCCCATATTCTTACCTGTGAAATGCAGTAATAATACTGGTAATGTTATTATTATCAATGAACAGTTCTTGATCACCTCATATGTGGCCAGGCATGGTGTCAAGTGCTTTATGACATTTCTTCATTCATTCAGCAACTATTTAATGAATGCTGCCGTATGCCAGGCACCATTCCATGCTCTGGGGATCGGTGGGATCACTGGCTAGGATGGTGGGGGGGACAGACTGACTCCCTGCCTGCATGGAGTTTATATGCTAGTGCATGACAGAAGATAAATAGATACGTGGATGAGGTGATTCCCGTGGTCAGTGCTGTAAAGAAAACTAAGTCAGGCCAGGGGGCTGGAGTCTGGTGGGAGAGCAGGTCGTGTTTTTATTAGGATAAGGCCCCTCCGAGGAGGAGAATTTGAGATCTGAGTGAGGCAAGGGGATGAGCCTCGCAGAAACAAGTGCAAATATCAGCTCAGTGGCTGGCAGGAACTTGCTGTGGAAGGAACGGCAAGAGGGCCCGTGTGGGAGGAGCCAGCGAGCAGGGCAGGAAGAGAGCTGTGCGGTGGGGTGCGAGGAGGCCTGGCAGGCCACGGTGAGGATGTGGCTGATGAGGAAGCCACAGGAGAGTTCTGAGCAGAGCGTACAGGAGATGGACCTTGTATTTTGTAAGTGTGTCCCTGTGGCTGTGGAGGGCCACGGGGACTGCAGAGGGCCAGGAATGGGAGCAGGGAGACCCGGGGTGCTGCTGGTGAGATGGATTGGAGTTGATACAAGAGAGAAAGGCATTGCGAGTGACACCTGCTCTTTTGGCCTCAGCCTTTGGGTGAAAGGTGGTGCCATTGATTGATATGGGGAGACTGTGGAGGATGAGCTTTATGATGTTGACATCAGCCTCTGGACTTAGTGTTGTTTTATTCCCATTTTACAGATGTGGAAACCAAGGGCGAGAGAAGTAAAAAATTTGCCCTAGGACCTGGCCAACAAGTCTCTCCTAAAATTACAAAAATTAGCCGGGCGTGGTGGCGCCTGCCTGTGGTCCCAGCTACTTGGGAGGCTGACGCAGGAAAATTGCTCTAACTCAGGAGTCAGAGGTTGCAGTGAGCTGAGCTTGAACCACTGCACTCCAGTTTGGGTGACAGAGCAAGACTCCCTCTCAAAAAAAAAAAAAAAAAAAAAAAAAAAAAAAAAAAAAAAAAGTTTGCCCTAGGAAGAAGCTGAGCCAGGATTAGGATCCAAGTCTGAACTATGCCCAAGCCCTTGCGTTTTCAATCATTTTTACTGTACTCTGTAAATACCTTCATTTACTCTCCTTGCCAGATTGATACGAAAGTACCTGCAGAAACGCTTGGGAGATGCATCTGTTTTGTTTTTAGTATGGCTTTATTGCAGTATAATTTATATTCCGTACAATTCACCCATTATACGTGCACAGCTCTGTAGTGTTTAGTAAATTTGTAAGGGTGGGCAGCCTCCCCCTAGCCCAATTTTAGACTTTGCAGTCAGTTCCCCCTCCCGCCCCCAGCCTTAGTTAATCAGTGATCTTTTCTCTGTCTCTAGCGTTTTGCCTTTGCACAGGTAGAATCACAGGGTGGCCTCTTGTGTCTGGTTTTGTTCATGTAGCATAGTGTTTCTGGGGTCCATCCATTGTTGCCTAAGACATCTGCTTTTAAGGAAACTTCTTGGTATTTGTCATCTGTCCTAAGAGGTACTCTGTGCTGATGAGAAAAACGTCCGCTGAGATGTGCCTTAAGATGAGAATAAAAATAACAGGGGCTGGCATTTCCTGAGCATTTGTTATATGCCAGGCACCGTTATGACCATTATTTTCTCTGATTTCTAGAAATCAGTTTTAGAGGCACCAACCAATGAAGTTCCATGACAGGTGCCGGGATCAGTGATTTACAAGTGAGGAAGCCGAAGCATAGGGAAGTTAAAAACTTGCTCAGGGTTTTAAGAACTGGGATCAGACCTGGGCCTTCTCCTCATGGAGCTGCGTCTTTACTGCTCCTTCACACTCCCTTCACCATGTGTTT
This sequence comes from Macaca nemestrina, assembly GCF_043159975.1. Classification (NCBI taxonomy): domain Eukaryota; kingdom Metazoa; phylum Chordata; class Mammalia; order Primates; family Cercopithecidae; genus Macaca; species Macaca nemestrina. The sequence continues at coordinate 129,280,506 of NC_092133.1, forward strand.
CAGGCTTGTGTCTTTGTAGCCTCACAAAGAGATTGGGATTCCATTTGGAGAATGCGTTTGCCACATTTGCCAGTTTTTTTTTTTTGGCAGGGTCTTGCTCTGTCGTGCAGGCTGGAGTGCAGCGGCACCACCATAGCTCACTGCAGCGTTGAACTCCTGGGCTCAAGGAATCTTCCCACCTCGGCCTCCTGAGTAGCTGGGACTACAGAGTGCTTCACCACTCTAATTTTTAAATTTTATTTTTTGTAGAGATGAAGTCTTGCTCTGTTGCCCGGTTGGTCTTGAACTCCTGGCCTCAAGCATTCCTCTTGCATTGGCCTCCCCAAGTACGGGTGTGAGCCACCGTGCCTGGCTGAAAATTGTGGTTTTAAGGAGAATATTTGTACTGAGTTTTTATTTTGGCATTACCATATGGAGATGATAGTGTCCTAAAGTGATCCATTTGTGAAGTAGTTTTCTTAGGCACAGTGTCAGGATGGCACCAAATTAAAAACACATAATTATGTCATCAGGCAGAGCCTGTGTGTTTGAGTTGTTTTAAATGTTGTGTTTACCAGAAATGCCATTTTTGTACAAAGTGCCCCAAGGCTGTTACCCTATTAATGGATGGAATTTAATTAGGCATCATGCATTTTTCAAGATGTTTATCTAATTGTATTATATATTAGTACATTTTATTCTCAAACAATTCTATATTTAAACGGTATTTTTTCCTGCCACATTTAGTCTATATTAGAAGATTTCTTAGTTTTGTTTTGCAGAGTTCTTTGTATATACCAATAATTCTGAAATTTTGGAAAAGATTTTAAATACTTTACATACGCAGTAGCTTGGTAAGAGCTGGTTACATAATTTTAGCCACGATAAGCCGTAATTTTTTTTTTTTTTTTTTTTTGAGACAGGTTCTCACTCTTGTCGCCGGTGCTGGAGTGCAGTGGTGTGATCTCAGTTCAGTGCAATCCCCACTTTCCCGGTTCAAGCAATTCGCCTGCCTCAGCCTCCTGAGTAGCTGAGATTACAGGTGCCTACCATTGTACCTGACTAATTTTTTTTGTTTGATAATTTTTATTTTTAGTAGGCTTGGGATTTCACCATGTTGGCCAGGCTGGTCTCAAACTCTTGGCCTCAAGTGATCCACCCACCTCGGCCTCCCAAAGTGCCACTGCGCCCGGCCAGCAGTACACTTTTTGGAATAAGAATTAATGTTACACTGGGTTCTACCTCTGGTTTCTGGTAGAACAGTTTTTACTGGTGTCACATCTTCCTAAACTTCCTCAAATGGAATTATGGTGTCGTTAAACTAATTTTTCACATTTAGTACGTTTTTCACTTTTAAGGATTTGTAATTATAATTTTACTAGTTCCAAGTAGCAAAGAAGCTTTTTATGTTAGACTACCTAGTTTTAAGAATAAAAATTAAGAATTAATAATATTACATTTTAATTTAAAAAGACTTCGTTCAAATCTTTGTTAATCGCTTTATATGGTTAGGACCCCGGGGAAGTCTGCCATTTTTTAGAAGAAGGTTAACCCGTACAATGGTAGGCCTTTGAAATGAGTGAAAGAGGTCAACCATTGTTCCATATTTGTTGGGCAATTCCAGGCAGTGCAGTGGCCAGTTAGAAATCCTTACAACTTGAGCTAGAAGCCTTGGGGAAAGTAACATTTGTGGGCAGAGGTAGGTACTGGAATGGTGCAGTGAAGAAGCTGTTATCTTCCATTGCCAAGGGACTCTGTTCAGCTTTAATCTGTGTCCTGGCTGGACGGTGCATGTCAGCTGCCCAGGCTACCAGTGTGCAGGGCGCAAGAGTTGGAAGCAGGCCCCTAACCTGTTTCTTTTTCCATTCCAGAATCGCTCTGACTGGCACATGCCTTGAGGAGAGGAGATACTATCTTGCAAAACCGATCCAAGTAAAATTGAATTTGCAGAAAGTAAAAATGGGGCTGTACATGTAACGCATGCACTGTATGCAAGTTATGCCTCAATTATGTATTTTTAAAAAGATACATGAAAAGCAAAGCCAAACCACAAAACCCCGGGTAGAAATGCTGGAGTAGACACTGTTAAGGATGCAAAATCTAAGCCACCCCTTGGGTGTTGTCTCTTTTTCTCCTCTTTCACTTCAGAGGTGCCTTGTTTTGATTCACGTGATAAAATGACTCTGGGCAGACCTGTGATTTTATGCTTTTTATGTGAATGGCTTTCACATGAAGCCTCAGGGTTGCTATGAACCTGCTGGCAAAAATTTCCAGCAAAGGAACCTGTACATTTCCTCTCTAATAGCCCCAGGAACTGCCTCTTCCTTTGCTAAACCTGAATCATCTTACATGGGGGTTTCCTGGTCCTGAGCTGGGTGTGGCCCAGCTATTTGTAGCCTAGTTTCTGTGCTGGGCCCTGGCCTTTCAACTCAGGGGTGGCTGGACATGCAGTTTGGGAAATCAGATGGCGAGAGATGGGGGAAGCCCAGGGATCTGTTGAACTTCCCACCTCCCCAGCATTGATTTCATCCTTTATTCACTTAAAAATGACTTTTCTTTAGAACCAGGATTTGAACGAAGTCTGTCCAGTGCATTTGATGGTTATGCCTTTTAAAGCTCTATACATGTAGAACAGTTCTTCTGCCCCCACCCCTTCCCCCGATGCTATTGACTTGTTGAAGGAATCAGGTCACTTGTTCAGTAGAATGTTCCACATTCTGGATTTGGGTGCTGGTTTTCTTTTAAACTCATCCCGCTAGTCCCTGTATTTCTATAAACTGGAAGTTACCATGAAAGCTTGATCAGATTCATATGCAGGGTTTTTGGCAGGATTAATCTGTTGGTGGTATCATCTGGCTTAACGCTGCATCAGCTTGGGAAAAGGTCTGTCTCATGTGTAGTGATTCTAAAACTGAGTGTTGGGGTCCTGTGGTGGGTGGCAGCTTGACCCTTTCATTTCCTCATCGATCTTTCTCCCAATGCCGTTGGCATTCATCGATGACTGTTGTTTGAATTAATTATTTCATTAGAGATTGTTGATTCTTCTCTCTTAATGAGATGGCAGTGAGCGTGAGATGAGATTTAAACTGACCCAGGGTGTCAGGGAAAACTGACAACATTGATACAGCTTAGGGGCATCTAAAGAATTAACAGAAAAAAGCAAAGATTGGCTTGGTTCTTGCAGTCACTGTGAGAGCCTCCTGTTATTAAAGCTAATTACCGTTTGCACGGTCTTCTATGGATGTTACCGTGTCAGGTTAATTTTGTTATTTAAGTCTTAAGTGGCAGCAATATTAAATTCTGTGCATATGTGCTAACTCTCTTGTTCACATAACTTGGGTGCCTGTTCACCTAAGTTAGGAGAGAATGACCTAGGTTTAGGAGATAGAATTCCCTGTGATGGTGCAGACCATGATTGAAAGTATCTTTCTCAATTGTCATTTAAAATTTTCTGACTTGTAAGGAGACATTCATGCTTAGTCTTTTCTTATAAAAGATCAGTCATTGATGAGTTTAAAATAACTAGAAAAGAATGATACACCTGAAATAGTTTTGTGTTTTCTTCTGCAAACATACAGAAGAAATGGAGTGTTTTTTTTTTTTTTTTTTTTTTTTTTTTTTGAGATGGAGTTTTGCTCTTGTTGCCCAGGCTGGAATGCAATGGAACGATCTCGGCTCACTGCAACCTCTGCCTCCCGGGTTCAAGTGATTCTCCTGCCTCAGCCTCTCGAGTAACTGGGACTACAGGCGCATGCTACCACACCTGGCTAATTTTGTATTTTTTTAGTAGAGATAGGGTTTCTTCATGTTGGTCAGGCTGGTCTCGAACTTCTGACCTTGGGTGATCTGCCCACCTCAGCCTCCCAAAGTGCTGGGATTACAGGCATGAACCACTGTGCCCGGCTGAGAAATGGATCTTTGAATGGCAACGCTCAACTTCATTGTTAAGAGTGTTTGGAGAGGGTAGATGCTTGCATTGTTTCTGTTAGGAAGAAATTGAGAGTTCCTTTGAAAGGAGCATGATCATAGCGAATGAATTTAATTTATGTATGGTCCATCAGCACCAGGCTGCATGGTGACATACTACACCTGCAGTTTGATTTTGGGACAACTTCCATATTGGAAGGCCACCAGAATGGAAATAGATTGATTCTAACTATCATGGGCAAGCCTGTCTTTTGCTGCAATGTGTTGTTTGAAACCAGATTGTTAAAAGGATCATTATAAAGTAGGTTCTAGGATTTGCACAGTCACAGTCTCATTTAAGGAATTGTGCTGTTGACCAAACACTTGGTTTCATATAAATCATGGCTGTGACCAATAAGTTGTAAAAGAAAGTTGTGAAAACTAGAAACCTGAAAGAATTTGAAATCATAAATGATGCTTCTGTTGTCAGGGAGGTCTTGAGCTTGGAGAAGCCATAGAAATTAAGAAGTCATCTAATCAAGACTCTTCATTTTTGGTGAATAAACCAACACTTAGATGTGTTAAAATCGCTTGCCCAAGACCACACAGCTAATGATTTGCAGAGTTGGAACCAAAACTCATCCTGGAATAAGGACCATTAGTACGTAAGTGTTTCTTGTGAACATGTTAAATGCTTTTTACATGCGTCATTTTTGGATCCTCATGACAACCCTGTGATTTAGGACTGTAATTGGCTTCATTTTCTCAGGAGGATGTTGAGACATAGAGACATTGAGTATCTTGCCCCAGATCACCCAGAACTGAGACATATTCACTACAGAGAATGCACTCTTTTTTTAAAATTGTTAAAAATTTTTAAATTTTACTTTATGTTCTGGGCTACATGTGCAGAACGTGCAGGATTGTTACATAAGTATACATGTGCCACGGTGGTTTGCTGCACCCATCAACCTGTCATCTAGGTTTTAAGTCCCACGTACATTTGGTATTTGTCCTAATGCTTTCCCTTCCCTTGCCCCTCATCCCCCGAGAATGTGCTCTTACTCACTCTGTGGTACTGGCTTCTGATTCATTCGTTCATTCATTCATTTCTTCCTTTTTATTATTATTACTGTTTAAAATTCATTGTTTCGTGTTAAAGGAACGCCTTATTCCTAACAGCCTATAAACATTGCCTTTCGCGGACTTCCCATATACTCTTAAAATCGATGTTTTTGAAAACCTACCAGCCCTAATTATTGCAGATATGGTCAATGGAAATCACTGGCTATAATAACTGTTAATTTAATAATTGGTAATTGTGCCTGGCTTATTGGTATTTGAAAAAGCTTTCAGATTATGGATGGTTCAGGACTCTTAAAAGATGTATAAGTAAGTTTGAACTGATAGTTTCTTTCTTTTGATAAATGTCCTGTGCCAGCCCACAGCTTTAAAAATACTTCCCTTGACAATTCTTTTTAAAAAGTCACCACTTACTCTTTTTTCTTTTTTTTCTTTTTTTTGAGACAGTCTTGGTGTGTCACTCAGGCTGGAGTGCAGTGGTGTTATCTCGGCTCACTGCAACCTCTGCCTCCCGGGCTCAAGTGATTCTCCTGTCTCAGCCTCCCAGGTAGCTGGGACCACAGGCATGCACCACCACGCCCGGCTAATTTTTGTATTTTTAGTAGGAATGGGGTTTCACCATGTTGACCAGGCTGGTCTCGAACTCCTGACCTCAAGTGATCTGCCTGCCTTGGCATCCCAAAGTGCTGGGATTACAGGTGTGAGTCACTGCACACGGTCTCACCACTTATTCTTTAAATTCTTGGAAACTTCATGGAGGAATCGACTTGGGATGGGTTTGGAGCCCTCATTCTCTTCTTCCTCCTTTCACTCCCCTTCAGTCATATCCTGGGCAGCCCTGAAGCTGAGATTTCATAAAGATCAGATGTGTTTTTGGGAGATAGCGTGTGTGGGGTGATGGGCGGGGAGGAGTGGAGGTGAGAAGTCAGCCTGTGGCATGGGAGAGGGTGTTTGGTGTTGATTTTCTGAGTGTCAGCCTCTTGTTTCTCGGGATGCTTGGTCAACGGTCTTTTTCTCTATTTGCACTGCCTACAAAGAGCTGGATGTGGATGCCTCCGGGAGCTTATGGGACCCACTTACCTGTGTGAAGCCGGCCCACAGGGAGGGATAATGGGTTGATCCTGGGAACGTCCAGGGAGACTTTCATGTGGGCGTGGTTTGTACTCTGACCCACTGGTGACTTTAAACAATTTGTCATAAAATACCACAGTTGGCTTTGCAGCTATCTGGTATTTGTGCCTGGAGTAGGTTTGTTTGTTTTGTTTTAAATGCTTCTAAGTTACAATTCTTTGTGAGCTTCCTGTTTCATACTTACAGCTGAAATATGTGATGACTGAATCTACCAGGACTGCTTTTTTCCCCTTTTCTCCATTTGTGCTGGAAACAGAACAGCTTGCACGCACAGCCTGGAGCATGTTGCCTGCATGTGCTTCTTGGTGGACCATAGCACATGGCTGACTAATTTCAAAAACCCCCTATTTATATCCTCTTCAGAATAGCTGTCAGAGTTAGGTACTCTCTCTGCTAATGTCATGCCAATTAATATGGATTTTAAAATGGAGGTAAATTACTTTTTACTCATGGGTGAGTCATTAGATAGTCTTCTTTAAATACACATCCCACCATTTCTCTCATGTGTGTCACACTAGTAATTGGCCCATGCTGGAGTTTTCAGCAATTATGATAGGATTGAATGCAGGACGAGGCTGTGGAGAACACCTAACCCTCTTATTTTATAGATGAAACGACAGCCCGGGGCTGCTGAATTACTCAGAGCTCAAAGCTCCTTGGTGCAAATCTAGGACTAGAGCTCTCTCCTCCCATAGCTTCGAATTGAGCACAGTGTCCTTTGCTGTCACCCACCTTGCCTCACGCTACCTACCCCACATGCTGGCGCTTGCCACCACAGAAGAATAAAAACAAGGACAGGAAATAAAACTTCCTAGTTACTAGGGTTGTGGTAACATTTTTATAGCAGAAAACAAGATAATGTTTAAAATATGTGATCCTAAAAAAACTGTCTTTTTTGGGGGGTGTTTGTGTAAGACAAATTCCTCTACTAATGGGAAGTCTTAAAAACGTTAAACATGAAAAATGATTGTTCATACTATGAACATAAGCCTAGCATTTATTTAAATGTATGAGAACTGTCTTTGTCGACTGTATCTGTTGTCCACATTTTGACTTCTAGGGCTAAACAACTTCCTGCGATTGGATAAATATGGGAGTTCTTTCTAAATAAATATATGAGAATATATTTCTGTGCATAAATACATGAGAATAAATACACGAGTTCCAGCACTGTGTCTTAAACTGCCATTATCCTCACGCTTTTTTCAGATGTATGTTATTTATTAGTTCCAACACTGGCGCATTTGAAGGACGATGAACTTTGTGCTAGATAGATCTAGGCGGCATGTCGTAAGAGCTTTTACATTGGTGAGTTCAAGTTTTCTCATCTCTGCGGTGTGACTGTTATCAGGCAGTCAAAGCACCTGGCACAGTACCTGTACACAGGTGTGAACAAAGGTTAGTGTCTGCTCCCCCAAGTTGGTGTTGTGATGTGATGTCATACGTGATTGTTTACACTCTCACCTGATGGGCGAGACTATTCAATTCTCGCAGGACTCAGTGAGAGAGAGTTTGTCCCAGGATTGGGGTGAATGTGTCACCTATATCATCCTGTTTCACCTATATCATCCTCTTGGGTCTTCTCCACCTGAAATGTAACCTAGTTTGATAAGCAGCGGTAGAATACAGAGATAGGTTAGGAACCTGGTGGGGGTAGAGGGTCCAAACTGGAGCTCTGGGGTCTAATTGGAGAGTGGAGGAGCAACCCTGGGCTCAAAGGTATGGATGGCTGTCTTCATCCGTTTGGGCTGCTGTAACAAATACCACAGACTGGGTGGCTTTAACAGCATTTATTTCTCACAGTTTTGGAGGTTGGGAACTCCAAGATCAAAGGTGCTGGCAGATTCGGTGTCTGGTGAGGGCTCCCTTCCTGTTTCGCAGAAGGCTACCTTTTTGCTGTATCCCTACATGGTGGAGAGGGAGAGCATCTGTCTGGTGTCTCTTTTTCTAAGGGCACTAATCCCATTCATTAGGGCTCCACTTTTATGACTTAATTACTTCCCCAAAGCCCCACTTCCAAATATCATCACATTGGGATTAGGGCTTAAATAATATGAATTTATGGCGGGGGAGGAACATTCAGTCCATAGCCATGGCCAAGGTGAGCAGAGGCTTCAAGTCTATGGACAGGATTCTCACCTTGTATTTTTTTTCTTTTATTTTTAAGTCTACCACAGAGACATTCTTTGCTACAGGTAGGATTCTTAAAAGCAAAGAAGTGTTCTGTAGAGAAGGTAGGTTTTCAGTGGTGCTGGAGGAGGATAAGGAGGATGTGAGTTGTAAAAGTGAGAGTGAGGCTGTAGGTCAGGAGTTGAAGTAGCACATGAGGAATTCGGGTCAGGAGGTCACCAGTAACCAGGAGTTGACAGTGGTGCAGAGTCAGTGCTCTTGCCCAGCTGTTTTATTGCTTGCTGGGTTCCTGTTTATGCAGGAGCTGATTGCTGGCTGGGGTCACCCCTGCACGCCCAAGCAAGAGGGATCCAGGGTCAGCAGGTAGTAGCAGGAGAACCCCCTGAGGGTGCCTTGTGTGCAGGGAGAGCGCATCTCCTGTTTGGTTTGGGACGAGCCTGGTCCAGGTGTAATTACTAACAGAGGCTTCCTCCACACTCAGCAATGACTACTGTGGTCGACAAGTAATTTGGTCACCTTACTTACGAGTACTTGGTTGCAGAGAAGTATTTGTTATGTGTATGAGTGAAGATCCTGACTAAAGATTTGACCAGCACAAGGTTCTGTAGTGAGTCCATGGTTTACCTGTCTCATGGGTGGAGCTTGGCTGCCTCTCTTTGTGTATTTGTTATTTGAACTCCAAAGAACATTCTGCGCCACACTTTTCAGAGCTCTTTTCTCCCAGTGTGTGTTTTAGACGGCCGTCTGTTTTGTCATCGATCAGCTAATTCTGTAAACCTCAGGGCAGCCGCACACGCAGCATCTGTAATTGCACCTCTGTAATTGGCTGGAATGTTCGAGAGACTGGACTTGCTTTTCCTGGGCCCACCCAGGGTATGTGGCTGGCTTCACCTAAAGGCTTGGTGGCAGGGACTGGTGAGAGAGGGAAGAGGAAGAGAGGAAGGAGAGGAAGGAGAGGAAGGAGAGGATGTTTGGCCTTCTACTCATCGGCCTGATTGACAGGGGCTGGGAAAGTCTGACTCTTAGTTGACTGCGGGGAAGATCTGGCATGTGAGAGTGGAGGTGGCTGAGGTGGGGTCCAGGTGTTTCTAGTGGAGGGTGTCCAGGCTCTTGGCATTTTAAACAAAGAGTTGAACAAAACTCACAAACAAAGCAAGGAAAGAATGAAGCAACAAAAGCAGAGATTTATTGAAAACAAAAGTACGCTCCACAGGGTGGGAGCAAGCTGGGCATACGGGCTTAAGAGCCCAGTTACAGAGTTATCTGGGATTTAAATACCCTCTAGAGGTTTCCTGTTGGTTACTTGATGTACACCCTGTGTAAATGAAGTAATGGCCCACTATCGGTCTGATTGGTTGCAGGAGGGGACCAATCAGAGGCTGAAGCAAAGTTACAAAGTTACACCCTATGGCAACATCTGATTGGTTGCAGGAAGCAACCAATTAGAGGCTGAAGTGAAGTTCCAAAGTTATACTCCTATGCAAATGAAGACTTGGCCTGTGACCAGCCTGACTGTACGGGAGAGGGGACCAAGCAGAGGTCCTTTCAGTTTTTCATCTGCCATGCAGAAAAGGTGGGGGTTGCAAAGGGAGTATCCTTTGGTCCTTTTGTTACTAGGGCATGGAAAGTTGGGGTTTTCCTTTTGATTTAGTTCTAGGAAGTCAGTGTGAATCGGCCTTAGGTTCCCTGCCTCCAGCCCCTATTCTACCTCACAGGGTCCGTATCGTGGAGTTGTTTATAATTGTAGGGAGAGCACTGCATGTGTGTTCCTGGTTTTCTTTTGGCATGGTTTCTCCATCCCTTCTGGGAGGAGTCGATGCACCTCCTTGAATTTCTGCACCAACTGTTTTATTTGGATCCCAGCATCTTATAGGCTGTTGTCTTGTTTTGCAACTTTTTCATTTATGGTGAAATGGAGTGAAAGACTCTGGGTGCCAAGGGCCATGGGGTGCGAAAGCGTAATTCTCATCGGCAGCTGGACCTGGGAAGTCCTTTTCCACCTTTGAGTTTTCCCCTGGTCACTTGGTTATACACTGCGCTTTTCCATATCTGGTTGGCAGCTCTGAGGACAGCGACCCTGGCGTCCTCATCTTTGTGTCTCCTGAGGGTCCTACAAGTAGTAAGTGCTTATTCCTGAGTCATCGCTGCTGCTCAGCTGAGACACCCAGCGAGCTACCCAGATCGGACCCGGAGTGTTGCTGCTTATTTAGGTGGGCCGGGCTGGGCATCGGGAGGGCCTGTCTTGCTTGGCCCCTCCGTCAGTCTTTGTTTCGGACCCAGTATGTCTCAGCATCTGGATCTGCTGGAGTAGCTAGGCACTCCTGCTGAAAGGCAGCGTTTATTTCAGTGTCAGTATCATTTTAGTCCCACACTTCCTGAACTCAAAACCCTCTTTCCTAAGACCTGCCATGAAACACTCCCATGACCAACGGTGACCACAAGTCCCTTTTGGGGAGAATGTCACTTTATACTTTGTATTGTGTCCCAGCACTGGATCCTGAGGGGTGGCCTTGGGTCTAGGAGAGTGCCCAACGGTGTTCGCGTACGGAAGATTCTTCCGGTGAGTGGATGAACTTGTGGCCTCGTGCGGTAGTTTCTTTTCCTTTTTCCCTGTAGCTTCCTTCCACTGTCAACTTTCCCCGCTCCTTCCTGGCAGCAGATGTTGGCAAGGACGTGCCCAGGTTAGTTAGGCCCAGCCTCTTCTTCTTCCTCCAACCCCACCCACCCTATCTTTAGGACTGGGGTAGGGTGATGTGTCTGGCCACAACTTCCTTAAAAAAATTAAAAATGGAGAGCCATGCCACATGCTTGTGACTTCCACAGGTGAAAGAATACTCAGCTCTAGAAGGGCGGAGGTGAATGGGTGGTGACTTCCCGCTAAGGTGAGCTTGGGTCCTGTTTTCAGAGTTCTGTGGTCTGTGCTGCAGCCCTGCGTTTCATGTCATCTGTCACTAAGAAGCAGCAGCAGCTACTTTCTCTGCAGTATCTTCATCTCCGACTCTACCCCACCGGTGCCCTGACTCTTAAATAAGACACAGGCTGTCCTATTAGCCAAGCAAAAGGGATATGTCCTCTTCTGTCTCCCCAGGTAACTTCTGCCAGATGAAGAATTTTTCTTTTTCTAGTTTCTTTAAATGGAGAAATAGTAATAGTATGATTCGTCAGGCTCTGGAATGAGACTACTGGGCCCACCTTCCAGGTCTGCCATTTACCAGCTTTGTGATCTTAGGCAAGGGAATCACCTACTTGAGTTTTGGCCTCCTCTCCTCTCCCCTCCCCTCCCCTCCTTTTCAGACAGAGTCTTGCTCTTTCACCCAGGCTGGAGTGCAGTGATGCGATCTCCGCTCACTGCAACCTCTGCCCCACTGGGTTCAAGCAATTCTCCTGCCTTAGCCTCCCAAGTAGCTGGGATTATAGGCATGTGCCACTACGCCTGGCTGATTTTTGTATTTTTAGTAGAGATGGGGTTTTACCATGTTGGTCAGGCTGATCTCAAACTCCCGACCTCAGGTGATTCACCTGCCTTGGCCTCTCAAAATGCTGGGATTATAGGCGTAAGCCACCATGCCTGGCGAGTTTCATCTTATCAATAAAATAATAGTGCCTTCTTCATAGAGTTGTACAGTAATAAAGTTGGTACATGAGTAGTGTGCCTTCATGGAATAAGTACTCAGTACAGTGTTAAAATGTGGGTAGGCTGGGTGCAGTGGCTCACGCCTGTAATCCCAGCACTTTGGGAGGCCGAGGGGAGCGGATCACGAGGTCAGGAGATCAAGACCATCCTGGCTAACATGGTGAAACCCCGTCTCTACTAAAAATACAAAAAATTAGCCGGGAGTGGTGGCGGGGCACCTGTAGTCCCAGCTACTCGGGAGGCTGAGGCAGGAGAATTGCTTGAACCCAGGAGGCGGAAGTTGCAGTGAACCGAGATTGCGCCACTGCACTCCAGCCTGGGCGACAGAGCGAGATTCCGTCTCAAAAAAACAAACAAACAAAAAACCCAAAACAAACCAAAAACGTGGATATGTGGTTGCAGTAACTTACACTTCCACGCTCTGGTACTGTTTTTAGAAGGACCATTATTTATCTCCTAGAGGTGTGGTCACAGTTTATTATCAAATTGGGATTAGAGTAGATTATTTGAAAACTAAATGTGCATTTACGGGGATAGCAAAGCAGGATATTTGAAATTGAAGTATCCTAGCAACCTTGGATCCCTTTGGTAACCCATGGCAAACAGGCTGCTGCTAATACTCTGTATGGTTGAAGACAGGGTTTTATTCTAATGTGCCATAACTGGGAGTGTTAACTTTTGTCGCAAAGAATGTGTCAACAATGTGCCAAAGTTGAAACTGTCAGCTTGGGCAAGCATCCTATACAATTTTAAATCATACCAAATTCTGTACAGCACGTCTCCTTATGATAAATGGGCATTGATTTTATTTATATTTATTTTATTTTTTCGAGACATGGTCTTGCTCTGTCACCCAGGCTGGAGTACAGTAATGTGACCACAGCTCACTGCCGCCCCGGACTCTTGGACTCAAATGATCCTCCCACCCCAGCCTCCTGTGTGGCTGGGGCTGTGGGTGTGCACCACCATGCTCACCTGAGTTTTACTATGTTTTTGTAGAAATGGGGTCTTGCTCTGGTGCCCAGGCTGTTCTCCAACGCTTGACCTCAAACAGTTATCCTGCCTTGATCTCCCAAAGAGTCGGGAGTACAAATGTGAGCCACCACGCCTGGCTGGGCGTTAATTTTAAAACTGCTCCTGGTGTGGACACCTGCTGGTGATGGCAGCCAGAGTTAGATGTCTGCTGGGAACATCCTGATGGCTGGATGAGGCTGTGACAGGGATGGCTCCGAACGAACGTCTTTTAGGCCAGTTGATGTTTCCACTGCATTCGGTGGCCTGGAACTCTGAGACTTGAATCGACTGCTTCTTGAATCGTGGAATGCATCTGAAGCTGAGCCTGACCCGGGTTCCAGCCGCTTCCCTCCTGGCACCCTGCCGCAGCCACATTGGCTTCTTTGCTGTTTTCCCTGAGCAGCGACTCACGTGCTTGCCCAGGGCCTCCTGGTTTCTCCAGATGCCTCTCTGGAAAGCTTGCACCAGATGCGCTGCAGAGGCCTCCAGGCCACCCTTTATAAATGCGGCGTCTGACCCGCGGCGCTCTCTTCCTCAGCTCTGTTATTTTTCTTCTGAGCACTGCACCAGACCAATTACAGATCTGTGTGTGCTCATTTACAAATTGCCTGTTCTCCTCCTCCCCAGGCCCGGCAGCTAGAACCTACATTCCATAGACTTTGGGTTTTGTACTTGCTGTTTCCAGCAGCAGATTTACTTTAGTTCTTGCTCTGATTTGCTGTAACTTCAGGTGCATTCAGCCTGGTGAGACTGCTTATTGAACTTACCAAAGCAACAGAGTAAGAGTTCTGGAGGTTTTAATTTTTTAATCACTGTGCTCTCAATACGCCAACAGAAGGAAATGATCTCTGGGAAGAATGTTCTGCTGAATACATTAAGTTCCATCTTGGTATGAAGTTAGGATCCTGGGAGGCCAAGTGTGAGGATTCTGCTGGCGTTTTCTTTCAGTGAATTAAAATGATTTAAAGACTAGTGAATTAAAGGCTAGGCATAATCCTGTGCCTTTGGCCCTCAACAGGTTTTTTTTTTTTTTTTTTTTTTTTAAATAAAAAACAGCCACGTGTTCAGTGTGCTTTTATTTGGCATGAATGAATAAAGGCTTTTATCCATGCTGTAGTGCGTTGTTCCTTGTGTAACATTCCATGTGGAAAACTTCTTTTAGACGATCATGTCATGATATTTTTTTCTTTTCCTTGCGAAGATGGATACTTATTTTTTTTTCTAAGAATGTATAGTATGTACGTTTTTATTTTTGGTCCTGGCCCCCCAGGAAGCTCAAAACCACACTTAATACAGAGATCTGGAAATTTCTATTAGCCCTTGTGTTATAACACTTGCTGTTGCTTTTGTAGGGTGGCCTTGACTTTTTTTTTTTTCAGATGGATTCTTGCTCTGTCACTCAGGCTGGAGTGCAGTGGCACACAATCTCGGCTCACTGCAAGCTCCACCTCCCGCGTTCATGCCATTCTCCTGCCTCAGCCTCTCAAGTAGCTGGGATTACAGGCGTCCACCACCATACCTGGCTAATTTTTTTTGTATTTTTATTAGAGACGGGGTTTCACCGTGTTAGCCAGGATGGTCTTGATCTCCTGACCTCGTGATCCGCCCATCTCAGCCTCCCAAAGTGCTGGGATTACAGGCGTGAGCCGCCGCACCTGGCCTGGCTTTCTAATGCTATTTTATTTACCTAGTTGGATGTATGACTTTTTTAAGACGGAGTCTTGCTGTAATGCCCGTGCTGGAGTGCAGTGGCATGATCTCAGCTCACTGCAACCTCTGCTTCCTGGGTTCAAGCGATTCTCCAGCCTCAGCCTCCCAAGTAGCTGGGAGTACAGGTGCCTACCATCATGCCTGGCTAATTTTTGTATTTTTAGTAGAGACAGGGTTTCACCATATTGGCCAGGCTGGTCTCGAACTCCTGACTTCAAGTGATGTGTCCACCTCAGCCTCCCAAATGCTGGGATTACAGGTGTGAGACATGTAAGACTTTTAACACACTCCAAATCTTCTTTGGAAGGAACTAGTGAATGACAGAACAGTTTTATCCTCCTCTTATCTCCTAATATGGGGTATTGAGTAACTAACTTGGTTTTGAAATTCTGTTGCCCTTGTGTGCTTTTACTTGGGTAATGCAACAAACGGAAATTTCTGGATTTACTTAAGTAGAATTTCCATTTCTTTGTTTGATAAAGCCCAGGGTTGCAGTTTTAGGGAAGTTGCCAGCTGGGTAGAGAGGTAGGAACCGTTTTGAGATGACCTTCTCACTGGTTTCCTCTGTTGATTCTAATTGTGAGATTTTCGTTACTTTGCAATAGAGGCTTTAAATATGCACTGCTTTACAGCAACCAGGTAACTGGCTTCTGAAGATTGAAATACGGTTTCTTCAGCATTGCTCTTTCCAAGGGAGTTCAGTTTGTTTTCATTCACAGACTCAGTGCCTTCCTCTGTTCAAGGAATTCTGCTTGTTGGTATGGGTGCTTCCAAATGATGCTTAGCTGGCTGACCCTTCTGTGGATAAGCTAACATTTTAAGAAATTAATTTTCACAATTGGTAGGTCAAATTGGTAATTATTTCAGAAGCAAATTAAGATAACATCTTAGAAAATCAATTTATGGACTTGAGCCAAGTGTTTCTTACAACGAATGGGTTTTTTCTAGGTGTTTGTCACCGGGGATTTTCCTGAGAGGCTTGTATATATTAATAGAAAAGGAGTGTAGCTTTTTTTTTTTTTTCTTCATTATAATTTTGGTAAAGTCTTACAGTGAAATGTGAACAAGGCTGTCGTTTTTAGTCTGCGTTTGAACGAAAATGTGCTGTACTTTTTGGAGACTCTGATTGAGTAATCGGTGCTTGGGGTAGTGATAAACCACAGGTGAACTAACTTGCAGCATTCTTTAGATTACAATTTGATTGTCATTGTTCCCAGCAATGATTTGCCAGGCACGATAAGCATACTCTTCTGCCCCATTCTTCCTTGTTCTAATCTCTTCTTAAATAGTTCTGTTTTTCTTTTGCCGAACAGGGATTCCCGAGTAAATAATTCTTTCTTGTGACTGAGGGTGCCGTGGATGAGGTCTTCCTGCCTTCTGAATGGCCGGTAGCTGCTTCCGGACTCCAGAAAATAGGTCGCAAATGAAGACTGCTATCACTCACTCTATAGACAGGACCAGAAAGTGAGCAATGTGGCCAGATCCCCTCTCTCGGCAAGTCTGATGGGTTTCTTTTTTTCCCCCAGTGAAGACTTGTCATATTTATAAGCCAATGGTGTTATTTCAGAATCTCCAAGGGAAATGTGCATTCGTGATAGGGAAGCACCTTGTTTATTCTAGACTTTTCTTCACTGTATTTCTAACGTTGAGGAAATTACTCAAAGAAGTTTGGCAGAGTGAAGACAGACGAGTGAGACTGGATTGAGTTTGTGGAATGTATTAATTCAGCTCATGTTTGTTCAGCTCCACGTGAAGGATCCAGCATCCAGGGCACAGATAAGTGCAGGATATTCGCCCTCAGGGAACTTCCCTATCATTAGGGAGGCTGGAACCTGCTTGCAATGAACAGAAATGTTAGCGTAGTTGCTCATTCTGCTTGAAAGCGGAGCCATTACCATTTCATTTCATTTAATGAACTTTTCCAAATGGAAAGAAAGCTTTGTACCTGCACGGACTGGCTGTGAATGTAAAGGTTGAGAGCCTGTGAAGCTCTTATTTAAACATGAAAATGGGTGTCAGCCTTAGGACTAAGTTCCATTGGGAAGAACTGGGGGAAGGGAGCCATTTTTAGGTGGCATTAGCCATACCACCTTTAATAAAAAACTTCATGTGATTCAATGTATTTCCTGGCTGACTACAGTTACAGAAGTATTAACTGTCCAAAAATGTTTATTTTAAAGGGAAACGACTTCAGTATTGGCAAATGCACAGAAAACTAGATTATAAGTAAATACTTTTGTTCACATTGGGGGTTAAAAACATTGGACCTACTTCATCATGGTTATTAATGTGAACAGAGGTTTGCAGTTCTGAGTTTCAAGGCTTGGCACTTGGAAATGAGCTGAGATTAGCGTCAGAGAGCAAGGCCTCTCCTGCCATCTCGGGAGCTGAAATCCTAGGATCTCAACCTGAAAATCAGGGGCTAACACTCTGATATGGATCTGTATACCTTTGGAAATCCAGTTTTTAAAAAGAAACAGTTTTGAAAACTAGCACTTTTTTTCTTTGTACTATGCAAGTTTACATATGTAGCTATAAAAGGCAAACGTAAGCTCGCTTTTGTAAAGATTCACGTGAAGCTGTTTTCTTTCTGTGAATGGAGGAGTTTGACAGAGAAACACCTTTGTAAGCACACATCGAGAACACGTTATTAGAACATGATTCTTTCTCCATTGGGCCCCATGAGGCCAAGCAGAAAAATCCAGCAATAAAATGCAAATGTGAGCATACTTTCTTTAAGATGTATCATAAACTGTTTTCTGTCAGGGAATGGAAGGATTTGACAGAGAAACACCTTTGTAAGTTACATGTTGAGAATATGCAATTAGAATATTTTCTCAGTTGGGCCCTGTGAGGCAAGGAGGCATATTCCAACCATAAAAGGCATTTGCATATTTTCTGTAAGATTTCATCATAAGCAGTGTTCTGTCAGTGAATGGAAGTGTTTGAATAGAGAAACTTCCTTGTAAGCATACATTGACAACATGAAGAAACAATTATTGATCAAAAAAAGTCGTGCATTATTATATTTTTTTCTGAGCTGCTGGAAATTAATGTTTCTGTTTTCTCATCGTGTTTAATAGAGGCACATTGCTGATCCCAAATACTCTGGGAAGATTTAATCTAATAAAATGCCCCTTCTCTATTCAGGGATCTGATCATTTCTGTTCTTACTAGGTTTTCATGGTATTCTCAACTTTTCTAACAAAATAGTTTTTGAGCATTGCGATCTTCTTTCATTTTGTAGTAAATATCCTTGTTCCTGTTTTATAGATAGACAAAAAAAATAGAATACAAAGATGTATTTGCACTGTTAGGATTCTGATGCCACAGAATACTACCGTAAATGTTTCTTTCCAATTGTGATAGTTTTACCAACATCACATAGTACAGAAAGCCGTAATTTTGTGAGCGTTTCCCCGTTGTTCACTGCTTTCTAACTCAGTGGCTTT
The DNA here is from genome assembly GCF_043159975.1 of Macaca nemestrina. NCBI lineage: Eukaryota > Metazoa > Chordata > Mammalia > Primates > Cercopithecidae > Macaca > Macaca nemestrina. The sequence goes on from NC_092133.1 coordinate 129,298,545, forward strand.
TTGTGGTGGTGGTTGTTTTTGAGACGTAGTCTCGCACTGTCGCCCAGGCTGAAGTGCAATGGCATGATCTCTGCTCACCGCAACCTCCGCCTCCTGGGTTCAAACGATTCGCTTGCCTCAGCCTTCGAGTAGCTGGGTTTACAGGTGCCCACAACCACACCCAGCTAATTTTTGTATTTTTAGTAGAGATGGGGTTTCACCATGTTTGCCAGGCTGGTCTCGAACTCTTGACCTCGTGATCTGCCCGCTTTGGCCTCCCAAAGTGCTGGGGTTACAGTTGTGAGCCACTGCGCCTGGCCAACTTTAGTGGCGTTTTAAAAAATCGTGGTGAAATATGCATAACAAGGTAAACAATTTTAACCACACTGTTGTGCAGCCATCTCCACCATCCATCTCCAGAACTTTTTCATCATCCCAAACCAAAACTCAGTACCCATAATACAATTCCTTCCCATTCCCTTCTCTTCCCGGCCCCTGGGAAGCAGCATTCTACTTTCTGTGAGTTTGACTCTTCTAGGGAGCTCATATAAATGGAATCATACCGTACTTGTCTTTTTGTGACTGGCTTATTTCACTTAGCGTGATGTCTTCAAGGTTTGTCCATGTGGTAGCATGTGTGACAATTTCCTTCCTTTTTAAGGCTGAAAAATGCCTAATATCTGTCTTGTATGGATAGACCACACTGCTTATTCATTTATCCCTTGCTGGATCTGACTCAGTGTTTTTATACTGAGGGTGACAGCCTGCATTTTAAAACATAAAGTAGATTAGGAAATGTGTGCCCATATGAGGTATTCGTGTTGTTTTGTGAGCCCGGGCACACATGTGTCTGTCTGCATTGTGATGTAAAATGTTTTTTTCTGGTTGTCAGTGGCTGTCAGAAAAGTTTGGAAGCCGTACCCTAAAGATCCTTTAGATGTTAGGTTTCCCTGGGCCCCTGTGCCTACGTGAGCTCCTTTGTGACATGTATGGTGTTCCCTTGGTGTCCAGGCCATCACACAGTGCTTTTTCTTGGCTGTGTTTATATTGCTCTCCATTGAAAAGCTTCTTGGCCGGGTGAAGTGGCTCACACCTGTAATCTCAGCACTCTCAGAGGTTGAGGCGGGCAGATCACTTGAGGTCAGGAGTTCGAGACCAGCCTGGTCAACATGGTGAAATGCCTTCTCTACTAAAAATACAAAAATTAGCTGGTGTGGTGGCACGAGCTTGTAATCCTAGTTACTCAGGAGGCTGAGGCAGGAGAATCTTTTGAACCTGGGAGGTGGAGGCTGCAGTGAACCAAGAGTGCACCACTACACCCCAGCCCGGGCAACAGAGCGAGACTCCATCTCAAAAAAAAAAAAAAAAAAAGCTTCTTTAGCATGTGATCCCTAGTACAGGGAAGTACAAGCTACTTAAACTAGAAATTCTAAATAATATGCCACCTGCTTTATTCAGTGCAGGAAGCTCAGCGCCTTTAGTGCTTATTATTGATTCATACAGATAACTTAGTTTTATGAGCTACTTTCCCACCGGTCAGCAAAGTCAGTGTTTTCATTAAAGGTCAGTATGAAAGACTGTTAATAAAGGAGGTCATATTTCTTTTCCTGGTGTGTTCTCCAATGGGGCACACTGTAGCCTAGAGTAATATGATTTTTGGAATAAACAGGTCTGGATTCAATCATCCTGTTATTTGCTAGCTGTGGCCAATTATACACGAATTAGGAAGAGATTTCACCATCTTCATACAGAATTTATAGGGCCATATATGACTTGTGTCAGGGGTGGTGATGTTTTGGGGAAAAGTGTGATGTAATGTTATTAAAAATCAAGTAATTTTATTTCCTACCCTTCATATTAACAGTATAATTTCATAATTCTTTTTCTAGGAGTTGACTAAAATATACTAATAATCTGTGAGAGGTCTATGTGCTAAGCCTTTTCTTATCTCTCCTCTCTTGGCCAGTTGTGTTCCATTGGATAAAAACAGTATGTCTGGTCTGCTAGTCTGATTGGCTGCCGAGAGGTGGACAGTTGTGATCAGCCACAACGGTGTTGTACTGAGACTTGGGTGACAGCGGAAACTCCTAGTTGGCAGGAACTCTGCAAGTGTAGGTGAGGGCCGTGTTTCCCAAATGTTGTTTGCCCAGGGTGCTTTTGTTCCGGTCTGCACAATGTCCTACAGAAGATCCTTCTTAGCAATGTGTAGGTTAAAACAACAAAACCAGGGTTCAGCTTTGAGATATTGGATAAATTATATCCACCGTGCATACATATTATGATGTCTCAGGGTACAGAATGTAAAGAGTAACAGTTCACTCTTACAGATTCAGTTGGGAATAACTGTTTCTGGATGCCTGAGGAAATATCACCTTGTTATCTATTTATTAAATACTAATTCAGTATTTTTTCTGAGGGTGGCATGCATATTCCATAGTGTTTGTGTATTGAACCAAATCCTGTTCTTACTGAGCTGATATTTTGCATTTTTTTATAAGCAGGGGGAAGCTGAACCCCTAAGTATCTAACGTGGTCTTGTGGCATTTCATGTTGAGAGCGCCAAAATATTTCCTGTGTCATGGGAAGGATAGATAATGAGAGAAGGAGCAGAAAGAGCAGATGAACTCCTGGGCCCTAGTTTGTTTCCTTCCTTCCTTCCTTCCTTCCTTCCTTCCTTCCTTCCTTCCTTCCTTCCTTCCTTCCTTCCTTCCTTCCCTCCCTCTCTCCCTCTCTCCCTCTCTCCCTCTCTCCCTCTCTCCCTCTCTCCCTCTCTCCCTCTCTCCCTCCCTCCCTCCTTCCCTCCCTCCCTCTCTCCCTCCTTCCCTCCCTCCCTCCCTTCCTTCCTTCCTTCCTTCATCATTTGGAAGGAATCCAAGTGAATCAAGTGTGAGTCGAACAGCATTGTTTATAGACACTGTTGTAGTGTGTTCTGTGCTGCTGTAATGGAATACCACAGACTGGGTAATTTATAAAGAAAAGGAACTTATTTACTTATTTATTTATTTTGAGATGGAGTTGCCCAGGCTGGAGCGCAGTGGTGTGATCTCGGCCTACTGCAACTTCTGCCTCTGGGGCCCACGTGATTCTCCTGCCTCTACTTCCCGAGTAGCCAGGACTACAGGCATGTTCTACCATGCCCTCCTAATTTTTTTTTTTTTTGTATTTTTAGTAGAGATGGGGTTTCACCATGTTGGTTGTCTAGGCTGGTCTTGAATTCCTGACCTCAAGTGATCCTCCTGCCTTGGCCTCCCAAAGTTCTCAGATTATAGGTGTGAACCACCGCACCCAGCCAAAAATGTGTTTCTTATAGTTCTGGAGACTGGGAAGTCCAAGGTTGAGGGCCTGCATCTGGCGAGGACCTTCTTGCTGCGTCATCCCATGGTGGAAGGTGGAAGGGCAAGAGACGAAGGGGGCCGAACTCTTCCATTTTATAAGCCACTTCCACGATAACAGCATTAATCCATTCATGGGGTGGAGCCCTCATGGCCTCATCACTGTTGCATTGAAGATTACATTTCAACATATGAACTTTGGGGGACAGAGTCAAACCATAGCAGTTTTCAGAGCTTTCCACCGAGCCTGTTTCTCTCCACAGTGCACTGACTGAGCAGGGCAGCGGCACTGGGAGGTAGCTGGTGTCTGCCATGCACTGGGCTTGGTGCAGGAGTTGAAATGTACTTATGGGCCAGATGTCACCAAATGGGCATCTGTATGTGCCTTTGCAATGGTAATTTCATACTTATTGCTTTGAAATATATTTGCTATTTCCTAATAATTTAGTAATAACAATCTAGAACTGGAAGGAAACTCCTTGTTTTTGAGGGGATGATCCTTCAGCCCAGAGATCATACAGATATAGTTGGGCAGAATTGGGACTGGAACTCAAGTCCCTTCTACTTGTAATGTTTTTCCACTCTAATATATATACATATATATAAAGATACATGTATAAATATATATCTATATATGTATATATACATATGTGTGTATATATGCATATATATACCCACTCTAATATATATAAATATGTATAAAGATATATGTAAAAAAAATATATATATTTTTTAAAGAGACGGGGTCTCTCTGTCACCCAGGTTGGAATGCAGTGGCTATTCACAGATGTGATCGTAGTACACTACAGCCTCAAACTCCTGAGTGCAGGTGATCCTCTGGAATAGCTAGGACCACAGGTGCACACCACCGTACCTGTCTTCTGCTGTATTAAACACAGCCCTTCCTTACAGAAAATTCTCAGCACGTTTTATGAAGTGGGCTGTGATGCCATGAATCCCAGCCTCAGGAGGGCCATTCTGATTGGTCTCAGGCCTCCGTGCTGTAGGTGTTGTGTTGATGCTCTAAGAAGTGCGAGAACTTGGCCTCCTCCAGTTGGAGGTTGACTCACGCATGCTTCCTGCAGTCAGGTTGTGTGAGTGTCGGAATGGGGATGGTAGGGCTGGAGAGGTCTTGCGTGCATATTTGCTTACAAGTAGAGGAGCCGATTTTTTACATACAAGTACATTTTACCAGTGCCACCAGCACGATCCCTTGGTCTGGAAGGTCAGTAACTGGTACCAGAGTTGGTATGGTTTGTTTTTCATTGTTTTCTCTGGCTGCTGTGCCGGATGAGGTCATTCAGTTGCACACAGTTCCTGCTTTCAGAAGTTGCTAGAGTGTTTCTCTTTGAACTTGAACTGTGGCTCTTTTGATATATCCAGAAAGAGAGCTCTTTAGGGGATGGTTAATTCTTGTTTTGGGTGCTCTTCTTCACCGCTCTAAGGAACTACCGCAGTCAGAAGGTGCACTCTTACTGCAATCTTTTTATTTGCTACCTTGGACTTGAGGAGCCTGACGGTGTCTACCGAGGTGAGGTTAGGTCAGTCTGTGTAACCGTTTGTCACTTAGGCCTTGATGGGTAACAGGGATGGGGATGACTTCCTGGGCTAACTCTTCTCTTGCTAAAGGATGATTTTTCACCACCTTAAATGCTCATGATTGAAACATAAAGAAGAAAATAGATATCTGAGGTGAGAATAAGCACTGGGACCTTTCTGGGGCTGTTGAATAATTTAGTCCTTCTCTAGAAAATGTTGTGTGAACTTAGACTTGTTAACAGAACAGCCAACCTGTAAGAGACTAAATAAAAATTATATGTTGTTGTAGTGAGCGGTGTTGAATAGTGTGTCTTTGCCAGGAAGAGAGCTTTGGAATAGGCTGTGTCTTATGCAGTTGTGAACTACTTTTTTTTTCCTAAAATTTCTTCAGATGCCAACCGTGTCTGTCAAACTCTGGATGAGTCGCCCTTTACTTAGCTTTTTAAGAAATCTTTTTGGATTCACTAACTTTTATCTGCAGGATTTTATCCATGGTCTATTAAGTGTCTAGGATCCTTATAATTATGCATTTTCTCTGAAGATATCTATTTCCAGTAAAGTTTGACTATCTAGTGAAGATTGTAGGCCTGATCAATATATTTTGAAGTACTGGTTATGGTCTGAATGTGTGTGTCACCCCCAAAATGCATATGTTGAAATCTGAACCCCTTATGGTTTTAGGAGGAGGGGCCTTGGGGAGCTGATTAGGTCATGAGGGCAGAGCCCCTGAGAATGGGATTAGTGCTTCCAGGAGAAGAGACAGGAGAGCTTTTTTCTCACTCTCTCTGCTGTCTACCATGTGAGGACACAGCCAGAAGGTGGCTGTGTGCCAGTCAGGAAGGGAGCCCTCACCAGACACCTGATCTGCCGGCACCTTGATCCTGGATTTCCCAGCCTCTAGAATTGTGAGAAATAGACAAGTGTTGTTTAAGGCCCCCAGCCTATGGCAGCTTGTTGTAGCAGCCTGAGCTGAGACGTATTTGATTTTAGCAAAATAACTCTTGATTTGAAAGCATTCTGCTCATTGCCTTTACCTCCTCCCTTGTAGTTGTGGATATATATATATATAAATGAACACGTGATCACAACAAAACACTAATATGTGCTGAGTTTAATTTGCTTCTTTTTTGTTTTTTTTTTTTTTTGAGATGGAGTCTCACTCTGTCATCCAGGCTGGAGTGTCATCCAGGCTGGAGTGCAGTGGCATGATCTTAGGCCACTGCAGCCCCTGCCTCTGGGGTTCAAGTGATTCTCCTGCCTCAGCCTCCCAAGTAGCTGGGATTATAGGAACCCACCACCACGCCTAGCTAATTTTTGTATTTTTAGTAGAGATGAGGTTTTACCATGTTAGCCAGGCTGGTCTTGAACTCCTGACCTCAAGCGATCCACCCACCTCGGCCTCCCAAAGCGCTGGGGTTATAGGCATCAGCCACGGCACCCAACCTTTAATTTGCTTCTTATTTCTTGGTTAGGATTAGGGAGAGAATGTCTTGGGTGACCACAGTGGAAATAGCATTTCCAGTCCCTGTCGGTACCTGTCTAAGGAGATTTAAATGCTCGCCTTCCTCTTGGGCAGTCATTCTTGCAGTGGCTATGGCTTGTCTTGCTACATACACTGTGTAACCACCCTGCCCTGCTGGGCCTTGGTGTACACAGACTGGGTAAAAATATTGGGTAAAAATCTAATGTTGACCTAGACAAACAGGTCACACACACACACACACACACACACACCCCCCACACATTTTTTTGGTAGGTGCATTTTCAGTGTCGTTTCATTTCAGAAAAAATATGGGCTACACTTATATTAACATAGGGCACTTATTTACCTTGTTTGCATTCACATTTATTTATATACAATTTTTTTTCTGTAGCAATGATAAATGCTATCCAAAGTAATATCGGCTTAACATTTGGATGCTTTAATTTATAAAAGCATTCCCTTTCTATGGCTTGTGACAGTGATTTATAAATATATATTTATTGGTAGCTCTGTTTTAGAAAAGGGCCTGAGTTGCTGGGTGTTTCTGCCCTAGTTTCTGGTTTCCGGGAACCTCTGGGCTCGCCCAGCCTGCCTGGTTAGTTGTTGGCTGAGGCTGGGCAAGGTTCTCGAAACTGTTGACACCTGTGAGGCTCTCTGCCCGTCTCAGTAGGCGCGAGAGTCCCATATCTTGTTTGGGGAAGCACTGCCTTGCATTGAGGAGGAAGAAGGGAAGAAAGAACTTGATTATGTCAGAGAAGAGACAGAGGACCCTTGGTTTCCCTCAAGTTCTCAAGTCTGGAGTACCTGTCACTTCTGCTGACCTGTGAGCTGACTGTGTGGGGGCTTCACACCTCCAGTCCTGGCCTATTTCCATCTTCCCCAAAACTTAAGAGGAAGGGTACACTGAACAGAAGTACCTGTGTTTCTTGAGTTCAGGGATTTTTTTTTCTGCTATATTTTTTTCTAAATGATGCTAAAGTTTTTGCTGGAACAATATAGATCACCAGATGTTATGATCTTAACCTAACACGTGTGCACGCATGCATGCACACATACACACGTGCACAATGCAAACTGCAGCTCACCACAACACAACATGTACCTTCCGCTTCCTTCCATGGGGATAGGATAACTCGAATCTTCCTTCTGATTTTATTGTCAAGAAATATTTTCTACACTCTCTATTTCTATATCGGTTATTGGCAGTTTTATCTGCAAACCCACGAGGGTTTTCTGGATTCAGATAACAAACACGCATCATTTGTGGAATATGAGGAATTTAAGGAGACTCGAGGGTGGGCAAAGGTTTGAAGAAACATCAGAACGAGGATGATGATCTGTGAAACAAACCTCTGAGAATTGAGTTCCAAGAGCAACGGACTTTTCGATGAGAACCAAAAAATTCATTCTGTAGCTCAGAAAATTCCTAACTTCATTTCTTCAGGATAAACATGTCATTATACCAAATAGCAGTCTCAGTGTGTTAAAATCCACCTATGCACTGTGTCCCACAGACATCGTCAGATGCCAGCTCCCCTGGAGTTGCCATTTATTATGTTGCCGATGATTCTGGGATTTAGGATCCCACCCTCATGCCCTGCCCCTCCTGCTCTTTCCAGGCTCCTGGGACTGCTCTTTGCCTCCCCCTTCAACCCCACCCAGCCTCCCTTCCTTTCAGCCTCTTCCACCAGGTGCTGCGCTCCTGCCTTGGGATCAGCCAGCTCCCGTGCTGCCTCCTTCCCCAGTATCTTCACCTCCTGGTCTAACCCGGGGATCAGCCAGCCTCCTCCTCCCCCAGTATCTTCACCTCCTGATCTAATGCTGAGATCAGCCAGCCTCCTCCCCCAGTATCTTCACCTCCTGGTCTAACCCTGGGATCATCAGCCAGCCTCCTCCTATCCGAGTATCTTCACCTCCTGATCTAACCCTCAGATCAGCCAGCCTCCTTCCCCAGTATCTTCACCTCCTGGTCTAACCCTGTGATTATCAGCCAGCCTCCTCCTCCCCCAGTATCTTCATCTCCTGGTCTAACCCTGGGATCATCAGCCAGCCTCCTCCTCCCCCAGTATCTTCACCTCCTGGTCTAACTGAGAGCTGCTCTCCAAGTTCACTGCTGCCTCGGCTCCCTTGGGAATGGGAGTGCACCTTCTCCCACCCGGTGTGTGCCATGGGATCTGGAGGCAGGGCTCAGATAGCCCTTATGGCCACTTTTAGGTCATGACCCTTCCCCTCGCTGCTTCTTTGAGCCTTGTCTCAGTCGTATTCTGTCCTCTACCCTCGGTTCTAGCATTTCCTGGTCATAGCTCCTCTTTCGTTCATTGAAAAGTTTTGGCCCCTGGCTCGCAGTCAGGTCAGTATTTGTTAAAGCTCGCCGGGGACACCATGGCAGCTGGAGCTGAGTGATCAGCGGCTTGGTTTGCCTGAGACTGGAGTGGCGGCTGGAGCTTTATGGGATGGGGATGTTCAGTCTGAGGACTAAGGAGTTTCACAGGACACAGGACTTTCAGTGCTCAAACTAGGAGGAGGAGGTTACCCTAAAAAAGGCACTGTTAATACCAGAAACCGCTTCTGAGCTGAAATCCAGAGATCCCACTCACCAGAAGCTTTATCCTTCAGCTCAGCTGACAGATTACCATAAGAACATCAGATTTTTCCCATTCCAGGTCCCTTTCCAACCCCTCTGCTCCTGCTGGACTTTGCCTCTGCTTTTGAATTCCAGCGTTTCAGCGACGCCCTTGTCAACACGCTGGAATCCCTTCCTTCACTGTCCTAGAGGATTGGGCGGCCCACCCATGCCTGTCCCTGGACTTCCGAGTTCTGCCAGGGAAAGTTACACAGTTGCATCCCTGTGATCCTGATATCTGCCTCACCAGGGCCTCAACACTGCCTGGAAATCAGATTTTCCTCCTCAACCCTCTTCCTCTCCATAATGACTTTTCCAACCTCCTCCACACTTCTTAAATCTCTAGGTTCATACTCAGCCCATCCCTCCTCCTCTCATTTCACTCTCAGCAGATGATCTTTCCACAGTTCACGGGACAGTCGTGCGAAGGCCATTCTCTGACCTTTCCACTGCCCCTTTGCAAATCCACCTGCTCCTGGACCTGTACTTTTCTCATTTTTCTGTTTATAGTGAAAGAGGAATCCTATTCTCTAGAAATCCATTTCTGTACCACCATTCTCTCCAACCTCCGGTTTAAACCTCTCTCCTGGTATTTCCTTCTCATTAGCATTTACAAGTGCTCAGGTCTCTCCTATCTTAAGACAAAAACAGAACCCAAGCCCTTGTTGGAACTCTTCTCTTTCAGCGACCACTTTCTCTCCCCTTCTCTTGATTAAATGTTTTGAGAGCATGTTCTACTTTCTGCCTTGTACTATTACCTACTGCTACACAGCAAATGATTGCACACTCAGTATCATGAACAACCTGTGTTGGTTCCCTCACCAGTTTCGTGGGTCAGGAGCCCGGGCACAGCCTAGCTGGTTTCTGTGCTTCAGGATCTCACCAGGCTCCTGTCCATGTGGGCGCCAGGGCTGTGGTCTCATCAGAGGCTCATCTGAGGAAGTGTGTTTCCAGGCTCCCCAGGTCATGGGCAGAATTCATTTCCCTGCAGTTGTGGGACATGGGCCGCCTGCAGTCCCATGCCACGTGGGTCCTTACTTCCTTACAGCTGGCAAGGGTGGAAGATTGCACCATGATGGCATCACAGGAGTGACATCTCATCACCTTTGCCATCTTCTGTTGTTAGAAGCAGGTGAGAAGTGAACAGTAGGAGGAGAGGAATGTGGGATCACGTTAAAGTCACTCTGCTACCTACTTATTTTTTCATTCCCTTTTCACTCCTCAATCCACTAGATTCTGTTTTTTATCTCTGCTACTTTAGTGAAACTGATACCAGAGGGTCAGGATTGGCTGCAAAATGTTCTGGGTCCAGTGCAAAGTGAAAATACAGGGTTCTTTGTTCAAAAATTAAGAATTTCAAGATGGTAGCAGCAAAGCACTAAATGAAGCATGGGGCCCCTCGGGCATAGGGGCTGTGAAGGTCCCATGCCCACGAAGCCAGCACTGCAGAGAGGCCTTATGTCCGCCCTGCTGCGAGTTCCACAGGGCCCTTCGGTTGTGTTCCTGCTTGGCCTCTCAGCAGCCTTTGCTAGCTGGGATTTACCACTGTGGAGCGCATCCTCCTCTGTGAAACATCTCCCTGCCCTCTGAGTGCCTGAGACACCCTCTCCTGGGTTTCCTTCTCCCTCTCGATTATCCCCTTCAGCCTCCTTTGCAGCCTCCTCTTCCTCTCCCCACCCCTTTATATTTGGGTATTTTGAGGACACTTTTGCCACCCTGCTGAGGAATATCAGCAGTTTCAGCCGCTTCGTTTGTTGTAGGATTTTGGCTCTCACATCTACATATCCAGCCCTTACCTAACTTGTGAGCTCAAGCACCTGCGTCAGGGCATCCTTCATAGGCTTGCATGCTTTGCAGGTATCTAAAATGCAGTGAGTCTAACAGATCGCCTTGTTTTCTCTGATCCATTGACCTGGTTCTTCCTCAGTGTCCTCTATTTCAGCACTTGGCCTCACCCATTACCTGGCGAGTCTGGGTTTGTATCTGTGCCCTAACCCCAGGCTTGAGCCCCATCTTTCTTCTTCTTCTGGCCCATCTTGTGCTCCAAGCCCACGTGCCTATGTCTGTCCAGGGTTCTCCCTTGGACTGCATTTCATCACATGCTCTCCCTGGACTTCCATGGTCTGTTCTCATGGTGACCTCGGCTTCCTCTGTTAAAACCCAGCACACTTCATTGCTACTCCTTTGTCAAATGCCTGCTTCCCCCAGTAGAAAATAAGCTATGATAAGTAAGTCCATGAGGCAGAGAGCTTTACTGCTTTATCCTCAGTGTCCAGACATATGCCCGGCACATGCTATACACTCAATAAATACGTGTTTTAATGAAAGAGTTTGTTTTAATTTTCAGCCCAATTTTTAAAAGAATTAAATTGATTTTTTAGAGACAGGGTCTTGCTGTGTTGCCCAGGCTGGTCTTGAACTCCTGGGCTCAAGTGATCCTCCTGCCTCAGACTTCCAAGTAGCTGGGATTACAGGCGTGAGCCACCATGCCCAGCCCAGCCCAGCCCAGCCCAGCCCAGGTTTTCAAGTATGACCATTTTGTTGTTTTAGGATGAAAGTGTAGAAAATACTATATATGGAAGAGTAGGACAATGGTATAGTAGGATTCTTGTTCTTGAGATATTAGAAATATCTGTACAGTTATAATAATTTTGGGCATTTCAGCTGGATTATTACTGACTAGAAAGTAAACCTGTAACAGGAAATAAATGGGTGTTTTCTTATTTCTCTTGAGAGCTGGGCACTAACAGGTGGAAGGAAACTGGTGCCATTTGCCCTGCAGAATTCACAGAATTAACTTGTGCAATTCGGGTGGGAGGAAGTAAAAATAGGTGATGATTAACCATGGAGATAAGTGTATTTCAGATACCGCCATCTGAATCAGTTTGCCCTTACCGCAGCAAAAATAGTTTGATAATATTTTATCTTATTTTTTTTTTTTAAACAAATAAGTGGTGAGGTAGTCGGGTGAGAGATCTGCATCTCCGATTCTTGGGGGCGCTGTTTCCTCACAAGCCTGCAGTATCTGCTTGGAAAAGTATTTTCATATAGAATGGTGAAATGGATCAAGTATTTGGGGGCCTCATTATTCAGAGACTAAATGTGGCCGGAAGAGGAAGAAGTCTACCCAAGAAAGCTGCCGCTGATCTGCTCAACGTCTCGGAGCAGTCTCTTTTTAAGCAGAAGTCAGTAACAAGCAAACACAATGTCAGTGGACTTATTTATCTGTTAAACTCTTTATTCTGTTACCTACTGGGTCTCAGTCTCTTTGACCTCAGGACCCCTTTACACTGTTTTAAAAAGTATTCGAGAATCTTAAAGAACTTTTTTTTGGTTCTATCTATTGATATTTTACTATGTTAAAAATTAAAACTGAGAAATTTTAAAAGTTCACCTAAAAATAACAACCATAATAATAAACCTGTTACATACTAATAAAAAGGCCATTTATAATGAAGAATAACCTTCCTAAAACAAAAGAAGTATGAGATGAATGTTTGACATTGTTTTATTTATTTATATCTCTTTAGTGATTTTTAAAAATGAAAACCAAAAAAAAATTTAGTGAGAAGAGTGACATTATTTTCCATTTTTGTGAATCTGTTTCATAACCAGCTTTGATAGAAAATAGCTGGGTTCTCATATCTGCTTCTGTAATCCATCTGTCGGGATAGGTTGTTTTGGGGGTTGTATATGCAGAAAATCTGGTTTCACACGGTTATATCATTGGGAAAGGTCAGAGAATTGAAATAACCTTTTCAAATAATTACGGACATTCTTCCTTGGTATCACACCAAAACCTGACAAGTGGTAGTGTCTGAAAGGTTAGTTACAGTATTCTGAAACCATAGCAATGGTCTTTCCTATTCTGTTACATTAAAATTAATTTGTCTATCTTGCATTTTGAATAGGACAATAGAGGAATAGTTAAGTCAGCTATAATACATTCATGTAATGGCAGATTTTGCAACCATATATTGAAAAAGTTATTACGGGTGACACGCTTACAAATGTAATAAACTATTTAATATCCCAATTTTGCTAAAAAATGAAAAGGTGTGTATTTGTATTAATTGAATGGAAATGTATCAAAATATAAATATTTTAAATGATGCATTCATGGGGGAAATTTTCTTTATACTTTTCTGTATTTTCCAAATTTTGTGTGATCAACACATTGCTTTTAAAATCAGAAGAAAAAAATAAGTATTTTTTTGTTATGAGAGAAATGTCTGTTTAAACTGTTTCCCTCTCCTGTAGGTTGCCTTCTATGTGTAAAACCCCAGCATTTTCAGTTTGAGTGGTAACAAAGGTCTGTTTTCCCCCTCAAGTTTTTATTTATTTAACAGACTATTGTAACCTTTCTGTGGCTTTTAAACTTCCCAGTTTTTCTGCTTTATTTCAGTAGCAATTCATCGATTGAATAGAGAAGCTTTGACTTGTTCAAGAAAAGTTGCAGAAATTAAACTTTCACATATAGCAGAGACATAATTTGCTTTTTCTCATTTCTGTTATAGCTCAGGCAAGCTCTGTTTCTTATCTAAGTGAAATGGCCAAAGGATATCTTGTCCTACAGGGATGATAGAGCTACTCTCATGGTTGAGAAATAACATGGAAATTAGCATGCAATCAACTTCTGAGTTATTGTGTCTGAACTGTTTGCCAATGGTGTGAGTGTCACAGTTTTATGGCTGGAAGTTCAAGTGGCTTCAAAAATGCAAAGGGCAGCTCACCTCTGGGGATGAGTTCCCTGCTTACTCCTGGACTTAGAAAGCATGTTTGCAGCTAATAATGTGGCTGACGTGATATTGTTGTAAAGGATTGCTACGTCCAGACTTTTGTCTTCTGTGGACAGGACTCCAGATTTGATGATCTTCTGTTTTCCTGCAAGTAGAGGATTTCATCATGTTTGTATTTCTTTCTTACATTTCTTATGATACAATTGGTTATTAAGATGTCTAAAGAAGCTGCAAAGCTCCCACAAAGCAGGAAATTAGCAACTCTGCCTCTACCACTTGTAGTAAAGCTTGAAGACGTTATCACTTTGACTTTTCCAGCTGAATGTATAGTTCTGTGGCTTTAGTTAACTGTGTCAGTGACTCTCAGGGTTTAAAATCTCTCCCAAGACTGTTTAGGAAGGTGCATCACTACACTTTGAACTGTAGACTGTGATGGAAAACTACTGAATTGCATATTCTAATATTGTTTTATATTGAAAGACCATTCTGTCCTCTGCTTAAAACAATTGAGGATATTATATTTGAGGGCATCCCTACTGGTTAACATCATCATTACATTTGAAAATGTTCGAATTTACTTTCCATCAGTAAGTATGAGTTGAACTTTTTGGAGTAGAAAATGCACTCTAAGGCCGGGCATGGTGGCTCACGCCTGTAATCCTACCACTTTAGGAGGCCAAGGCAGGTGGATCGCTTGAGGTCAGGAGTTTGAGACCAGCCTGACCAACATGGTGCAACCCTGTCTCTACTAAAAATACAAAAAATGAGCTGGGTGTGATGGCACATGCCTGTAGTTCCAGCTACTCGAGAGGCTGAGGGAGGAGAATCCCTTGAACCCAGGAGGCGGAGGTTGCAGTAAGCCAAGGTCATGCCACTGCACTCCAGCCTGGGTGACAGAGCAAGACTCTGTCTCAAAAAAAAAAAAAAAAAAAAAGAAAATACAATCTAAGTAAACCTAGTGGTTTATTCTTTTTTATTGTTGAAACCACTATTTAAGTTTATTTCTTTCTTTTATGTATTAGACTAGACTAGGAAAGGTTTGCAGATCTAAATAAGGAATGGGGAGTGTTATTATTATTGTATTGCCATGACCACAAACTGCGGGGCCTCTCGCCCTTGCCCCATTGTGGTTTTGAGGGCAGGAAGCCTTACCATAACCCGGTTCCTGACCATGCCACCTCCCTGCCGCTTTCCTGGTCGGGCCTCTTCGCTCTTCCCACCTGCCCCAGGCCTCTGTGTTTGCTACTCCGTCTGCCCGAACCTCTTTCCCTTGGTAGCCTTGGGCTCCGTCCCTCACTTCCTTCAGGTGTCTGCTGTCTTCTCAGTGTGGTGTTTCATGAATATCCACAATAGTGCAGCCTCTGCCACTCCGTTGCCTTACCTGTATTTCCCCGCATGGCACTTTGCGCGGCCTGATACTGTATTTCCCTCGGTTTGTCAGTTGGCTGCCTGCACCTGAATGCAGGCTCCAAGAGGGCAGTGGCTTTATGTCCTTTGCTGCTAGGCCTATGTTGTTGTGAACAGTGCCTTACGCTTAACAGACACGGACTAAATACTTGATGAATTAATGGGAGGATGAATTCACCAGATTCCCTCTTGTGGGTGACTCTACACAAGATGGCATTTACTCTCCAGGTGTCCTGCTCCCTTCTAAAGACAGAGAATGATGGCTGGTTTCGTTGTATAGCTTGACCCAGTGGCACACCCCGTGCCTGACACCCAGTTGACAGATGTGTAGGGAACAGAATTACAGCAGGATGGCCACACAGTTGGCTGTTTATACTCATTGCCGCCAGCTGTCTCCCAGAACAGTCATCTGCTCCGTAGGGGGAGAAACAGGGACATGAAAAGCCCAGGAAGGTTGTCAGGAAGCAATTTTGAATTTCTAATGTGTAAACATGGGGGCTTTGGCATCCTTTGAACCATTTTGATGATAGGAATGGAGGTGGTAGGAGCCACCCTAATTAAGATCTTGTGGAGAATAAACTGGTGCGCCATTTACACAGGCTGAATCAATGTTGATGGCAGCTGTGTTTTTAATCCATGTGCCTAAAACAGTGTCCCCATACCTGTCTCTTGCTGAGGCCCCTGTCGCAGGTGAGCCACACCTGACTCCCAATCTTTCCATTGACTGCTCATTCCACCTCTTCAGCCCCATTTCCTGCCCTTACCTAGTGAGTCCTCCTTGACTCAGGCTGGTTCCTCCATTGTTTCTGCCACCTGCAGGCCATCGGTGCTCCTTGAATACCCTGTGGTGTCATCACTGACTCGAGCCTCCAGGGCTTTCCCGCTCTGACAGCTCTGTGTTTCCTATTGCTTCATATAGCTTGCTTCTGAATTAGCATGGGATATTAGGTGACACTCACATGTGGTATATCTTGGTTTAGTTTTTACAGAAAGATGAAAGACTCTTAAAAGGGATCTTGGAGTTGTTCTTCTACATCTTTTATTATCTCCTAAGCCTTTGATGGGCGCTTGTTCCAATTGGGAAAGAAAGAAAAGACAAAAAAATAAATAAATAAATAAAAATAAGCCACCCAGAATGCAGATGGGACAAACCGTTGGTCTTAGAGCACGGTGGTCACTCAGCTGAGAGTGTGGGGTACATAAGGGCCACTGTTTGATGGTCTGGATCAGGCTATTGAGTAGAACAACGGGTTGTAGAGTGCCTGGCACGCAGGTTGCAATGAGATTGGGGAAGCAAGGGTTGTGCATTTGTTAATTCAGAGATTGTATGAAAATGGAAAGAATTAGGAGGAGGAGGTTGAGGTTTATACTAGTATGATTCTCTCCACATTTAGAGAAGGCTCTTACAGTTCCTTTAATCCAGTACTGCACAGAAAAGTCCTCTGAGAACTGAGTGAGAAGCCGCGGGCTTATAGGACTGAAGTTCCGTGCTGAAATTGCTTAGGGGATCCTTTTCAGTTGCCCCCTCCTTTTTTTTTTTTTTTTTTTTTTAAGAGAACAGGGAGATTTAAATCTCCCTGGTATGGTTTCCATTAGAATGGAAGCTCTTTGGCAGGTCTGCCGGGACCGTTCATCACCGTGTCCCTGGTACTCAGACCTCAGTGCTGGCAAAGCTGCGCTCATGAAAGCTGGCTGCGCGGGTGGATGGCTGGCTCACACGCTTGGTCCTGGAGATGGGGGAGAAGAGTCGGGTCCACCAAATGGTTCTTGCAGTTCTCCCCAGCCTGCCCTCTGGACATGGTTGTGTGTGGCACAGGCCGTGTTGTACTTGTGGCTCATCTTGATCGATTCTCCTTCTCTGCTCCCTGTGCTGGAGCTAGACACCAGTTTTTGTTTTTGTTTTTTTTTTTGAAGTTCCACAGGTGATTTTGATGTGTGAGCCGGGGTTGAAAGCCACAGCTGGACTGCGTTGGAAGGGAAATGGAGGTCAGCTTAGGCCAGTTGGTTCACATGGAAATCAACAAAGCCAGCTTGGCTTTGAAGGACGTATAATTCTGTTACTCTTTGTTGGACCCACACAACTCAGCAGTTGAAGTTTTGTTTTTTTTTTTTCCTTCTATGTTTTCATCTCCTAATTTGGGCTCCCCTTCACATAGAGCTTTTGGAAGCAAATAAGAATTCAATCTCATCAGGCACATTTTCACTACACCTGGCAGAATGTATTAAGGTGTTATGTTTTAAAAATCCAGCCACAAACTATAGGTGGTCTCCAGCTCCACACACTTAGCAAGCTCCCTGCTCAACTCCCCACCCGACCCCAGTTTTCCAGTCCTTCCTGCGTTCACCAGAGGCACAGTCAGGATCACCTTACACTGAGTTCAGAAATGGAGAAGATATACAGTTTAAAAAAAAAAAATCAAGATCAGGTGAGCAGTAGCCAGATGACTTCTCCACACAACTCTCTTTCTGGACGCTTCTGGAAATTGCCATCCAATTTTGGTCATTCTTTTGGCTGTGTAATAATTCAAACGGTGCTTTGTGAATAAGTTACCTTTTAAAAGTTATGCATTTTAGCATCTCTAGGAAGGTCAAGGAATTATTTTCCTTTTTAATTAGGTGACTTGTTTACCCTGTGTCTTCTGAAAGCTAGAGGGAGCAAATTGGAGCTTTTGAAAGAGTCTGTGTGTGTGGGCCGGGCGCGGTGGCTCAAGCCTGTAATCCCAGCACTTTGGGAGGCCGAGACGGGCGGATCACGAGGTCAGGAGATCAAGACCATCCTGGCTAACACGGTGAAACCCCGTCTCTACTAAAAAGTACAAAAAACTAGCCGGGCGAGGTGGCGGGCGCCTGTAGTCCCAGCTACTCAGGAGGCTGAGGCAGGAGAATGGCGGGAACCCGGGAGGCGGAGCTTGCAGTGAGCTGAGATCTGGCCACTGCACCCCAGCCTGGGCGACAGAGCGAGACTCCGTCTCAAAAAAAAAAAAAAGAGTCTGTGTGTGCGCATGCACGTATGTGTGTGAGTGTGTGCGTGTGCAGGTATGTGTGTGAGTGTGTGTGCATGTATGTGTGTGAGTGTGCCCGCATGTGTGTATGTGTGTGAGTGTATGCACACACACACATTGGTAGGGGAGGCAGGTGATTATGGGCTGTGTCATGAATGCCTAAGCCTAGTGGTGCATTTAATGGGATGGTCCAGGGAAGCAAGAGGAAACTGAGGAACAGAGAGGGCAAGCTTGGGGAATTAGGAGGGAATTACCTGGACTCACAGAGAGGGGCTCAAAAGACGAATTCAGTCTTTTTCTAAAAACATTTTAAAAAGTGGTTTGCCTGACTCCAAATCAGGAAGAGACAGCTTTACCTCATCTCTCCTGCCTCCTACCCTGTGGGCTCCATTAGCAAGGGATGAACTATCGTAAGAGCTGGCACTCTGGCATCGGGTGGACCTGGCTGGGACCTGGCTGGGTCCTGGCTAGGCCCCTCCAGTGGCATCACTGTGGGCAGGCTGCTAATCCCCCTGGACCTCAGCTACTCCTCCATCAATAAGGATAATAATACCTCCTTCGTAGAACTGTTGTGAAGGTTGAGATGAAGTATGAGTGTTTAAAACAGTGCCTGGAATACAGTAAGCACTTCGAATGTTAACCAGTAGTAGCAGTCATATTTTTGTGGATTACCTGGGAACCAAACCATCATTGTTGATATTTCTATTACCAGTTTTAAACAGTTAAATAACAGAGAATCCCATTTTAATCAAGAGATTACAGTAGAGCACAGACCCAACCTGGTTGGGTACTTAGTAGGGAGAAATAGGGGCTAGAAATTAATAATTGTGCCCAATACCAGTGAGCGGCTGTTTTCACACCGTGACCAGTTTAGTACAAACACAAATGTTTATAGACTGCGTCTTTTCTCCACGCACAATTGATTGAGGTATTTCATCACTTTAACAGATGATAGTTGAACATTTAGTGTTCCTAGCCCTGAAGATCCAGTGAGGTACAAACCAGAAATGGCCCTGGCCCCCAGGTAGCTAAATACTTAGAGGGGAGAAGATCAAAAACACACATGGGGCTGGCAATAAATTAAACAATTACAGATGGTGAGAGCTGGGAAACAAACTTAGGACAGAGATTGACCACGGAGGGACCCGTGTTGGATTGGTGATCCGGGAAGGTGATGTTGAAATACAGACGGAGAAGGTGAGGAAGAGCCAGGGGTCGGGAGAAGTGTGGGAAGGGGGCTGGCTTGGGCGGGGCATGTGCTCCGGGTGGGGACATTGTGTGCACCAAGACATGCAGCCCAGGAAGGGTTTGGTGCGTTCCAGGAATGAAGGCAGGCCTGTGTGGCTGAGGCGCAGGGAGCAAGGTGGTGGAGAGACTGGCAGGAGGCATGAGAAACAGGCCCAGGTCAGATCAGGTTGGGGGTGAGGGCCGCTGCCAGGGCATTGGAGAAGCTATTGAGAGGCCCTGACAATCCCATGGGGAGAAAAGTCCATTCTTAGTGCGCATTTCCTGCTTTGAACCTTTTCTATTCAATAACGAAAACTTGGATACTATATTTTAGCCACAAAACTATCTAGGTATCTTTGAGAAGTGGAACTTGCTGAGGTGGCCTTCTAAATCTTTGCCTGCTGTTCCACTGCAGGATGCGTTGTGAAGCCACGTGTGGCCTGTGGCCCAGGTGGGCCAGGGAGATCTCGAGTGAGGGGCAGTAGCGCGGGGCACACAGTAGGTGTCAGTCAAGTCTAAACGTTGTGCACGGCTTTGTTTTGTCCAGAGCTGAGCTCTCGTTAGGTCGGGGCTGTCAAATGTGAATATTTTGGCCTGGGCTGCTATCTGACATGCTGAGTGCTGACTGGTGTATTTCCTTTTTCAACCAGAGAATCCTGGTCAAGCCCTGAACAGTCCAGAAACTCTGAGATCAGCATTTCCAGATCTTCTATGCATTTGGGAGGAGTCACCATCGATGACTTTATCAATTGTAAATTTCCGATATCAAATTACTGGCCTTCCCATCAGTCAGTTCTGATGACAGGAAGGACGAGGGCTCTGGAAAGTCGCTTTAAGCTAATCATTGTTAGTCAAATAGTGCTGTTTTTGTATATTGAGTATTGAGAAGGGAATGTGCTTCGTCGGTGTTCTCTGTGCCTAGTCACCTGCAAGTCCTGAGGGCCCCAGGCAGCAGTGCACAAACTTTAATGTGGATTCCTATGGATCAGAGGTGTCCTGGGGCTCACCTTGTTATTCGGCATTGCACTTGCAGCCAGGTAAAATCAGATTTCTCCTGTTTCCCCTTTTGGGGGTGGGGTGTGTGGATTTGAAAGGCCTGTCACATGTGGCCTGATTGCACTGCCCATTGTGTGTGTGTGTGTGTGTGTGTGTGTGTGTGTGTGTGTGAAAGATGTCTGCAAGTTTGGCATTGGCCTGTCCTGATTAGTGAGGACCTCTGATGGCCTAGGCCATCAGGTGAGGATACTTTGATGCTGAGGGGGCGACTTGCTTTCTGAAGGCACCGAGCCTCCTGGGTGGCAGAGCAAGGATTGGGCCTGGCGTTTCTGACGTTTAGATAGACCCGTGTTCTTTGATAAAGCCATGATGTTTAATTGTAGAGAAAATGGCTCAGCAGCAGATGCAGTGAGGAAACAAATAATGCGCAATTTTTCCAAGTCACTGAATCGAATCTTTTTAACTCTGAAGTGAACATTTTAAGATAAAACAAGATTTATTTCTTGCTAATGGGGTGGGAACAACTTATTTAAAAAAATAAGAGTGAGCAAAATAAAATTAGATTAAAGACAGAAGTAAAATGTTTAGAATACTTTATTTTATAATTAGGCATTAAATTACATCAGTGGAAGTATGATTCCAAGTTCATAATGTCATCACTACTTAATTAAAATAATAGATGTATTTGTAAGTCTGCTTTTGTTAGATAATATTATTTAATCCAGTAGTCAGTTTTATAATCAATGTTTTTTCCTTGAGGTAAAAAAAATCATATGTCTTCAAATTATTAAACAACTTTATAATAACAATGTCCTGTTTCCCAAACATTTATAAATTCAGCTTATATCATTTAGGCTTATAGGTGCTTTTCTGCAAGTCAAGATTATGACTTTGGTTATAAATCCCTCTGGTTTGAGAAAGTAGTGATTTCTTAATACTTGGAAGATAGTTTCTATAATTATTAGTTGTATATTTATAATGTAAAACAAAGAGCTCAACTGCTTATGACTAATCTGAGCAGACAGTGTTGTGTACTGTTGCTATGACAACTAACAATTTTGGTCTGACATTTACAGGTAACTTGTTAGACCATAGGAGCTTGCATACTCACAGTTGTTACATACTTGCTTTAAAAAATGCCTGATTCAGTCATCAGGTGATTGGCATATTTTTCATCTACTTGGTTAAATGAGCTTTTGGTTGATATACTTCGGTTAGCTTCATTGACCGCCCATCACTGCTTCTGTTGACCCACTTTTTTGGTAGAGGATTGAAGGGGATAGCATTTGTCGTCTACCGTACACAGGAAAGAAAGGGACAGCGTAACCCTGTTTTGAAAAGTTCTGTTGAAACTTATTAGCTGGTTGGTACTGGTACTTCCTGTTTCCAAAACCAATGTTTATGCAATGCCACACTCCATTGTGAGACTGTTTATTGCCTTAAGCAGAACTCCTGGCATGTTTGAGACCCTGCCCCTCTCATTTGTGCCAGATCCCCAAGTCACAACTGGTCCAATCCATTTCACACCAGCCGTACCAGCCTTCATCCCTCTTCTGCCTCCCTTCTGTTGGGTGGCAAAGACCTTGTTGGGTCAATAAGTTTAATCTAATGGCTGTCCCAGCACATTCCTCCTGCCCAGCCTGAGTCCCGGCCCTTGTGGCTCTCTGAATGTCATTGTCTTGGCTTTGAATTGCCTGCACCTTTGCCCTGCCTAAGCAATGCTAGCACCCACCTCCGTTCCTTTGGTAAACATACTCATGATAGGTGTCATGTTTCTCATGCCTGCAGTGCTGTGAACTCGGTCCTACTGCCATAAGGTGGGTTGGAAAGTATTCGTGGGGGAGGTGTGTTTGTGGGGTAAGGCAGTGGGAGGGTAGAGGAGAAGGAGATAAAGTAAAAGCCCGTTTCTAACTCTCTGAGGCCAGCTTACCTGAGATACCTGTGATAAGGTGAGTCCGTATCTACCATACATTAGTTATATATGTCATACGTGTGGCAGTGAGCCTCTTAGGGTGGGCCAGAGGCGTCAATCCGTGCAGCAAGCCTGGGAGGTGAAGACAAGGAAAAACAGGCTCAGAAAGCTACCTGAACCCCCTCAACGACTTTAAAATGAGTCAGCCCGTGTTTGAAGCCTGCCCCTCCCATTATTAATTGTTATTAATTGTATGAATTTGGGCAAGTTTCTTAGCCTCTCTGGCCCTCAGAACCTGCCTCAGAGCGTTGTAAAAATTCACTGAGATAATGGCAGTTAGGACTGCCCAGCTCAAAGCTAAT
This sequence comes from Macaca nemestrina, assembly GCF_043159975.1. Taxonomy (NCBI): domain Eukaryota; kingdom Metazoa; phylum Chordata; class Mammalia; order Primates; family Cercopithecidae; genus Macaca; species Macaca nemestrina. Next base: position 129,321,146 of record NC_092133.1, read on the forward strand.
ATTAGTTGAGTAATTATTTTCATTGTTTTTGCTTCTGAACTAAGGCCAGCTGATACGTGGCAGAGCTGGACTGAGTTTCTCAGACTCTAAAGCTTGGGCTCCTTCTACAAGTCATGCTATTATAGTTGTATCATCTCTTTTGGTCGGGATGAAAAGTACCTAAGTTCTTAGTGTCTCCCCTACTGTTTTTGCCAAGTTTCCTGTGTGGTGAGGTTAAATGGCCCTTGACTGTTTGGTTCCTGGTACCAGGGACCAGAGAACTTCCTTCTTCCCATTGTTAATTTGAGCTAAGGGTGTGGAATTTTGTTCAGCTTCTTAGAAAATTATATAGATAGAATGATTGCTTTGGCATTAAGAAACTTGTTAACTGACTTTCACTTTTTTTTTTTTTAAAGGAAAATGCAGTTGAAGCTAATTTTATTTTATTTGTGGATAGAGAAACTGTTGGAACTGCTTTACAAAGTATTTTATTAAGTGCGGGGCAATTTACTGTCTTGGTCATCTTTATTCCTCAGCTTTCATCATGATATAGGGGAAAAACTTACCTAACTGAACAGATACAATTATTGAAGTCATCTTTAATTTCTATTCCCTCCCTCATTCGCACACAGGTAAAAAGATTTGAGATTATTTTTTAACAATTGGAGAAGGGTAGTTTAAAGATTAGGTGGAAGAGAAGATGATGTCTTACTATCAGTAATATTAACCCAAATAAAACTGTTTAAATATTTCCCATTTGGAAGGGATCATGACAGGTGGTATAGCGCAGCTCATCCAATGTACATTTCTGTTGGACGTTTTCGTGTGCTTTCACTAGTCCTAAGAGAGCTGCCAAATTATTGTGACAAGTTTAAGTAAGTGAATTAGGGCAGGATTTTCCAAGCTGCTAGGCAGTCCGTTAGTGGGTCATAAAATTAGTTTAGTGGGTCACAACAAGCATTACAACAAAGTGAAATAATGACTTTTTTTTTTTCTTTTTTTTTTTAAATAGAGTCTTACTCTGTCACCCAGGCTAGAGTACAGTGGTGAGATTTTGACTCACTGCAACCCCTCCATCTCCCTGGTTCAGGCTTTTCTTGGGCTTCAGCCTCCTGAGTAGCTGGGATTATGAGTGTGTGCCTGGCTAATTTTTGTATTTTTAGTAGAAATGGGGTTTCACTATGTTGCCCAGGCTGGTCTCAAGCTCCTGGCCTCAAGTGATCCACCCGCCTTGGCCTCCCAAGGTGCTGGAATTACAGGCATGAGCTACCACACCTGGCCAAAATAATGAACTTATCAGAGTATACAGCATGTTGTAAAGGCTGTGTATTTCTCCTGGAAACCTTGACTTCATTTTTTTTCATTGTTGGGTGTGTGTGGTTATTGGGTCACTGTATATAAATAAATTGGGTTACAGACAGAAAAATTTGAAAGCCTCTGATGTGAGATATTTTAGAAAGTTGATCAGAGTTCTTTAGAGCAAGTCTAATTGTGCAGAGAAGGAAAGTGCTTATAACTGAGTCTTTCTTAGCTGTATTTCCATCAGCATTGAGTGGATTCACCGTGACCCTTTTTAGGGTTTAGGACTTTGGTCATCACAGTGGCAGTGTTTTGCATCATCCTCCTTCCTTCTGTGGTTCCACTAAGATCTTCCCAAGCATCATTTCTAGGTGGGAGAGTCATACGTAGCCAAGCCAGTTATCACAGGCAATTATACGGAGTAGATGTGACCACACAGACTGTCCTTTTCAAATTAAAAATGTTTTGTTTCTCTAAGGCTGTCATTTTTCTTTTCTCTACACTAAATGAAATAGTTTGTGATCCTTTACAATAGAACTACAGTGTATGTCACAGAAGGTAGGTCTCCGAGGGGCTAAATGTGTGGCAAAAGTAGACAGCACAGTCCAACCACTGTAGGGTTGAAATATGAAAAACTAGTGTCACAGGCCACCAAGAAGACTCTGAAGCCTTTTTGGGGGAGAATTTGATAAAGCCAGAAAGGTACAAATAGGGACTGTTGAGACTGGCCTTTCAGTGGATTAAACTATAGAAGGAAAAAAGAGATTCCTTGACATTGGTGATAATATGTTGTTATCAGGTATAACAATTTATAGTAATGGTAATACAGAGATTTTTTTTCCAGTGGAATATAAGGTTTATGTCTTCAATTCTAAAGATTCATAGATGAAATGAGGAAAATAGTGTCCTTCCTAATTAACATGTCCCATGTACCATTGTGTTTAGGTACTTTCTACTATAAACTGAATTTTAAAATCTTGGATAAAGTATACTCACAAATACTTGAAATCTTACCCAGTTTGACATTTGTAAGATTTTCGGCCAGGTGAGGTGGCACACGCCTGTAATCCCAGCACTTTGGGGGGCCAAGGCAGGCAGATCACCTGAGGTCAGGAGTTTAAGATCAGCCTGGCCAAAATGGTGAAACCGCATCTCTACTAAAAATACAAAAATTAGCTGGGCATGGTGGGCGCCTGTAGTCCCAGCTACTCAGGAGGCTGAGGCAGGAGAATCGCTTAAACTTGGGAGGCGAAGGTTGCAGTGAGCCGAACTCCATCTCAAAAAACAACAACAAACAAACAAACAAAACACTATAAACCAAAATGTAGAGAATTACTTTTAGATTCTGTTTTTTCAACTCTGAGTTGCCTCCGAAAACTTTTAAAATAATTGTCTCATTTTTCATGGCCTTTGTGCTACATTTTAAGCACTCAATCTGTTTAAGGAGGTAACACTATTCTACTGTAATTAAACTGTTCAGATTAATTTTTTTTTTTTTTTTTGAGACGGAGTCTTGCTCTGTCCCCCAGGCTGGAGTGCAGTGGCGTGATCTCGGCTCACTGCAAGCTCCGCCTCCCGGGTTTACACCATTCTCCTGCCTCAGCCTTCCGAGTAGCTGGGACTACAGGCGCCCGCCACCTCGCCCGGCTAGTTTTTTTTTGTGTGTGTGTTTTTAGTAGAGACAGGGTTTCACCGTGTTAGCCAGGATGGTCTCGATCTCCTGACCTTGTGATCCGCCCGCCTCGGCCTCCCAAAGTGCTGGGATTACAGGCTTGAGCCACCGCGCCGGGCCCAGATTAATTTTTTTTTAAGGCATAAAGGAAGTAGTTAGCTATGATGATCTGTAGTTTCTTGTTAGATGATTATTTTACAATTGTTCCTCTAGAAGTGATGAATGATTTCCTTTATAACCAGCTGTCAGTAAAAGACAAGTTTTCATTATGAGTATGTTGATGTATCCTTTGTCCTTGTCCTTTTCATTTAGTTAAAGTAACCAGTAGCTCCTATTTCTGTGAACTTAAAAAAGGTACTGTTAAAAAAGTTCTGACCTTTGTGATAAGAGCTGTGAGTGAAGTCAAAGCTGATGGGATGCTGGGTTCTTGGGTAATAAATCCTGTTACAACAAAAGAAAAAGCATGACAACTTGGGTAACTTTAGGGAAAGGAGCAGAGTTCTCCATTTCATGTGGACTTCGTATCAGGTGGAGCATTTGCTTGAGGGTTACTGTACCACTCTATTCTGTTCTTCCCCTGAGTCATTACTGCTGTTATAGGATTTAAATCCCTTGATGATGTGTTGAGACTTTGGGCAAACATTACTTGACCATGGAGTTATTAGGTAGTAACAGACTTGATTGCAATGCAATGAATTGCCAGAGTGAGTAACTTGATGGAGGATGTATTGGTTCTTGGGGCAAAAGTCCTTATACCGACAGCCAAGCACTAGAGCTGTAGACTCAGTGGTAGGTGGTGGTTGTTCTCACAGACTTGTGTAGTGGGAGAAGGAGTGACTATTAAGGCTTTGTTTTGAGAGAGACAGAGAGAGAATTGACTTGAGGCTGGAAACTACAAAGTAGACATGAGATTACTGCAGTAGTCTTAAATGATCCTTACAAGCATCCTGTTGGAGTCAGGGTGAATTGGATCACTTCACTTCTATAGGATCTGGATTATGACTGATGTCTGTGTTCCTCATCACTAAAATGAAGTGGTATTTCTCCAAGGCCTCTTTTCACTCTAGAATTACATGAATTTTTGAAATGTTGAATATTTTCTAAAACAGCCTCCTTTCCATTCCCATAAGAAAAAAGTTGTTATGCAGTGATACCCGATGTCTGGGTATTTACCAGTGAGCTCTTTGCTTTTAGGCTTTCATCGTTCTGTGTTCTTTGTTTGCCAAGTAGGATGCTCACTTGCAGGATGCAGTCGTTTTCCCATTCTACTTTTAAGTTTTCCTGTGTCTGTTACTGTCCGTACAGATAGTGAAAGGCTTCAGCTCAGTCCTGTGGGGAGATCACTTCGAGTTTCTGGATTTGGGTGTGCTGTGATGGAGTGACTGAGATCACTGTTGGTGGTGAGTGAACGGTCTCATGGAGCTGGGGTTGCCTTGCTTTTGTTTACTCATGACTCTGCAAGGCAGCCTGTGGGAAAATGGCAAGGCCTGGCTTCTTAGAACCACAGGCCTCCAGAGGGAGTTGAATTAATGTGCAGAGTTGAATCAGGAAAGTTCAGGGGCAGTGTAGTTTACTCCCTTATTCCAGTGCCCACACTCACTACAAATGTGTTTACATTAAACTTTTGCCAAATCCCCCTTAGTTTAAAAGGGAGGCTTTACATAAATGGAAAAGCTGAGGCTAAAAGGTCTAAACTTCTCTCATCTTTGTTGCTTATTGCAGCTTTCATTATAGATGCTGCGAGTACTTAGCAGTCCTAAGAAACTCCCATTACTCTTGTTTCCCTTTTAGCTTAGAGCTGGGATCCAGAGTAGTTAACTAAGCGGCCTGGCGAGCCCCTTGTCAGGAGCATGGCCTGCCGAAGGCGGTTGAATTTCGTATGTGTCTTAGTCTCTTTAGGCTGCCACAACAGATGCCATAGACTGGGTGGCTTAAACAATAGATGTTTATTTCCTCACACTTGTGGAGGCTAGAAGTCCCAGAGCAAGGTGCCAGCAGATTGGGTTCCTGGCTTGCAGACAGCCATCTTCTCATCGTGCCCTCACATGGCATTGGGGCTGGAGAGTACAGGGAGAGAGACTGAGAAAGAAGGAGCTCTGGTCTCTTTTCCTCTTCTTATAAGGACACTGATCCCGTCATGTGGACTGCAGCCTCATGATCTCATCTAAACCTAATTACCTTCCAAAGGTCTCACCTCCAAATACTGTCACTTTGGGGGTTAGGGCTTCAACATAGGAATTTAGGGGGGAACTCAGCATTCAGTTGGTAACTCTATGTGTGTGTGTGCGTGCACGTGTGTGTGCATGTGTACATGTAGAGCAGGCTTGATTGTCCACCTGACAGCCATTGCCATCCCCTCTTCCGTGCTCAATGCCAATTTGCGTTTTCCTGGCACCCTTTGTGGCTGGAGTGGTCATGTGACACTGTTCTGGCCAATGAGGGGATGGAGGAAGGCCCCCAGGGGCTTCTGGGAGTGCCTTACCTTCCAGCTGGAGAGAGCCCTCCTCAGGGGCTGTCCCTGCCTTCCCTTATTCCCATGTGTGCCTGGGGCAGCTGAGGCAAGGCTAGGAGAAGAGCCCAGGTCCCTCCTGCCACCTGCAAGTGCTGAAGCAGCCCTGGGCCAACTCCAACATTCTCGTGTGAGCTGCAGAGGAGCCCCGCGCTTCCAGCTACTTGCAGCTAGGTGTTGTTACCTGCATCCCACGCATCCTTATGGAACTGTCTACGAGGGCACACGTGCCTCCCCTGGAACTGGCAGGAGGTGCTCTCGGAGAACATCTGGTCCCTCAGGCCTCCCTGTGCCTCCCCCTGGACCCCCAGGGTGTCCGTGTTCAGAGTTGTTGACCCTTGGGTGGGTCTGTTGCGTCTGCTGTCTTCTCCTCCAGGCTGGGAGCTCCTGGACCACGTCTTGCTCCCCTCTCGATCCTCAGGCCCACCCTGTGCTCCCCCGTAGGAGACACAGCAACCGGTTAAGCCAACCAGGTTCAGTCAACCAGAGAGCGCTCTGGGTCCTGGGCTTGCTGACAGCTGTTGCTTTACTCCTTTCTTGCTTTTGGTGTCTTCCCTAAGAAACCTGCCTATTGGTTGTTCACAGAAAGCCCACGAGGTGGCCTGAAGAGAGGGAAGTAAGAAAACAGACTTGAATTAAAAGGACCTGGGCCATGGAAATAGCTGTTCTCTAGGGTTTGGTTAGAGACAGACAATCCTCCAAAGACCCAGACAGATGTGTCCCGGTCCTCATGCTCAGTGTTCATTGCAGAAGCAGAAATCAAATAAGAGCCAACTTAAATTCTTTCAATTATGGAACATTTTAAGCCTACAGAAAAAACACATCATTGTTACCGTTGTTTCTGGCATTAAGGTCTCTTTTTTCTTTTTAAGAGTGAAAAATGAAGTTTTCCAGACAAACACTTCACTAATTCAGTATTTCAAAAGTGAAATACAGGCTGAACATCCCAAATCTGATATCTGAAATGCTCCAAAATTCAAAAGTTTTTGAGCACCAACATGCTCAAAGGAAATGCTCACTGGAGCATTTCAGAGTGTAGATACTCAGAAATATTCCAAACACTCGCAAATGTTCTAAAATCGGAAAAGCTTTGAAATCTGAAACACTTCTGGTGTTTCGGATAAGGGATGCTCAACCTGTAGTGAGTGAGTGGTTGGAAGTTAGAACATACTCTTCCATAGAAACAAACCTATTTGACCCACAGTTTGGCCAATATATGGAGATTTGAGATGAAAAAGTTATAAAATGATAGGATGACTGGCTGTCATTTTACCAGTAAGGAAACAAACCCAGAGAGTGAAGTCAGGATTTAGGTTTGTGGACCTTTTATTTAAGGTTCTTTCTACTCTGCCATACGTTACTAGTTACTTCAGACAGTGTCTAATTTCATCAGCCAAAAACCACCAGGAACACAACGTGTAGTTATACAGAAGTTGGCTTCATTTAGTTGCTTCTGCTGGGGCCGGTGTACCCAGAAGAACCCTGGGATTATTTTGGAAAGGCAGACTTGGGTTTGTGGTTGGACTGGGTGGTTTGAAGGTGGAATTAGGGAAATAGGGCCAGATCTGGGTTGGATGTGGCCAGGAGGTAGGAACAATTCAGTGATTGGGTATCCCAACAATTTTTATCTAGGAGGTAGGAGATTAAAGTAGAGTTACAGTGGCCGTGCAGTAAAGGATTTGCAGTCATACATGTTGGTGAGAAGAGGGGGCATCTGGTTTATTTTTGGTAGCGTGGGCCCATCTGTGTCATTTTTTGAGCCTTCATTATGTTCTGATGGGAATATTGGGGTCGAGTTGTCAATTAGACTGGTCTTTACTTTGGTGGTTGGTAGGGTTGAATTTAATTTGTTCACCAACTTACTTAATTTCATTTGGAATGCTGATGCTTGAGGAATAGTAGGTTTTAATAGGAGCAAGATACAGTGGGAAGTAGAGACTCAGAGGATGTCTAAATAACTGTGTCTGAGCAGTCACTGGTTTTTAAACATTGTAGCTGCTCGGTGGTAATACTGCAAATTTAAAAAAAGGCAGTAGTTTTCTCCTAGCTTGAGAAGCTTTAAAAATCATCATGATGACTTTGTACTTCTTAAAACTTGATCAGCTATAGAAGCAGATAAAACTGTCGAGCTGTTATTAAAGTGTACTTATAGTTGAAACATATTTTACAGTCTTCAAAGATGCCATCCAGCTACTGATCCAGAGGTAGCGTTAATGGTGGTGTTACTCACAGTGCCACAACACCCATAATTCAGTAGAAAATGTGAGCAATCCATTTAGAAAATTTGCAAAGCAGTCAGAAGTGAGAGGCAGTGTTGGGTAGTGAAGAGTGGACCGGACTCCGATCTTGGTCCTAGTCCGAGCTTTGCCACTGTGTGGTCCAGAATGTCTTTGCCACTCTCTTAACTTAGTCATTTCATCTCTGGGCCTCAGTTTCCTCATCTGTCCTAATGAGGAAGTTGAACACATGGTCTCTGTGTTCCTTCTACAGTTTCTATCATTAAGTCTGTTTGAAGATAGTCTCTTCTTTTGAAAGTATTAGTTTGTGGCCGGGCGCGGTGGCTCACACTTGTAATCCTAGCACTTTGGGAGGCCGAGATGGGCAGATCATGAGGTCAGGAGATCGAGACCATCCTGGCTAACACGGTGAAACCCCGTCTTCATTAAAAATACAAAAAAAAATTAGCCGGCCGTGGTGGCGGGCACCTGTAGTCTCAGCCACTTGGGAGGCTGAGGCGGGAGAATGGCGTAAACATGGGAGGCGGAGCTTGCAGTGAGCCGAAATCGTGCCACTGCACTCCAGCCTGGGCGACAGAGCAAGACTCCGTCTCAAAAAAAAAAAGAAAGTATTAGTTTGTTTGGCCAGTTGGGCCAGGTCATAAATATTATGGAATTATTTTTCAGCTTTTGAAGACAGGAATGTTTGAGGGCTTTGAAAGCTAGCCCAGCAGGAAGCTTTTCGTGGTCTGTGTAGTTTCCTTCCTCTCATGAATGATTAGGCCGAAATCAACCATCTTCTCAGTCCATCCTGTTTGTAGTTTCCTGAGATGAATGACCAGGGTGTTTTCTCCTCAGAAAATAACATAGGGGAAAAGTTCCCAGGGAGGCCTCTTTCTTCAGGAACTTGCAGTTTAGGAATTAAGTGTGATAACTTTATTTTACCAATTTTAATGTTGTGACTGTAAAATAACATAATGTAAATAAGGATTCTGTTACATGCAAGTTTTGAAATCATGCAAACACCAAAAAAGGAAAAGAAGTCAATGAAAACTTGTATAATTTCAAAGATGGTGGCCAGATGGTTTGGAAGCTGTGCATGGGATTGCCGCATGGCTGCTCCACTCCAGCAGGCAACAAGTGCCTCGTGTGTTTAGTCAGTATCATGCTGCATGCCGTCACTGATGGCATTCAAGTTTTTGCTTATGTGTGCTGATATTTAACGTGCACTTAGATCTAAATATTTTTTTTAGCCTTCAAAGATGTCAGCCAGATATTCATCAAGAGGTATATTAATGGGGATGTTAGTGATAGTGCCCAAGACACCCCCAACCCCCAGATCAATAGCTTTGTAACAGAAGCACTAAACTGCTATGAAGATGATCAGACAACAGTGGGATGCATCCTGCCATTAATTTAGCAGAAAGAGCACAGAGCACACGTCCAAATAGGAGAGTTAATATAGAGAGGCGCTGTAGCAAAGCGCCTCAGAGCATGGACTCTGGAGCTGGCTGCGTGATGCTGCCACTTGATAAGCTTTGTAGATTTAGGCAAGTCACCTGGCCTCGCTGGGCCTTAGTTTTCCTGTCTGTACAATGGAATAAATTTAATGTCTACCGCAAAGGTTATATGACACTTAGCAAACATGATGAAAACACAGGTTGCTGGGCCCACCCCCCAGAGACCCTGATGCACTGCATCTCAGGTATTTGCATTTAACTAATTCCATGGTGGTGCCGATGCCTCGGACCCTGGGATGACACTTTGAGGATCACCGTGCTGTGCATTTGTACACACAGACACACGCATTTATTTTCCAAAGTAAAGGGCATACTGTTGGGAACCTGATGTTTTTCTCCTATTTAGTGCCTTGTGAATATTTTCCCTTTCATTATTGATTCTAATAAGGAATTATTTTAAGCTGCATTGTATTCCATTATTAGATATTTAAATGGCTTCCATTTTTTCCAGTATCATAGACCATGCCGGAATAAATATCATTCTGTGTACACTTGTCTACATCTCTGTTGATCTCTTTACTTCCACTAAAAGTGGAAGTAACCACGTTCAAGGCTGTTTCATGGTAAGGCCTTTTGCTACACATTGCCAACAAACTCTTCAGAAAGAGAGTAGCAGAAATTTATCTTCTTACAAGTGGTCTATGAGAGTAGATGCTGATTTTCTAAATGTAAAGGAATAAGAAAAACTTCATCATTAACTTTTTTCATGTATATTTGGGCTTTGGTGGGAGTAGGCAAGAAGAATATCTGTGGATTTATACAGTAAGCAAAGGTATGTCAGGAAAAACTAGGGAGGAAAAATAGGGCTGAACTGTGGCTTGATTCCAGGAGAGTTTCTGGGATTCAGACTTGAATTAATTGAATGATGCTGTAATGTATAGGTGTTGGTATAGGTGATTTTACGCAAAGAAGAATAAACATTGGCTCACTTTTGTTTATCATATATGGTATGGGTGACTATTGCTGCTAGTTCAAGGGTCTTGATTTTGAAAAAATGTGTTTCTTGACTGTGGGAGCCCCAGGATACAGACTTGTGGTTAAATAACATCTGCTCCACTCTGCCTTCCCGTGTGGGCTTCTGTAATCCTGGGCCAAGCAGTTGAGTCTCTCCTCGGGGGACTTGGAGTGAGGGTGGGTGCAGCTTGGGTAATTCAACATGCGTACCTAAAAACTTACTCAAAGTAGGCTTCATGTAAAGAAGTCATTGGTTCTTGGGAACAGGGGTGAGTGAATGGAGGCCAAGGTGTGGCCCTCCACAGGTCAGTCAGGCCCTCAGGGTGGGACAAGAGCTGTAGGGCTCTTGGTTATAAGCCTGTGTGGTGGAGACCAGCAGATAAGCCAAACTCTTCTCTATTATCAGAACATTTCACTAATAAGGGATCTCAGGGGTCATCTGGCACAGCCTTCTCTTTTTGCAGATAAGGAAGCTAAATAATTTATTATTTCAGTTAAGCTTCACCATATGAGAGTTCTTTGTTTTTTTGTTTGTTTGTTTGTTTGTTTTAAGTTTTTAGGATCAGATAGTGAACCTCAGAACAGAATTGGTTGCTTTTTTTTTCCTGAAAGAGCTGAACTTTAGACAATTGTGGCTGCATGGCAGATGGGCAAAGCAGGAAGGACGCAGTGCAGCTGAGAGCGAGGGTGGCCTGTGGTGTCTCATTTGGCCTGGGGAATGGACTAATTTCAGCTCCTCCTGCACTGCTCTGAGTCACAGGTCCTACACCACCGCACCTCTCTCCTGAGCTCAGGACTGCATGCTCCTTCCTGAGTGGTCTCCAAAGCTCAGGTCTGCATGCTTCTTCCTGAGTGGTCTCCAAAGCTCAGGTCTGCATGCTCCTTCCTGAGTGGTCTCCAAAGGCTTCAGAGTGGCCTTGGATGACGAGCTGCTCTCTTCTGTGCCGGTCATGTTTTTTAGAATTTTCATACTGGTTTTCTTCTTGCAATTCAAAAAAGTGTTTTTTTTATTTTCCTTTTAGTAAAGAAACACGTATGATGGTTATTTCTTTTAAAAAGCAACAGCTCCCCTGAACACCAAACTGTGCCTTTTACCACTGGGTGACACTGTTAGACCACAGAACATGCTTCAGTGGTAAAATCAAGAGTCCTTGAATTTCAGATTTCATCAAGCTACTTTACATAGGAGAGAGAAACTCCAAATCACTTAATAGTCATCTATCAAATGTTATGTGATAAGTGTAATTTATCAATTTTAAGGCCAATGAGTTTAAGGCAATCACTTATTAAAGAAACCATTAATTGGCAGGATTTCGATTGCTTAGAAGTTTTTGCAGATTGATGTGCTGCATGTTAATGAACTACTAATTATTTCATGGGAATATTTATGCAAGCCAAAGTACTAATATATCTATTTCCCACCAGACAAAAGTCTTACGTTCTCTTTCTTTGGCAAAAGACTCACTATTCATACACAGCCGTTAGTGTTACGGACTTTTAGTGAGGATTTTTTTTTTGAGCCATCTTATTCAAGAGGAAGCATGTCTGCTGGTTAGAGAAATGGGTATTGGTTCTCTGTACTGGTATGTGTTAAGAAGATTGTATGTCTTACTAGTTCTGAGCTCTTCTGAGATCAAATGAAGACACAGAATTTGTTTAAAGCATCGGTTGACCTTCCCTACTCTGTTTTTGGGTCCTTTTGGAAATCCGATGTCTGCCTTTCTAAATGTAAAGTGAGCATTATCTGGTCAATTTTGGCTGCCCACCATGTGACTGAAATGTATGCGAGGTTAAGAAATGAGTGCGAGTCGGGCCTTCCCTTTATGGGCTTAACGTGAGAAAGAAGACAACTTCAAATTTAATTTTAATAGAAGCAGACTTTAGTATCCTAGGAGAGGTATTAATGGAGTCCTGCAGGAAAGTAAAGGGAAAACACTGAGGGGGAGCCAGGGAAGACTTGGTGGGGTAAGTTCCTGCATGTGGATACTCTAAGCTACCCATGTTATCCTGTTCACTCAATACTTTTTTTTTTGTTTTTTTGAGATGAAGTCTCGCTGCATTGCCCAGGCTGGAGTGCAGTGGCGTGATCTTGGCTCACTGCCGCCTCTGCCTCCTGGGTTCAAGCGATTCTTGTGCCTCAGCCTCCTAAGTAGCTGGGATTACAGGTATGCGCCACCGTGCCTGGCTCATTTGTGTGTGTGTGTGTGTGTGTGTGTGTGTGTGTGTGTGTGTATATATATATAATTTTAAAGTAGAGACGGGGTTTCCCCATGTTGGCCAGGCTGTTCTCAAACTCCTGACCTTACATGATCCGCCTGCTTCAGCCTCTCAAAGTGCTAGGATTACAGGCATAAGCCACCGTGCCCGGCCCATTCAGTAAATTTTAATAAGGTACACACAGTATGACATACAGCCCAGGGCTGGGGAAGGCAATATAGGGGGTAAGACCAGAGGTTTGCAGACCTCTGGAGGTCAGCCAGAGGCACAACAAGTTGGCAGCTCCAGCTTTCTCCTAACTCTTGTGTCTGCTAGTCACTGTGAGGCCACTGCTACTTTGTGTGGCCTATGTACAAGCCGTCGTGCCAGGGCAGAGGGGAGAGGATGGAAGTCACTCAGAGGTCTTTTCCCTTCTGCAGAGATTCACTTCTGTGTCCTTCAAGGGGAGACAATGTGGAAACACGTGGGAAATTAGCTCACTGGGTGGGGAAGTGCCTGTGGCAAGGGGCGTCCAGGGCAGTTCTTCCACAGCAGTTCAGACAGGAGGAGATGTCTCCAAAGGAGAGGCCCCAGGAAGACTGGGGGAGGCAGGCTGTGAGCTGGTCTTTGCAAGGTGCCTGGAGTTTGACTGGCCAGTGGGGGCGGATTTCTGCCCAGGAGGAAATAGGGAGCAGGGGTGGAGATGGGAACGTGCGTGGGCTTGGTGTGTACTGGCTGCCTGGAGTTGGTGCCAGAGAGTTAAGAACCACACATTTGAAAAGGTAATTGAGGACTCCGCTATCGAGAAGGGGGCCACAGAAGGCCAAGCAGTTTAGCGTCCTCTCTTGAGGTGACCACTGATGCTTAGCTCGGTGGCCCTGATCTGATGAAATGAGTTAGCTCATTGGATTTGACTGAGGATGCAGCTGGATTGGGGGAAAGGCAGCCGGGGGGATGGAGGCTGTGGAGAAACCAAGTGCATCATTCCTAGGATGAGGGATGAGCGGCTGGTGATAGGGGATGATTTTCAGATGCGTTTATGGAAGGGAACTGATGATCGATTCTGTACTTAGGGTTGAAACCTGTGAGATAGAACCTTTTGGAGAAATAAGGAAGTTAAGGGAAGACTGCGAGGGGTTGTTTCTCAGCTGAAGAATGATGTGTGTGCTGTCGTCTCTGTTGCTTTTGAGAAACAATAGCTCCAACTCAAATTTGCCTGGGATGACTTCCGCTGCAGTGTAGGCCCTCTGGGGTGGGGTCGGCTCTATCCTTTGAGTGTCGTTCCCAGCACCTGGGCAGTGTCTGGCGCCCGGGAGGCCTTCAGTAAATGGTGAGTAAGGTGGAGCTCGACTCGATGTCTATTGATTCTGAGGTGAACATTCCAGTGCAAAGTTGGTATTTCAGAGCCAGAGCTCGGGAAGACAGGAACGATCTTCACACACACTTCAGAAACAGCTCATGGAGCAGAAGGGGTAAAGGTGTGTGGGGTCTCCAGAGGCATGACCGAGAGAAGAGGACAGGGCTGTGGCCACCTGCCTGGGCTGCTGGTGGCGTTAAAGGGAGGGAAGAGGAAGTGTGGGCAGAAAGGTGGGAGAGGACAGGGGGAGGGTGGTCCACAGGCTGCCTTTGCATCAGCAAGGAGATGGACACCGGCCCCAGACTCAGGAGATGCCCAGGAGAGTGTCACCAAAGAAGGGAGCCCTGGATGACCTGAGGAAAGTCCCCCGGGTGTGGACTGTCATGTGGATAGTAACATGCTGTTGCTGTGAATATTTGAAGAATGACACTTGTTTTCTGTTATTGACCACTGATCACAGCCCTTGGGGGCAGACCTTGAGGGCCAGAGGCACAGGCACTTCTTACCGGAAATAACACCTGACAGGCCAAGTGACACTGCCAGCGCCTGGGGAGCAGTTGGTCTGGGGAACGTTAGCCAAGGCCCTTCTCAGGGGGAAATTTCTCTAGAATAGTTCTCAGGCCCAGCCATTGTCCTGGGAATAAGCCCAAATGCACCTGTTTGGTTGATAAACATTCTGTGCTTTGGGGCCTCAGATGGGACTGACTAGGCTGGGGCACCCAGAGCTGCAGAGCAGAGCAGGCTCTGACTGTGTGTCACCTCCATACGGTGAAGATGGCAGACGTCTGGTCACCCTTCTCGTTTCTCCCATAGATGTGCTGCTGTTGGCTGAGCCCAGGGGACATTCCTCCCTCCCACCACGTACTACTCACAGGACGAGGGTAGCTCTGCAGTCTACCAGGGAATTCTGGAATCTGCACAGGAGGGGAGGAAGTGAGGCTGTGGGCTTTGTGTCTTATCTGCAGTCCTAGGACTTTCAACTGAGTGAAAAAAGTCACCAAGGATCAGCCTCTTGCCAAGACAAGGGGCTGTTATAGTTGGCTGTGGGCCCTTGAAGGATTTTATTCACCCTTTAAACCATTTTTACCTCCTCCCCTGAGCTAGGAATTGAATGACTTTTTATTTTCTATTAGTTTTCTTCTATCTAGAGACTTCTTGTTCTCACACCCTAGAGTATTTTTGTTTTTGTTTTCATTTTCTCTCTATATTTTGTCTTCAGTCTTTTCTAAGTTTGTTTGAATATCCAATTTCCTGGCAAAACTAGATTATGCAAGAGCTGCTTTATTTTTTTTAACTTTGGCTTTGATCATAATATATTTGGACAATATAGAAAATGCCTCTTTTTAGCCAAGATTGAGACTTCGGGGAGGTGTAAGGCTGAAGAAATTTAGTTGCAGGAGTAATTTGCTAGTTTCCATGGAAAGCAACCCAAACTGTCATTGGTTGACCATCAGCCTCACTTTCTTCTGACAGATAGCAGCTGGGTCTTGGGTTACCCAACTTTGGCACAAGCCTCTGTGAGATCCTGCTCCAGTCATTGCCTTTCTTCCACAACACTTTCTCCCTCCCTGTTCCCTCTCTGTCATCCCTTCCTGCCCACACTGGAAAAATGAACAGAGGCCAAGACTGGGTTCATCATTATTCTTTGTCTAAACTAGTGTACTTGCGGTATATGGTCATTCACTTTCATGTTGATGGAACTTTAACAGAGAGTTGGAGTATTGAATTAGTTTGTTGGGACTGTTTGCCCACTTCGTTGAGCTTCTGTCATGTGGGCAAGTACTATGGATGGTAGATGTTTTCCATGAGTTTTTGAGAATGCTGAGATCAACTCTGCACGTGCAAGTGTATTAGCTCTGATTTCCAGTTGAGGAAATCAAGACTCAAGTTAAATAATTTTATAAAATCACATAATTGATGAGTGACCTAACAAGGGATTCTCATTCAAGATGGGTGGTCTTCAAGCCTGATGCTTTTTTCCGTTATGCTGTATAACTTCCCATGGGTTGTGCACGGTTTAAGATGGATGAAATGACAGAACTGTCATAATGCAGCAGCTACCAAGTGATTTCTGGATAGTAATTTTAATAGCTGTTGAACATGTACTCTTACACGTGGAGAGGGGGGCATGCACCAAAAAAGTGTACTGATTGAGGGCGAATTTTCAGAGGGAACACACCTGTGTCACCAGAATCTGTATAATCCAGAAACAATCTTTTCCAGACCCTGGAAGCCCCATTTGTACTGCCGTCTGTTCACTCCCAAAATAACCGTTATCCTGACACCTAACATCAAAGGTTGGTTTTGCCTGGTTTTGAACATTATGTACGTGGACGCATGCAGTATATACTCTTCTGCATCTGGCTTTGTTTGCTCAACATTGTATTTGTGAGATTCAACTGTGCTTTGCTTGCAGAATTGTTGGTTCATTCTCATTGCTGGGTAGTATTCCACTTTATCAGCACACCGCTGTTTACTTACCCATCCTACTGTTAGTGGACATTTGAGTTGCCTCCAGTTTGGGACTATTATGAATGGCACTGCCATAAACATTCTTATAAAAAACATTTATATTAATACGTTTGAATGAAATTTGTCTTTCCTGCCTCCCGTCTAACTTTAATGTCATCCATTGCAAGATGTTTTCTGTTTGGGATCGTAAAGCTGTGATATTAGAAAGCTTCCAGCGTCCTGTTGAGAGACAGGAAATCATTCTGTTAAACTCAAACCTGGTTCCTCCATCGTCATCCCAGCCCATGGAGTGCCTAAGAGCTTGCTTTTGGAATTACACAGACTCAAGGTCAAATCTGGGTAGCCTTGGGCAGCAAGTGACAGCGTTATTGTTACTAATTTATTCTTACTCGTTGCCAGTGACAGCACTCATAGCAGGTGACATCTGTTGAAGTCTTACTGTGTTGTAGACATTGTGTTTGGTGCCTTTCTTTCTTTCTGTCTGTCTGTCTGTCTGTCTGTCTTTTTTTGGCAAAGTCTCGCTCTGTCTCCAGGCTGGAGTGCAGTGATGCAATCTCAGTCCACTACAACCTCCACCTCCTAGGTTCAAGTGATTCTCCTGCCTTAGCCTCCCAAGTAGCTGGTATTATAGGAACGCACCCCCACACCCAACTAATTTTTGTATTTTTAGTAGAGGGTTTCACCGTGTTGGCCAGGATAGTCTCCATCTCTGGACCTCATGATCCGCCCGCCTCAGCCTCCCAAAGTGCTGGGATTACAGGTGTGAGCCACCGCGGCCCGGTGGGTGCATTTCTTATTTACTCTTCATAGCAACCCTGTGAGATCTATCAGTCCTTTTTCATTGTTGCTGTTGTTGAACCGGCGAAGGCCCTTACCCAAGATCACACTTAGAGCAAGTGAGGAAGCTGGAATGCAGATGCAGGGAGCCGCACTCTAACCCATGCTCTTGAAACTGTCAGCCTCATTTGGAGACTAGGGAGTCATGACCCCGATCTCGTGGGCTGTATGAGGACCAAGTGACGGGGGAAGCTTACATATACCCCCAGGTGACATGGACACCAGCTCCAGGATGGATTCCTTTCACCACATCTCTCAGAATGGCCAACTGCTTTTGGGGTGTGCTTTGACTACAGTGCAGGAGGGCAGAGCGGGCATGGCTGCCCCACTCTGGCTGTCCTAAGGAAAGCGGACCTGCCATTCCGGCTCTGGACACCTCATTAGTTGAGGAGCCGTCGCCATCTACTGGTCGTTCCCACCTCACTTGGGCCAGCTTCTGGTTGCTGTAGGCAGATGTCTGTCGGATATTTCTTGCCTTCCGTAGTACTCTACTCACTCCCTCCTCCTCTGCCATTTTCTAAATATAAAATATGTGCCTTATTTGTAAAAA
This sequence comes from Macaca nemestrina, assembly GCF_043159975.1. Classification (NCBI taxonomy): domain Eukaryota; kingdom Metazoa; phylum Chordata; class Mammalia; order Primates; family Cercopithecidae; genus Macaca; species Macaca nemestrina. The sequence continues at coordinate 129,338,707 of NC_092133.1, forward strand.
TACATTTTCGGGGGATGAAAAAACTGATGAGAAAATGAATGTGATACTTTCCCAAGAGCCTCACTGTTTGGCATTTGTACAACAGCATATTGGCAGCAAATTTGTTGAGCTCGTCATTATTTTAAATGACCGTCCTGGGAAGCCACAGGGGACTGTCCTACAGCTGTAGTGGGCCTTGACAGAGATGAAACAATAACATTTCTGCACTTACACATAAGACTGTGGTGGGACGTCGTTTCTAAGCCTTGGTGCACCAGGTTGGTGGCCACAGAAATCCCCTGGGCACTTGTCTGTTGCCTTTGATTTCCAGGTGATGCCACTGTCTCTTGGTCTAAGATGGAAATTTTTAGGTTTGCCTTAGGGCCAGGCAAGTCAGGAGTTTGTGATGAAACCAACTGCACTTTGGTAAAAATTCTTACTGGAACTCAGACTCCTGCCTGTCTGGGAACTGTGGGTGCTGAGAGGGAGGCTTTGGATCCGAGCCGTGTCTTTCCGTTTTCAGGCTGACCTGGTCTGGAGTTTGCCGCCTCCACCTTACGTAACTTGGGTTTCTCAGGGTATTGCCAGAGGGTTGCCAGAATCTTAGAGACAGCTTAGGAAACAGATTCTCCAAAAATACCTTGGAATTACTTTCAACTTTCCAGAAGTTATGACAGTTCAAAAGTTTGTTTTGTTTTGGTTGGTAGTAGACACCTGTAAACTGTACACATTACCATGTGCCAAGAGATTGTTTCAGAAAGGATTCAAGTGTTAGTGCTTCTAGATAGAATTAGGTCTTAAATATTTAGGTAAACATGAAAGTTAGCATAATCTCTTAAGTTCTGATTTTTAAATCTTATAGGATTAGGTTTTGAATTTATTGTATCTGTTTGATGTAGAAATATGCAGATATGGAGCCAGAGCAGTCTGCTGGGGCAAGCCAGCTACGGTCAGCGTTCGTTTTATCAGCCCAGTTGTGAAAGTTTTCCGAGGGAATGGTAATTCACCTCTGGAAAGCAGTCAGCAGAAGTACCCGGGATAGCCAGAGAGCTGGGCCCAGAGTGAACTTTGGAAAGGGAAAAACATGAAAAGCAAGGACTCAAAATCCATCTGTAAGCATGGGATTTCCCAATTCTCTGGGATAGTAGAGTCAAATAATGACTTCCATGTGTTGCTTAGTGGAAATTAAAGGTAGAATTCTGATCAGGCAGCATTTTTCAGTGCATAGTGTATCTTCTGAAATACAATTCTCTTTTATTATTCATTAGCTTAAAAATCTGTTGAGTCCCCTCCGTTCAGAACAGCACGAGAGGCCCTTGTCATCAGGGCTGCCTGTTTCTTGCCCTACTCTGAATGACTGGAGCCATTCAGAACTTCATGCAGCACCTTGGCAGTGTGATAGATAGACCTTTTTAGACTTTGCAGAAGCTTCTTATGTTAGTGGCATGAATGGGTTCAAGAACCATTGAATGTTATCAGTGAGAAAGTCTGCGGGTCATTCAACTGAAGTAACATTTTTGAAGAAATCGAAGCCCAGAGAAGTAGAGTTTCCTATACAGAGATTTCCAGGCCTCTAAATAAAGTATGAAATGTTGCTCGTCACATAGTTGGGCTTATAATAGCTTCTGTTGAGTTCTCATGTTTGTGCCAGGGATTAGAGAGAGCCCTTGCATACACATTTTACTCAATTTTTACAACATTCGTTTTACACATAGAACTGGGGGTCAGGGAAGTTAAACTTTGTCCAGGATCTCAAACCAGTTTTATTTCTCCTTCACTGAGCTGGTCCTGGTTTTCCTTAATTGACTTGATACATTTAAAAAAAAATGACTTTGAGTAAGTTACCTGACCAGTGAAGTGACTGTGACAAGATTATCTTTGTGTTTATTTCTAGAAACGATGTTTCATGTCAATAATATTTGCCTGCAAAGTACTTGTACCTCTAGACATTGCTACCACGTCTTTACTCTCAGGCTCCTGGATTCTTGATGCCCAGTGAGGAAATGTACCTGGCCGCTCAGCCCCACTTTCTGCGCTGTACCTTGTGGTGGTGGAATCCAGATGGCTCGGGGCACCCTCTGTCGTTAGCCCATGCCTTTGTTACTTCATTTAGGTAATACTTACTGAACAAGTCCAAGGGGTCAAAGGAATAGGAACATAAACCAGACATGTTCTTTGCAGTGAAGAGAGGATAAGATTTATATCCACGTTGCTGTAATACAAAGGTGGTGGTCGACGAATACTAGGAAAAGAGAACAAAGAACATCCCATGGAATTTGGGAAGGTGTCCGGGCAGATGTGGCGTTTGTTTGAATCTGCCGGATGTGTGGGTTTGGCTCTGTGGAGGTCTGGGGCTGCAGTGGGAAAAGGCTCAACATGCCTTTGGAGGGAGCAGTGCTGCTGTGAGCACGCTGGTGGAGGAAGGCGGGGTGCAAGGATGTGCAGAGCAAGAATATTGGTTTCAGCTTGATTGGGAGATAGGATTTGTGAGATGCAAGAGTTCCCTTATACCAGAGTTGTATTTTCCAGCGTTGGTAGCAGTGAGCAAGACGGCTGGCAGAAGGAAGAGAGCTTTGAAGAAGGTCATTGTGATGGTTATTGCCATGTGCTAGTCACAGGTCCAGGATGGGGTGTCACTGAGAAGCAGCTGGAACCCAGATCCCACATGGTTCTCCCAGCACCACTGCCCTGAGTGCAGAGACTCAAGGAGGGGGTTGCTCCCGGCCCGTTCACCCCCTTGTTAGTAAATGACTGTTTCCCAGACCCCACTGTGGCCTGTGCATGAGGAGCTGCAGGGACCCTGCCACCTGTTCTGAGGACAGGCTCAAGGTCTCCATGCTTAACTCAGACTGAGACACTCCTGTGCACTCCCTTTCCCAGCTCCAGTTGTGAAGAAGGACAAACCAGTGAAAAAGAAGGAAGATGTTTGCCCCTATGTTGACAGCATATACGTATACTTCAGCACACTGTCCCACAGAAAAACGTGCTCCTGGGCTGAAATCCTAAATGCACTACACACACCTCTGTGCAGCCACAAGTGTCTGAAAAGTCAACCACAGCCCTCCCCTCCTGCACCAGCTCCCAGTGACTGTGTCTCTCTAATAGGAGACAGGCTCGGGTGCCCCTCACCCCACTGGTGCTATGGAGAAGAAAGACTTCCAAGCAACTAAGTCTAAAGAGAAGTCAGAAAAAAGTCCCAAGCTAAGGCATGTTTCTTAGATTCAGAACTGAAGTCATTTCTTTCTACACACTAGAAGCTCAACCTCCCTCCTGGCAACAAGGCCCACGGCATGTTTGCACCCGAGCGCTGACCTCCAGGAAAGGCTGGAAGTGGGCATCTTGTGCTGTCTGTAGTTGAGGGAGCAGTGGGAGCGCGGGACAGAGGAGGAGGGGATGGAAAGTGGAGGGCAGGCAAAGCCTGAGGCCACGGAGGGCCAGTCAGTCAGGTAAAGGAGAGCAAGTCACCCGGGCTTGAGCGCTGACTGTACTTGCCCTCTCGTTGTCACCTCTTCCATGTCGATCAGACATCTCAGACTCGACACGTCCCAGATCCACTTGCTCTTTCAGCCTCCTGTCATGGCAACTTGAGCCTTCTGGTTGCTCGGGCCAGAAACTTCCGAGTCATCCTTGATTCCTCTGTGCTTTTCATGCCTCGTGTCCAGTCCTTCAGGAAGTCCCAGAGACTTTACCTTTAAAATACATCTTGAATCAGGCTCTCTGCCTACCTGTGCTGCTGTTGCGTGAGTCTAAAGCATCTCTCACCTGGATGACCCTTGCAGCTGCCGCCCTGACTCCCTGCCTGCCTGCCTGCCTGCAGCCTGTTCTGAACCTAGGAGCTGGAGTAATCTTTTAACTCATGAGTCAGATACCGTCATTACTCTGCTCAGAACCTGGGAATGGCTCCCCATGGCCCTCAGGGTGAGGACCAGAATGCCAGCACTGGTGTTGAAATTCCCACACTCTATATCCTCACCATCCCTCCCTCCCATGCAGCCACCCTGGCTGCTTTGCTGTTTCTCATCCCCCCGCCAGGCACCCTCCTACCCTGTGGCCTTTGCATGCGCTCTTCCCGCTGCTGATCACTGGCTGGCTCTTCTGTCACATTCCCTCCAGCTCCTCCCCAACTGTAATAACGAGGTCAAGGTCAGAGGCGGTTGTCTGTTTGGGTTTGGCGTCATGGAGATTATCCATGGTGAAGGGCAGAGATAGCCTTTTCTGGAAGTGTGTAGCCTTCTTGTCTATGATTAACTAGAATCAAACTGCAGTTGATTTTTTCAGACACTTGTGGCTACACAGAGGTGTATGTAGTGCATTTAGGATTTTGCCGAGGAGCACGTTTTTCCATGGGACAGTGTGTTGAAATCAGGCTGGCTGTGATGGGTTCCCTGAGTCACCCTCTGCGAGGTTTGTAATTCTCAATTCAGTTCAGGGTGCAGGCATTCTTGTTGTTAAAAGATCAATGCAGATAGTGTCTGAGGAATGTTTAGTGTAATTTATTATATATGCCTTATTGTTTGATAATTTTGAGCCTTAATCATGCGGTGATATTTAAGATATTTAAACAAACGTTGCAGCTACATGATTTTTCAGTTGACTTCGCCTTCGGATTTTCATTCTCTTTATTTTCACATTCACTTTGTAAAAATGTTGCTGTGGTTTGGTGGACGGAACATAACATGGGAGGTGCTGGGGGCCGGGTCATACTTTTCAGCAGGGCGGCTAGGAAGTCAGGCCTCTCTGAGAAGGTGACATTTGAGGAAGGGCCTGGAAGGATACGAGCAGGATGAAGCCCACAAGGTGCTTAAGGAAGGAGACAGTGACCAGTGTCACAGGCAGCGAGCACCGTGCTGAGCCCTGGAAGCGTCTTCCACTGGCGCAGGGTCCGCATTGATATGTTTGTAGTGTAGATTGGTTTGCTGAGGCTGAAGGATTAGCAATAAAGGACCTGGGTCCGGTGCGTATTGACCAGCAAGTGAAACAACAAGCGCTAAAACTTAGAGAAATCGCAGTTAGATTTATTCAGAGCCAGGTTTGAGGACTTACGTAAGCCTGGGAACACAGACTCAGTGTAGACGGAGAATGGGTCCCAAAGTAAGTTATGTGAGGGGCTGTATATATACATTTCATTCCCTTTCCTTTTCTGTTTTGTTTGGTTTGAGACAGTCTCGATGTGTCACCCAGGCTGGAGTGCAATGGCGTGATCTCGGTTCACTGCAGCCTTTGCCTCCCGGGTTCAAGCGATTCTCCTGCCTCAGCCTCCCAAGTAGCTGGGACTACCCGCGTGCACCACCACGCCTGGCTAATTTTTGTATTTTTAGTAGAGACAAGGTTTCACCATATTGGCCAGGCTGGTCTCAAACCCCTGGCCTCAAGTGATCCACCCACCTTAGCCTCCCAAAGTGCTGGGGTTACAGACATGAGCCACTGTGCCCAGCCTCTTTTTTTTTTTTTTTTTCTTTTAGAGATATGAGGTCTTGCAATCGTAGCCCATTGCAGCCTCTCAACTCTTAGGTCCAAGTGATCCTCCCACCTCAGCCCCATGAGGAGCTGAGACTGCAGGCATGTACCACTATGCCCAGGGCATTTAAAACTTTTTTTAAACATATGGGATCTTGCTGTATTGCCCAGGCTGGTCTTGAGCTCCTGGCCTCAGGGATCCTCCCACATCAGCCTCCCAAAGTGCTGGGATTACAGGCATGAGCTACCTTTCCCGGCCTTGTATTTTGTAACGGGAATACATGTGGCGCAGAGGTGGGAGAAGCAGGCAGTGAAACAGCAGTTTCAGTCCTGTGTGACTGGCCTCAGTGATGCTGTGTATAAGATAAGGTAAATATGCAGCTGAGTGGCTAGGAGAAAGGTTAGGCATCTTAGAATCTGGTGGAGGGTGACTGATTCCATCCTGTCTTTGTTCTGTGTTTGATAAACAGGTTTATAACCAATAACCGTCAGCGAAATATTTAACAAACTCCAGTTCAACAGGCAAGAGGCCAGCTTTAGTTTGTAGGCCCTGCTTTCCTGACACATGTGTCCGACTGCAGCCCTCGTGGGCCAGTGTTCGAATTTTCATTTGAACTTTCTTTTTTCTGACATACTCAAGTGCTTGTTCTGAAGTGTATACGGAGACAGGGTGGCAGGAAGCATCCTTTGTGACTGGAACTCAAGGTGTGGCAGTGGCAGTGATAGAAGTCAGGCCACAGGGCTCCCTGGCCTTAGTCATGGGCAAGACAAGACCAGGCCACCATTCTCTTCCCTGCCCCACCCCAGTTACATTCCAAGCGCTTTAGAAGATATATCAGTGATACCTCAGAGTGGACCCAGGAGGATGGCATGTGTTAGCATACTGAGCACAGCTCTGTGGGCCTCTGCATGTGTGGGAGAAGCCTTGGCAAAAACTGCAAATGAGTATTTCTCATCTTTCTCTTTCAGACGGCCCACCTGAGGATATCGACCCTAAGGACTCATATCTCATTACAAGAAGCATCATGGCCGAGCCAGACTACATAGAAGATGACAATCCTGAACTCATTAGGCCTCAGAAACTGATCAATCCTGTCAAAACCTCCCGGAACCATCAAGATCTTCACAGAGAACTTCTTATGAATCAAAAAAGGTAAAATGGTTTCTTGAGCATAGTTTGTTTTTTTTTTTTAAGAGGACTTTTAAGATAATGATATTTAATTTTAATTGTATTTACAGAGGCTTCAAAGATTCTTTGATTTCTTGCCCTGTGTTAAGGCTTTCTTATTCCTTCTCACATCCTAGAACCGGGTTATCCCTCCATGAGGCAGGTCCCCTGCAGGTGGCTGTGACAGCGGTGGCCGGCAGTGCTTCCAGACTCCTGCAGTCCCGGGTTCCCTTCTGAAATGGATGCCTGTTTCCAAATTTGGATGGAAGAGGCTGGATTAGGGATAGAAGAGAATGTCCTAAGTAGAAGAGAAATACATTCTTAAATTTCAACTCTCTGAATTTTCTCCTTACACTGAGGGAGGTGTAGGAATCAGGTAATTACTGCCTACTCCAGCATTTGTCAGTAGCAGGGAGAAGTCTCTAGAACCATATTAGACTTAGTAGATAGGACACTCACGTTTTGGTTTGTTTTTGAGTAGCATTTTAAATGGTTATTATCATAGTCTTTATTGTTATTTTGGAGGACAGGAAAACATTTACCTTCTATCTACTTTGCAAGCTCCATCTGTGCCATAATCATTTTGGATGTTGGGCTGGTGTGCTCTGCTTTTTAAGTAATTTGGGCGGGATAGGAGACTAGGAGAACTGAGGATGCAAGGCCACTTTTTCAGTTTAAGAACTAGGAAGCTTCATTTAGGATTATTTTCAGATCTCGCAGGACTATAGGTGGCTCATTTGCCCACTCTTTGCTAAGCCCTGGTGAAAGGTCTCCCATTGAACTGAAAGATAACACAAATCAAGTTTAGCATTAGGGTAATTTATTGCAGGGAGGCCTAGTTAAAAAAATGTTTTAAAGAGGATAAAGGGGGCATTTTTATGGCAATTCTCTTTCCTGACTACACTCCAGTAGAACTAATGACTCCTATCTATCCCAGGAAGTATTTGTAAATACATTTCTCCCTCTAGAGTGTGGGAATGTGGCTTACTCCTGTTTTATCCCCAGCATTATTACTAGGAAGCTGTTGGATTAGTGTGTATTAAATTGAATGCAAAGAAGATTTTAGCTTCCATCTGCCTTTGTCACACAATAGAAGGAAGAATATATGAATTTGGTATTATTACGGCCAAAGCAAAATGAGACTATCAAGTTCCTAAAATAGACCACAGAATTTGGAAGCCATCCTATCCTGCCTGGGAAATCATGTCTTCATTTTGGTGGAAAGATCGTCAGTTTAGTAGGCTCTGAAACAGAATAGCAGTTGTCACTCATAGATTTTCAGATTATCTTCACCTCTTTGGCCTCAGTTCCCTTATCTATAAAGTGTAAGGTAGGGGACTTAGCTGTTCTCTAAGAAACATTTTAGCTCAAACTTTTTCTTCTAGAAAAACCTATGAAAGGGCTCCAACTCAGAATAAAGGTCAGAGTAAAACAAACATTTGCAGAATAAGTGTTCTCTAAATTATAGGCTATGAATTATTCTGCAGAAATGTATTTAGTAGTTTGGGTCATATTGCTGTAAAAGCTACAGATTTGTGCAGTTGCGTCTATTTCCACATTTTTTAGAGACAGGGCTTCTTCCATGCTGTCTTTGGCCTGTTCTTTCTTCTCCTTGTTTGCCCAGCTCAACTGATCTGAGACAATGCTGGGTTTCCCTAAAGTACTGTGGTGTAGAGAGGACGTGGGCTTTGGGGTCAGAGAGAAATGGTAGGACTTCACTTTACCTATCTTATGATCTTGGCCAAGGTATCCCCTCTTGAGATCTGTTTCTTCATCTGTAAAGTGGGAGATAATAATATCTTTCTTATAAAAATTAAAGTAGGCTGGGCACCGTGGCTCACACCTGTAATCCCACCGCTTTGGGAAGCCAAGGCGGGTGGATCCCCTGAGGTCAGGAGTTCAAGACCAGCCTGGCCAACCTGGTGAAACCCTGTCTCTAGTAAAAATACAAAAATTAGCCGGGCATGGTGCCACACGCCTGCAATCCCAACTACTCAAGAGGCTGAGGCAGGAGAATTGCTTGAACATGGGAGGTGGAGGTTGCAGTGAGCCGAAATTGTGCCGCTGCATTCCAGCCTGGGTGACAGAGCAAGACTCTGTCTCCAAAAAAAAAAAAAGAAAAAAAACACTTAAAGTAAAGAATAGCTTGTATGAAAATGCTTAACATGGTAAGTGATCACTTAGTCACATCTATCTTCCACTTCCTATGTGGCAACATCTGGAATTTCCTATTGCTTTTTCTCCCATTTCTTTGACGGATTTTGGTTTGGTTGGAAATATATTAAAAAAGAAGAAGAAAAAGAAAAAGAAAAGACAGACTTCAAAATCAAATGAATGTATGTCATCTTATCTCTTAAGAGTTTTCAAGGTCATAGCAAACTTGTTAGAAATACACTGGTTTTAGACCGAGAATTTCTCATTTCTTTCCTTTTATTCATCTTTTATTTTGTATACTTTTTAGAGACTGGGGTTTTTATTTCTAAATTTTAGTGCCGAACTGTAGGATACGTCCCATCAATACGATGTATGTTTGGTTAAGGAATAACCAGTCTTGATTATTGCATGGTGTTGTAATGAAAATCTGTTTGCTTTTCTGCAGTTTATAACAAGTCTTCCTACATTTTGTCTCATCCGGTGCTCTTTCTAGTAACCCAGTGTGCATTATCTTCAGATTACCCTCACTCATGTGAGTAATCTCAGGGTAACTGGTTTAAGGAATCATCTCAAGATCACGTAATAGTTTTTTGAAATAGTGTTTGGAAATAAAAACAAGTTTATGTGGAGACTATACCTTTGCTACGCATAGCTACAAATTTAGCTCAAAGCTCTATAGCAATTCAGACAGTTTTTCCAGTTACATTTTAGAGATTATATGTTAAAGGCCAAGTCACTGCTTTAGAGAACAAGCACCCACAGGTCTTCTAACTGTGAAACCTATGCTCTTTCTAGTGTATAATCCTACTCTTCTATTTACCGTCTTTAGGACCCAGCTTAGTTTCAGGTTAAAGTCTTGAAGCCTCTAGGTCTGATTGTTAAAACCCTGCATCAAGTTCTCAGTTTCCATAGGTGTTCTCAGTGGTATAAAAAGGCAGCTTTCAAAAGGATTTTTTTTTTTTTTTTTTTTGGTTAAAAGATCACTATTAAAGGGATCCTTAAAAAAACAATTAAGAAGGGCCAGGCACGGTGGCTCACGCCTATAATCCCAGCACTTTGGGAGGGCGAAGTGAGCGGATCACGAGGTCAGGAGATCAAGACTATCTTGGCTAACACGGTGAAACCCCATCTCTACTAAAAAATACAAAAGATTAGCCGGATGTGGTGGTGGGCGCCTGTAGTCCCAGCTACTCGGGAGGCTGAGGCAGGAGAATGGTGTGAACCCGGGAGGCGGAGCTTGCAGTGAGCCGAGATGGTGCCACTGCGCTCCAGCCTGGGCAACAGAGCAAGACTCTGTCTTTAAAAAAAAAAAAAAAATTAAGAATATTTCTGATATTATTTAGAGAGAGAGAGATTCTGTACTCTACAAAAATTACTTTTTGGAATAAATAGGTCAGTTACTTAAACATATCCCTAAAATTGGTTCTTTGGCTTGTATATTTGGAAGTCAGTGGCTTCTCGTTCCTGGTTTTTAGCTGACATTCTTTTGGCATGCTTTTCTAGATGAATAGTTCCTCAATAAATACTTGCTGCTGTACAGCATGGAAAAAGACAGGGGCAGTTCTAGAGATAAAGGATACTAGTATTTGTGTTCGAATCCATGCAGGTAAAAATGACTGAACCAGAAATGTAAATGAGGCAGGCCAAACCGGAAGATTACAAGATTAAAGAACAAGGGCTGAAATTCAGGCCTGGCGCAGTGGCTCACGCCTGTAATTCCAGCACTCTGGGAGGCCCAGGTGGGCGGATCACCTGAGGTGAGGAGTTTGAGACCAGCCTGGCCAATGTGGCAAAACCCCATCTCTACTAAAAATACAAAAATATTAGCTTGGCGTGGTGGCACGCACCTGTAGTCCCAGCTACTCAGGAGGCTGAGGCAGGAGAATAGCTTGAACCCAGAAAGCAGAGGTTGCAGTGAGCCGAGGTCATGTCACTACACTCCAGCATGGGCAACAGAGCGAGAGTCTGCCCCCTCGAAAAAAAAGAACAAGGGCTGAAATTCAAGTCAGCTTTTCCCTGTACCCCAAGAAAAATAATGAGGCCAGGAGATGTTTGGCTAAGTGGGCAGGCATTGTTCTGTGATGGTCTGAGCCCCAGACCTTTCCTCTGGCTGAATGCTCTCCCAGGTAACGGAATGACTTCAGTTATTGATACATAGGTACAGAGTTCAGGTAGATGTGGAATGAATGTGGACTCGCCCTATCTGCCCTTGAATGTATTTAGTGGTTTATGTGAAATGTACCTTTCAGAGTTGTTTCATACTCTGGTGGTGGGAATATAAATCATTGCAGCCTTTTTGTAGGGCACTTTGGCAGTGCTCATCAAAATATGCAATGTGCAGGTGCTTAGCCAGCAATTCCGCTTCTATGAATCTAGCCAACAGAACTACTTGTAGAAGCTTGCAGCTATAAATGTCCACAGAGGCTCAGTGCCTCATTGTTTTTAATGGTGAACAATTGGAAACCAAATAGATGTCTGTCAATAGGGGTGTGGCAGAATTGTGGCATGTTTATATGGGTATAGAAAGTGTGGAGGAACATAGACCAAACTGTCGGTAACAGTTCTCTCTGGATGCAGGAATGGGTAGGGGCTGATGGGTACAGGGCCTCTACTTTGTATAATTTTGGGGCCACTGTTCACACAGAACATTTGCAGTGGAGTGGAGCTCCTCTGATTTGTTTAAAGGAGAGGGTTTGGATGTGCTTTTGCTTTTTTGTTTAACATATGGCTATATTACCTTTCTTTTTCTGCAAAGAGCACTTACTAATTTTATAATGTTTAAAATTGGCTTTGCCCACTTTAGTAGTCGCAGGTAGCTACCTGACCAAGAAGCCAACTTGGAAATTACTGTTGCTTTTGGGTGATACTGTCATAAAGGGGTTGAAAGTACTTGTTAGCTGTATATGTCAGAATTGATTAAAGAGAACCAACTATTCTAATGCCAGGGGTGGTATTGTAGTTAACTATGAAAGTTGGAGAAACTCATTTCTGTCTGTCAACACTATCTCTGCTCCATTTAGACTTAGAGACTTATATGGGCAATGCTTGACTTTTTCCATTCAGCACAGAAAGTTAAGTAATCCACTGTGATAAAATTTTAACTAAATTTGTATGACTTCTTGACTGCTGTAAGTAGAGAATATTTATCATATAAGCACCATTTTCCTGAATTTTTTGTTACTACATATTTTATCTTACTGTCACTATTGTGTAAAATCTTTGAAAGGCAAATGAATACTGTGTAATAGTTAAACCCATTCATAGGTTGCAATAGAGTGTGAGCCAATTGTGTCATACATCAAATGTTCAGCAGCTTTTGCATAATCCAGGAGAATTTAATAATAGTTGAAGTTCATTTTGCCAGTGAAATGTAGGGAAAGAAAAATGTTTGAAATTTAAATTATTCAGATAGCTAAATTCTTAATCCTAAAATTTAAATCCCTTAATTCTGTCTATAGTGTTATATCAAGACTTTTTAGTAGTCATGAAACTGAGTAAATCTTTATTCAGATTACTTAAAAACAGCTTTTCCTGTGGTTAATAACACCTTTATTTTGAACAGAGTACTCTTAAGCAACTTATATTGTGCTGATTAAAGATTTAATCTGTCCATATTTTTTACCCTGTTGTTCAGTCTTGATAAGTATGAAGCAAACCATAATTAAAGCACAAAAGTCACCTGCCTCTTTTGTTTCACTGGAAATTTGGCCAGATTTTTTTTAACGGAAAGTTCTGCTAATAAAAATTGGGAAATTGGAGATATATATTATTTTGACTGTGTGTCCTCTGTCATTAAGGATGGACTATACTAGCTGGGTGTGGTTGCTTATGCCTGTAATCCCACCACTTTGGGAGGCCAAGGCGGGTAGATGACTTGAGCTCAGGAGTTCGAGACCAGCCTGGCCAACGTGGTAAAACCCCATCTCTCCCAAAAATACAAAAAATTATCTTGGCGTGGCTGTGGGCGCCTGTAATCCCAGCTCCTCGGGAGGCTTAGGGAGTAGAATCGCTTGAACCTGGGAAGAGGGGGTTGCAGTGAGCCGAGATTGTGCCATTGCACTCCAGCCTGGGTGACAGGAGCAAAACTCCATCTCAAAAAGAAAAAACAAAAAAACAAAAAAACAAACAAAAAAACTGGGCGTGATGGCATGTGCCTGTGGCCCCAGCTGCTCAGGAGGCTGAGGTGGGAGGATCGCTGGAGCTCAGGAGGCGGAGGTTTCAGTGAGCTGAGATCACGCTACTGCACTCCAGCCTGGGCAACAGAGAAACCCTGTCTCAGAAAAAAAAAAAAAAAAGATGGAATATACTGATTTTTACTCTAAAGAACAACTTTGAATTAAGTTTTTATTGTGATTTTTAAAAGCATCTACATAGGAGAGATGCCAGAATTTTTAGAAATTCTAGATGAACGAGGAAGTATGCAATTGAGGATTGGTTTACAGATGTGATTGTGTGGACTTGAAAGGGATCAAGGTGAGTGTGCTGTTGAGTTTCTCTGGTCAGAGCACATATATTGGAAATTGTTATTTAACAGTTGCTCAGATGAGTCCTAGTTGGTGAGTCACGGTAGTTGATAGGAGTTGTTTAAAAAACAACCTTGTCCCTGGTCTACAGATTAGCAGTCACCAGCAGCCAGACCAGGAGGTGTGTGGGAAGTGCTCAGGCCCATCCTGGAGTCCAGGACAGAGTCAGTAGTGTTCGTTGCCTACAGTTCAGAAAAGCATGAATTACTATTCTGCTACATGCCTGTGTGCATAGCATGAGTGTGTGTGCACTGTTACCTACACCCTGTGCTGCCTGAAATTGATAGTGCTTTTCCTGTTCGGTGGTTGGTCCTATTTTGATTTTAAATTGTCTTGGTAAATTTTAACGTCAAGTTGAGATTACTTAATGAGTTGGCAGAGACTGGCTAAGATAAGTGACTAAGACAGTAAGAAGAAAGGTGGGCTGGATGATCCAGCATTCTGGAAAGCCATAGGAGAAATCCTAAGGAAATAGAAAAGGCAAATCTTAAGCTGACAGTTAGACAGAGATCACACCGGAGAAAATGCTAAGACATGTCTTTCCCTTGACTTCTCTCAAATATTTCAGATGGAGGGTGGCTGGTTCATGACCTGTTTGGCTTGTTTCTCCCCATTTGGAGAGATGGCTGCCTAATTTATCTCTCAGAAATGTAGACCTTCCCTGAAGGCTGACTTGCTTTCATTGTAAAGAATCAACCGCACATCTGAAAGGGTTTCAGTGGAGGAGCACTGGACTGAGAGTTAGGGGATTAAGATTCTGCACGGCCATATCCTTCAGTAGTGATAGAACCTTGGACGTGCCTTTAGATGTACAAGAACCCCCTTTCCGATCTGAAAAATGGAGAGTGGGAAGGTTTCGAGGGCCATTTTACTGTCTAAATTTCTGTGCTGGCTGGTCTTGAGGCTGCATTTAGTGCATAAGATCAGGGGCCAGAGGCCAGGCACGGTGGCTCATGCCTGTAATCCCAGCACGTTGGGAGGCCAAGGTGAATGGATCCTGAGGTCAGGAGTTCGAGACCAACCTGACCAACGTGGTGAAACCCCGTCTCTACTGAAAATAAAAAAGTTAGATGGGCGTGATGGTGCACACCTGTAATCCCAGCTACTCCAGAAGCTGAGACAGGAGAATTGCTTGAACCTAGGAGGCGGAGGTTGCATTGAGCCTAGATCGCGTGCCACTGCACTCCAGCCTGGGCGACAGAGCAAGACTCTGTCTCAGAAAAAAAAAAAAAAAAAATCAGGGGCTAGGTTTTGGGAAGCCTTCTCTCCGTGCAGAGCCCCCTGATTTCCTGAGCATCTCCGTCTCCGTCATGGGCACCCATCACAGTCATCGTACGAGCACCCCCACCCTCACTGCCCTTCTTTGCGTAGCCTACCGTCTTGCACGCGGCAGGTGGCCAATACACTTTTATTGAATGAATGGATTTTATGTACTCTCTGGAGATCTCCTGTTGCCTTTCTTTCATGCTGGTGAATTTCTTAGATCACCATGTTGCCTATTGTAGCCTAGTAGGTATCATGCTAATTCTGTAGACCTCTTTTCCATGATTGATATTGTAAGTTATATTTCTGTTCATAAAACGATGTAGCCATTAGATGAACTTTTTAAAAATTTTTATTAATACTTTTTTTGCAGGGGTCTTGCTCCTCAGAACAAACCAGAATTGCAGAAGGTGATGGAAAAAAGAAAACGAGACCAAGTAATAAAGCAGAAGGAAGAAGAAGCACAGAAGAAGAAATCTGACTTGGAAATAGAGCTATTAAAACGGCAGCAGAAGCTGGAGCAGGTAAGGGGGATTGACTGGAAGCTGTTCTTTTTTTTTTTTTTTTTTTTTTTTTATCTTGAGGAATGTTGGAGTGCTGGAGCAGGCAGGATTTACCAGACGTGTCAGTGTATACATTTATACTATGAAAGAAATATTGGAGACAAATGTCAGCAAATGGGGTCAGATATGTTCAAGGCGGGGACAAGAATCCTACTGAGGACCTCAAACAGATTCCAGAGGCAAAAGCAAAACAGGGACATGGCACTGAATTCACACAGGGTGCTGGGGTCATTTTATGAAATTCACCCTCACGAAGACTCCAGAGCAGCTGCGCGCTGACCTCAGGATGTGTTTTCTTAGCCCTGTCTTTTCAGTTCTTGTCATCTCGTGGTCCTATTTGCAGTGACAACCAAGTAGCCTCTGTTTCTGTGCACAGTTACCCAGACTCCATCCATCCATTTTTTTAAAAGTGGGGCACCAGGAGAGACTTCCTTCCATGGGGAAGTAAAGTTGTCAGGGACTTTGCAAAGAGAGAGGAGTATTTTGAAAGGCTGCTTGGTTTGTAAATAATTTTTCCTTTTCTGAATGTCATTTAGCTTGAACTTGAGAAGCAGAAATTGCAAGAAGAGCAAGAAAATGCCCCTGAGTTCGTGAAGGTGAAAGGCAATCTCAGGAGAACAGGCCAAGAAGTCGCCCAAGCCCAGGAGTCCTAGGCCGAGGCTGCAGCAAGACCTCGTGTGTCACCCCACAGAGCTGTCTGTGGGTGCCTCCTCAATCTCAGGGCACAAGCCCCTGGAGAATGTTCCAGCCAGCAGAGAATTTTGACTTGCAGTAGGATTTGGTGTGATTTTCCTACGATCTGGGTGGATGCCTTGCCTGTGATGGTTGCAGTTCCTATTCGCCAAATGAAGGGCAGTGCCCTGCACATAAGTTGGAATGATGGACCCGTGTTCAGAGACTTAACAGAACCAACAAGCAGAAAAGTGAGAACAGGAAAAAGGAAGAGGACACTGGAATCAGTTCTTGAGAGTTGCACGACTTGGTTTTTCTTCCATTCCAAGTTTAGTGGGACCCAGAGCTTTTTTCTTTTAAAAGCTAAAAAAAAAAAAATACTTTTAATTCCTTTTTGTTATGTTAGATAATTGAGATCACATAGAAATGCATTTAATCTGTTCACCCACTGTAAATTTTATTTTGAGGACCCAGAATTTTCTTGTCTAATTTATACTTTCACCCATGTTGCAGTTAACACCAGAGAAGGAACGTGAATGTTGAGCACAGCCACTACCCTTGTTGGCACTAAATTTAGAAATAGGGTGAGAAGGTTTAAAAGCCTGTAAACACCCATCTTGATTTTATTTTCATTCCTTTTGGTTCTCTGTGTAATAATAGTAGGCTACATAGTGACATTCCAGTTCCAAGAAGGTACATCCTGTCCGTTTGTTAATTGCTTTGATTACTAGGAGGATTTTTGTTCACTTTTGTTTTTAAATGTCTTGCTGATCTAGTTCTTTTAGATGGAATAACCTTCCAGTCCTTTAGAGAGTGGAACTAGTTCATATAACCCAGCTTCAGTATCACAAGTAGAAGCCCGCACATCTTTTCATTTCTCCAAGAGGAGTGTGGGGAAGGTTCCCATGACCGGCTGGGCAGTGAGGATTTCACTAGGCATTCTAATGTGAAATCAGTGTAGATTGCTCTTAAGGAGGCTTCATGAGATGTATAGCATTTGAATGTCTAATGATAATGAGTGTCATTAGAATCCAAGCTTTGAAAATTTCTGATTAATGCTCATATATTTATCTTTGTTTTTTCTTGTGAAGAAAGACTTTCACCACTGTTCGAGTGATGATGCTGTTGATAAGGATGATGTCGATGACTACTATATTGCATCTCTCAGGAACAGCTGACGGGAAGGGAGGGGCTGCTGAGTGCCCTCATTCTAGCTAGCACCACGCTCCTCAGAGAGCGGCCGAGTTATAGACAGCAGCAGCATTCTCATGCAAAATTAGTTTTAAGCTGCTGGTGTGGGCATCGGTACCTTTTGCCTGGGTGATATGGAAGAATTTTTGAGGATTTAGTATGCTCTCCATAGAGACAGTTCAGCCAGTCATTTCTGCATTGTAGAGACTTCTCATACTTTCTTTGAAGACTCATAGAAAGCTGGATCCAGAGCTTTTGAATCCTTAATTAGCATAGTAGAAATTAGCTTTCTATGGGAATGCTTTAGTGTTAGCAGTTGACAATTAGGCCCATATTCAATCTGAATGGGAACAAAAGTAAATGCAATGATAATATACTGCTAGTTAGAGAAACATGTTAGTTGATTATACCTGAAATGGATTATCTATCTCATCAGCAAGTATTATTTGAATAAAATGAGAAATGCTTAAGAAGAATTGTTGCTCTATAGTAATTTGGTTTTGAAGAATGGAATGGTAACTATTTTTTTCCATCGTTCTTCCTTTTGAGAGAAGAAAGTGTGGTGACTGATGATCTGGAAAAGCCCATTTCTGATTGCACATTGACTGGAATTCTTTCTTTGTGTCTGTGGACTAGTGATGCTGTTTGCAAAATGAAGATTCGGGACTGGCTCCTATCTTGTTATCTAACTAGATGTCAGATCTTGAAATCTGTATTCTCGAAGCAATTCTGCCACTTGATCGTATTCACAAGGGCCCTGATAGGCTCCTTTTAGAAGGCCCAATTCTGTTCCTAGAGCTTAACTAGAATTCATTCTTCACTGGGGGAAAAAAAAAAAAGTTAATTAAGAAAGCATTTCCTTCCTAATCTCACTCAAATCTGCAGAATTATTTGTAATGAGTAGTACAAAATCTGGCCAAAAGGAGACTTGTAAATAGCGTAAAGTGGTGTTTTATGCTAAACGGTGGAATGTATAGGCAGAGAAGCTCTTTGAAGTTGTCAGATGACCTGGGCTTACAAGCCTGATTCAAACAGGCTGTCAGTCTCCTCTCTCCCCTTAATACCGTGCAGCCCAAACCCCTAGGACTCTTGAACATCCGGGCAGTTTTGTGCTTTGAGCCACTTTTTGACAAAAATGGCTCCATTTTTCCACAGCGTGGTTTTCTTAAACTAGTTCAATGTTTTATAGTCTCATAGTAGCAGTGTTGCTTTCTAAGCTATAACAGTCGACTTTATTCTTCTACTCTGAAAAATCTTGACTTGTTTGAGTGTATATAATATATATAAAGGGAGCCTTAATGGATTGGTTTTCATAATTTAATATTTTTTGTATTTGCTCTTGTATAATTGTTTTTAACGGAAAGTATTAAAGAATTGAGGGTGGAATTCTTAGAACCAAAGTTATTCTTAATAAAAATCACCACATGCTTGGACCATGCAACCATGTTTGTCTGATCTGTTTAAAGTGGGCATCTGGAACAGAACAGGGTTGGGTTCAGTTCAAAGGTGAGAGTTGGTTCCAGGGTCTCCCTTTTGATGACTGGTCCTCATTGACAACCTTACCCCCAAATCACTTATGTCCTATTGCCTTGTGGCAGTCCAGCTGACAGTTTATCATATCAAACAGAGTCATCTCAGGTATTTATGGCACTGTAAATTACACATTGCAGTAGACCCTATGGCCTTCAGCAGCAGCCGTCAGTCCTCAGCTCAAAGTATTCTGTATTTTAGATAGCTTGGAGGACAGTGGGAGACAGGTTTTGGGAAGGGCCATTGTTTAGTGCGTTTGACCCCAGTACATATGGCATGTCTGAAGTGTGATTATGAGGTTTTTTTTTTGCTTACTCAACTATATGAATGTTATTCCTCAAAGAAGTTACTTTGGAAAGGTATACACCTGATCGCATTATACTACTGGTGAAAATACTTCGGAGGTTCAAGTCTCTTTATAAGTATGCCTTTATTTTTCAACTACAAATTACTCAGTTTGATCATCCAACTTCTAGTGTCTTTGGACTGTTTTAAAATATTGTATCTACTCAGGAGAGTAAAAATTTACTATCTCTAAGGTTGTACCATGAACTCTAAAGCCAGTACAGAAGATAGATCCAAAAATCAATTGAGGAGTAGCTGCATCCTTGGAATAACTAGGCAGTTTGCCCAGGTGACTGTGTTAAGGCTGTCAATGCATTTGACCACTTCCCCAATCTCTTTCTCTTCTCTCTCTCTCTCTCTCTCTCTCTCCCCGCCCTCCCCCCCCTCCGCCCCCGGCGTGTGTGTGTGTGTGTGTGTGTGTGTGTGTGTGTGTGTGTGTGTGTGTTTTACAGTAGTGGTAATAGATTTGAAACAAGACAGGGCAATTTCAAAGTGTTTAGTAAGATTTAAAATACTATAGGACAGCTAAAAGAAGTTTTAAAATAATACTACCCGGTATACATTTCCTAGTATAAAAAAATGAAGTATTTTACTTCCAGGGTCTTTGGATAAATACAATCTTTATGAGCTAGGCTAACAATCACAGTTTCTACTTTGTTTTGTCTCATGAGAAAACGTAGTCTGATTATCAGTTGGGGATCCTTTGAATGTCTTCCCACTTGCTCCTAGATTTTCTGGCAAGATGATAATTACCACTCGCCGTGGCACAAAGGGCACTCACTCATTTGTTGAAAGTATGTTCATTGCTACTGCAGTCCCGCCACTCCTAGAAACCCTCAAACTGTATATGTGCCTGTGTGTCTAAGTGTAAATATGTATGCATACATTTGCATTGATGTTTATTTTTATGTCTGTATTTATAGAATATCATGAGGTCGGGCCAGGGATGGTGGCTCATGCCTATAATCCCAGCACTTTGGGAGGCCAAGGCGGGTGGATTGCTTGAGGTCAGGAGTTCAAGATCAATCTGACCAACATGGTGAAACCCCGTCTCTACCAAAAATATAAAAATTAGCCAGGCGTGGTGGTGCGTGCCTGTAGTCCCTGCTACTCAGGAGGCTGAGGCAGGAGAATCACTTGAACCTGGGAGGCAGAGATTGCGGTGAGCCGAGATCACGCCACTGTGCTCCAGCCTGGGCTGGACAGAGTAAGACTCCATCTCAAAAAAAAAAAAAAAAAAAAAAAATCATGAGGTCACATTGATACCTCCAATCCCAACCTGGTGGCATGTTCTTTTCCCCCTTTCCGAATTTGTCACTCCCTCCTCCGACAGTGACAATCCTGGCTTCCACTGTCCTCCACTCATTTATTTATTTTCTCAATGTCCTGACCTTCCTCAACTGCTTTCACCTCCCAGGCACTGCCTAGTGGCTTTTTGACTGAATTAGGAAGGAAGGGAGAAAGAAAACAAACAGCAATTTTTCTTGAGCATGTAAACATGTATTGTGAGTTAAATTAATTAAATCGCCTCAAACAGCCTAAAGTGCAGCTATAGATCGAGTATACATGATTGTTTAAAACCTTGTAAACTCCTTAATATATCAACTATACTTGAACACAGTGGTTAGCACATTTTAAAAATAGCTTACATATACCCATTTTAAAAAATCAAGCTTTATGTCCATTATTACTGTTTTTGAGATAGACTCTCTGTTACCCAGGCTGGAGTGCAATGGTGCGATCATAGCTCACTGCAGCCTTGACTGCCTGGGTCAAGCTCTCCTCTCGCCTCAGCCTTCTAAGTAGCTGGAACTACAGGTGCATGCCACCATGCCTGCTAATTATTTTCTTGTAGAGACAAGGTTTCCCTATGTTGCCCAGACTGGTCTGGAACTCCTGGCCTCAAGTGATCCTCCTACCTTGGCCTCCCGAAGTGCTGGGATCACAGGCATGAGCCACCGTGCCTGGCCATTTGTCCATTAGTTTTCTACTTTTAAAAACACTTTCCTACTACTATGACCGTATTTATTTTCATATTCTCCTAGATATTCAGTTATACTCTCCTTTCTGGGCTTGCAGTAATTTTACCAAGATTAAAAGGAAAGAACTACCCCCTCAGGCTAATTGAAGGAACAAGATCTGGGTTCTTGACTGATTCTTAGGACAGAGGGCCTGGCAGCACAGTCCAAGCTGCTGCAGTCATGGACCACGGGCCCTGGACGAAGTCCTTTGTTATAATTAATTCTTCCTTGCTTTGTCTTGGAATTTTTAATATCTTGCCATTTCTTCTTTCATTTTGGAAACTTGGTGTCCTTCCCAGAAATGGATGCTTTCATGTTGCATAGTCAGCCTGACTTACTCATTGTCTTGCCTTTACGATCTATTGATCTTGTCCATTAGTGTAATTGAAAACTTACATATGCCTTATGAGTATCTCATATAACTAGGATCATTTCAAGATTTTGTCTAGTAAGAATCATCAAGTCTGTGTGGTGAACGCTTGTCCCTGGGATATTTGGCTATTTATTATCTTTGACACAACTGCTGGATCCTCTTCTGTTTGTGATCATATATGATTAAGTGGACTCTTTTATTTCTATTTATTATATGTGATCACTGATGACGATTCTATTTTTTTGAGACAGAGTCTCAGAATTCTGTCACCCAGGCTGGACTGCAGTGATGCGATCTTGGCTCACTGCAGCCTTGATCTCCCTGGCTCAAGCAATCTTTCCACCTCAGCCTCCCAAATAGCTGGGACTACAGGCATGTGCCACCATGCCTGGCTGATTTTTTTTTTTTTAGTTTTTTTGTAGAGACAGGGTCTCACTCTGTTATAGCTCAGGCTGGTCTTGAACTCCTGGCCTCAAGTGATCCTTCCTCAGCCTCCCAAATGCTGGGATGACAGATATGCACAACTGTGTCTGGCTTCTTTTGTCTTTTTGTACTATGTTTTCTAGTTTATCTTATGATTTTCTTTATTCCTGTGAGGATAGCTAGAAACAAACACATGTCTATGGTTTATGAAAATGTGTTATTCTTCACACAACAAACAAAATGTCCATACATATATGAATAGTCCCTTAGCCATATCCTATAATCATCTTAATTTTGTATTACAACTCCTTTTTCTCTTCGAATCTCTATGAAGGTGTGTCCCTTTATAGACTCACCTTATGATTTTCATCTCCTTTTTTGAACGCTCAGAATATTACAGCTTGGCTGGTGGAAGTCCTTCACGCTTATTCTTTTGTTTTTGTGGGGTTTTGGTTTTTTAAAAAATAAAATATTGCTTTTGACAGTTATGGCAGCATCCTTACTTTGTTACAACAATAGGATGTTTGGGGCCATCCTGATTTTTTTGTTGTTGTTTTGTCTTTTTGTTTTTGTTTTTGTTTTGATGCAAGACATAGGACTGTGCCTTTCAAGGAGTCCTGGTTTCTTTTTTTTTTTTTCTTTTCTTTTCTTTTTTTTTTTTTTTTTGAGACAGAGTCTCGTTCTGTCACCCAGGCTGGAGTGTAGTGGCGTGATCTCGGCTCACTGCAAGCTCCGCCTCCCGGGTTCACGCCATTCTCCCGCATCAGCCTCCTGAGTAGCTGGGATTACAGGCACCTGCCACCACGCCCAGCTAATTTTTTGTATTTTTAGTAGAGACAAGGTTTCACTGTGTTAGCCAGGATGGTCTCGATCTCCTGACCTTGTGATCCACCCACCTCGGCCTCCCAAAGTGTTGGGATTACAGACATGAGCCCTGGTTTCTTTTTTGATGAAGAATAGAAACTGCTAGTGGACAAAAGTGTCCTTGCACTGGTAGTAATGACAGAGCTAAAGAATGTGAAATTATCCTTGTTTTTCCATGTCGACCCTTTATGTGGTTCTACCTTATTTTTCTTACAAGATCTTGTTAATCCAGAAATATTTTCATTACACTTGCAAAGATTAGTTGAGATATTTTCTTTACAGATAAGAGTTATGAATGGGGATTTACCAGACCAGATACCAAAACACACCTTCAAGCAATAGTAATTTAACTGGTTCAATATTGGCTCAGAGAAGACAAACTGATGAATGGAGTGGCATATAAAGTCCAGAAAATGACTGATTTGCATGTCAAAATTTACAATGATCGAGGTGGGATTTTATTTTATTTCAGATCAGTTAGGAAAGGATAAACAATTCAGTGAAAAGTTTTGGGGCAATTGGAACCAAACAAATATATATTCCTCTATGTAAGAATAATTTCCAAATTTATTAGTGTTCAGCATAAAAATAAAACTGTAGAATTATTAGAAGAAAATATAAGGGAATATTTCTATAATCCTAGGGTTAGAGGAGGCTTTCCTAAGCATAACATTTAGCCCAAAATCTATAATGAAGAAAACTGACAGATTTAACTAGAGAAAATTAAATGCTTTTGTACAAAAAAGATGTAAGAAAGGTTAAGTGTCACAGACTAAGGCATATATACAGCAATACCTGGATTACATACAGAATATCTGTAAATGTCAATCCAGTTAAAAAAAAAAAGTATATGAACAGGCAATTCACAGAAGATGGAATAAAAATAGTCCATCAACATATGAAGAGATGCTCACTACTATCAGGAAAATGCAAACTAAAACAACAGTGAGGTAACCTTTACACAAATATCCACAAGGCAAAAATTTGAAAGACTGATAATGGCTATAGTTGGTGAGGATGTAGAGAAGCAGGTATTATATATACAACATCAGGGGAAGTGCAAATTAGTAAAGCCAATTTAAAAACATATTTTCACACGCTCTAGAATGGATATAACAAAAAAGATATACAATAACAAGTGTTGACTAGGATGTGGAGAAATTGAATCCCTTGTTTCATTGCTGGTGAAAATGTAAAATGGCGTAGGTACTTTGGAAAAGTTTGACAGTTTCTTAAGGAGTTAAACACAGATTTATCATATGACCCAGCAATCCCGCTCCTAAGTACTTACCCAAGAGAAATGAAAACATACACCTACACACAGAGTCTTGCACACAAATGTTTATAGCAAGATTATTCATAATAAAGTGTGGGAGAACCTCAAAGGCCCATGAATTGATAAATGGACAAGCAAATGTGGTATGGCCACACAGTAGAATATTATTCAGCCATAAAAAGGAACAAAGTACCGATAAATGCTATGACATGGATAAATCTCTGAAACAATAAAACTTTTAAAAATGCATGTATCTTTTGACATACCAATTGCATTTCTAGAAATGTGACCTTAAGAAATATTTATGTGCATAGAGATTATTCTTCAAAGACATTTGCAGCCAGGTGTGGTGGTGTGCACCTGTAGTCATAGCTACTCTGAAGGCCAGGGTGGGAGGATCACTTGACCCCAGGAGTTCCAGACCAGCCTGGGCAATATAGAGCAAACATTTCTTGGGCAAACATATTTTGTCTCTGAAAAAGAAAAAAAGAAATATTTACAGCATTTGTCATAATTTATCTCGCAAACCACCTGCTTATCTAGTAGTTTGCTAGATTAAGTGTAGTACATTCCCATTCTCTTTATGTACTATAATGCAGCTTTTAAAATAATATATTATTATACATATACATAAATAAGGCTTTGAAGCTATACCCCATGAATATGTACAACTATTTTGTATCCAAAATAATTAAAAATAAAAAAATTATAAACTAAAATTCCTGAAAATAAGTATTGACCCAAATATCCTATAAACTGAAAGAGAAAATAATATTTCTCTTATAACAGTTTCATTTTTCTCCCTGAAGAAACCTGAAAACATTTACGGACGGTTGTTTTTGGTTTTCTGTTTGGATTGACCTGAAATAGAATTTTTATTGTCAACAACAAAAAAGCAAGCTGCAGAACAATAGACATATGATCTCATTTATATGAAAAAAAATTTTAAGTATTCATATCCATTCATCTATACAAATGCTTGCAAATAGGACTGGAAGTTTACCTAACATATTAACAGTGGCTACTTCTAGGGGAGGGAAGGAATTTAAGGCCAGAAATAGAGCGGCTTCTGTATGTAATCTGTATATTTGTGATCTTTTTTTTCCCTGAGACAGGTTCTCACTGTCACCCAGGCAATGAGTCGATCATAGCTCACTGCAGCCTCAACCTCCCAGGCTCAGGTGATCCTCCTACCTCAGCTTCCCGAGTAGCTGGGGCTACAGGTACGCACCACTACACCTGGCTAATTCTTCTATTTTTTGTGGAGATGGGCTCTCACTATCTTGCCCAGGCTGGTCTCAAACTCGTGGGCTCAAGCAATTCACCCTTCTCAGCCTCTCAAAGTGCTGGGATTACAGGTGTGAGCCACCGCACCTGACCAATATTAGTATGTATTTAAAATTGCATACAATCGGAATGAGTCCTTGATTCACTAGTGTTTAAAACGGCATAAAAGCAAAGCTTGGAAAATAAGTCTGCTTAATACAAAAAAATCCCTTAAAATCTAAACACTGTTAATTTCATAACTGGCGTGTACAGTGAACACCCACAAGAGCAGTTTCAATGTTCCCCAAACATGCAGACCTATAGTTGAAATCATCGAAGGAAAAACAGGTCTAGCGAAAAGATAGAAGCTCTGACTCCAGAGCGGCACTGAGAAATGTTTCGACCTTTTGCCAACCTCCTAAGGATGGAACAAAGACCTGAGCTGGGGGCTCCTCATAAGTGACGCGAGGGGTGTAGCCTTTGCCATGAAAACAGCATTGCCCTTTAGAGTTTTCTGCTGCTCCTGGGACTTCAGTAACTGTAGTTACAGTCCTCTGGTTTTCCTCCTATTGTTTTCATTGGCCCGGGACTAAGTGACTTGGAAGTGAGGAATCGGGAGCTCTGTAATGAAATACTGCTACTTGGTGCGCGCAGGGCATTGGGGGAGCTCCAGCTTGGCCAGTGGAGGTCGTCTTGGCGGATGTTCTTTCTTGGATGACGATGGAATTCTCTTTCCCTTCTCCCTTGGTACCAGGTGGGGCCTTCATCGTATTACTAAGAGTCGATTTATTACTCTTTCCGCTCCTTCTGGTTGAATACTTGAGATAGACGCTTAGGAAAGGAGCTAGCCAAGCCCTGGAGAAATGCTGACTCTTTGGATTTAATTTATGAGGCCTAATAGAAGCCGTCACAGATGTTGGCTAAGGGTAGAATTAGCAGCAGAGAGTAGCGGCTGCAGCCTCCCCTGTTGTGACTTTAGGATTGAAGCTTCAGGTGTAATCTCATGGGGACCTCCTTGGTTGGTTGTCCATGGTTATTTACTCATTTAAGAGATTCCAGGAAATAATGGCACCTGTGTTAGCCAGGTGCCAACAAACAGTGAAAGCAGCATGATTAAAAACATGTACTGTGAGGCTGGACACAGTGACTCACGCCTATAATCCCAGCACTTTGGGAGGCTGAGGTGGGCGGATCATTTGAGGTCAGGAGTTCAAGACCAGCCTGACCAACATGGGGAAACCCTGTCTCTACTAAAAATACAAAACTTAGCAGGGCATGATGGCGCGTGCCTGTAATCCTAGCTACTTCTGGAGGCTGAGGCAAGAGAATCGCTTGAACCCAGGCAGCAGAGGTTGCAGTGAGCTGAGATAGCGCTACTGTACTCCAGCCTTGGTGACAGAGCAGGACTCTGTCTCAAAAAGGAAAAAAAAAAAATGCCACCCAGGAGGGAAATACCTTACACAACAGGCTATGAATCAGAATCAGGGTTTGTAGGAGCCTCCATTAGAGCTGATAGCCAGCCTATAAGTTCAACAAAGAAAAAGTTCACTGTGCAAAGCCACATGCGTGAAGGGAATATTCTAGCTGCTGCAATGTGGCTTTAATTCAGTGAGTTGGTGCTTTGCTCTCTAGGGGGACTTGCTGGAGTTTGCTCTCTTTCTTTCCATTCCCTTTTCCTTCCTCAGTGACTTCAGTGTTTCTCAGAGATAAGCAGTCAGATCAATTAGGCACACGTGCTTACTGAATATGTTGACAAGATATCTCGCTAGGAGCCAGTTCCAGCCCTGGAGGTGTTTGTAATCCTGTTCAGAGATGAGACATTGCATAAGATGTAATAAATAATAACAGACATGAAATAAAGTGCCACATGAATACTTCGAAGATAAGAACTATAGGAGCAAATTAAGAAAATACACACATGAAATCAAATAGTTTTATTGCTAGATAGATGTTCGTATTAATGTTCTACGAGGGAAGCCGTGGAAATTAATGGTTCAAATGATGTTTTAAATTAAATGTAAATTTTGTTTCTTCTTGATCTTCCTCTCTGCTTCCCAGACTGTTCTTCAAAAAAACACAACTGAACAGTTTGAAAAGCCAGGTTTTTGTGAGTAGCAGTAATAGGACACTGGGGAGAGGGAGAGCAGGAAGTGGGAACGCCAAATAGGCCTGCTGCCTCCCCCATGCCAACCGCTTGCAGTGTTGCTAGGAAACACCTGTCGTTTATTTCCAAAGAACTTCCTGAGGTGCTTGAGGTTAGGCTATGGGTGAGTTTTGATTTGTGTCCTAGCATTGAAATCTGAAGACCTGTGTGGTTTGCTGTGGTGTAATCAAATGGCAGGCCATCCCTGTGCACATGCTGCGGGTACCTGGTTGCAGGAATGAATGGGGCTCTGGGGAAGCGTGTGTTTCCTGCTCAGGCTGTATGTTTGTCCATTTTCATCACAATGCCCCGCGTTGGGAATATAATGCTAAGCAAAATCATAGCCCCTGCCTTTTTGGAGCTTAAAATGGAGTGAGGAGACAAATATTATTCAAAGAATCACAGAAATGCATGTAAAATGACAACTGTAGTGAGTGGTACAAAGAGAAGGGCAGGGAGCTATGAGAACGGGTGCCTCTGCACATAATGGCTGATGAGCAGAACATTAGTCTCCAGCCATTGCCGCTCTCCATGTGCCAGGCACCATGCTCAGTGCTTAACATTCGGGACCTAATGGAATTCTCACCATATTCCTATGGGGGCAACACTATTGTCACCTCTACTATAGAGGAGAGGGAACTGAAGGTCACCAAAGTTGAATACAGTGGTCCCTGCTTCTCCTTGGGGTAAATTCCAAGACTCCCAGTGGGTGCCTGAAATCACAGATAGTACCAAACCCTTTATATATTATGTTTCTTCCATCTGATAACCAAGACGGCCACTGAGTGACTAATGGACCAGTAGTGTAGACATCGTGGATATCCCGGACAAAGGGAAGATTCCCATGCTGGGTGGGATGGTATGAGATTTCATCACACTACTCTGAATGCCCTGTGATTAAAAACTTATGAATTGTTTATTTCTGGAATTTTCCATTGAATATTTTCGAGCCGTGGTTGACTATGGGTAACAGTCAAGCCATGGAAAGTGAAATCACATATTAAGGGAGACTACTGTAACTGAACTGAAGGCCTTCTCCTCCAAAATTTCACTCTCATCCACAGTCCCAGTCTTCGTAAATGGCACCACTCTCCATCCAGTCCTGTAATTTGGAAATTTGGGAGTCATCTTTGACCCAGTCTCACCCTCCGTATCCAATGGAGTTCTTTCCACTCTACCTCATAAATATCCAGTCAATTTCTCTACTCCTCTGCAATCTCACTACCCATATTAGAACAGCAGCTTCCTAGTGGTTCTTCCTCTCACTTTTGCCTCAATCTGCTCTGTGCTCTCCAAAGAAGACCAAATGATCTTTAGCAAAGGCAAATTTGACTGTGTTCCTCCATTGCTTGAAGACTTCCCATTGATTTTAGGGCAAAGACTAAAATCCTTAACATGGCCTCCAGGCCCATCATGCTCTGGCCCCTGCTTGCATCACCAGCTGCTCCTCTTGTACCTCTGCCTTTGTTCTCCTTATTCCAGACTTTCCAGCCTCCTCTCTGCTTCAGGGCTTTCCCACCTACCAACTGCCTTTCCTCAAAGTTCTCATTCTCCCCTTTGTGCTTAGTTAATTCATGTTGGGCCCTTAGATTCCCAACTTTCTTAGGGAAACTTTCTGGACTGTGCAGAGCAGGTCAAATCAATCTCATAATACAGTTTTACTTCTTCTTTGTAACATTAGGTAAATTAATCCTTGGGTAATTAATTAATGTCTCTCTTATGTATATGAGCTATGAAGTTGGGTATAACATCTGCCTTGTTCACTGCAGTATTATTCATTTAGGGCTTGGCATACAGTAGGCACTCAACAAACATTTGTTGAATCAATGAGTGAACTTCCCAGAGTTCACATGGTCGATATATGGCAGAACCAGGACTCAAACCCAGTTTGACTAATATCAAAGTTTATGCTTTTAATCACTGTATTCTACTATTGTCCTCTACGCCACCACCATGATAATGTCTTAAAGACATTAAGAGCTTCAGCACAAATTTACTGTATACAGAATGAACCCGTATGTTCTTTTTAATAGAATGTTGGGCAGCAGCTGCCTCTCACGGTGACTCTATTGCTTTTTACCTGTTCTCATATGTGATTCTACTGAAGTGAACTGGGAAAAGAGCTAGTGATAAAAATCAAGAGGTCTAAAATAATTATTCTTAGTCAAAAAGAAGACAGATTAAAAATTATTCTTAGCCAAAAAGAAGATAGATTAAAAAGAGTGGAATTTTAATTGGATAACCTAGAAGCGGTGGATAAATTCCTAGACACATATAACCTATCAAGTTTGAATCACAGAGAAGTAGACAGTCTGAAGAGACCAGCAATGAGTAAGGACATTGAATCAGTAAGAAAATAACAAAAAACAAAAAAGACCCAACTCTCTCATCAAAGAAAAGCACAGGGTCGGGCATGGTGGTTCACACCTGTAATCCCAGCACTTTGGGAGGCTGTGAGCAAGTTCAACACCAGCCTGTGGAACATAATGAGACCCCTTCCGATTAAGGGTAATTGGTGGCTGTCCTGGTTCCTCGGGAGGCTGAGATAGTAAAAATATTTCAGCTCAGGAGTTTGAGGCTGCAGTGAACTATGACCATGACACTGTACTCCAGCCAGGGTGACAGAGTGAGACCCTGTCTCTTAAAAAAAGAAAAAGTAAAAAGCTCAAGACCTGATGGATTCACTGCTGAATTTTATCAGACATTTAAAAAAGAACTATTGCTGACTCTTCTCAAACTCTTTCTGATAGTTGAAGAGGAGGAAACACTTCTTAAATCTTTTTATAAGGCCAGCATTACCTTGATATCAAAGCCAAAAAAAGACATTACAAGAAAAGAAAATTACAAGCCATTATTCTTGATGAACATAGATGCAGAAATACTCAATAAAATGTTAGCAAATGGAATTAAACACATTAAAAGGATCGTCCACTACAATCAAGTAGGATTTATCATTGGCATGCAGAAGGGGTTCAACATACACAAACCAATAAATGGGATATATCAAATTAACAGAACGAAGGACAAAAATTATATGACCATTTCACTGAATAACAAAAAAGGGTTTGACAAAATTCAACGTTCTTTCATGATTAAAAAAAATGCACACCAGCTACTCTGTGCACGTTGCCTATGGAGTAGCCTTGTTTGCAAGAAGTAGTAATTTGAAAAAGAAAGAAAGAAAAACTCTTACCGAACTAGGTACAGAAGGAATGTACCTCAATATTATAAAGGCCATATATGAGAAGCTCACACCTAACATTTTGTGCAACAGTAAAAAATTGAAAGCCTTTTCTCTAAGATCTGCAATAAGACAAAGATGCCCACTTCTTGCCATATGCAACATAGTATTGGAAGTCTTTGCCAGAGTTATTAGACAAAAGGAAGAAGTAAAAAGTAAGATAAATAATCATTGGTGAGAAAATGGTCTTATATATAGAAAATCTTACAGATTTTACCAAAAAACTGTTACAGCTAATAAACAAACTCGGTAAAGTTGCATGATACAAAATCAACACACAACAAGCAGTAGCATTTCTATACACTAACAGCGAACTATCTGAAAAAGAAATCAAGGTAATAATCCCATCTACAATAGCTGCAAAAAAAGAGAAGATACTTAGGAATGAATTTAACCAAGGAGGTGAAAGATTTGTACACTGAAATTTATGAAGCAATGATGAAAGAAATTGAAAAAGGCACAAATAAATGGAAAGATATCCTATGTTCATGGATTAGAAGAATTAATATTGTTAAAATGTCCATACTATCCAAAGCAACCTACAGATTTAATGCAATCTCTATCAAAATTCCAATGTTTGAAGCTTGGTCTAGGAGGATCTATTGTATTCTCTCAAAGGATAATGTATAAGGGCACTTGATAGACAAGTGGCTTGAACAAAAATATAAGACAAAATCAATAATTTACCTCCCATAAAACATTCAGGGAGATAACTTGAACTTATCTATATTCCACTCTGCTTTTCTTTAGATTGTATGCCTTGTAAAAGTCAATTTTTCCAAAAATCATTCTTTCTTTCAAAGCATATTGTTTGCAGTCTTGAATGGTGGAAAATAAGAGTAGAGAGGAAAGTTCTATGTTGAACCTGATATTTTAACACCATAGGCACTCCAAAAGTTATTTTTACTTTGAACAAATACAAAAATAATGCATAAGTTTATTCCATCCTGATTTGCCCCCCAGCTGGCTGACTTCATTGGTTCATAAATTGCCTATGATCATTGAATTGACGTAAAGCCTTGAGCAGATGAATTTTATGGTCAAGATTTGCTGAAAAATATATATTTTTTTCTTTTCTTGAGAAATATCGCTCCCTCAAAGAAAGGGAGTATTAACTCTGGGGTATTGACTTCCTGCTAAAGGGGACTTGGAGACCATTGTCTTTCCACACCCAAAAAATAAAAATAAATAAATCAAGGCTTGAATCCTTTCAACAAATTCAAAGCAACTCCAGTTAGGCACTACAAATACTTAAGGGTACACACAACACTTTAAAAGTAAAATGTGTCTACTCTGGCAGCTGGTAAGTGGCTATTTTGCATTGCAAATTTACCACAAAGCTTGTTACTTACCTATGTGCTGGAAGACGCCACCCTGCAATCTCAGAACGATGCCCCTGGGTTCTGTCTGTGGACACAGTGGTGGGTGTGCATGGAAGAGCCCTCTCTCATACTGTTGCAGGATCCACAAAGACTTTTAGCCCCCTAAAGAGGCAGGAGCCCAGTGAGAGTGAACCCACAAGGCAAGTCATGCCAATAAATCCAGCCAAGTGGAAACCACCAGACGGACAGGAAGATCACGGACAAGTCTCATTCCCATAAAATGGAATGTAAATAATTTCCCTTTCTCTTCCACAATTTATTTTTCAGGCAAAGGAATTTAGTATATAATAGGGACTTGGCTGATCTCAAAGGCAGGCTATTTATAGACTCTCATTGACAAGCTATTAGTCTTAAAGATAAATCTCTCCTCTCATCCTCAACACAACTCATTGACTTGCCCTCCCTCTCTTCCCTCCTCTCTTTCTTCTCTTCTTCTTACAAAGTAAAACAAAAGAGAAGTCTTAACTGCTGATCACAACTGGTTATTCAGCCGGGAGAGTTATTTTCCACAGTCATGCAACCTAGAGGCACTAATGAATCAATTTTCTGTCTTGGAGGTTACTGCTTGTATTACTTTATTTTCCATCATGGCTTATGTTTCCTATACAGGATCCTTAGGTACCTCCCCAAAGCATCATATTCCTCCAGGCTGTGCTGGCTTTTTGGGTAGCACTGTATGTACTTTCCTCCTATCTGATTTTGCACAGGATGGCTTTGGCTCTGCGACATTGTCACCCCTCTCTCCCTGGGACAGAGCAATGAGGCAAGACAGACTGGGAGACTCCAGGGAAGTGAGGTGGAGGAACAGGCACCCCAGGTAGCAAGGGTGATGAGAGTCAAGAGGAGACCCACCTTTTCCCATCGTCTCACCTCCCTAGGACATGCTCACTTTATTTTATGTCAGCTGACACACATTGAGTACCTGCCTTGTGCTAGTCGGCATGAGAATAAAAAGTGAGTAGGGCAGAGTCTCCACCCATGGGCTGATTCTTGGGAGGCCGCACAGGTAAGCAAGTGTTCGCAGCATGCAAGGATCCTCCTTGTATGGTGACCTCGACCAAAGTAGGTACAAAAAAATGCTGTTGGAGCCACGAACGATCAATTTACATTTTCCTGAGTTCCAGGGAAGTTCAGATCCAGTTGTCACAAGCAAGTACCATGGTCTTGCCTATGTCACCATGTGGACATACTTAGAGGCTCCACACACACACGTTGCTTTGTACAAGAGCAAAATGCAGAGAATGAAGGCAATAGCCAACTCTCAGTTATTGGTGGCTTCCTTTCTCCAGCTGTTGGACTAATTCCTACTACTGACAGCAGGAACCCAGGAGGCATCTGGGGCTGGTCTCCTTCAGTAGAATGGCTATGTGTGTGTGGGGCCGGGGGTAGCGGAGGGGGCTGCTTTCCATAAGCAAGGTCAGATGGAATTAACATTGGATGTTGGCTTGGATTTGGGGGAAAAATTGAGTGGGCAATAGAATAAGGAGCACAGGCTCGGAAATCAGGACTTGGATTTGAATCATAGTCCCATCACTTTCTAACTTTGTGATTCTGGGAAAATAAATTCTTTGGCCCCAGTTTTCTCATCTGTAAAATGGGCGTAACTGGCCAGGCATGGTGGCTCACACCTGTAATCCCAGTACTTTGGGAGGCCGAGGCGTGTGGATCACTTGAGGTCAGGAGTTTGAAGCCAGGCTGGCCAACATGGTGAAACCCCGTCTCTACTAAAAATACAACAAGTAGCCAGGCATAATGTTGTGAGCCTGTAATCCCAGCTACTCAGGAGGCTGAGAGGAATCACTTGAACCCAGGGGGCAGAGGTTGCAGCAAGCCAATATTGCACCATTGCACTCTTGCCTGGACAACAGGGCAAGACTCCGTCTCAAAAAATAAAAAATAAAATGGGCATAATGATTTTGTTTGCCTCATTGAGTTGTTGTAAGAGTTAAAGGAGTAGGGTGGGTATAGTGGCTTATGCCTATAATCTCAGCACTTTGGGAGGCCGAGATGAGAGGCTCACTTGAGGCTGGGAGTTCCAGACCAGCCTGGGCAACATAGTGAGACCCTGTCTCTATAAAAATTTTAAAAATTCAGCCAGATATGGTGGCACCAGCCTGTAGTTCCAGCCACTTGAGAGGTTGAGGTGGGAGGATTGCTTGAGCCCAGGAAGTTGAGGCTGCAGCGAGCCACGATCGCAGCACTGCACTCCAGCCTGGGTGTTAGAAGGAGACTTCCTGTTGGGGGAAAAAAAAAGTGCTAGAGGAGATTCATGTACTTAGTAAACATTAGTGATTATAATCATTGCTGTTCTTTTGTTTATATTTGTTATCTACATATTGTATTTATGAGGTTCAGGAAGTCCAGGCTCAGTCACAGGCTCTGGTGTGGGGCAGAGTGGCTGCAGTGTTGCTCATACACTGAACGTGCAGGACCAGGGCCATCCTAGGTACAGCCCCTCACCACATGGTATGATTTCAAGCCATAATGTCCAGCTGCCCTCAAATGCCTCTTCTAAAATCCTACTGTGTTAACCTTTTTTTTTTGAGATGGAATTTTACTCTTGTTGCCCAGGCTGGAATGCAATGGTGCGATCTTAGCTCACTGCAACCTCTGCCTCCCAGGTTCAAGCGATTCTCCTGCCTCAGCCTCCCAAGTAGCTGGGATTACAGGCCTGCACCACCACGCCTGGCTAATTTTTGTGTCTCTAGTAGAGACGGGGTTTCACCGTGTTGGCCAGGCTGGTCTCAAACTCCTGACCTCAGGTGATCCACCTGCCTTGGCCTCCCAAAGTGCTGGGATTACAGGCATAAGCCACCGTGCCCAGCCCCGCATTAACCTTTTAAGTCCCAACCACTGTGTAGTGGTAAAATGTCAACATGCCGTTGTCTGGGGAAAGACAACGCATTTACCCTTTTCTACCTGACAGAGATACCTTAATGCATCCTCAAGCACTGGGTACAGCTGGGACAACCTCTTCTGGCTTGGTAAGGGAGAAGGGGGACCAGGCACGAGCAGTCAGGCATGGGGAAACAAGTCAGGAGCCCTGAGGAGCCTGGGACAGGAGGATGATCTCCTGTATAGGATGTATAGGATGGCTCCTGTATAGGAGACAGTGTGGGGGTGAAGCATGTGGAGTTGGAGGCTGGGACATAAGGCCTGGTGCATAGCAGGCCCTCAATAAATATTTGCCATTAAATGACAGGGCCTGGAAAAAGGGAGCTGGGCACTGGCAGGCGTGGCTTGTCACCAGTGTGTCCAGGGCTGGCCCAGCCCGGCCAAAGTCAAGGTGCCTTGCTGGCCGGGAAGGCAGATGGTAGGCTTTCTCAGCCCATTCTGAGGCCCGGAGGAAGCCTTTGTCCCTGCAGCAAGAACCCCTAATTCAGCCGTTTCTGGGAATCAAGGCTTCCCCTAAGTGGCTTCTTCTATGACTGGGCAAGACAGTCAATTGCTGGCTTACAGAGAGGAGGGGAAAGCTTTCCATGCCTGCTCTTGGCAATAGCAAGGTTGGTGACGTTAGGCTTCAGGAACTTGGGACTTAATCCTTTCTGCTAAGTACCTGCAATACTGAGAGGCTGGGAAGCGTACATGAAATAATAAAACCCAGCCCTAGCCGAGGGCCAGGGCTATGCAGACCCTACCAAGGTGTGCAGCGGCTACTTTCACCGTCCTTAAAATGATGCACGTTGCTGCCATCTAGTGCGCACCAGCAGAACTTTTTAGTTTTTAAAAATGGAATCGCAATTCATAGGTTGGGCACAGTGGCTCATGCCTGTAATCCCAGCACTTTGGGAGGCTAAGACGGGAGGGTTACTTGAGGCCAGAAGTTCGAGATCAGCCTGGAGAACATAGCAAGACCCACCCCCTCCCCCGCCCCACCACCACTCCCTTCCCATCTCTACAAAAAATTTAAAAAGTTAGCTAAGCGTGGTGGCTCACACCTGTAATTCCAGCACTTTGGGAGGCTGAGGTGGGAGGATGGCTTGAGCCCAGGAGTTTGAGACTAGCCTGGGCAACATAGTGAGACTCCATTCCATCTCTATAAAAACAATAATTATAATTCGTTTGTTGATTTATTGAGTTCTAATCTTCTGTTCTTGGTCTGAAGTGACCTAGTTCAAATCATGAGCAGTAAGCGTTATTATTACACCTCTCAGTTTGATATGATAGGTTCAGGCACCAAGAGTAAAAAGTCCCCTTTTCTAGGCCCACTGCTGCCTCTTACTGTGAGGGCAGTGGGGCAGTCACGGAGCCTCCTGATGTGGTTTTCCTGATGTGTAAAACGGACTCGCCATCCCGTTCCTGCCCATGGTCAAGGATTGCGAGAATTGCAGTTTCACACATTCATTCATCTAGCACAAGGGTACCAGGCACAGGAGCCCTGGGTGAGTAAGGAAGCCAGGGCTCCTGCCATGGGGGAGATGGCACTGTATGGAGGAAAATAGAGATCACACACACACGTGCACATGCATGAACACACACACACAATGGACAAAGCACGGAGCCATTTCTCACAGTGACTGGTAGAAGTCCTACCTCCTCGATTCCTTGCTTCCAATCGCTCTCCTTTCATAATAGGCCAGTTCTTTCCTAAAACACAAACCTGAGCCTCTTACCACTTGCAGAGAGACCTTCCTCCTTGTCAATATCATAAGGTTCAATTTGCTCTATCATGGAAGTTACAGTACCAATGACACCAGCCAGCTTCCTCAAGCTACTTATGGTTTTCTGATACAACAACAGGTAACTTTTACCACGTGCCAGGTGTTTTGCTCAGTGCTTTATATATCAATTTGCACATTCATCTTAAGAGTGATATTGTGTTATTACCCTCCCCCATTTATCTACAGGGAAACTGAAGCAGAGAGAAGTAAAGGAATATGTCTCAGGTCACACAGCTAGTACATAGCAGCCTGGAACTGAAACCCAGGTCTCTGACTACGGAGCCCGTGCCCTTGCCCCCTTGGCCACACTGCCATATGCTGCTTCCTCCCCGGCAATGCTGCGCCTTCCCTCCCTTCACATCTGGTGGGTCAGCCTTTTCATGGCCTCCTGGTGAAATCTCGCCAATTGCAGATGAGCTGACTCAAGCATGCTGCCCACGAGACTGCTCTTGACACCCACGTGATACAACTGCTTTCCCACTGCCAATGCCAGAAGCCTCATTCAAAGGTGTCATGCCTGTCATGCACGATAGAGGTTGTATACATGTTTGTCTCCCTGCGCACATGGCAAGGGCCTTGGTAAACATCTGCAGCCGTCTGAACTAAATAAAGGTTTGTTGAATCGTAGTAAATGAAACAGCA
The DNA here is from genome assembly GCF_043159975.1 of Macaca nemestrina. Classification (NCBI taxonomy): domain Eukaryota; kingdom Metazoa; phylum Chordata; class Mammalia; order Primates; family Cercopithecidae; genus Macaca; species Macaca nemestrina. The sequence continues at coordinate 129,375,844 of NC_092133.1, forward strand.
CAGGAGAAAGTGCTCTGTAAACTATAAAACATCAGAGAAACACGAGCCAGCAGATCCTTTGAAAAGTTCTTCATAAAATGTAAACAGATTTAGAGTATGAAGTATTCATTTATGCACAAGCGTTTTCTTCTTTGTGATTTTAGGCCACTTTCTCTGCTAATAATGCTTCTACCTTTTCTTTTTAATTTAATTTAATTTTAAGTTCTGGGATACATGTGCAGGATGTATAGTTACATAGGTAAACACATGCCACAATGGTTTGCTGCACCTATCAACCCATCATCTAGGTATTAAGCCCAGCATGCGTTAGCTATTTTTCCGAATGCTCTCCCCTCCCCAGCCTCCCCTGACAGGCCCCAGTGTGTGTTGTTCCCCTCACTGTCCATGTGTTTTCATTGTTCAGTTCCCACTTATAAGTGAAAACAAGTGGTGTTTGGTTTTCTGTTCCTGCATTAGTTTGCTGAGGATAATGGCTTCCAGCTTCATCTGTGTCCCTGCCAAAGACATGATCTCATTCCTTTTTATGGCTGCGTAGTATTCCATGGTGTATATGTACCACATTTTCTTTATCTAGTCTATCATGGATGGGCATTTGGGTTGATTCCATGTCTTTGCTACTGTGAATAGTGCTGCAAGGAACATACGTGTGCATGTGTCTTTATAATAGAATGATTTATATTCCACTGGGTATATGCCCAGTAATGGGACTGCTGGGTCAAATGGTATTTCTGGTTCTAAATCTTTGAGGACTCATCACACTGTCTTCCACAATGGTTGAACTTGCCTTTTCAACCAAGGGTCACTATATGGGAGAATGTTCCTGTTATTGACTGAGAGATTTGAAACTATCACTACACACACTTTGCACAAAAGCAAGCATTTCCCTCCTTAAAGACCTTTAAAACGCATCAGTGAAGTGACTCCTACCGGGGGCAAATCTCTCTGGGTAACGGAACCTGGCCTAGCAGTCAAACCCTTGATTCTGGCTGGGGCTCTGTCCCTCACTGGCTGTTCCCTATTGGCCTTCTCAACGGTACAAAATAGCCACCACATGATTTCTGAGGTCTCTCCCAATCCTAGGATTCTCAGATTCGCATCTTGGCTCTGCAGCCTCATTCCTTGGAGCCACTTAATTGATTTTGGAAATCAGTTTCCATGCCTATAAATTGGACCTGGACTGACCCAGCAGAAATCTGTGAGTGCTATAGAGAAATATTAATGTAAATTGCTCATGCAATTTAAAATCAAATAAATGCAGAGAAGAACAAAGAGGTATTGTGTTGCCCAGAGGTAAGTTAAAAAGAAGAGCCTAGTGATGGCCGATTCTCTCTTTTTGGTGGATGAGTTAGGTAGTTGGAGCATGAAATCTTTTTTCTTTGGGGTGATGAATTGAGATTTATACAATCAATAACACTGGAGACTATCTTCCTTGTTCTCTGCCTTCTTCCTTTTTTTGGTCACCACCTGCTTTCATTTCTGGACAGAGCTAGTTCATTGCTCCTCTGATTCTCCTGAACAAAAATTCTACACTCAAAAGCTTCAAGCTTAAGGCCCTCCTGTGGCATTCTTTTAGTTGCTAGTGAAATTTTTTTTTATATGAGATAATTTGTAGTCAGGGAGTAAATATAACATTACAAATCCAAAATTTAAAAACATAATATATGCTTCAAAGAGATTGAACAGTAGTCAAAAACAATCTTAAAATTCTAGGCAAAGATAGTTTCAATGGCAGGTTCTACCAGATAGTCCAGAAAAAATAATTCCAATTTTACACAAACTATTCTTGAGTACAGCAAGAGAGAAAACACTCCTCACCTCAATTTGAGGCTTCCAAAATCTTGATACCAAAACCTACCAAGGATAGTAGGAGACAGGAAAATTACTGGCCGACAACACTTAGGATCACAGATGCAAAAATTCTAGGCAATATATTGGCAAACCAAATCCAGCAACATCTCAAAGGGATGATCATAACCAAGTTTGTGTATTCCAGGAATGCAAGGCTAGCGTAACTTTGAGCATCAGTTAATGTAATTTTCTAAAGTATTTGATTAAGGGAGAAAAATTATGTGATTATTTCAATAGATATAGACAAATCTTTAATAAAATTCAATATCACAAGTGATTTTTAATAAAATCCTTCTCAAACTAAGATAATTCCCTTAACATAACTATACCTAAAAATAAACAAAACAAAACATAAATTCTGCCATAGATGTCATTCTTAACAGTGAAAGGGTGAACACATTTCTTTTTAGATGAATAATGATGGAAGGGTCCTAACAATCTTTCTTTTTTTCTTTTTCTTTCTTTCTTTCTTTTTTTTTTTTTTTTTGAGAATGAGTCTCACTCCGTTGCCCAGGCTGGAGTGTGGTGGTGTGATCTTGGCTCATTGCAACCACTGAGCTCAAGCAATCCTCCCACCTCAGTCTCCAGAGTAGCAGGGACAACCAGGCGTGCACCACCACACCTGGCTAATTTTGACTTTTTTGTAGAGATGGGGTTTCCCCTTGTTGCCTAGACTGGTCTTGAACTCCTGAGATCAAGCAGTCCTCCCACCTTGGCCTCCCAAAGTGCTGAGATTACAGGCTTGAGCCACCGTGCCTGGCCAAGATCTCTAATAATCATCATAATGGAGGTCTTGGAAAGTACACTACGGCAAGAAAAATAAAAGTATAAGGATTGTAAAGAAACAAAATTGTTATTATTTGTAGATGTCATGATGTATATATGGGAAATGGAAACAGATTTATATAAAACTTATTAGATTAAATAAAAAGTTTATCAGGATTATGGATATAATACCAATATAAGAAAATCTATTGTCTTTTTATATACTGGCAACAAATGTTTGGAAAATGAAATGAAAGAGATGCCTTTTTGTTTTTTGCTGTGAATCTAAAACCACTCTAAAAAATAAAGTTTATGAATTTAAAAAAGATACCAGAATAGCACTAAAAAGCATTTAAAAAGTCAAATAAATGGAAACAGAGAGTCTAAGAGTCTAATAGTGGTTATTAGGGGTACAGAGGAAAAGAAATTGCGGAGAAGTAGGTCCAAGGCTACAAATTTGCAGTTTGGTGGAATGAATATGTCTAGAGAACTAACGTGAAGAATGAGGATGTAGTTAATAATACTGTGTTGTATACTGAACATTTGCCAAGAGAGTAGACTTTAGGTACTCTTTCTTTCTCTCTCACACACAGAGTAACAATGGAAGGTGATGAATACGATAATTTTCTTGCCTGTAAATAGTCCTTTCACTATGAATATGTATATCAAAATATCATGTTGTACACCTTAAATATATAAAATAAAAATAATTTTAAAAATATTATTAAATGAGTTAACAGAAGTAGATATATAAAGTTTCCTTATAAAAAGATAAGGAAAAGGTTTCATAAGTCCTAGAAGGTTTCTCCATTCTGTTGTTGCTTTTCTGTGCATTATAAAATGTTTTAATTTACTTTCTATGTAAAAGAATAGCACAAAGGTTCTACAAATTATAAGCCTTTTAAAATTCTTTACTGACCTATATGAAATAAGTCCTAAATAAGAGGAGAAACATACTATGTTCATGGATTAGAACATATTATCTCCAAATTGACATACACTCAAAGCAATCCCAAAAGTGTTTGTGTGTGTGTGTGTGTGTTTGTAACTTTATAAGCAGATTTTAAACTTATGTGGAAACATAAAGGACCAAGTACAGCCAAAGAAAAGAAACCAGCCTAGGAAGGCTAGGCCTATAAGCTATCAAAATATGGTATAAAAATATAATAATTAAGATTGTGTAGTATGGATGCAGAAATTTTAAAACATAGAACAACAGAACAGAATGGGGTTCAAAAACCAGATCTACACAGATATTGTCACTGGACATAAACACAGTTGAGATTGCAAATGAGAGGGGAAAGAACTGGTATTTGAATAAATGCTGCAGAAACAATCAGTTAGCCAGCTGGAAAAAAATAGAATTGGATCCTACCACAACCCATCCTCAAAATTCAATTCCAGATGGATTAAAAGACCTAAATATGAAAGCAAAAGTATAATACATTTATAAAAAAATATTTTCATGACTTTGAAATAGCAAAATATTTCTCTAGATAAAAATTGTAAGATGATATTTGTGAAGTAATAATTGACACGTAGAATATTTAAAGAAATCTTATCAATGCATAAGAGAAAAGAACCCAATAAAAATTGGGTTAAAAGATGTGAACAAATATTGCACAGAAGAAGGAAAACTCAATGGCTACAAAATATATTAAGAAATAAATGGTCAGTCTCATTAGTAATCATAAAAATGCATATTAAAGCTATAGTCAATACCATTACACATACACCAGATTTGAAAATTTTAAACAACTGACAATATTATGTGTTGACAAGAATATGAACAACTAGAACTATTGTAAACTGGGGGTGGCAGTAAATATTGCTATAATACTTTAGAAGACAATTGGTACTACTTTACAATGTTGAGCATGTACACATGCTATGACCTAAGAATTTCACTTGTATGGATGCTGTGTCAATTTCTTTTTTCTTTTCTTTTCTTTTTCTTTTTCTTTTTCTTTTTTTTTTTTTTTTTTTTTGAGATGGAGTCTTGCTCTGTTGCCCAAGCTGGAGTGCAGTGGCGTGACCTTGGCTCACTGCAACCTCCGCCTCCTGGGTTAAGCAATTCTCATGCCTCAGCCTCCCTAGTAGGTGGGATTACAGGAGCCCACCACCATGTCTGGCTAATTTTTGTATTTTTAGTAGAGATGACGTTTCTCCATGTTGGCCAGACTGGTCTTGAACTCCTGACCTCAAGTGATCCACCTGCCTTGGCCTCCCAAAATGCTGGGATTACAGGTCTGAGCCACTGCACCTGGCCAATATCGTGTTAATCTCTGTTGCCCTGTAACAAATCACCACAAACTCAGCAACTTAAAATATCACTCAGTTTTTATCTTACAATCCTATAGGTCAGAAGTCTAGATGGGCTTTTATCTGAAGCTTTGTGGACAAATTCATTCCAAGCTCATTTAGCTCATTGGCAGGATTTAGTTCCTTGTGGGTGTAGGACTGAGGTCTCTATTTCATTGATTTGCCTTCAGTTTCTATGTATGTGTGCATGTGGTGTGTGTGTGTGTGTGTGTGTGCTTGTGTGCGTGCGTGTGTGTGTGGTCATTACCTGATCCTAGCGGCCTCTCTTTGGTCAGCAACAGTACATTAATCCTTCTCATGCTTTGGATCCCTCTGACTTCTTGTTCAGTGACTAGCAAATCCTATAATTCATGTTATAAGTAGGAAGTAAAACGTTGGTCATCAAGGAAGTGGAGACTGAAACATCTGGAAAAGAGAAGGAAGCCAGGGGCTAGTTCAAAGAAGCCAACCAGGGGGTTTTCACAAGAGGATGGTCTTGAAGAAAGGATCTCTACTTTCATCTCAGAGCGATGCCTTTCCCTCTACTCTACAATGGCATCCTGGTGATCAGCCAGTGTTCTCCATGGGGTCTAACGAATGCCAATACACAGTGAAGTAAATACAATTTTATAGTTCCAAGGGACAAGGGTAAGACAATTAGGTGCAAGAATATTGCAGCAAAAGGATTTAGATGAGATTTGCTTTACCTATGAGTTTTAAAGATCGGTATCACTGGCAATAGTTGTAATAAATCTGTAGAAGGTTTATTGGCATTACCATGTTTGTCAATGAAAACCCAAGACACCCTCGTCTTCATCTTCTTGTACCGGTCCCCTAGCGTGAGGTTAAGAGACCACAAATATCTCCTTATAGGAAATTCCCATTTGGAATTCCCTTGAAAAACTGCATTCCCATAAAAGCTAAACAGATGGGGTTGAAGCGGAGGAGAACCCATGCGTACCAAATTACTTTCCACTTTCACTTGATCAGTGCTAATTTCTTTTGGCCCTAAGCTCTCTTCTCACATCTGATTTAAATGTTTAAACTATGTTTCTGCTTTGGAGAGCTAGGAGATGTTGGAGTGTACCCATTGAAAGTTGGAATGTCCTTTGTTCTTGGAGATGGTACTTTAGGATGCTCCTGCCAGAAATTTGGAAGAAAGGCCTTTGGACCATTTGGTGAGGTAGAATCCAAGCAGCCATGTCCTAGTCCAATCAGCTTTCCCTGTAAAGGATTTTATTATTGTTTTAATGGAAAGAATGTGTTCTTTGAAAAGAACATCATGTGAGGAAAATGATAAACATTGAGTAAGAAAAATTTAAATTCATTCAAATCAAAGACTTTATCATTTAAGTCCCTCCTCCCTCCCAAGACACGGGTCATGCCTCATGCATTTTACAGCCCCAGTGCCTGGCATGGTACTCAGTCATAGCCTCTAGCAGAGGCTCACTGAATCTTGTTGAATGAGACAAATGTAAGGGCAAGTGTCCAGGCTTTGATTATCGGTTTGTCCCAACCACACTTTCAGAATTCCTGAATGAAGAGACTTTTTATTTAGCTTGCTAATTTGTGAATTTTGAGTGGGAAAAAGTAATGAAGGCACAAAGCGATAAAGTCATAAATAACCTTAGGCTTGAGTTGGTTGAGATTAAGACCTTAAAGACTCAAGATTCTGTTGGCATCTGAAATGAAAACCTGAGTTGTGCTAATTAACGTGAAATAGCACATCAAACATATCATTATTAAAGTGAAATGTACCTACTATATAACAAGTGAGTTTGGACGGCTGTAAAGGTAATTAAAACAGATGTCTTGCGTCATTAGGCTTCAAACACCTGCATTAGATCTGAAGGAGGTACTAGGAGCACCTCCCATGATGGCTGTAGAAACAAATTTTTGTGTCACAGGTATAGAAGAAAAACAGTATCTGTTCATGGAAGACACTCCTTGTGTTTCCCAACCACAGGTTGCCTTAAAATAAAACCACAAGAACAAGGATTTAAAGCAATGTGCAGCCAGTGAGGAATATATTTTTTCCTTTTTCCTTTTTGTTTAGCTGTTTATTAAGTTGAATAATTCTGAAGCCTGTCTTCCCACACTCCAGGCATACCATTTGGGGGCAGGCAGGCATAGATATATGCCTCGGAAGCACAGGAGGTTAAGAGCCTGGATCATTTTTCCTGATGAGGGTTACAGCTCTTCCTGGGTTGCGAGAACTTCCTTGGCTTCTGAAACATTGAAGTGCCCTGAGAATCAACATCTTTGCTACCTCACGAACCCATCAGACCAATATCCAATTGCATCAGCAAGTGGACTTCTTACTGTGTGTAGGTAGCAACTATTCCTTCCCTTCCTTTCTTCCTTCATTCTCTCTTTCCTTTTCCTTTGTCTTTTAATTCCTTCTTCTGCTCTTGTCTTGATTTATAAAGACACGAGTGTTGTGGTTGAAGCTTCTGTGGCCCTCACACTTGATTGTCCAAGAATTTGCTAAAAACCCCATAGTAGCCTAGAAAATAATCAATCATCTTTTGGATGACATGTGTCAGGCCACTGTTCCCTCTTTTACTGGAAAAGAGGCTTCCAGCCAGCCAAAGGGTCAGGGAGCAAAGCAGAGTGACTGTGACATGCAATTGCCTTCCAATCTTAAGAGAAACGCCATGTGCCACGGAGGCAGTAGGAGATGATGGCTTCCCAGCTAAACAGAGCAGGTGTAAGATCCTGTCTCATCTGTGCATTCGCTTAATAAACACTTGAATGCATGCTGTCAACTTAAAAATCACCCAATCTATACATTTGGAAAGGAGACCTTATTTATTATAAAAGGTTACAGCCTGCAAGGTGGCTATCTTGACTGACTGGAAAGCACAGTCTAATATGCTATTCAGTGAAAATAGCATATTAGACTGAAAAATAACATTATCAACCCAAAGACAAGTACTTGGAAAAAGTGAAACAGGAATTTATGTTGAATGAGTTGGTCAAGTATATATATTCAACAGATTACAGGAAAAGCTAAGCATTATCACAGAGCGAGGGCACATGCATGATAAGCAAACATGCATGTTACATGTATTCCATGTTCACTTTGGGGTGGAGACTTAACATTTAAGTGTATTCAAGTTAGACCCTATTCATCAAAAGGTGAAGCACGGACACCAAGATCCAACTGCATCAGCGAGTGGACTTCTTACTGTGCATAGGTAGTAAACTTTTCCCTCCCTCCCTCCCTCCCTCCCTCCCTCCCTCCCTCCCTCCCTCCCTCCCTCCCTCCCTCCCTCCCTTCCTTCCTTCCTTCCTTCCTTCCTTCCTTCCTTCCTTCCTTCCTTCCTTCCTTCCCTCCTTCCTCCTTTCACTTGGTTGGAGGTCTCTTCTTTTCTTCCAGTGTTAAAACATGACTGGCTGTTTATCAGAAAACACAGAATTGTGGTCATTCTCCAATTCTTGGTACTGTAGGCCAAGTCCTGTTATAGGCACTGGTGAGGTATCAGCAGATACACAAAGTTTACTGTCATCACAGAGGGCAGCTAGATAATAGACAAAGTGAGTATGTTACTATATTTTGTTGATTCTTGGAAGCAAGATGTTTCACATGAGCAACTCTGAAATTGGGGTGCATTCTATGATTGCTGGCATCTTACCATTGCTGCTGGCCAGGCAGCTGCCTTTAAGGAATTGCCATTTGTTCCGAAGGTGCAAACCTGAGAAAAGCTGCTCATAGTATTCCTGCTTCAAGTCATTTGGGCTCTTTGTTGGTAGTATGCGTAAAGGATTTAGTTTGCCATTCAAATGTCTTCAGAAAGATTCCATGGTGATCTGGTGTTGAAACAAAAAGTTGTTATGTACGTGGAGAGGCATGGAAACCCAAAAGCAAACATACATCTTTGGGAGAGTGACCACAATTCTGTGTTTCCTTGTAGACAACCAGTCATGTTTTGACACCATAAGAAAAGAAGATACGCGCAAGAGGGTGAAGCTGTGTCATGTCTTATTACTGAGCTATGTTTGCAAAAGGACTGCCTATCACAAGCAAAGGTTTTCAAGGCAGGAGAAGTCTCTTAAAATCTCTAAATTAGTAAAAAAATTGGTGAGGTGTTGAGGTAAGAGGCAGGACTCACCTCCAGAGGTGGAGCTCGGACACTAGGATCAGATTGAGGACTAGCTAAAACAGGGCCAGGGTGAAAGCAGCTTTCAATCAGACCCACCCACCGGTGTGCCAGGTCAATTTACTGTTGCCATGGCAACACTCAGGTGTTACTGCCCCTTTCCATGGCACCCAATGATCCAAAAGCTGTTACCCCTCCCCTGCATAAACCACTTCTTAATCTGCATGCAGCTAAACGTGGGTATAAATATGACTGCAAAATTGCCCTGCCCTGAGCTGCTACTCTCTGCCTGCTGGGTAGCCCTGCTCTCCAGGGGCAGTCATATAGCTGTAACACTAAAACTGTTTTCTTTTACTTTTGGGTTGCCCTTGAATTCTTTCCTGGGCAAAGCCAAGAAGCCTTGTGGGTTAAGCTCCATGGTGGGGCTCAGCTGCCCTGCATCAGTGTGACCTAATGTCAAGGCCGTGACTCAGTTGGCAGCCCTTCTCTTTTGTTGACATGAAACGTAATAGTGTGCGTCGAAATTGATGTCTTACGTGAAATATGATGTGTTGTGTGTTAGAAATATTATGGAGGAGATGAAACGGGGGGCACTGTGGGGAGGAGGATGCAATTTTAAATGATGTGACCATGGAAGTCCTCACTGAGAAGGTGATGTTTGAGCAAAGACCTAAAGGCGTCCAGGGGATGAGCCATGCTTCCTTCTAAAATAGAGTGTTTCAGGAAGAACAGCAGCAACAACCAAACAAACAAAAAAATTCCACAAACAAATTACGTAAGGGTATACTTTAACCAAACACAAAATAATTTAAAGCTTTTATGGGGAGGAAAGTTCCTTGAAGACAGAGGTTTTCTCAGTTTGTAACTGTAAATTTTCATGCAGGGCACACACCAGACACTCAGTCGATGTTTGTGGAATAAAGGAATAAACTTTTAACAGAGAAATAAATGCTATGTTATATAGTAAGCAATAAAACCATTAATACATTTGAATGTTGTTGATAATATAGTTTGCGAGGTTTAACACATTTAAAAAATATTTGAAAGAATAAGCAGTATATGTCATTAGGAAACTGTAAATTCAAAAAATGAAATACTATTACACACCTATTAAAATGGCCAGAATCCAAAACACTAACACCAAATGCTGGTGAAGATGTGGAACAACGGCAATTCTCACTCATGCTGGAGGAATGCAAAAATGGCACAACCACTTAGGAAGACAGTTTGGCAGTTTCTTACAAAATGAAACATACTCTTACTATATGATCCAGCATTCACGCTCCTTGGTATTTACCCAAAGGAACTGAAAGCATATGTCCACGCAAAACCCAATGCACAGATGTTTCTGGCAGCCGTCTTCATCATTGACAAAGTTTGCAAGCAACCAAGATGTTCTTCCATAGATGAATGGATAAACTGTGGTATGTCCAGTCAATGGGATATTATTCAGTGTTGAAAAGCAAAGGTGCTATCAAGCCAACAAAGGCATGGTGGAACCTCAAATGTATATTACAAAGTGAAAAAGCCAATTTGAAAAGGCTACATACATACTGTGTGATTCCAACTATATGACATTCAGGAAAAGGCAAAACTATAGAAGAGAGTAAATAGATCAGTGGTTGCCAGGGGTTGGGGAAAAGAAAGGATAAACAGATGGAACATAGAAGATTTGGGGACAGTGAAACTATTTTGTATGATGCTATAAGGGTAGATATATGTCATTATACATTTATCAAAAGTCATAGAATGTACAACGTCAAGAGTGATCCCCGATGTAGTCTATGGACTTTGGATGATAATGATGTGTTAATGTAAGTTCATCTATGATAACAGATGTACCATTTTGGTGCAGGATGTTGATGATGAAGAAAGCTGTGTATATGTGGGGATGGGGGTATATGGGAACTTTCTGTACTTTCTGCTCAATTTTACTGTGTTCCTAAAACTGCTAGAAAGCATAAAGTCTACTAGAACATAAAAAAGGTATACAATGCAAAATAAAACAAGCCCCGTAATAATAATTATAATCTTGGAATTAAATTCAAGGAGCCATTAAGAGGAGGGGATACAAAAGGTTGCTAACACTTTATCTTGTTAGACTTGTTGAAAGGGAGGTTATACATATTATTTAATTATTAATGATGCAAAAACATATTGTTGAATTAAGTTAGCTAAAAATTTAGTAAAATTCTAGCAGAATAGAAATAGGATGTAGAACTTCACAATGAATATGGAAAAGAACAATGAAAAATGTAATGAACCCCATATATGTTAGGAAAGGAAAAGAAAAACACAAAGAAAACACAAGTAGAAAACATAAAAGGAGTTGGCACCATTAAAGCTACCAGGACAAAGACAGATTCTCCTACTGAATGACAGGGTGGTTCTGGGTCTGCTGAGGGAGCAGGAGAAGGCTGCATGGGGCTTCCAGTAGGAGCATGTGGCCTGGGGACAGACTGGCGGCTGGTATTTGTGTGCCTAGGGTGCAGGCAGGGATTCCTTTGGGGACAAGCTCTCTTTTACCCAAGGCAGTTTGGAGGGCAGTTGGCTGCTCCCGGGATGGCGGACTCAGGAATATGACAAAACCTGTTTCATCCCCATCCCATCTATCTACTTGAGATCTTCTGGATGTGGTTAGGGGTAGGAAATAGGGAAGAAATGGTCAAAGTCAAATAAAATATAGAGATGAATCTCCACATTTAAGACATTTTATTGGGGAAGCAAAGATTGAAATTTGGGGCATACATATAGACCGGGTGGTCTTTGGTATGTCCAAAGAACTAAGAGAAGGTTAGAGGTTTTATCTTTTTTTTTAAAAAAGAGAGAGATGTCATGTATTGTCCTTCGAGGACGTTCACTGGCTCTAGTAAAGTTTTGGGTAGCTGGAACTTTCTGATTGGCAAGTGGTGGCAGCAGGTACAACTAGTTTCAGAGTCCCAGCAGGTTGTTTCGTAGCCATTAGAAACAATTGGTTTTAATAGGACCCAGCAGGCAGTTTCAGCAGCTGAGCCTGCAGAGAATGACATTCTTGGAGCAACCCTTTATGTTATTGGCTTAACCAATTAATTGGTTCTCAACTCTGTTTATAGAGTTGAGATATATACGCCCTGGCTTCTCAACTCTGTTTGAGTTGGGCATGACAAGAGTGACCCAATTCATGTAATCAACGTTCACCAAGTGAACACAGATACTAAGCTGTTACAAATCATGTTCTCTTTTCCATTTGCAGTGGCACACACAGGCTAGCCAGGGTACCACCTTCTCTTACTTCCCCACCCACCACTCTCATTAGGACATGACCTTTTACCTCCACCCCACCTGCAGCCGAGGACGTGGACTGGCCACCTGTGCAATTAGAGACGTTTTTCCTGTTGATCCCTTTCTAAATGTGTCTTTGGCTCACTCTGACCTCCAGTCAGGGCTGAGTTGGGGGTTCCTCAGGGCTCTGTCGGGGATGTTCTTTCGTTTCTCAGCGAGCCTCCCTGGCCGACTCTGAATTTCCAGTCAGTCAGCCCTGATCAATTTTTCTGTCAATTTGATCCCATCTACCTCACACTATCCAACATTTTCTCAAAGTTTCTGGCCTGCTGATGGCCTTCTCTGCTATTTCCCGGGACTATTTATTTTTGTTTCTTTTTATGATCTTTGGTTATTTGAGTGGCGTTGGGGAAGAGGGAGATGTGAATAGTAATTGAAGGTTGATTCTAAAAAGGGGATTCCAAAAGCGGCAGCCTCATTATAATATGTGCACTCTCATTACTTGGAGGGTAAAGCACTCGTCTGGCTGCACCAAGTCTGCTACCATATGTTTGTTAAGAAACCAAGCCCATTCCTTTGAGCATGCCAAGCGTGCTGCCCCGGGGCCTTTGCACGACCCTTCCCACTGCAGGGCTGGCTCCTCCCCCAGGTACTCACACAGCTCATCTCCTCGCTTCACTCAGGTCTCTGCTCACATGTCCCCTCCTGAGAGGGACCATTCCCGTGTCTCATCTTCCCACCATTACCCACGCTTACTTTCCTTGCTTTATTTTATTTTATTTTTTCTTGGCACTTGTCACTCGTTGACATTGTATTACATATTTATATATTTTCTTTTTGTCTTTCCCCTCAATGTCAATAAACTCCAAGAGGGCAGGCAGGGGCTTTGTTTGGTAACTTCTTTCTCCTCAGCACCTAGAACAACATTTGGCATGCAGAAGCCCTCGATCAATATTTGCTGAATGTGGCTGGGCGTGGCGGCTCATGCCTGTAACCCCAGGGCTTTGGGAGGCCAATGCTTGAGCCCAGCAGTTTGAGACCAGCCTGAGCAACATAGTGAGGCTCTGTTGCTACAAAAAGTAAAAAAATAAAAGTTGTCTGGGTGTGGTGGCATGCACCTGTAGTCGTAGCTACTTGGAGGCTGAGGTGGGAGGATTGCTTGAGGCTAGAAGTTGAGGCTGCTGTGAGCTGTGATCACACCACTGCACTCCAGCCTGGGCAACAGAGGAAGACGCTGTCTCTTTAAAAAATTTGCTGAATATATGAACTTGATTCCCTTTTCATTTATCATCTGTGATCGCTGAGACGGGTAACTAGTTAAGCTGAGTTAACCACATTCTTCCCTTCCCCTTCTTTAGTGCTGGATTCACAAAACAACTTTCTTGTAATTTTAATAGATGTTCATCACTGAATTAAAATTACCTTGCATTTTATCGCATGGCACTCAATCAACCTTCTAGTCAACAAATCAGCCCTCTAAAAAACCTAGAGATGGGTCGAGCATGGTGGCTCACACCTGTATTCCCAGCACTTTGGGAGGCTGAGGCAGGCAGATCACTTGAGGTCAGGAGTTAGAGACCAGCCTGGCCAACATAGTGAAACTCCGTCTCTACTAAAAATAGGCTTGGCATGGTGGCTCACGCCTGTAATCTCAACACTTTGGGAGGCCGAGGTGGGCGGATCACCTGAGGTCAGGAGTTCAGAGACCAGCCTGGCTAAGATGGTGAAACGCTGTCTCTACTAAAAATAGAAAAATCAGCTGGGTATGGTGTAGTGCATGCCTGTAATCCCAGCTACTCAGGAGTCTGAGGCAGGAGAATTGCTTGAACCCAGGAGGCAGAGATGACGGTGAGCTGAGATCGTGCCACTGTACTCTAGCCTGGGTGACAGAGCAAGACTCTGCCTTGGAGGAAAAAAAATAAATAACTAAAAAAAAAAAAAAAAATAGCCAGGTATGGTGGGGCACACCTGTAATCCCAGCTACTTGGGAGGCCGAGGCATGAGAACCCTTTGAACCTCGGAGGCGGAGGTTGCAGTGATCTGAGATCACGACATTGCACCCCAGCCTGGGCAGTAGAGTGAGACTCTGTCTCAAAAAAAAAAAAAAAAGAAAAAAAAAAAATTGGAGATGTCAGCATGTCAGAAGGCAAAGCCCTGCGGTCAATGGTCAGGCTTCTTGGTGTCTGCAGTGCCTCTCTGAGTACAGGCTTTTGTTTATGAGCACATTGCTCCAATCTACCAGCTGGACAATCCTTCAAAGATAATAAGGCGATACAATAGTTCCCAATGGCTGTGTTTGGTTGGGTCTGTCCTCGGCTGACATGATTCTATTAATACCAGCAATCACTCTTTGCCATTCTGTTATTTTCCAGTGTGATGAATGGTAAGTGTATGGATGAAGGGAGCTTTACAATAGTAAATGATCATTTCAGCTCTCCTTTGACTACCTCCAGCTGCCTATTCAAGTAGAAACGAACTGCTCAAGGTGGAAAGAATTGCTCCACAGAGAATTTAAGTACCAAAGAGTGTTAAAGTGGGAAAGAAGGTTCCAAGGCAGGCTGAGCGCACCAGCATATGAAGGCTGACCTTCTGAAACAGCATTTGGGCAACGCCAAGGGTTAGCCATCTTGCTAGCGTTGCGGGTGATCAGCATGCTGGTACTACTGGTACTGGAATTCCTCCAGGGAAGACGCGTTAGGCCCCTGGACTCCCCCAGAAAAAAAGCTTGTGAGGAAGGAATGAGGTAACAGAAAAGACAGAGAGGAGAAAAAAAAAAAAAAGAGAAGAATGTGTTTTGTTTGGAAGTAACAGAGTGTCACAGCAATAGAACTGTGCTCACGGGTCTCACGACAAGGTCTTCTATGTAGAATGCTTAGTAAGCAGGGCAAGAATCTGTTCTCGCTTTGCCATTTGACTTCTGCAGAATGGCCGCAAAGTGCTTTGGTGTTGCCCCAATTGCCCTGGACGTTGTCAGCTCTTGAGGAGCATTTCAGGACTTTGACAGGCTTCCAATTCCAAAGCGAAGCTGTTACCCACGGGCAGACTTAATGAATGTTCTGCTTGCTACTCCCAGAATTCCTCCTTTTTCCATTAGTAATTCAGAGTCCTGAGTTATTGTCAAGAAACCAGAGACTTCCCTGGCTTCCAGAATGACTAGGATGTTTTACAGAACTCCTCACACCAGCTGCCATGTTGGAGCAGATTATAGATAGGGTTGAAGACTAGCTCAAAGAGAACTTCTCATGAAAGCTCTGTTGAAGAACAATCCCTTTTCTCTTTGACCCTTTCATTATTCCCCCCTGGTTTAGCGCCTCCTGCTGACACCCAAACCGGATGCTCTGATCACGAAGAGGATCACTGATAGGATAATCGGGGAGGGTAGGAGGGATCTTGTAAGTTTTGCCTCCATTTGGCCTTGAAGTTGTCTTTTTTTTTTTTTTTTGAGATGGAGTCTTGCTCTGTGGCCCAGGCTGGAGTGCAGTGGCACCATCTCGGCTCCCTGCAAGCTCCGCCTCCCGGGTTCACGCCATTCTCCTGCCTCAGCCTCCCGAGTAGCTGGGACTACAGGTGCCCACCACCACGCCCAGCTAATTTTTTGTATTTTCGGTAGAGACGGGGTTTTACCATGTTAGCCAGGATGGTCTCGATCTCCTGACCTCGTGATCTTCCCGCCTCAGCCTCTCAAAGTGCTGGGAAGTTGTCTTTTTATGTTCTTCTGATTCATGCTCAACATATTATGAGACAGATAACGCTGTCTGGTTAACACTGAACACTTTCCAGATTTCATTGGACACGTTGGCAACAAAGATATCACTGACTCTTCCTCGGGCCCGTGCCCAGTAGTATAATCTCTTAGACAACACAGTGGCCTGCATTCTAGCAAGAGTGTTCATCATCAACAAGGGGCCCTGATTAATAGTAAGAAAATGGAAGATAATATAGGGTTAAAAAAGTGGGCTTGAGGGTCCGAAAAATCCGAGATCCCCTACTGGGTAGCTACATGAACTCTAGCTAATTACCTAGCTTCTGGGAGCTTTGATTTCTTTATCGCTAAATGGGGAGTCTCTCTCATAATGGTTTCCATGTAAATCTCTTAGAACCAGGCCTTACATATTCTACATGCACAATAAATATTCGTGACTTGATGGTTAATAGTATTATCATTAATTCTAGAGAGTAATGGGAAGAATGATAACCAAAACAATACTCCAGGTCTTTTCTGGCTGATAGAGTTCCCCCAAATCGAATTCAAGAGTCAGTGGTGTGTGATTGCAATTATGCAAAGAAGTCTGCTGTGCCCCTTCAGTCCATCTTTCATACAATCACCTGTTAGTATTTAAAAAATGAAAATCTTATCACCTTACTTCCTGTCTTGTCCTCCAAAGTCCTGAAAAAAATGCCTCTTGATCTCCCTATGGGGGATCCTAAGGACATCCTGTCTTGGTCCTCCCTAGTTCCATGGTTCTCATTTGCCTTCAAGAGAGACCCCAGTCTCCTTAGCTGGACTCTGGTCAGATGGGATGGGTCAGTTACAGTAGAGCTTGCAGAGGTCAGGCCTCATGATAGTGAGTGAGTTCTCATGAGATGTGATGGTTTTTTGTTTTTGTTTTTTGAGATGAAGCCTTGCTCTGTTGCCAGGCTAGAGTGCAGTAGTGCGATCTTGGCTCACTGTAACTTCTGCCTCTGGGTTCAAGTGATTCTCCTGCCTCAGTCTCCTGAGTAGCTGGGACTACAGGTATGCACTAACACACCCAGCCATTATTATTATTATTGTTTTGTATTTTTAGTAGAGACAGGGTTTCACCCTGTTGGCCAGGCTGGTCTTGAACTCCTCACCTCAAGTGATCTGCCCACCTCAACCTCCGAAAGTGCTGGGATTACAGGCATTAGCCACCGCACCTGGCCAAGATCTGATTTTTTTAAAAAGTGTCTGATATTTCTCTGCTTGCACTTCTCTCTCCTGCCTCCATGTAAAGAAGGTGCTTGCTTCTCCTTCAGCTTCTGCCATGATTGTAAGATTCCTGAGGCCTCCTCAGCCATGTGGAACTGAGAGTCAATTAAACCTCTTTCCTTTATGAATTATCCAGTCTTGGATAGTGTCTTTATACCAGTGTGAAAACAGACTAACACAGCACCTATTCCAGGGGTGAAGATTTAATAGGCTCCCCACCTTTTGTTTATTTATTTATTTATTTATTTATTTATTTATTTATTTTGAGATGGGGTCTTTCACCCAGAGTGGAGTGCAGTGGTGTGATCACAGCTCATTTGAGCCTCGAACTCTCCTCCTCAAGTGATCGCCCTGCCTCAGCCTCCTGAGTAGCTGGGCCTACAGGCACACACTAACACGCCCTTCACACATATTTTTTGGTTACTTAAGACTTTCCTTAATCTTGTTACAGCCTATATGTTGCCATTCCTATATTTCTTAAAGTTTTCTCAGAAGTGAAAGAAAACCGCTCGTTTTAGACATTTAAGTAGAGGTTTTTCTCAGAGGAACAGTATTGTAAAAATCACAGATAAATAGAAAATGACCAAAGCAGATTGTGCTGCTGGATGATAGAAAAGTATCTGAACACTAGAGGCCCCTCTCTCCATAGCATCCAGTGGACCTGCCTGGGGATGGCTGCCAGCTTTGGTGGCTTCTGACTTGGAACAAAAAGTGAGGAGTAGAGGAAATTTGAACTAGCGGATTCTTTGTGGCTTTGCAAATTAAATCTCATACCTCAAGCCTGCCCTGCTGAGGCTCTGGCACAGACACATGAAAAATACTATTTTCTTCTCCCGAATCCTAGTTCCAGTTTAATTTTATTCTATTTCGATCTGGTTCTTGAATTAGCCATGCGATTTTATTCAAATCTTTTCCTCTTATTCCCATCTGGGAAGCAATCTGGGTTGGGTTACTAGTTTTACTCTGCAATATCTGCAGAATATGAGCAAGTCATGGAGTCCCCCTGTCCCTCCGAAGGTTGTGAGGGATACGGGAATATAAACTCCAGTTACTCGAGTTGCTGTGGCTCAGCTGTGACTTATCCAGGTCTGGTTTCACCCCTCTAGGGACAGGGCTCCTCCCAGCCGTGAAGCACTTTCATTATTCACACGCAACTAGCCAGTACGAGAGACGAGAGCCCCTGGTGGGATGTGCTATGCTTTCCACCAAGGGTTGATAACTCGTAAGAACAGAAATCAGTCCAGGGACGCAGGAGAAGGGTAAAGTTTGCTTTCAAAATGAGACGCGGAACTTTTCACTTGTGTTAGACAATAAAGAATAGAAGGATGAAATGAGAACATGAAGTTTCAGCCTGTTGTCCTGCAGGTGATGGAGTAGGGAAGAAGGGGAGAGAAATGGGGCGGGTTCTCCCATGGCCTCCTTGTGGTTAAAGGCTTCCTCGATGGTGAACTCCTGGAAGAGGCAAGGCAGAGCTCAGAACATGGCCTGTCTCTCACCCATCCACATCACAGGGCCTCCATCCACTTCCCCTGCACACACCCACCACTGGGTGCTCTTCATCCATGGTGCGCTTAGATACCTCGGGCCACTCTGCAGACCACAGAATGGAGATGAGGGCAGTGGCAGCCCTGGGGGGGATCACCAGACAATTTAATCAGAGAAATCCAGGGGCTAGAAGCAGAGGCACGAGCTTGGAGATTGGGGTATTCCCTTGGCCTTGGAACCCCTCTCTCCATGAGGACTGTCTCGGCGGGGAGAAGGCGCAATTAAGGGCTGAAGGTAGGGCCCTGGCTGCCCAGGTTTAAGAGCAGTACTGGGTGTTCCCAAAGTCTCCATTCTCACTTCCTTTGTCTTCCAGTTTCCTTTCTGGAGCTCCTTGGGTTACAGCCTTCTCAAACTCAAGATAAGGATATACCCTGACTAACCCAACTAAAGTTTCTTTTCTCACATCCAGTGGCTACATCCTTTGGGATTTTTGCCAAATCCTGTGGCTTTGCACTTGGAAAAAAACTGTGTGTAGCAAAGAAAATGTAAGGACCAGATGCTTGGTCAACAAGTGCTGTCTTCTTTTTTTGTTTTTGTTTTTCTTTTTTTCTGATAAAGCATCTCACTCTGTTGCCCAGGCCAAGCAATCCTCCCATCTCAGCCTCCCAAGTAGCTGGGACTACAGACACATGCCCCATGCCACCACACCCAGCTGATTTTTTAATTTTTTGTAGAGATGGGGCATCACTATGTTTCCCAGGCTGGTCTTGAACTCCTTAGCTCAAGTGATCCTTCCACCTTAGCCTCCCAAAGTGCTGGGATTACAAGCGTGAGCCACTGCACCTGGCCCTGTCTTCTCATAGAGAGTTTGAACCTAGTTTGGAAGTGGCTTACAACTGTACAAGTTATCAGTGCAATTCAACATTCCTTACAGGTGCCCCAGCTCATTCCAAAGTCAATTACACAGAGAAAGAGAAGACATCACACACATTTTGGGATGCTCACTGAGAGCTTTTTGAGTGGGTTTTACAATCATGAGGCTGAATGACGACTGCCACGTTTCCTCCTTGCTAGGAGTGTGGAGACCCCAAAGAAAAAAGGGGCTTGGAGTGCTGCCCCAGGCACATCTTTGTGTTGGGAATGGTACCATAGAAATTCGTGACACCTCAGTTTAAAAGCTGCACATCAGATCATGGCCATGTTAGTTTGCCGCCCTGGAATTCTACTTGAGGTTTTGGCGGAGTCTTTTTAGCTGGCTGTGACATAACCACAAATTGGGAGGAAATTAATGCATTTCACATGTTATTGGCAACGCTGGACCCACCCACAGCAGTGAAATGACTCCGGAAATTCCTTAGCTGACTCCTTACTGCTTTTCTTTTCTCTACAAAGACACAACTCAGAGGTCTTTGTCGATGTTCGAGTCGAGGAGCAGGAACACCTGTTCATCGCTAGTGGCTTGAAACTTTGGGGGAAAAAAGCTCAAAATCTGGCAGTGGCATTCTTGTCAATTTAGGGATAGACAACGTGCAATTTCGGACCTCAGGGGAATGGAACTCTCTCACCATCCTGCACCTTGTTTTGCTATGAACCCGTGCAACTGCCTAGGAAGTGCACAGAGTTTGAAATGAAATCCAATTAACCTTTAACAGTGTTTCAGCTGGGAGGCTGGGAAGCACATTTGTTTCACCTAATTCCGCAGTTGTCATGATGCTAATAGATGTTCACACATTGAGAGACCTAATAGTCATTGCATTTTTATAGCCCGGCAATTAACTTCTCCATTTTTATAGCAGCCTGGGAGGCTGGAATCTTGCGGGCAGGGTTTTCTGTCTCGGCTTCCCTTTCTTCTGGGCTGTGGTGTGTGTTTGTTCCGCAGGTGCCTGCAAAGCCCACCCCCTCAATATTCTTTCCTCAGTGAGACAGAGCAAAATAACAATTAAGTGTCAGGAAGAAGAATGGAGGTTTCAAAACATTACGATCAATTTTGTGTATGAAATACATTTCTATGGAAGTTGTAGAACCTCTTTTGTGCCAGTAATTTAAAAATACACATTTCTGGGAGATTGGGGTATGCTGGTTATACATTGCTGTGTAGCAAATTACCGTAAAACTCTAGTGGCTTAAAACAACAATATTCGTCTATTGTCATTGCATTAGTTTGCTCAGGTTGCTGTAAGAAAGTATCACAGACTGAGTGGCTTAAACCAGGGTGCCCAACCTTTTTGGCATCATGGAAGACAATTTTTCTATCAATGGCAGGGGTAGGGGGGTGCGGTGGTTTCAGGATGATTCAAGTGTATTACATTTATTGTGCACTTTATTTCTGTTATTATTACATTACAATATCTAATGAAACAATTCTACAATCACCGTAATGCAGAATCAGTGGGAACCCTGAGCTTGTTTTCTTGTAACTAGATGGTTCCATCTGGGGGTGATGGGAGACAGTGACAGATCATCAGGCATTAGATTCTCGTAAGGAACATGCAGCTGAGATCCCTCACATGCACAGTTCACAGTAGGGTTCATTCTCCTATGAGAATCTGTTGCTACCGCTGATCTGACAGGAGGCTGAGCTCAGGCAGTAACGCCAGCGATGGGGAGCGGCTGTAAGTACAGAAGACGATTCACTCGCTCACCTCCTGCTGCGCGGCCAGGTTCCTAACAGGTCATGGACCAGTTCCGGTCTGTGGCCCGGGTTTGAGGACCCCTGGCTTAAACAACAGAGATTAATTTTCCTGTAGTTCCCGAGGCTGGAAGTCTGAGGTCAAGGTGTTGGCAGGGTGGATTTCTCCTGAGGCCTCTCTCCTTGGCCTGTGGATAGCTGCCTCCTCCTTGTGTCTCCATGTGGTCTTCCCTCGGTACCTATGTCCCAATCTCCTACTGTTATAAGGACCACCAGTCCTATTGAATTAGGACACACCCTAATGACCTGCATTTAACTTAATTTCCTGTTTAACAGCCCTGTACAGTCACATCCTGAGGTAGTGTGGATTGGGACTTCAGCATTACAATTTTGACCATAAAAGTCATGGGTCTACAATTTCGACAGAGCTCAGCAGGGATGACTCATTTTTGCTCCACAGTATCTGGGACCACAGCTGCAATGATTAGAACAGCTGGAGGCTGGACCAGCTGGGGCTGCACCTGCCCCCCTTGCTCTCATGCTCACTCTCTCCCTGTCTCTTGCTCTCTCTCACTCTGTGGTCTTGGTGGGTTCAGTCTCCGGTGTTGGCTGCTTTAGGGCAACTGGACCTCTTAACGTGTGGGGTCAGGGATTCAAGAAACTTGGGCAGAAGCTGCAAGACTTTTGTTGCCCAGCCTTAGGACTCATCATTGTCCATCCCCCTTTATTTTATTATTATTATTATTTTTTATGTTTTGAGATGGAGTCTTACTCTGTCGCCCAGACTAGAGTGCGGTGGTGTGATCTCAACTCACCACAACCTCCACCTCCTGAGTTCAAGCGATTCTCCTGCCTCAGCCTCCTTAGTAGCTGGGATTACAGGCACGAGCCACCACTCCCGGCTAATTTTTGTATTTTTAGTAGAGACAGGGTTTCACCATGTTGGCCAGGCTGGTCTCGAACTCCTGACCTCAGGTAATCTGCCCACCTCATCTTCCCAAAGTGCTGGGATTACAGGTGTGAGCCACCGTGCCCGGCCTCTCCCTCTTTATCCTATGGGTCGAACAGGGCCCGCAGTGATTCAGTATGGGAGTGACATAGTAAGCATGTGAATATGGGGAGGTCAGGACCCTTGAGGGACACCTTGGAGGCTGGCTACCCCAGGGGAGAACATGAGCCTGACACACAAGCCCAAAAGGGGACAGTTTGTGCCTGGTGCTAATTCCAAGCCACTCTGCTTACAGAATGGTGAGGACCTGAGGATTTCTCAGCTCACATGCCTCCACGGGCCGTCTCTTCACCTCCAGGGACAAGTTCTCACCTTCAGGGGTTCCTGGTTTTGGAAGAGGGATTACAATAAGAAACATGGACCGAGACCCTTAAAGCAGCATCTACCCCAGGGGGGCGGGGGCAGGAGAACAGGAAAGTTAGAGCAGAGGCGCTCCCGCAGAGCCCTGCAAATGTGTATTATCAGGGTGAGATGAGTTCAGAAATATCGTTTGGAATTGGACAGGGTACTTTAGATCTGCCGAACTTAATATATTTATTTATTTATTTATTTATTTATTTATTTATTTATTTATTTAGAGACAGAGTCACACTCTGTTGTTGCCCAGGCTGGAGTGCAGTGGCACAATCTCAGCTCACTGCAACCTCCACCTCCTGAGTTCAGGCGATTCTCCTGCCTCGGCTTCCCTAGTAGCTGGGATCACAGGCATGAGCCACCACACCCAGCTAATATTTGTATTTTTAGTAGAGACAGGATTTCACTATGTTGGCCAGACTGGTCTCGAACTCCTGGCCTCAAGAGATCCGCCCACTTTGGCCTCCCAAAGTGCTGAGATTAGAGGCATGAGCCACTGCACCCGGCCAAACTTAACATTTAAAAATGTGAGTTCATTTTTGTACATATTTGTTTTTTTCTGTCATTTTCCCAGTATTTCTGTTAGCTTTACAAAATCATGGCCATGTGAATGTATGTCAAGTCACTGTGCGCTTAAAAATAGCTAAAATGCTACATTTTATGTTACATATATTTTACAATAGTTCTTTTTCAAAAAAACAAAAAAGTCCATGGAGGCTTGTGACATGGTGTCAGCCTGGCATGGGGTCACCTGCTCATATCATCCCCTTTCTCATCTTCCTCACACCCTTAGCCACAGCCCTTATCTTCTCTTGCTTGGTTTATCGAGTCATTTCTGTTCCAGAATCTATCACCATCTTCTCCACTCCTTTTTTGGCTTTGCCGGCTTTTCTGGACGATTCCCACCAGGTGCCACAAATCTCGCTCCTCGTGACTGGCTCCGGGATGTCCTATTTCTCAGTGCATCTCCACCTACTTCAAGTCAGTTCAGCCAACTTTTCTGGGATAACCATCCCAGGCCAGGCATGGTGCTGGGTGCCAGGGATGTCTGAATGATTTCTGTTTTAGGAGAACTCAGGGTCCAGGAGTGGAGGAGACAGACCGAGAAACAGAGGGTTTCAACAGATTAGTCAAGGGCCCTGGTGGACAGGAGGGGAATCAAGGGAAGGTTCCAAGGACCAGATCCCTAGGGCTGGGTAGAGTCAGCTGGGCAAAGAATGCAGGGAAGATCTAGCTGCCCTGGGGAAGAGTTTAGGTATCGGGGTGTGGCTGTCTAGGAGAGGACAGGCTGCTAGCGTTCTGGAAGGAGAGGGGGTAATGTCCAGCCTGCAGAGGACCCAGAGGCCGGCTATGGACAGCGAAGGGCGTCTGAGGACAGGAGCCACCGAAGAATTTTTAGAAGAGATGTGAAATGGTTGTTTTTGCTTTTCTATATATTGCTCTGGGTTTGAGTGGAGGGGCTGGAAGGAGAGCCCAGCGGCAGCGGACTCTGTAGGGAGACTCTTGCAAGAGTTCAGGAGATCCCATGAAGGCTGAATGAGGGCAGCAGTCATGGCAATGGGGAGAAGGGAAGGACCTGTGGAGGGGTTTAGAGTTAAAATTGGCAGGGCTTGGCTGCTGGCTTGAGGGTGAGGAGTGGTGTGTGTGTGTGTGTGTGTGTGTGTGTGTGTGTGTGGTGTGAGGGTCAGGGGACATGCTGTTCTAGGATGCAGCTGTTTTCCCTCTGCAGCCAAATTTTTCCTGTGTTTGTCCTTCCCACTGCAGCTGCTATCTTCTTAAACTTGACTCTCTTTCTGCTAGGGCCCCTCTGTCCCAGGCTGCCATGCTCTCCCCGTCTATTGCAACCTTCCTTCTGCCAGACATCTATCCCAGTGCAACAGGGAGGTGAGACAGATCCCCTTAACAAAAAGTCCGTCTTGACCCAAGGTCCCCACTCATTTAATCAGCCACTTGGTGGTACATAATTTACAATTATAGTCATGCATTACTTTAACCACAGGATATGTTCTGAGAAAAGCATCATTAAGCGATTTCTTCATCGTGTGAACGTCACAAGTACTGACCATACTTACCCAAATCCAGATGTACAGCCTACTGCACACCTAGGCTAGATGGAATAATAGCCTATTGCTCCCGGGCTGCACACCCACACAGCATGTGACTGTACTGAATACTGTAGGCATCTGTAGCACAATGGGAAGTATCTGTATATCTAAACACATTGTATCTAAACATAGAAAAGGCACAGGAAAAATCCCATATAATAATCTTATGGGATCACGGTCATATAGTCCTGTAGATGGTCTGTTGCTGACCAAACATTATGTGGGGTGTGACTGTGTTTGTGTGTGTTTGTGAATGAAGGTTTTTTTTTTTTTTTGTGAGAGAGAAAATTCATTCAATTTTTTTAAAGAGCAAGAGTTTTTATTGCCATTTTATTTTTTAAAAATATCCTTTTTAGGCTGGGCGTGGTGGCTCACGCCTATAATCCCAGCACTTTGGGAGGCCAAGGTGGGTGGATCACGAGGTCAGGAGTTGGAGACTAGCTCCGCCAACATGGTGAAACACCATCTCTACTAAAGATACAAAAAATTAGCTGGGCATGGTGGCAGGCACCTGTAATCCCAGCTTCTTAGGAGGCTGAGGCAGGAGAATCGCTTGAACCTGGAAGGTGGAGGTTGCAGTGAGCTGAGATGGCACCATTGTACTCCAGCCTGGACAACAGGGAGAGACTCTGCCTCAAAAAACAAAACAAAAACAAAAATATCCCTTTTATTTTAGAGTAATTTTAGATTTACAGTCAAGTTGCAAAGTCAGTGTAGAGCATTTCCATATATCCCTCACCTGTTTTTGCTTTCCTCCGGTGCTATCTTACATGACTGTGGTATGTTTTTCAAAGACAGGAGATCCACGTGGGTTCGTTACTGCCAACTCAATTCCAGGCTCTATTTGGATTTCACCTGTTTTTTGCCTTTACCGTCCTTTCCCGATCCAGGGCCCAATCTAGCCCCCTGAAAATGTGCTCAGTTGTTCTAATTCCTTAGTTTCTTCTTGCCTGGGATGATTTCTTAGTCTTTCCTTGTTGTTTATGACCTGTGTAGTTTTGATGAGTATCGGTCAGTTATCTGTAGAAGACCCCTCAGTTTGAGTTTGTCTGATGTTTTTCTCGTTAGACTGGGGTTGTGGATCTTTGGGAGGAAGACCGCAGAGGTGAAGTTTTGTTCTGCTCCCATCTTACCAGGGCACGTGGCATCCACGGGGCATTATTGATGATGTGGACTTCAATCCTTGGGTCAGGAGGTGCTTGCCAGGAGTCTCCATGGTATAGTTATTCTTTCTCCCTTGTTTTGCTAGATTTTTTTTCGAAGTGGTACAGGATTTTTAATGTATGAATTTTAAAATGCAGGATGTGTGTTCTTCTGTCCATTGGACTTCTGGGCTGAGTTTGGTGCCCATTGTCACTCATGCAGCCGTAAGTGCATAAGTGAAGTATTAAGCAAATTCAGGGCAATTATAGCATCTATTGAGCTCATCATCAGCCACAGAGTCATGTTGGCTACCTCCATGGACACAATGCAGCACAATGCACAGATCACGAGTCTTGCTGTCAAACCTGGCTTCAAATCCTGGCCTCCCCATTTGTTGCTGTGTGATGTGGGACAAATTATTGAAACGGCCTGGTTGTTTGCAGTAACACCCAAGGTTCATTGTCATATGGTCACAGAGAACAAGGATGGGGACACACAAAGAGTGAGGTTGAGAGCAGAAGTTTGATAGCCAAAAGAAAGAGAATAGTCCTCTGCAGCAGAGAGGGGTACCGAAAAAATGGGTTGCCAGATCCATGGTGAAATGCAGGGGGTCATATAGATGATCTGGTGAGGAGGAGGTGTCTGATTTACATAGGGCGTGAAAAACTGGCTAGACTAGGTGTGCCATTTGCATAGGGCGTGAATTTCTGGTAGCCCTCACTCTAGTCTTCTATTATGCAGGAGGATTCTGTACCTGAGCTGTGCCTTGTTGCCCATTTCTTTGTTACTGTACACGTGGCAACAAAAAAAAGGGGAAAATGGAGTCTCCGTGTTGGACATGCCTGGCTCCCAGGTAGCCCTTTTCTATTGGTGCAGCTGCCAACTTTCCCCCATGCTAGCTTCTAGCTTTCTTATTTATGTTTGTAGTTCAATTTTTTAGGCTGCTCTTTTTCAGAAAAGAAACAATTTTGGGGGCTGCCTTTCGTTATAAAAGAAGCTCTCCGGAGGACTCCTTTGCCCTCACTATCTGCCTAAATAATTTCTTTCTACCTCCTGTATCATTACTTGACTTCCCTGGTCAGTTTTCTTCTCTTTAAAATAAGATAGGCATAACCTTGAGGGTATGTGAGTTGGGGTATCACATCTGAATTGGGGGAATCACTGCCTGAATCACTATCTGAATTGGGGGAATACTGTGCATTTTCTATCACTTCAGTAGAGGAAGTAACATTGGAGGACGAGCAACTTTCCTTAGTATTTCTTCCCTGTTGCTGCCTGGACACCCGCATTTTCTTATCTTTAAAACAGACACCCCTCATGGTAACCTACAATACACTCTGTCTTTGGGTATTTTGCCTTTACGTTCCCAATAAATGACACGAAGGATCTCTGTGTCGCCTGATTTGGAAAGTAAAGGAGGGTCCTAAGCACCAAATGTCTACCTGAATGTGGCCAGGTGACAGGAACTCTTGCAGGGAAATAGAAGGCCTCTTCCCGGAGCAATGTCTCTGGGTTGAGGGAAGGTTCTGGAAGAAAGCTCATGTATCCCGAATCTCCCTAATTGTGTTCTTCAACCCTCTTCTACGCAGATATGGGCTGCTCATATGGGGTAGGGCTAAAACCATGAGAGCATTTTGAAATGTGAGTACGGTTTGCTTTTCATGGACAATCCTTGACCAGAATTTCCCCAGGGATGTAGATATCTGTGGTATGGTTCCCATGATGCCTAGCTGACATCACATCAACAAAATCTTCTTGGAACCCTTGGAGCCAGATCAATGTTAACCTTTAAATTACCCCAGGATCCCAGAGGTCTCCTGCGATGGAGAAAAGTGTCTTGGCACTCTAACAATCACTCTAACAATGACCATTTGGCAGGGTTTGCGGGAGGATTAAATGAGGCTTGTTGTATTTCTATAAAGGGCCTGGTACCTGGTGAGTGATAAACCAGTCCCTTCACTTTTTGTTTATAATCTTAACATCATTTCTTTAAAAAAGTAAGAATTTAAAAAGAGTAATTTCACAACCTTAGCAATTTTAGAAAGTTTATTTTAGGTTTAGGCACAGTTTATAATTCTGTATTATAGATGAACCAATGAACTACAGTTTAATGGGGGTTAAGCCAACACAATCACCCCAAAGGTATTTGAACACTGGCTTATGAAAACCCCTTCTACCTTTACTGAAACTCTATTTTTAAATTTTTTCATTGATTGGAAAACAAATCACAAGCCAGAGAGTAGAATGGTTCCCAGAAAGCCGATAGACTCCGTAAGACAGGGCATCAGGAGGTGATTCTTCCGACTGCCTACCAAAGAGAATCAACACTGCATTCTGCCCCGAATCCAAAGCACGGCTTTCAGAAAATAAAGATTTACGATCTGGATAGAAGCAGTGATGAATCACTTGGCGATACGTGTTTTCTGGCACAACTTGTCAAAAGTAACGAGCCATGGTCTGTTCCAGAGTTCAGGTGGTTGTACGCGATCTCTGTAAAATATGGAATAGAAGGGAACACAATTTGTCTGAGCCACTGCACAGCTCTCCTCCAATTACCGAGCTTCTGCCCCTGTCGCCAGTGAAAATAAATGGGCTGATAATTACAGTCTCAGACATTCTTGGAGCCTGCATTTCCCTGTGCTTCGCCAGCCTGTGCGTCTAATGGGGTCACATTATGAGTCGTAACTCAAATTTTATTCTCTCTTACCAATGCCCCCTTGCCCCTCTGTTCACCCCAGTGACCTCCATTTCAGTGCCTCTCAGAATCTCCCCGGGGGGAGACTTCCTTGCCCTTGAGTAAGTGGCTCCTTGGAGTGCTGTCCCTGCAGTGAGCGTGTGGGGTCCCCCTGGGCACATTTAATGTCCCCCTATCTTTTGCTGGGCCCTATGGTCTTCCACAGATACCTTCACATCTTCCTCTGGGCATTGCTCCTCATTCACTGGGCCCTCCTGGTGCCAACACTGTGTGGTGGTCTGGGGCAGGATGAAGGAGAACCAACACTTCTCTGTGTGTTGCTCTATGCTGTGAGCGTGCACAGGTACACGTGTTTGTGTGTGTCTGTGTGTGTACAGGTATGCAACCTGTGACACATGCACCATGAAGTCCTACCATGACATGACATTCATTTTTTTTTTTTTTTGAGATGGAGTTTTGCTCTGTTACTTAAGCTGGAGTGTAAGGACGCAATCTTGGCTCACTGCAACCTCTGCCTCCTGGGTTCAAGCAATTCTCCTGCCTTAGCCTCCCGAGTAGCTGGGATTACAGGCGCCTGCCACCATGCCCAGCTAATTTTTGTATTTTTACCAGAGATGGGGTTTCACCATGTTGGCCAGGCTGGTCTCGAACTCCTGACCTCAGGTGATCCACCTGCATTGGCCTCCGAAAGTATTGGCCTCCTGTAAGTATTTTAATGAAACAGCCTTTCTAGGTTCACTTATAGCCTTCCTTCTCTCTCTCTCTCGGACCCAAAGAGGAGTCCATGTGCTCCACTTACAGCCCCTGTGTTCCAGGCTCGCTCCTTCTCCCCCTAGAATGATTCTCTCCCAGGAAACGCCTTAGTCCCCTGTACAAGTACCGGCGGAGGCTCAACCTGGGACTTGCGCTAACTTTTTATTTTTAATGAAAGATGCATAGTCCTTAGGCAAAGGTTTTCATGGTGACCTAGGAATCCCTTCTTGGAAGGTGAAGAAATGAGCTGCCTGGAGACAGAGGTGTTGTGGCACTTACTCCTAGGCTGGCTCCGGTGAGACCTTGGTCCTGGCTGTGTTGCTCGGCCTGCCCAGTAGAGAGCTGACCCCCGTGTCCCCTCCTCTCCCACTAGCTCTGTTAGGAGTGGCATCTGTTCTTAGGAAAAGCCACTCTGATCTATCACAAATGTAATGTTCCTGCAGGGAATTTTGAGGAAATGTGAGAGCAGAATACCTGTTTGGCATCCTGGTTTTTATATTGCTTTTTAGTTAACTTCATTTATGTATCTAACATCAACAAACAGCCTTTTAAAAAATAAATATAAATAGGGAAATTGAGGGAAAAAAATCTAGGAAGTCTAAAAACCGTGAGCCATGCCAGAGTATCTTTCTTATAATCCTCAGTAGCCCTCCCTGAAAATAAACTCAAAACAGATTGAAAATGGAGAAGACATTAGCATCAAGCTAAACGGATGCCTATTTCCTTCTAGAGTTTGGGCATTGTTCCAGGACTTTAGCACTCCCTCTGTCTTCTTCCAGGATGACTTCATGTCACACCATTGGCTTTCATAAGCCATGAAGGACATAAGTCCAGGTCACAGATGGCTGGTCATCGTGAGTAATGCTTCCAAGCTCCAAGATCTCACTCCGGGAGGATGATTGATAGGTGGTTAGGGAAGACTGCACTTAACCTTTCCAGAAGTTACCATGGAGCCGGCTAAACCAAGCCAAGCTTAAAAAAAAAAAAAAAAAATCACATGAACCATGTTATAATAGCAGTAACAGGGATTTTTTTTTAAAGCACCCAGAATCCCAATGTCCCAGTACAGTACATATTTTATTTTTCCTGTGTTCATGTATAAGAAAAAAAAAAAAAGTAGAAAGAAAAGGAATTTGAGACTTTGAATCAATGAATGTGCTAAATCGTGTGGCTATACATAGACATAAGTAGAGCTAGTTGGGTAAAAAGCTGTATAGCAGATATCCTCATTTATTCAAAGAGATATAAAAAAACAACATGGAAAAGATCTATTTTCACACATCCTGAGTTTTCTTTTGTCTAAGAGAAAGAGGTATCATAATTTCTTTTACTTTTAAAGAAAAACAATCAGTTTATTGCTGAGAACTTTTTTCTGATTATAAAGTAATATACACTTTGATACAAAATCAGTAAAAATAAGGAGAAGAAAATAAAAATCACTTGTAATTTTCTCCCCAGGCATGACAGTTATATTTTGTTTATAAGATGTCTTCTCTGTGAATGTGGACTTTAAAAACTAAATTTGGTGATACTCTCCTAACGATGTTTATTTCTGGCCCTTTTCACTTATTGTTATTACCACAGCGTTTCCTCAATGTCACTAAATATTATTTGGAGGTTCATTTTAGTTTTACTTATTTTTGTTTTATTACTATTAATTTTTGAGATAGAGTCTCACTCTGTCACCCAGGCTGGAGTGCAGTGGCATGATCTTGGCTCACTGCAACTTCCACCTCCCGGGTTCGAGCAATTCTCCTGGCTCAGCCTCCTGAGTAGCTGGGATGACAGATGTGCACCCCCACGCCCAGCTAATTTTTTTTTGTATTTTTAGTAGAGACGGAGTTTCACCATGTTGGCCAGGCTGTTCTCGAACTCCTGACTTCCAATAATCTACCCGCCTGGGCCTCCCAAACTGCTGGGATTACAGGCATGAGCCACTGTGCCTGGCCATGAAGGCATCATTTTAAATGGCTGTATAATATTTCATCACACCAACAAAGATTTTCCAATCCTAATATTTCATTCCAATGTTTATCATCATCAATATCACTACAGTGAACAAGTTTGTACATTCATCTTTGCTTGAGTTTCAGGTATTTAGGAAATATTCTTAGAAGACATAAAGGCAGTGTGCTATTAGCTTAAATGCTGACTTTTACTTTTTTTTTTTTTTTTTGAGATGGAGTCTCGCTCTGTCACCCAGGCTAGAGTGCAGTGGTGCAATCTTGGCTCACTGCAACCTCCACCCCTCCAGGTTTAAGCAGTTCTCTGCCTCAGCCTCTGAAGTAGTTGGGATTACAGGTGCGTGCCACCACGCCCAGCTAATTTTTTGTATTTTTAGTAGAGATGGGGTTTCACCATCTTGGCCAGGCTGGTCTTGAACTCCTGACCTGGTGATCCACCCGCCTCGGCCTCCCAAAGTGCTGGGATTACAGGCGTGAGCCACTGCGCCTGGCCTAAATGCTGACTTTTTAAAAAATCATACTTTCAATTGTTTTCTTCAATTTTACATCATAACCCCTGACTTTTCAAAGTCTAATTTACAACTGCTACTTTCAGCTCTTTTTGGATAATGCAAGGTCCTTATAGCACTTTTCTAAGTTTAACCCCTTTCCAACTCATGTGCCATCCATTTCTGAGTATTTGAATTCTCTATTTTATATACTATAACACCTTTTCTTTTGTTTTAAGTAGTCAAAACTTTTTCATGGCTGTATGCGGTGGTTTACGCCTGTAATCCCAGCCCTTTGGGAGGCTGAGGTAGGTGGATTGCTTGAGCCCAGGAGTTCAAGACTGGCCTGGGCAACATGGCAAAACCCTGTTTCTACAAAAATTAGCTGAGTATGGTTTTCTGTGCCTCTAGTCCCAGCTACTCGGGAGGCTGAGGTAGGAGGATGAATTGAACCCAGGAAGTCAAGGCTACAGTGAGCTGTGATGGTGCCACTGCACTCCAGCCTGGGCAACAGAGCAAGACCCTGTCTCAAAAAAAAAGTTATTAATATTTGCCTAAATACTTTCCGTTTTCAGTGGGCCTCTGGTCTGAAAAAGATTTTGTCTTTGTGTTTCTTGTAGAGCAAGTTGCTAGTGATAAATTCTCTGCTTTTGCCTGTTTGAAAATATCTCTATCTATCTCACATTAATTATTGATGCATACTTTCATTACAGTTGACAGTTACTTCATTTTCTTGTTTTCAAGTTTTCTGTTGAAATTCTCCATTTTGTTGATCTCCTTGAGCCTTGTGACCATAAAGTCTGTTTCATAATACAATATCTGGAATCCTGCAGGTCTGTTTCTCTTGACTATTATTTCTGCTCATCTTCATTATGTTGTCTTATATATTCATGTGTGCTGGTTATTTTTTATTGTGCATTTACAAAATCATTTGTAGGCTGGGCACCATGACTCACGCCTGCAATCCAAGCGCTTTGGGAGGCTGAGGAGGTTGGATCACGAGATCAGGAGATTGAGACCATTCTGGCCAACATGGTGAAACACTGTCTCTACTAAAAATACAAAAATTAGCTGGGCATGGTGGAATGTGCCTATAATCCCAGCTACTTGAGAGGCTGAGATAGGAAAATCACTTGACCCTGGGAAGCGGAGGTTGCAGTGAGCTGAGATTGGGCCATTGCACTCCAGCCTGGGCAACAAGAGCAAAACTCTGTCTCAAAAAAGAAAAAAAAAAATTGTAGACATAATATCAGGCCTAGGATGATTTTATTTTCCTCTGCCAGTAGTGTGGGTGGCACTAACCATCAGAGATTTCCTCAGTAACAATTTTAGGGATTAAGGTCATTCAGCCCACTTTAGGAGGCCGAGGCAGGCAGATCACCTGAAGTCGGGAGTTCCAGACCAGACTGACCAACATGGAGAAACCACGCCTCTACTAAAAATACAAAAAAATTAGCTGGACATGGTAGTGCATGCCTGTAATCCCAGCTACTCAGGAGGCTGAGGCAGGAGAATCGTTTGAACCTGGGAGGTGGAGGTTGCGGTGAGCTGAGATCACGCCATTGCACTTCAGCCTGGGCAAGAAAAGTGAAATTACATTTCAAAAAAAACCATCGTTCAGTCAAGTGGCAGTATCTAGATATGTCTCCCTTTACTTTACTCCTAGGATGCAGCACTTTAATGTCCAAACTCAAAGAAAGGAGCATTCACAGGACTTCCCCCTTCTTAACTCTGGACTCTAAACCTATTGCTCTGTCAAAAGCAGCAGTCAGTCTCTTAGCTGGCTTTAGAAATTGGCAAACACTTTTAGGGGAAATCAGTCCTAATTACCAGCTGACTTCCCCTGACCTCTGTATATCCTTGCCCAGTAAATTCTTCACTATCTTGCTCGTCTCTCTGTTGCCAAGAGTTTTATATTTTGTTCAGATTTTCTAGGTGTCTTCCTTGAGAAAGCTGGTCTGAATTACTTAGTTTGCCATGATTTTTATCTTAATATTAGTAACTTTTCAAGATTGGTTTCTTGATCCATGGTATTCCTCTATCTTTTATTGCCTCCTTTAAGACCTTTCTTTGTTAATGCTTCCCCTTCTCCTCTCCTGCAGCTTGCCAACTTGTACTTAGGTAAGTGCTACTTCTACTAGCAGCACTACTGGCTAACATTTACTGAATACCTTCTGATATGGTTTGGATCTGTGTTTCCACCCAAATCTCATGTCAAATTGTAATCCCCAATGTTGGAGGTGGGGTGTAGCAGGAGCTGATTTGATCATGGGGGTGGATGCTTCATGAATGGTTTAGCACCATCTTCTTTGTGCCATTCTTCTAATAGTGAATGAGTTATTGCAAGATCTGGTTGTTTAAAAGTAGGCAGTACCTCCCCCATCCCTCTCTCTTTTGCTCCTGCTTTGGCCATGTAACATGCCTGTTTCCCCTTCGCCTTCCACCATGGTTGTAAGTTTCCTGAGGCCTCCCCAGAAGCAGAAGCTGCTATGCTTCCTGCACAGCCTGCAGAACCATGAGCCAATTAGACCTCTTTTCTTTATAAATTACCCAGTCTCAGGTATTTCTTTATAGCAGTGTGAGAACGGAGTGATATACCTTCTATGAACTAGATGCTCTACAATCACAATATATGAATTATTTAAATTAAGCATCACAACAACTGTAAGACGTAGTTACTATCATCACCAGCCCCATTTAAAATTAATAAAACAGATTGTTAGAGTTGGTGTTATCTGCCAAGGGTTCCATAGTTAGTGATAAGTCAGAGTAGAGATTCATACCCACGTTGATCTCACTTGATATGGTTTGGCTGTGTCTCCACCCAAATCTCAAATTATAGCTCCCATAATTCTCAAGTGTCATGGGAGGGACCTGGTAGGAAGTAATTGAATCATGAGGGCGGGTCTTTCCCATGCTGTTCTCAAGATAGTGAGTAAGTCCCACGAGATCTGATAGTTTTATAAAGGAGCATTCCTCTACACATGTTCTCTCTCTTGCCTGCTGCCACGTGAGACGTGACTTGGCTCCCCCTTTGCCTGCTGCCATGATTGTGAGGTCTCCCCAGCCACTTGAAGCTGTGAGTCCAGTAAGCCTATTTTTCTTTATAAATTACCCAGTCTCAGGTATGTCTTTATTAGCAGTTTGCAAACAGACTAATACAACACTCCAACCCCACAGATCCTAACTTCCATACCATACTGCTTAAGTATTTCCTCTTCTACTTTCTTCTTTCCCTTTGCTTATATACACACTCAGTATTTCCCCTGTCTTAAAGAAAAAACTAAAACAATGTTTTTAAATAAACTCCACCCCTTTGTTTCACTTTCCTTTCAATAATACACTTTTAAAACAATGAATCGATGCTTTCTGTCTTTTTATCACTGACTTTCATCAGTTTGACTACAATGTGCCTTGGTATGGTTTTCTTTGTATTTATCCTGGTTGGGATCATCTGAGCTTCTTGAATCTGTTGGCTTATGTATTTCACCAGTTTGGGAAACTTCTAAGCCATTACCTCTTTGAGCGTTTATTATGCCCTATTGTCTCGCTCCTTCGGGGATGCCAATTACATGTATCTTAGACCTGTTGATGTTATCCCATATGTCTCTCTTACTCCTTTCTATCTCTTTCATGTTTTTGGTCTCATCTCGTGTTTTAGTTCTGACAATTTCTGTTGACCTGTCTTCTTCAAGTGTATTGATTCTTTTTTCTGTGAAGTCTATCTAAGAACTGAACTGGGTCAGGACTGGGTTGCAGCTTTAGCTAGATTTAATTTACCTCTGAGTCTGTTTCTCAAACATCTTGAGTGTAGTATATGCTGTTTGAATTACAGGTTTCCTTTAGCAGGATTCTTGTCTAGGCACAGTGAAGCTGTGGAGATCTTTCTGTTTTCTAGCCTAGTTCACACCCTAACACGCAGCTATGATTGCTGCTGCTGTGTAATCCACAAAACATCCCATGGGGGAGAACAGTGAGTGGAGAGAATTAGCTTTCCTACAGATTCCAATCAATCTTGCCACTCCCTGGGGGCTATGCAAAGCTCCTCTGTTTTCTCCATTTGCCAACAAAGTTTTTAACTCTAGCTTGCCAGATCCTCTATCTGCTTATTTCTAGACTTAGCAGATGCCCCAGGGAGGAAAGTAGCTGCTGGTCTCTGGTCACCCAGGAAGGGCCCAACATTTAGTTCCTTTAGACCTCTTTGCACCCATAGAAATCCAAGGTCTTTTAAAAATAAGTGATATTTTAACATATCTATTTTCTCCCAGTCACTTTAGTAGGTGTGTTGATCCAACATGAGCTTTTATATCCTATCTAGAGGCAACAAACCCATGGATACTCCTCTCGATTTCTGAACACCCATTTCCTCCTAACCCACTGAACTCTGGATCTGTTTCTACCACTTGCTTGAAACTGGATTTCATCAGGTGACCACCGATCCAACTGTTCAGAGTTTTATTCCAGGTGTGTGTCTAAAATAATGACATCATCCACTGCTCCTTCCTTTCATCTCTTATGTTGCTTTAACAAACACAAAATTCCTCTCTGCTGAAGTTGCTACTTCTTGAACCACTCGTTTGTT
The DNA here is from genome assembly GCF_043159975.1 of Macaca nemestrina. Taxonomy (NCBI): domain Eukaryota; kingdom Metazoa; phylum Chordata; class Mammalia; order Primates; family Cercopithecidae; genus Macaca; species Macaca nemestrina. The sequence goes on from NC_092133.1 coordinate 129,412,280, forward strand.
TGTCTCTTTTTCCTTTTTCTTTTCTTTTTTTTTTTTTTTTTGAGACAGAGTTTCGCTCTTGTTGCCCAGGCTGGAGTACAGTTGCGTGACCTTGGCTCACCGCAACCTCCACCTCCTGGGTTCAAGCAATTCTCCTGCCTCAGCCTCCTGAGTAGCTGGGATTACAGTTGCCCACCACCACACCCGGCTCATTTTTGTAGTTTTAGTAGAGATGGGGTTTTGGCATGTTGGCCAGGCTGGTCTCGAACTCCTGATCTGAGGTTATTCATCCACCTCAGCCTCCCAAAGTGCTGGGAGTACAGGCGTGAGACACCATGCCCAGCCTTCAACTTTTATTTATTTTATGCCTTAAAATCAAACCCAGTGCCATGCAATTCTCGATGGCAGAATCTTGATGCATCTATCTTTGCCAGATCTGCTTTAAGTGGTGGAGAAAAATTCTGGCTGGGTCCTTCTCTAGTCTCATATTTATTAAGGAAAGAGTACCAGGTAATAACCTAAGATAACACAAAGCAGAAAGGGTGAAGTCCAAATCACTGCTTCCAGGATCAAAGCCAGTTACAACCATGGCTGATCTCAGTTCTGACTTGTTTCAGATCCTTAAAATACCACTGCTTTATTTTCCTGTATACCAGCCAAGTCTGACCTTCACACTGACGGAGACGTGCTCTGTCAAGGAACCATGGGAGCTCAAGTTTCATTGTTGCTTTTTGTTCCTGGGGGCAGCACAGAGCATGTCCCAGAAAACCACACTGGTGATATCTTAGCCATGAATTCCCAAATGTTAGGGCCCTAGAGAGCAGAACTGTATTTGAATTTAGGCTATCCAGCCTGACTTCTTGTTTTCACTTGTGTTTGATAAAATATCAGGTTGACAAAAACATCAATGGAAATGAAAGGAAGAAAATAAAAGTTAGAGTGGGGCTGGATGCAGTGGTGCATGCCTGTAATCCCAGGGCTTTAGGAAACTGAGGAATGAGGATCACTTGAGGCCAGAAGTTTGAGACCAGCCTGGGAAACAGGGAGGCCCCATCTCTACAAAAATAAAAACAAAAAATTAGCCTAGTATAATGGTGTGCACCTGTAGTCTTAGCTACTCAGGAGACTGAGACAGGAGGATTGCCTGAGTCCAGGAGTTCAAGAATATAGTGAGCTATAATAGTACCACTGCACTCCAGCCTGGGCAACAGAGCCAGAACCTACCTCAAAAAAAAAGTGCAATTGCATTTTTTCCTTTTTTTTAAAGATGATATATATTCAGCTAGAAATTACCAAGTGAAACATGAGAGTATAGAGAGTGGATGGAGAGGCTTAGCCATGGCTGGGGAAGTGTGGTGAGAGGAGGTTTGAAGGGTTATATTGCTCTGGCCCACACTTTGCTCTCTGTGTGGACTGGCGAGTGCTTGCTTGCCTTTGTGCCAGACTGGGGGGTAGTTTTCAGCGTGGGGTACACTGTGCAGGGTGGAGCCAGCCTTAATGACATGGTGATGGAAATAGAGACCACTGGGGAGCTTTTCCAATGCTGCCTCAGTGCCTGTTCCTCCACATCCAGGCCTGGGACTTCAGTACTGCTTCCATGTCTTGGTGGTTTGCATCTTGTTCTCTAATTATTAGTTGACCTAAGTGTAATCTGTTCCCAGGACAGGTATACTGCCAATGTCATCTTCTATCTACTCCCCAGCTTCCACTATCTGTCTGGAAGTCAGGCATAGCCTCACACCAGGTACTGAGACCAATTTTCCTTTCTTCATTCAACAAACATCCACCAAGCACCTACAATGTGTCAGGCACAGTGCTGCGTGCTGGAGATGCAGAAGCAGGCAAAACACTTCCCACTTCATGGAATTTAGCTTTAAGTAGGAGAGACTGGCCAAAAAAATGCATGTGAAGGAAGGTGGTCAATGTTCTTTAAATACATGGTAGGCTTATGGAGAGAGGGAGCAATGGCGGATTGGCATTTTATATGGGTGGTTAGGGAAGAGCTCTCTGATACAGGCACATATGAACAAAGACTGGGTGGAAGTGAGGAAGGCAGTGCAGGTGTGTCAGCAGGGAGAGTGTTCCAGATGAGTCCTGAGGCAGGGGCATGCTTGGAGAGGTCCTGAAGGGTAGCTGGTAGGCTTGGAGCAAGATGAGGGGAGGGAGAGGACAAGCTTAAGGGAGTCAGATGGTATTAGTCTGTTTTCATGCTGCTGATAAAGATATATCCAATACAGGGAAGAAAAAGAGATTTAATGGACTTACAGTTCCATATGGTTGGGGAGGCTTCACAATCCTGGTGGGAGACAAGGAGGAGCAAGTCACATCTTACATGGATGGCAGCAGGCAAAGACAGAGAGAGCATGTGCAGGGAAACTTCCCCATATAAAACCATCAGATCTCATGAGACTTACTATCATAAGAACAAAGACCCACCCCTGTGATTCAATTGCCTCCCACGGGGACCCTCCCACCACACATGGGAATTGTGGGAGCTACAATTCAAGATGAGATTTGGGTGGGGACACAATCAAACCAAATCACAGATGGTAGAGTGTGGTGCCTTGAGGGCCGTTGTAAGGAATTTGAGTCTTACTGCTCCAAATGGAAACACCATTGGAGGGTGTCAGGACAAGGGAACGATGGGACCCAATAGTGTTTAATGGGCTCTGTGTGACTGCTGGCTGGAGAAGATACTAGCCAGAAACTGTATTTGTCCTGTCAATCTCTGAACCCCAGTTCCTGGCACAGCCTGGCTCAGAAGCATGGAAAATGCTGGCCTCTGAGGCAACCCAGGTAACAGTGCCACAGATATAGAACATTAAAACAGCCACGAAACTAACCCATACCCCCCAGCTAAAACCACTGAATACCTTAATTACATCCTATGTATTAGGTTGGTGCAAAAGTAATTGTAGTTTTTGCCATTATATTTAATGGCATTACTTTTAGGTTCTGTGAAGGAACAAAGAAGGTTAAAATAAAGAGGGAGAGGTGGGAGAGGAAGAGAGAGTGGCAGAAACTCAGCAGAAACCAGACACAACAGTGCCATGCTATAATTGTTTTTATATATTTGTTTTTATATATTTTTAATGGTTTTTTTTTAGAACATTAAAGTAATTGAAAAATTTGGGGAAATGGGAGAGTAGGTGTATTAAAACTCATGTAATTACATCAAAATACTCAGATAACGTATCCATTTCTCTTCTCAAGTTTAACATCCATCAAACACACTTTCAATTACTTGGTATTCTGCATTACAACTTACAACTTTCAATTAAAAAGAAGATACGCAAAGAAGTAGATTTGAATATATTATTAATGTGTTTGCTTTCATTATATACAGGAAAGTAAAATTATAGCAAATTCTTTTGGGGGTATCAATAAAATATTTACACTTAAAATAACATTGTGATTTTTAGTACATCGACTGCTCAATTGTTTAAATAATTTGAGCTATTTTTAATGTTATAAAAAACTTTTAAAATATATGTTAAAACGCTGTATATAGGCTGGGCACAGTGATTCACGCCTGTAATCCAGCACTTTGGGAGGCGAATTACCTGAGACCAGGAGTTCAAGACCAGCCTGGCCAAAACCTCATCTCCACTAAAAATACTAAAATTAGCCAGGTGTGGTGGTGCAAGCCTGTAATTCCAGCTACTTGGAATGATAAGGTGGGAGAATTGCTTGAACCTGGGAGGTGGAGGTTGCAGTGAGCTGAGATCATGCCACTGCACTCCAGCCTGGGGGACACAGCAAGACTCTGTCTCAAAAAAAAAAATCCCCCAAAAAAAAAAAAATTCCTCTATATAGATGTGCACAGTTTTCCTTAAGTCTCTGGAAACATTGTAACTTGGCATGGTACTGTTGTGTCTGTCTTTATGTAAAATTTTTGTTTTGTTTATCATGGATATATTTGTGCTTAGATTAAAAAAACTATTGCATTAAAATATTATTTATCTTGATTGCTGGGTGGTTTTGAAACCTTTTATATTTTGCATGTGAGGTGAGCACCTTACTAGCTCTGGCCTGCAGGGGAGGGGAGGCTGGTGAAAGGCCTCTCCCGCAGCCCAGGTGAGAGCGATGGCGGCTTGGGTCAGGTTTTGGAAGTGGAGCTGCGGAAGGCTTTGAAAGGGGCAAACCGGTCTCACCATGTTGGTGGCAGCATTAGAGTTACTTCTTGCTGTGAAGATACTGACGTGCCGGTTCTTACCTTCCGTGTTACAGTTTCATGAGAAAGGATGTCATTTTGCTTTCGTGTTACAGTTTCATGAAAGCTGACTTTTGATATCCCATACTCATTTTTCACTTAAGCCAACTCTTTACACCCACAAAGTCAGCAATTTTCTTTTAATAATTCGGATATTGAAGCAGGGAGGAAACGTAGTCTCTAGGAGAGTTTCTTTCCTAGTCAGGCTGTGTGGACTGAATAAATGCGGTGCCAGAGGCAGCTGATCATAATCACGCCAAGGAAATAATCCATTCCATTAAGAAGCCCGGCGCCATAAATAAACCAACATGCCGCTGTAGGCTTACAGGACTGTTTCCCATCTGAGACTCAAATGTGGATGTAAACTCAGCCCGTGGTGATTACTACGAGCGTCTGATGAGTGCTTTTTATTAAGTCTTCTAAGACGTAAGAGTGATGGGCGAGGGGAATACAGTAATGGTCCTCTGTGGAGAGTTTGCGTGGATATGGTCATTTTGACATGGGTTGGTACATTTTCTGGGTGATGCGTTTTTTTTTTTTTTTCTGAATGTCTCATTAATTTTTTCCTTTCATTTTCCTGTTTTGATATTTTTAAAGGAAGCTGGTTTTAGTTGAAATGACATGCTCCTGTGGAAAGAGCATGTGCAAATTATCTTTTGTTGGAAATGAAAGGGCATGACATGAATACTTTTCCTTTGTAGGGTTTCAGAGAATGCATTCACTCCTCTGGACAGAGAAATAATTGGCTCTCAATTAACTATGCAAGGAGGATTAAAATGTAATTTTAAAAGCAAGTGTCCTTTGGGTATCTTACTTTTCAGGCACAGGTGGGTTAGGGCTTCCAGGTTTCCCCTCTCCCCAGCTGCTGCTTATCGATCTGAGACATTTACAGAATCCTAAGTAGGGAGGGGTGGAATTTCAGACCCAGAAAGGGAGTTTTCAAATCAACTGTGACTTTATCCTTGGATACATCCACTCTCCTTTGGGATTCAGTTTGGAGCTAATGACCATACGTTTCCCAAGGCTACTGTTTCTCAGGAGAACTGGTGACGGAATTCCTATCTTTTATTATGCTTATTTAACAAATAGTTGTCACCTGCCCATGATATGCCAGGCACGGGGTCGGGCGTGAAACAAGGAATCTTTCCTTAAACACCTGTGGATTGGAAACGTAAGGAAGTATTTTTCGAGTGAATCTAGTGGGATGATTTGTTACGATCACGCCCCCAGGCCCAGGCCAGCTAATGGCTGCTGTCTGCTCTCTCCTTGTGGGACTGGGGTGCATGGGGCACTCTGTGCTCTGCAGTGGTGCCTATCTGCCACCCACCGTTTCCCTGAACAGTCGCTGGATCCCAGCTCACGAAAGAAGGACGTCCTTACTTCTCTTTCAGCTGCACCTCCGAAGTGGAAGAGGTAATCTGTTATCTGTGAGAAGGAAGAAGCTCTTGCAAAAATGAAGTTACTCTCTTGGCCATTTATTTTCCTCCTTTTCAGAAATGTCTGGTCCTTTACTCATTTTTTTTTTTCACTTTTCTTCTTTTTTTTTTTTAATTTTATTTTACTTTAAGTTCTGGGATACGTGTGCAGAACATGCAGGTTTGATACATAGGTATACATATGCCATAGTGGTTTGCTGCACCTATCAACCTGTCATCTAGGTTTTAAGCCCCACGTGTATTAGGTATTTGTCCTAATGCTCTCTCTCGCCTTGCCCCCAACCTCGGTGTGTGTTGTTCCCCTCCGTGTCCGTGCGTTCTCACTGTTCAGCTCCCACTTAGGAGTGACAACATGTGGTATTTGGTTTTCTGTTCCTGTGTTAGTTTGCTGAGAGTGATGGTTTCCAGCTTCATCTGTATCCTTGCAAAGGACATGAATTCATTATTTTTTTATGGCTGCATAGTATTCCATGATGTATATGTGCTGCATTTTCTTTAACTGGTCTATTGTTGATGGACTTTTTAAAAAAGTTCTAATCTTTAATTTTTGTGGGTGCATAGTACGAGTATATATTTATGGGGTGTGTGAGATGTTTTGATACAGGCATTCAATGCATAAGAATCACGTCATGGAGGGTGGGCGTTCATTCCCTCAAGCATTTATCCTTTGTTTTTTACAGACAATCCAATTATGCTCTTTTAGTTATTTTAATAAAATGTACAATTAACTTATTATTGACTATAGTTACCCTGTTGTGCTATCAAACACTGGGTCTTATTGATTCTATTTTTTTCCGTACCCATTAACCATCCCCACCTCCCCCGTCCTCATTACCCTTCCCAGCCCCTGGTAACCATCCTTCTACTCTCCAGCTCCACATGTTCAGTTGTTTTGATTTTTAAATTCCACAAATAAGTGAGAACGTGTGATGTTTGTCTTTCTGTGCCGGGCCTATTTCACTTAACATCATGACCTCTGGTTCCATTCATGTTGTTGCAAATGACTGAATCTCATTCTTCTTTTTTATGGTTGAATAGTACTCCATTATGTATAGTTTCTTTATTTGTTCATCGTTAATAGATGAATCAATAACAGTTGCTTCCAAATCTTGGCGATCGTCCACAGAGCTGCAACAAACATGGGAGTGCAGAGATCTCTTTTATATATTGATTTCCTTTCTTTTGGGTGTATACTCAGTTGTGGGATTGCTTAATCATATGGTAACTGTTTTTTTAGTTTTTAGAGGAACTTCATTCGTTTTTTATTTTGGCTATTTGTAGGTGGTTTTTTTTTTGTTTTTTGTTTTTTTTTGGTTGTTTTTTTTTTTTTTTTTTTTTTTTTTTTTGCCATTGAGTTGTATCAGAATTTGAGTTGTATGAGAATTTTTTGCAATTGAGTTGTGTAAGAATTTCCATGCAGCTCTTCCAGGGAGCCTTATATTTTAAATATTAACCTTACATTAATCTGTTTTCACAATGCCGATAAAGACATACCTGAGACTGGGAAGAAAAAGAGGTTTATTTGGACTTATAGTTCCATGTGGATGGGGAGGCCTCAGAATCATGGCCGAAGGCAGAAGGCACTTCTTAACATGGTGGCAGCAAGAGAGAAAGAGGAGGAGAGGAGGTAAAAGCAGAAACCTCTGATAAACCCATCAGATCTCATGAGACTTATCCACTCTCACGAGAATAGCACAGGAAAGGCCTGCCCCTATGATTCAATTACCTCCCCCTGAGTCCCTCTCATAACATGTGGGAATTTTGGGAGATACAATTCAAGTGAAGATTTTGATGGGGATACAGCCAGACCATATCAACCCCTTATCAGATATGTGGCTTGCAAATCTTCTCTCCCATTCTCTAGGTTGCCTTTTCACTCTGTTGATAGTTTCCTTTGCTGTGTAAAAGTTTTCTCATTTCATGTAGCCTCAGTTTTCTATTTGTACTTTTGTTGCCAGTGTTTTTGGTGCCATATCCAAAAAAATTATTGCCAAGACTGAAGTCAAAAAGCTTTTTCTTCTGTTTTCTTCTAGTCATTTTATAGTTTTGGGTCTTGCATTTGAGTCATTAGTCCATTTTGATTTGATGCTTGTATATGTTGAGAGATAGGAATTTACTTTCATTCTTCTGTATGTGAATATCCAGTTTTCCCAGCATCATTTATTGAAGAGACTGTCCTTTCTCCACAACCTTTCCAACATCTGTTATTTTTTGACTTTTTCACAATTGCCATTCTGACTGGTGTGAGATGGTGTCTTATTGTGGTTTTGGTTTGTATTTCTCTAATGATCAGTGATGTTGAACATTTTTGCATATGCTTGTTGGCTGTGTATATCCAAAGAGCGTCTCTATTGTGAGGAAGGCAAAAACAGAGGGAAGCTCTCTAGACGTGGACCTTCATTCATAGTGGGAGTAATTTGGAAAGTCCTGGGCACACGGGTGCCTCCTCTTCAGGTTGCCTCTCCAGCTCATTGGCCAACATGATGGCAGGAGGACTTCCCCTGATTCTGAAGTCACTGTGGCCATCTTTCCCAGGAGGCCCCAGCCTGAAGCTTTGACCTTTCATAGATGAGTGATTTACAAAGCAAAGGCTTTGTCAAGGTCTCCCAGCAGAGGATGCGGCAGAGCTCAGACAGGGGAACTCAGTGCCTTGATTTGAAGTTCATTTTCCTCTCGCCTCATGACACAGAAAGTAGCTCAGCAGAGTAGAAGTACCTGAGCTGGAAGCCAGGGGTCTCGTGTTTGTCCCAGCAGAGCCACCAACTCCCTGTGAGGCCTCGGGCAGCATCCCCTGGCATCAGTTTCCTTTAGAATTGCAAGTGGTCAACATGCAGCATCTGCATGCCTGGTCTAGAAGCACGGATTCATTCTTTACTAATTCAGCAGTTGTGGTGTCTTTGTAGAACGTAAGTACTGCAGATAACCAAAAGTGGACTGTATTTTTAAATGCCAGGCTGGCCTGGGACCCTGCCAGCTGCCCTCTCTCAGCCTGGAAAGGCATTCAAGGAACAGACTTTGACAGGCCCTTGACTTGTGACCCTGACAGTGCCAGCAGGACCTGAGGACCTCTGTGATCCTTCTCATGGTGGGCGGGGCCAGTCCTGACTGAGGGAGAAGCACCGCCCGTCCTGCCAGGCAGGAGAGTGGCTCTGCTTGCTGGAGAGTGGAAAGTCTCATTCCTTTCTGAAGAATTTCCACACCTCTCTTCCACGGAGGCCTCAGCTGAATCAGAGGGACCGATTTCTGTTCACGTGGTCAGAATGTCAAATCCAGAAACACCTCTGAATTCCACTTTCTTTTCTATTCCTTTACTGGAGTGAAGTGTGACCATTTGATCATTAAATGTCATGGTGTGTATATATGTATGTGTTTGTGCATATGTATATGTGGATGTATATGTGTGTGTATTCATGTATTTCTGTGTGTGTACTATGCATGTGTGTGTGTGTATGTGTATCTGCATGAACGTGCATTCACATGTTTGCATGTATGTTTTACCTGTGTGTGCATGTGTGTACATATTTGTATTTGTGTGTGCAGGCAGGCACATGTGTATATTGTGTACAAGTGTGTGTATGTGTGTATGCGTTTGTGTGTTTATGTGTGTGCTCATGCAATTATATGTGTATATTGTGTGTGCACATGTATGTGTGTGTGCACGTGTGTATGCATGTGTGTGTATGCATGTACATGAGTATGTTGTATGAAACTGTGCATGTTTATGTGTGTGCATGTGTGTAGGTGTGTGTATGCATGTACATGTGTATTGTATGCACATGTGTATGTGTGGTTGCATGTAATTGTATGTGTGCACACATGTATGTGCATGTGTATCTTGTCTGTGTATGTGTGGTTGTGTATGTGGTTGTATATGTGCCCACATGGGTATGTGTGCATGTGTCTATTGCGTGCACTTGTGTATGTGTATGTGATTTTATGTATATGCATGTGTATGTGCATGTTGGAGGTGGCATGTCAGGGTGGAAGGTGAAGGTAACCAACAAACATGGAGAGTTTAAAGGCAGAAGAGAAACATGGACTTCCTGAGCGAGGCAGCTCCCACAGCTGGGACTGAGTTAAAAGCTGGTGTCATGATCCTTTCACATCCCAGCATTTGCACCACTGCCCAGATGGCTCTCAGCCATCAAAAGGAGAAAGCCGCCTCCCCTGCCCTTCCTGCTCCTCCCCTCTCCTTTCTGCCTCCCTCCTTCTCCTCCCTCCTTGCAGGTGCTGCTTTCTCTCACTGTCCTTCCCCTCTCCAGCCCCGGCTGCGACTGGATTTCTTTGTAGCTAACTGTTCCTAGCTTTAAAGCCAGCTTCTGTCACACATCCCCACTCTGTGCTCAGCTCACATCCTATTTCCTTTGCCGAGAATGGGAAACCCAGTAGGGAACCCCAGGCCTCCCTGATCCCCTTCCCTCTCTTGCTTCTAAACCTGTCATTAAAAGCCAAATGCACAGGAGAAAGTGGGTGACAAATGGCGATACAAGACAATGAGCACCTCCACTGTCCTCACGGGGAAGGGCAGAGAGGGCGGCTGTCAGAGAGGGCCCTCAGGAGCACCTGCAACATGGCACCATGGCCCAAGCACAGGGACTTGGGACCTGTTGAGGACGGCTGTGGGCAGGGGCTTGCCCAGCAAGACCCTGCTGCTGTGGTGGCCTCGGACCTCCCTGAAGGTGTCGCCTGCAGCAGACCATGGTGGGGACAAATGAGAGGACACCTGCTTCAACACCACAGTGTGAGAGAGATGGCTGGGGCATCGAGTTCTGATGTCCCTTCTTTCAGCAGTAACAGGACAGACTGGCACAAGAGGGCCTCGGGCTCGGATGCCATAATGCGTGATGGAGTGAGCCAACATTACTCCTTCAATGTGTACGCCCTGTTTCATTTGCTTATTCACGGTAGATGGTCCCTGAGTGCCTACTGGGTGGCAGGCGCTGTTCTAGCTGCTGAGGACCCTTGACTCCCCCTGACTCAGCCACCTGGGCATTGCCAACTGGCCTTGGAGAAAGTGACTTCCTGTTGGGGGCCAACAAAAGACTGTACCATTTGGGGTCCAGACTGATTACTTGGAAAGCTCCTGGCTCCCTCCTTCTGACCTTCGGCAGCTTCAAGGTCAGGAGTGGTCTTCGGGCTGCCAGGGCTGTAGATGTGGCCATCTTTCCCCGCTTGCCGGGCAAGGGGCTGAGCTGATTGTCCCCAGATCCTTATGTTCAGGGCATAGTTATTCAACTTCTAATCGTTTTATTAGTTAACAATTTGTGAGACTTCATTGTGCAGAGTTTTATGGTTAAAACAATTAAAAGCCCACTGTCCTACTGAAACAGCCTCTGATTAGGTGGGAGGTCGATGTGATTGTCTAACCCCAGTTCCAAGTCTAACCTGTGGCAAATCAATTCCTTATTACTGCCTCCTGTATTTTGTCTGGGGAAGAAGGGTAACAATAATTAACAGCTTGCCTAGCTGTCTATCTATTCAGAATACTTTTATGAACAAGTTATTATATACTCATTTCTTCTTTCTCACAGGTACAGTAACAACGGACACAACAGTGTTTAGTTTTTGGAAGAAAGAAGCAAGACGCTTCTAAATAGCTGATTTCTGCATAGTAATAGCCTAGCTCCAAGAACACATTTTTCTCTAGCACAGTCACATTATTTTTAAAAACCCGTGTACATCTGGGTCTCCCACATATCAATAATTAAACGGCATCATGGAATAAATACTGCAGCAGCCTCCTCTCTCCCTCTTCCTTTCCACATGGGCACGTTGACATTTTGTGCTGCCAGATTGCCTGACAAATTTGTTTACCACTGAGAAATAAACTGCCTTTCCAACCCAAAGGGGTGCCCAAACAGTGTCCGCTCTTGTAAGAAGGCGTAAAATATATACTTTGATTAAAATAAAATGTCAACGAGGGGAAATACTGGGCTTTCTTCTTGACTGCGGCCAGTAGCCCTAAAGCAAAGGTTGCTACAATAAGAAATTAAAAGTAGTGCCCAGAAAAAGCCCCCAAGCCCCCTGTCACTTTATAACACAACGTTTGCTGGTATATTTTTCACAGAAGTAAAAATTTTTGATGCATGTACCTAAATTCCCTGGCTATTTATTTCTTCATTTTTGTATTTTTCTTTCTTAATTTTAAAATGATGACGACCTAATTTGTATGTAAAAAAGATTTATATTATATATTTATATTTAAGGTATGAAGAATGAGTGACAGCCATATACTTACTATTCAGTTTAAGAATATTGCTAGTACTTTATGTTCATACTCTCTTCCTTTATCCCCAGAGAAAAACAATATTCTAATTTTTGTGCTCATCATTCCCTTGCTTTTTAATATAGTTTTAATATGTAAGTATAAATCCTTAGTTTAGTTTTTGTGTATTTTCGATGCTTGTATTCATAGTATACTGCTCTTATTCTGTGACTTAAAACAATTTTCATGCTTTGGCCAGGTGCAGTGGGTCACACCTGTAATCCCAGCACTTTGGGAGGCTGAGGTGGGCGGATCACAAGGTCAAGAGATCCAGACCATCCTAGCCAACATAATGAAACCCCGTCTCCACTAAAAATACAAAAATTAGCCGGTTGTGGTGCTGTGTACCTGTAGTCCCAGCTACTCGGGAGGCTGAGGCAGGAGAATTGCTTAAACCCTGGAGGTAGAGGTTGCAGAGAGCCGAGATCGCGCCACTGCACTCCAGCCTGGGCGACAGAGCAAGACTCCGTCTCAAAACAAAACAAAACAAAACAAAACAAAAATCATGTTTCAGAAATGTATTCTTAATAAAATCTATTAGTGTATGTAATTGTAATTAGTGACTTTTAATTGTTCTGTCCATAGACTTATTGGGCCATATGTTTATTTACCTGTTTTCATTCTGGTTGTGACTTTATTGTGTTTGGTTTTTTTTTTTTTTTTTTTTTTTTTTTTTTGCATTTTAAATAGTGTGGTCATGAACATTCTTGAGCATGCTCCCTGGCACTCTAGTGCAAGATTTTCTTGAGAGTGTTCTCTGAGAGTGGAATTGCAGAGTCATGAAGATGTGCATCTACAACTTTATGTGGCCATACAGCATCAGTATTTTAGGTAAATTTAGCATTTAAGAGCTCCCCGTAAGCCACAACCTCACCAACACTTAGTATTTTTTTTTAACTTTAAAAAGTTTTGTCTCTCTCATGTTGTGGTGTTAGTTAGCATTTTGTGTCTCACGATTGAAACTGAGTATCTCTTCATCCTCAGCTATTACTCATTTGTGTTTTCATTTCTAGGAAAATGTCTTCTTATCTCTTTTGTCCTTTTACTTCTATTTCCCAATACAATTTTCCTCTGTTTCCAATAGGCAATCTTCCTTAAGTATCTAATGTATATCCTTTTGCTTTATTTGGTATGTGTTCTTTACACACACACACACACACACACACATATTTATACATAAATAATCAGCTTTTTGGAGCCATAATTTACATATAATAAAATCCATTCACTTATAGCTCATTATAAAAGACGGAATGTGTTTTAGAAATAACATAAGAATGTCTATCCTTACCACCTCTATTCAATATTGTATCTAGCCAGTGTAATAAAACAAGAAAAAAAAAAGGAATACAATTGGGGAAAAAGAAAGAAAGCTCTTCTTTTCACAAAATGGCATGATCTAATTCTAAAAAATCATTTTAAAAAAGACTACTAGAACAAGGGGGAATTTGTGGTTATAAAATAAGAATATATTTAACTTTATTAAAAATTGTCAACAGGCCAGGCGCAGTGGCTCACGCCTATAATCCCAGTACTTTGGGAGGCCGAGACAGGTAGATCACAAGGTCAGGAGATCGAGACCATCCTGGCCAACACAGTGAAACCCTGTCTCTACTAAAAATGCAAAAATTAGCTGGGCATGGTGGTGCGTGCCTGTAATCCCAGCTACTTGGGAGGCTGAGGCAGGAGAATCACTTGAAGTTGGAAGTTGCAGTGAGCCGAGATGGTGCCACTGTACTCCAGCCTGGGCAACAAAACAAGAGGGCAACAAAACAAGACTCCATCTCAAAGAAAAAAAAATTGTCAACATGTTCTACAAAGCAGCTATATAATGTATAGCAAAGAATGAGGAGTCCAGTTTCTTTTCAACCTCGCCGATAAAAGTATTTTCAATCTTTTTAATTTTTGTGATTCTAGTGGTGTGTTATATCTTTTAACAGTTTTAATTTGCTTTTCCTTGATGGCTGCTAATGTTGAATATTTTTCATAGGCTGTGCTGGCCATTCTTACAGTTATAAGGTGTTTGTTCATATCTTTTGCCATTTGGGTTTTTATCAGTTGCTTTTCTTTTTTCTTAATAAATTGTAAATATTCATATATATTCTGCTAAAAGTCTTTAATCCCATATATGTTTTGTAAATATTTTCTCAAAATACATGACTTGCCTATTTCTATTTATTTTAGAGACAGGGTTTTTCTCTGTCACCCCAGGCTGGAGTGCAGCGGTACAATCACAGCTCACTACAGCCTTGGCTTCCTGGGCTCAAGAAATCCTCTCACCTCAGTCTCCTGAGTAGCTAGGACTGTAGGCATGCACCACCATGCTTGCTTCTTCTTTTCTTTTTTTCTTTTCCCTCTCCCTTTTTTTGCCCTCTGGTGCAGAAACTGAATAATTTTTTCTTTTTAAAGTTTTTCTGTAGAGACATGATCTCACTGTATTGCCCAGGCTGATCTCAAACTCCTGACCTCAAG